>NC_089596.1:11989386-12597616 GCF_019320115.1 Miscanthus floridulus
AGACACCTGAATACCTGAGATTATCGTGGGCCGCCGGGTGTCAGTTACTGTGTAGAACGGAAGGTGACATGAAGGAGCAGAGGTACAGCGAGAGACAGCACCCAGCCACAGGATTTCTTTGTTCCCATCACACCACACACATCTGACACTCTATCTCTCTCTTAATCACCCTATAATCAATTCATTAAAAACCATCCATCCAGCTGTCCCGGCCCATCTTTTTTGGTAGACAGCATGCCGATGGAACAGCTCAGGTTGAAAACTCTAGCAAAAAAAGATGGGCCGGGACAGCTGGATGGATCACCTGATGCTATTTTGCCAATGATCCACCACTTGCCATTTTGCCAATGATCGGAGATCACCTGATGCTGCCGTACATGCTTCAGCTTTACCATGATTGTTGTTGTATAGACACCGTAGGCCGGGACAGCTGGATGGATCACCTGATGCTATTTTGCCAATGATCCACCACTTGCCATTTTGCCAATGATCGGAGATCACCTGATGCTGCCGTACATGCTTCAGCTTTACCATGATTGTTGTTGTATAGACACCGTACCAGTGCTAGCTTTTATTTCCTTCATCAGATTCATTTTAACTGAAAACTATTTCCTTCAGATTCAGATTAACAATTAACAATCAGAGAGAGAGAGAGATCTAGTTACCTGCAGCATGTTACATGGACACCTCTTTTGGTATGCCTTTATACTCTTTCCTTCAGATTCAGATTAACTGACAAAATAAATACCTCTTTCAGATTCAGATTAACTATTGACATTGAGATAGAGAGATCTAAGTAGTTACCTGCAGCATGTTACATGGGCACCTTTTTTGGTAATTGGCTCCCTTTTGGATGAACTGAATGAACATATATATAAACTATCTTGAGCTTTTACTGCCTTTATTTTGCTGCTTCTTTCATCATCCCTCTGCGTGCAGTGTGTGTGATCGATTTTTCAACGCAGAGCTACCATGTCGATCTGTAAACTAGTGTTCTGCAGAGATTCAGCCATTCAGGCGATGCTGGGAGAAAGCTACAAGCAAGCCTCCTGATAATTTGCTTAACCAATAATCTACTCCCAGTAATCCATTTTTCTTAAAAAAAACAGAAAATTGGACAGACCCACACGGTTCATGTTTCAACGTCCGTACGGCCCTTACATCTCCTCCGTACGAAAGCGGCCTTTGGTTCCTTTCTCTTTCACCGATGAGTTTGGTGGTGGTTTAATTTGGTTTATGTAGCTTCACTATTGTTTTTATACTTCCAAATGACTGCATAAATAAATGAAAATTATTATCATTACATCTGCATCAGTCGAGGCTGCACATAGCTGTAAACTATTACCACCTCGGATATGTTACGTTACACAACTTGTACTCTGCATATGTATGTGCCTCCACAACCAATTGCAAAAGGAGATCTCGGCAAAAACTATGTATCCCAAGACTGGTTAGCATCCAAATTAAACATCGTGTTGCCGGCTTTCAAGCGTTTCAGATTGGTCTCCTACCTATTTGGATGCCCCTTTTTTTTTAGAATACCTATTTGGATGCCTGCCTGACTGAATTTCGAACCTAGCAGAGAAGACAGCGCATGACGGGCCTCGACGGAAGGCTCAACAAGCCTTGACGGTGGGCTCCGTGGGCCTCCACAGATGGGCCGGGCTTGCTCGACTGGCTGATTTTCCATCGCTCGTACGTGAAAACATCAATTAACATGCAAATACCACTTCAATCAATTAACACAAACTTTACTCGCTATATAAGAGGCAATTGTCGAGCTTGGTCGTCGCGTCGACCATGACCCAAAGGAAAGTTTTTTCCCACAACTGTCAAGCGCGCGGTGAGGGTGAACAGAGCAACAAAACCTTTTTGTTTGCTGGGAGCAAGCTGACGGACTCCAGTCTGCCTGATGCTCCTCCGCTGGTGAGTAATCTGGATCCATGCAGTCTCTTCCAAAGCCTTTCGATCGCCGGCCGTAGCTCGATCTCACCGTCCGGATGCCTAGGGGGTACTTATGCAGCAAGCCGGCAATAGCATCTATCTGACGGTCCTTAGCTTGCGTGCTCCGCCCATGTTCTTTCTCCGTACAGTACAGGCTTACATTGATTTGATTTCCTAGTCTTCCTGTTATCGCTTTCTAAATTTCACCGTAGAAACATTTACTAGTCTTCCTGGAATCTGCACGTGTTGCAGTAGCAGGACCAAATTTTCTTGTTTCATTCATGCAGTTTGCAACCAGTGTAATTTCTGGTGATCGAGTTCTCCCTTCTCCACCATGTGGCATATTATTCCGTTCCTGAGCCTAGCTACGAGCCTTGAGATTTCTTTTGCCCACCTCTGCATAAAGTAGTAGAGGAAGTGGTGATCATTAGAATTAGATAAACAAATAAATACTATCTTCTTCCATTTGGATAAATAAACAGTCTTAAACAACTTCATCCTTAGTACAGTATATTTTAGTCTAACAGGGCTGCTATGATCAGAGCAGAGGGATACTTGATCGTATTTCCATCGGAACTTTATGAAAACGGCCAGAATCGTGGGTTTTCGAACAAACAACGGTTATCTCTACTTTCTATTCTAATCTAATATAATATTAAAGGGCGAAACGTTTCTTTTAACCCGCTTTTTTACTTCACAAAATGCCCTTCTTCTTTCGTCTCATTTTTTTACTTTCCAAACTGTGATTGCACCCTCTGTATCCCGTGTATGACCTAAGTTCATGACTCGTGCTCAGATGAGTTAGAACAACTCACGTCTAGGGATGGTAAGCCGAGTTCGATTCAAACACGTATTGGTTTTCGTGCAACGCACACGTTTGCTAGTAAAATTTTCCCTTGTTGGGAATCATCCAAATAAGATTAGCTAGCACCAAGGATTTAATTGTAGTTAACCAAAATCAAACTGCATGCTCCTCTGCATATGGTCGTTTGGTTTTGTGTGCCTCTATCCTCTGCCACTTGTATTTGGAGGAGAGAGAAAAATGATCATGTACATATCATGTTTTGGGTGGGACGCTAATATATAGTCGCCTACTAAAATCAGCATCTTTATCATTGATGAGTTTGAGTTATTAAATTTCCATCAAATGATCTGTTAATCTAATTAATTACATATCTCTCGTCACGCTATATGATTTACTTTCAGCCCCTTCGGTTGAGTCTGTTAAGAACTCCCGATGGTACTTAGCACTTTTCATGTGTGTCATTAGAAAGGTGATGTAGTGGCAGTTACAAAAACCAATTGGTTTTTGCTAGAATATTATTAGGCACCGTTTGGATGCCGAATTTTTTGGCGAAATGCTACTGTAGCATTTTCGTTGTTATTTGGTAAATAGTGTCCAATCATAATCTAATTAGGCTTAAAAGATTCGTCTCATGGATTTCGTCTAAACTGTGTAATTAGTTTTATTTTTTATTTATATTTAATGCTTCATGCATGCGTCCAAAGATTCGGTGTGACGGGGAATCTTGAAAAAATTGGCATTTTGGAGTGGAACTAAACAGGCCCTTAGTGGAGTTTAGACTAGAGGGTAACAAGTCACAAAATTGGTGTTGAAACCTGGACGAATTAAATGCGTTGCAGTGCTAACTAGCCCATTCATAGCTATGCAGCCTGTTCGGTTGACTGGTTCATATCGTTGCTGGTTCATTTATATGAGAGAGAAGTACTGCTGGCTGGTTCATGTGAATAGTATCCATATGAGGGGGCTGACCAGCCAGCCCAGCCGATCGGGCTGATGGCATGACATCTACATCATGTTCTGTTGAAAACTCATGATAAGTGGCAGAATATTTAAATAAATATACACTTGCAGGGGACAACGGAGGCAGTAGGCATAGTATGGTTTTGCTGTTATCCATCCATACGTCTCTTGTATCCACATAATTAGTGTTTTATCTTGAGATATTGGAGACCACCAAATTCAGCAAAGCCATAATATCATCAACAAAATAGTCAGATGACCACTAGATTTCCCATATTTCAAAGTATTCTGGGTTATAGCCGAATAAGCACAAAGAAGGAACATATCTCTTTTGCACATGTCGAGAAAGCAGATAATGTTGTGGAGGTTTAGTTTACTATATTTATGGATGCAACTTTCGTTGTCTATAAGCTAGTATAGTATTTCTACTGCTCTTGGAGACAAAATTTTGAATTTAGAAAAACTTTAGAACTTAAAATGTATCCTAAATAAATTCATTTGAAAATATTATGAATTTATTTGTATCGCAAAAATTTATAGAAACAAGTCACCTTATCAATCATCTTTTGAAATTGATTTCCACAATGTGATTGATATCGCCCTTAGAAATGCCTCGATATGCTAGTAACACTGACAGGCCGTAAAAATTAATTTTAGACATAGTCTGATAAGTTAGCCCCTTAATTAACATTTTTATGTGCAGCCGAAATGAGCAACCATATGAAATGAAAATGTAGCGTGTTATGCAGTGCAGACTTCTGCCCAGTTATTAGGCGTGAAGACTCCTGGGAAATAAGGCATGTGCACAGCCAACATTCCTGCTTCTCTTGGAGACAAAAGAAAAAAAAAAGACAGAGAAAAGAATTAATGGACATGAATTTGGATCCTTAAACCCAAATTAAGATCCGAAACAGATGTTTTTTTATCAAAAAAAAAGATCCCAGTTGGAACAAAGTAACGACACCCAACATGATCACAGCACTAGGGACAAAATGTTAATGGATGGACAACACTAATTGAAATTAATAAACCCTTTAGAAGGCAGGGTTTCTTTTCCCTATTTTGTATGTTGTTTTCCTATAAAAATGAAGTGATTTCTGAAATTTCTAAACGATCCCTCTCAGCACAGGGAACCAAGCAAGCAAATGAAAGTCTGACTCCGATCTACTCATTTACACAAGGACTCAAGGATGTAGTTAAAGCCGAATGCTTGTACAAATGACAAAAACAAAAAGTTTGAGAGTAAGCATTACATAATTTCCACACTTTTTTTGTTAATAAATAAATTTCCCAATTTTCCTTACCACCCAATAGCATGAGTTTTATTTATTGAGTTTTTAACACCTAAAAAGGGCAAAAAAATCTTAAATAATGTAAAATTTGCTTTATAATTAACACTCATACCGGTCATGCTGCTCATCAGATAGGAAAGTAACGAACAGTCCAAGAAATTGTTGATGGTGCTCACTATCCACTCGCAGCAAGGGCAAACAACTTGTTCATGGCTACTGCGTGTTGGGTTAAAAATGTAGTATGTATATGATGTATGCATTTGCAGGGGACTATGGGGGGGCAGCAGCACTAGCAAGTGAACTCTGCTATAGTTCGGTATATGCCATTCCTGAATATTTTGGCTGTCAACATGAGATTAGTAGTTTATCTTGAGATATTGAAGGCCATCAAATTTAGTGAAGCCGTGATCAGGAGTGTACTCAAATAAAGAGATGGTCTCCATGCAAGGTTGTTTGAAGACATGCAGTACATTGGCGAACAAATGTTGAGCGCCATGTGCTGTGTTATCGTGGGCACATCGTAGGAGGAACAAAGCATCATCTCTGTTATGCCTCGCAAGGTAAGATGAAGAATAGAGACACAGACTGGAGCTTAGGTTACCTGCATGACAGTATTATGGGTAAAGAAAAAGTATGGTGTAGGCTTGGAGCAACCAGTCATGTTGCTCATCAGACAAGAAACTAGTGAACTCTCCAGGAAATTGTCATTGGAACTAGGATGAAATGCATGACACTGCTTAGTGCTCACTAGCTGCTCATAGCAATGGCATGATAAATGGCACAGCTACTACATGTTAGATTGAAAATGCAGAGTACCAACTACCAAGGCTGAATATATAATGTATGTATTTGAAAGGGGAATATGTTTGCAATACAAGTGCTAGGCAAACCGTTTCTAGTTCAGTAGCTATGCATCCATGGTGTTCTTGAAGTATCATTGTATCCTAGCTTAGTGGTTTATCTTGAGACATTGCAGGCCACCAAATTTAAGCAAGCCATGCTCACGAGAATGAACAAGTGGATTTTCTCCGTGAAAGGTTGTTTGGAAATAAGCAATTCATGAGTGCGAAAACGTAGCTCTTGGTGTGCCGGTCGAAGGATGAAGGAAGGACCAAATCTCTCCTGCAGTTGATGCCAAGAATGGAGATGAAAAGCAAAAAAAAATGAACTGATCGATATGCGTGCAACTTTTTTGCCCAACAACAATTGTTGGGGCTGAGTAGTATGGATAGAGATATTTTGTTTAGCATGGCAAAAGTACATTGACTGACTTTGGGCAGACTGGAGTAATTAACTGAATGGATGAGTTACAAGTAAAAGTATTTTCTAGCTTTTGGAATATGAGTTAATCTTCTTTCACTAGAAAAGTAATGTGACTGTACGACAAAGTGTGAAAAATAAATGTAAAGTTCCCTAAAACCAAATTAAGGTGCCCTACATGAGAGGGCCTTGAAACACGGTATATACCATAAAGACACCTGAATACCTGAGATTATCGTCGGTAAATGTAAAGTTCCCTAAAACCAAATTAAGGTGCCCTACATGAGAGCGCCTTGAAACACGGTATATACCATAAAGACACCTGAATACCTGAGATTATCGTCGGTTGACGGGTGTCAGTGTAGAATGGAAGGTCACAGGAAGGAGCAGGAAGGAGCAGAGGTACAGGGAGCATCCAGCCACAGGATTTCTTTGTTTTCCCATCACACCACACACATCGACACTCCATCTCTCTCATAATCACCCTATAATCAATTCATTAAAAACCGGTCCTGATGGCCTGCTGCATATGCATCCATCCAGCTGTCCTGGCCATCTTTTTTGGTAGACATGCCGATGGAACAGATCAGGTTGAAAACTCTAGCACTTACCATGATCCACCACTTTCCATTTTGCCAATGATCGGAGATCACCTGCTGCAGTACATGCTTTAGCTTTACCATGATTGTTGTTGTATACACATCGTACCACTGCTAGCTTTTATTCCTTCAGATTCAGATTATTAATTAACAATCAGAGAGAGATCTAGTTACCTGCATCATGTCACATGGACACCTTTTTTTGGTATGCTTTTATTTCCTTCATATTCAGATTAACTGACAAATACTTCCTTCAGATTCAGGTTAACTATTGACATTCAGAGACAGAGAGATCTAGTTACCTGCAGCATGTTACATGGACACCTTTCAGATTGGGTCCTTTTTGGATGAATGAACATGTATAAACTATCATGAGCTTTTACTGCCTTTATTTATTTTGATGCTTCTTTCATTCCTCTGCGTGCAGTCTGTCTGATGGATTTTTCAATGCCAAACTGCCATACCGATCTGTAAACGAAAAGTTCTGCAGAGATTCAGGCTACGCTAGGAGAAAACTACAAGCAAGCCTCCTCATATTTTGCTTAACCAAGAATCTACTCCCAGTAATCCATTTTCTTTAAAAAAAAACTGAAAAATTGGAGGCCCACACGTTTCATGTTTCAACGTCCGTACGGCCCTTACTTCTCCGTACGAAAGCGGCATTTGTTTTTGCTTTTGGTTCCTTTCATCTCTATCACCGATGAGTTTGGTGGTGGTTTAATTTGGTTTATGTAGCTAATATAACATGCAGAATACAACCCGGCCCATCACATCCAACTCGCCAACAAATATGGTTGTATCTCTTCCACAAGCAACTGAACCGGTGAGGGCAATGCAAGTCGTCAGGTCATAGAGAGAGGCCGTCACGGCAGCAGCTTCTGCTTGTGTGTATCTATGTATCACCATCTTCCATCTATCTCTTCTCTCTTAACTAAAATCCACCGGGCCTGTTAACATCATCAGAGTTGCTTTCCTTTCCTTTCCTTTCCTTTCCTTTCGTTTTATCTTGAAAAGGAAAGGGACATGCACGGGGAGCTCTTAACTATTGTTTTCATCCTTCCAAATGACTGCATAAATAATAAATCAAAATTATTATCACAACGTCTGCATCAGTCTGAGGCTGCACATAGCTGTAAATTGGTGAGCTTGTTGCTCACGTTGATGCAGTCTATCTTGGTTAGTTGGCGTTGGTCGTACATGTTCGCTTAGCTTATAAGCCGTACTTTTTCAGCCAACGAACAGTATTTTTCTCTCACAACAAATCAGCCAACAGTACTTTCAGCCTAGGCTTATCAGCCACGCGAACAGGGCATCGCCAGTTTCATCAAGCGTTTCAGATTGTCTCCTAGGAGTACCTATTTGCAGTGGATGCCTGCCTGGAGAGTGGCTGACTGAGTCGGCACGTTCAGCATATTCCAGGTGAATTTCGGACCAAAGTACATGGCAAACTACCGATGGAAAATGTCGCCGAAAGCATCCAAGAAATGTGGAGTACATAGAAGTTCAGTACAGCATCATCTATCCAAATCCGATCCCACAGAGTAGTAGTTAGTATATGAAAGCTACCTCATTCTCCAGTGAAAGCTACTTAATTGAAGAATCACAGAGGATTGTGCAGCAATAATCATGTAGTAGGACAGTAGCGGAGAAATTTTTTTAATCATTTTTAATCAATATTTTAATAATAACCGCTCCAAAAAATATTTTTAGATCTGACCCTTTTGATCGCGCGGTCCCCCTGGCGCGACCAAACAACGCTGTCGCGCCACGCATGTGGCGCGGCAACATCTGTCATGTTAGATGGCGTTTTCGACGTAGAAAAGCTTGTCGCGCACTCACGGTGGTGTGACAGTATTGTTTTGTCGCGCCACTCACCGAGAGTGGCGTGACAAGGCTAAATTTTTGAAAAATCATAACTCTTCATTACAACGTCGAATGAAGATGATTTTTATATAAAAATTGTAGATCTCGACAAGATCTACAACTTTCTCGTTTTAAATTTTTTCCGTTGGAGGATGTTAAGATGCTCAAAAATGATATAAAATGTCAGCACCATAATAATCGCGTCACCGCGCTTGCCGCATTTAAAAAATAATATATTTTTTGCATGATGTCAAATAAAGATATATTTTATATCAAAGTTTTAGCTCTTAATGGGATCTACAAGTTTATAGTTTTCAGTTTTCATATTTGAGGTCGTTAACATACTCTAATAACTAATATAAAGTTTTAGCAGCATATTAATTGTGTATCAAAACTTATCTTTTTAGAAAAATCATATATTTCTTATTTGATGTCACATAAAACAATTTTTTAAATAAAAGTTGTAGATCTCAATGGGAGCTCCAATTTTGATATAAAAGGTACCTTCATTTGACACGATACAAAAACGATATTGTTTTTCTAATATGACAAGCGCGAGTACGTGATTATTATGCTACTAAAATTTTATATTATTTTTTTGAGCATCTTAATGACTCCAAATGTTAAAACTCAAAACTACAAAGTTGCAGATCTTATTGGGAGCTACAACTTTAATGTAAAAAGTACCTTCATTTGACAACATACAAAAACGATATTATTTTTCTAATGCGATAAGTACTGGTACGTGGTTATTATGTTCCTAAAATTTTATATTATTTTTTTTAGCATCTTAACGACTCCAAATGTTAAAACTCAAAACTACAAAATTGTAGATCTTATTGAGAGCTATAATTTTTATGTAAAAAGTATCTTTATTTAACAACATACAAAAACAATATTATTTTTCTAATACGATAAGTACTAGTACGCGGTTATTATGCTCCTGAAATTTTATATTATTTTTTTAGCATCTTAATGTCCTTCAATTAAAAAACTCAAAACTAGAAAGTTATAGATCTCATCAAGAGCTACAATTTTAATATAAATTTTATCTTCATCCGACGTCGTATCAAAGAGTTATGATTTTTTAAAGATTTAGTCTTGTCACGCCACTCCCGGTGGCGCAACAGAACAATACTGTCACGCCAGCGGAAGTATCGTGACAGCGTTTTCCACGTCGCCATTGCATGTGGCGCGACAACGTTACCAAAAGGGTTAGATCCGCAAAAGAAAAGGAGCAATTATTATTAAAATATTGAATAAAAAAAGATTAAAAAACGACAGTAGGGGCCGGTTTAGTTCGCGAAATTTTTGGCGAAATGCTACTGTAGCATTTTCGTTGTTATTTGACAAACAGTGTCCAATCATAGTCTAATTAGGCTTAAAAGATTCGTCTCGTGGATTTCGTCTAAACTGTACAATTAGTTTTATTTTTTATTTATATTTAATGTTTCATGCATGCGTCCAAAGATTCGATGTGACGAGGAATCTTGAAAAATTTGACGTTTTGGGTGGAACTAAACAGCCCCTAGCTATGAAGACTTGTTAAAAAGTATGCACATGCAGGCCGGCTCCTAAACTCCTAGGTAATTTACCAAAGAAGTACATGATCTTGTCTCATGTCTGATCAATCAACTTGTTCCTCACGCTGATCTCTCTCTTGTTCAGTTGTTTGTACTACTCTGACAAAGATAGCTAGGACCTAGTAGGATTAGGAGAGAGTCATCCACATCCAATTATGTAGCTAGGAGCCTTGGACCATACAAGCACGGTTTGCCTTGCAATAATGTTGTTAGAAGGAAAGAAGCAAAAGAAACTAAAGGCCAAAACAAGAAAACCATAGAGTATAATTCCACCAAGAAACACCAAAATTGGTTTAGAGACGACAAACTACTCTTGTAAATCGATTTCTAAGGGTGATTTGTGTTAGAGCCCGTTTGGAGGGGCTTCTCTCAGCTCCGGCTCCGGCACTGCAGTACTACTGTGCGCGGAGCCTGGAGAAGCTCCAAATGTGCTGCTCCTCCGGCTCCTCTTCTTTCTAGTTCATTTTTGGAGGAGCCGGAGCCGTTTTTTGTCATGCTACAGTAAAAACAGTGTTGCGCAGTGTCTTAGGAGTAGGAGCCGGAGCACCAAGAGCCACACCAAATGGGCTCTTAGTGTATTACCGTACCAGCCGCCCATAGAAATGGTCCCTGACTAATATCTATCATTTCCCCAGATGCATCCCTCAAAATTGTAGGAATGCAAGAACGTGTGACGACGTGTTCAGTAGAATTAGACAAACAAACAGTAATAGTATACTAAAAGAAGCATGTCGTCTTTCTTTTGTCCTCCATTAGTCTTCCCAAGAAGACTGCTACAATAATGAGAGCAGAGGGATGATCGATCGGAACTTTCCAAGAAGCCGCGGACGATGTAAATATTCTACTGATTTGAAAAGCACGCCTGGTTGGGAATCATCAAAACAAAACAAGGTTAACTACCACCCAGGATTTTATATATAAACTCTCTCTCAGTCTCTCTGATCCACTTGTAGATAACTTAACCAACAGCAAATCGCATACTCGATCCGATCCCTACCTACTTCTTCTTCCTAAAAAAGTAGTAGTTGGTAAGGACACTGAAGGCAATTCACGATGCAGTGGTCGTTAAACTTCGACTAGCAATTTTCTATGAAAATACATGGTATTTATAACTATATATCGTAGAATTACTTTTCAATTTGCATGATGAATTTCCCAACAATAAATGTTCAGCTATATTATCGCCGGACGCCGGTCGTCGTACGTCAAAGTAAAAAATATTGCATTAGGACGACCTTAAAACGACGACCTTTGTTGGGAATCATGCATGAACCAGAGAGAGTAGTTAACTGACATAGGAGTATAGGACTCTATTAGCATGATCCAACAAAAGTGGAGACGTCCATGCATCGGCTGATCGACGTCGACGTCGGAGGTTGAGTAGGGGCAAAGGAAACTACTGGTGATGAGCATCAGTGCACACTGTTGGAGCTTGCCATGGAGGGAGGGAAATGGCTTCAATCATTGGTGCGCCTTTTATATATACGATCACAAAGTATAAATACTCCACACCCACCATCCTAGAGACAATACGATTGTAATGTAGTCCCCGAGTTAATTAAATCATTATAAATTTGATCAATTTTTGTTGATGAAAAAGTTTGATCAAATTTAAATGCCAATATTTTTATGGTATATCTATTTTATGCGAAGATAAGTGTGGATATTCTTTTCTTTCCCTTTTATATAAAGTTTGATCAAAACTTTAAACAATTTGCTTAATTATAATTGATGCGCAATGGTACGGTGGTATAGGTGTAGTAGAGGAAGGTGAGCGCAATGGAAATGTGGTATAGGTGTGGGAGGTGATGAAGCTAAAAATCACCCTGTCACAGAAGATACGGTGATTCTACCAAAACCATCCAGGAAACCAAATAGTAAGAGTTTTGTTAGCCAGCCAGGCAACATCTTATTTTACCTTGCATGCGCTGGATTGGGTTAACTAGGCTTATTTTACTAGCCATGTTTGGCGAATAAACACAACCAAAGAGATCATTCAGCCTGTTCGCAGACATGGCTCATCAGTCAGTCAACAGTATTTTTCTCTCACAATAAACCAACACCAGCCTTATCAGCCTAGATACCAATCAGCGAACAAGCCAAATCATATAAAAAGTAGAAACCTCTTTGTTTCATCCACTCCGAATGTCCTAAAAAGGTTCTCTCGGATCTACAAGACCAGCACGGAGTACATTGCAGTACGAAGAAAACAGAAACCATGAACTTTACGCGTATTTATCGTGAAGACGTACTACTACAAGTACGTACCTCACGGCAGTGTCCTCAAGCCAGATCAGAGGACAAACCTTTTGCTTTGCTTTCTTTAAAATAAAATAAAAATCCTACTGGTAGTGACGCGGACGTGCATGCGGACGGGACAAGACGACAACGACCACGACGTGTAGTACAGAGGACATGACAAACTAGCCCGTCAGGTTCAAGTCTCAGCATTGACTTTGGGCAACCCTCCATCCATGCATGCATCATGCAGCATGCACCGTGTTCGTTTAATCGTACGAGCTATGTTTATTTTTTTTATAATAAAACAATATTAATTGGCTTATAGTAATAAGCCACGTAAACGATGAAGCGGATGCGCGATCCGTGGACCATGGTGTGGCTGCTGGCAGCGGCAGGACACGCACACGGCCACACCGAGGGGACACACCCACCCTAGGGCGGTGGGGCCTAGCGACCTAGCCCCTAGCCTATGCTCTGTCTCGTTCCAGTCTTTCGTTGCAACTTGCAAGGGAATTGAAGCTTCCCCGGCTGCATAGTGCCTCCAGGCTTTTTTTCTTATCACCAAAATGGATGGATGTTTTTTTGTCCGTGAAGTACCTCCGTCGCTAAAAAAAATTCATTCTTGCATCAAAAAAATCAACAACTTTTAATTTTATAACCAAATATATTTAACAAACTATTAATATTTATGGTACATAATGAGTACTATTAGGTAGATCGTTGAATATACTTTCATAATAAACTTATTTAGAGATATAAATGTTGCACGAATTTTATACAAACCTAGTTAAAATTGAGAAAGTTTGACCAGCACTATTTTCATAGCGACTCTCTTTTAGGGACGGAGGTTGTACATAGTACATGCCAAACCCGTGAAACGAAAAAGGAACCGATTCAGAGTTACATGTAATACATTCCCTTGAGGGCTCATTTGGTTATTCTGGAATGAGGCTACCAATCGTTCCGGCTGATCAACCCTATCATTCTGTCTCCCAGGGAAACGAACGAGCTCTCGGTTGGCCCCGTCGTCGTTACCTGTAATACATTCTTTCCATCCGGTAATCCATAGGCAGACTTGCATCATCATAAGGCATAAGCCCTTCCCTTCAGTGGTGCAATCTAGGGTAGGGAGCTGTTGAAACAGAAGGCATAAAAACCATTGCATTTTTAGGAGCCGACAAACATAAGTCATATACAGTGGGAAAACAATGTACTCCTTCCGTCTTAAAATAAGTGACTTTTTTTTACTTTTAGACTTCTTATTTAACTGTTCATCTTATTTAATTTTTTTGTGCAGCAATAAAATAAATAAGTCACTATGAAAGTATCTCTAGCTAATAATAAAATAAGTCATAACAAAATAAATAATATTTATAAGAAAATTTTGAATAAGGCAAATGGTCAAAGAAGAACTCTAAAAGTAAAAACCCTCACTTATTTTTTTTGGATGGAGGGAGTACCATATTAGTACCACTTCCGTTCTAAATTGTAAACTAGCTTTTATTGTGTAGTATAGATATATCATATAATGCATATCTAGGTACGTAGCAAATGCTATGTATCTAGAAATGACTTACAATTTGGAACCCAAGGAGTACATGCGTGCAAAAGTAAGACCTATATATATTACCTTATAACTGTGTGCAAACTTTTAGGATGCTCTTTTATGGTATTCCTTTTGTCTCAATGGAATCTATCAGCCTGTTCGCTGGTTGGTTTCTGGGCTGATAAGCTTGGCTGGTGCTGGTTTGTTGTGGGAGAAAAACACTGTACCTTGGCTGATAAGCTCTGGCTGAAACCAACAAACGAGCAAGCTGTATATATGTTATCCAAAAAAATAGATTCACAAAAATGCCACCCTTTTTGAACCCTCTCAACTCTTTGTTATTACGGGGCATGCCTTACAAATTCACAGTAGCAAGCTACTCCGAGGCACGAAATGATCAGATTGCAACATTGTGAATTTATACAGATAACATGGCTAACAATATCTTTTTATTATTTTTACTGTATGTATGTATGTATAGAGTTTACTATATTTCAATCTCTCATTATATGACTTGCTTTTTTTAATAAAATCTTTAGTAACACAGATGGATGCTTATAGACAATATAGACAAACAAACAAATAAAAGGATATTCGAAATTTCGAATACGAATCTAAACTATTCAACTCATATCATTACCTTATACTCCATCCATTCTAAATTATAAATCACTTTACTTTTTTGCCATTATGTTATGCATCTAGATATAATAATATATCTAGATAAATAACAAAATAGATAAAAAAAATCAAAACGACTTATAACTCAGAACTGATGAAGTATTTTTCTTATTCACGGTGCAAGTTACCGATTTCATGGCTATTGGATCTGGGGCTCGTTTAGATGCAGCCCAAATTGCAAAAAAAACTAACTTTTGGAATTTGGAATCTAAACGGCTGATGCAAAAAATTTCGGCCCGCACGGTGCAAATATGGCCCGGCCCAATCATTGCCTCGGGCTGCGTGCATCCCCAGTATTACCCTGACCACGGCCCCGTTCGCGCGCCCGTCTCCACTCCCTCTCCCCCGGGAAACCCTAGGCCGCTCTCGCCCCGCCAGCGCTCTCCATTTCCGCCGCCGCCGCTCTCGGTCTCCCCCGCATCCGCTCAGTCCAGCACCTGATCCAGCCCACCCCGTCCCCGCGCCCCTCACCGCATCCATTCCCTCTCCCCCCGAACCCTAGGCCGGTCTCCATTTCCGCCGCAGCCGCTCTCCATTTCCGTCGCCGCCGCTCTCGGTCTCCCGCGCCGCCGCTCAGTCCTCCACCAGATCTAGCCCTCCTACGTCCAGATCCACCTTCCCTTCGTCCGGATCTGGTGTCCTTGACCTCCTCGTCGGCGATGGACGGGTACCACGGCGGCTCGCATCAAGATGGCGACTTCAACGACGTCTCCTTGGACAACGCTTCCGGCTACGGAGATGGCTCCGAAACCATGGACTTCCTATCCCAGGCGCCGCCGTACGCCGGATCCGGGGCCCACACCGGCTTCCGCAACAACTCCGGCGACGTCTTCGGCAGCAACGCGCCCTCCCTTAGCCACCTGGGGTTCAGCGAGCTCGACCTCAACGCCAGCCAGTCGTGGCCGGGCTTGGGTCGTTACCAGGAGATCCTCCAGTCCCCGGCTGAAGACGGCGGCAGCGGCATCGGTGACGGCCCCCCTCCCGTGCGCGTGCCATCCCGCGCCGGCAGGGGTTCCCTCGGCCTCCGACCTCCTCGCCGCCGCGTGCCTCCCCTGGGGCCTCATGGTGATGAGGCAGGCGGCTCGGCTGGCGGTTCCAGGAGGCCCGGTGTGCGTCGCAGCCTAGTCCAGCCCGCCGCCGGCGACGAGGACGTCCCTCCGACTAATGTCCCGGTACACAAAGTTTCTTTCTCCATGGGATTGCTGTGCTGTGCTAGGTGCTGCTCACATGGTAGATTGCGGTGCTATGCAGTGCTTGTGCTAGTACAAGTAGATTGATGTGCTGTGCTATGCTGTGCTTGTGCATGCTGTTTATGCGAGCTGTGTTATGCAGTGCTTGTGCTAGTGTTGTTTTTTCTTTATGCCATGTGTTGTTTAGGCATATTGTTTACCTATGCCATGTGTTGTTTTTTCTTTATGCATCATTTCAGAGTACCCTTAGCAGGGCCCAGTGGAGTCCTCAAAACACCCGGACTTTCTGTCAGCTCTACGTTGACGAGATTGACAAGGGGAACTGCCCTAGGGGTCAGATGTCGAAATGGGGTTGGAAAAATCTGACAGAGGGTTACTTCAAAGCGACAGAATTAGTTCATGACAACATCATCTTTGGGAGTAGGGTCCGCCAGCTGAAGAAGGAATGGAATGACCTACGGAAGCTCTATCACAAGGAGACAGGCTTGGGGCGCAATGCAGATGGCTCCATCAGTGCTTCAGCTGAATGGTGGAAAACCAACGACAAGGTACAACATAATTCTGTTTTGTAATCATGTTTTGCTTACCTAATTCTGTGTTGTAATCATGTGTTCTAAACAAGTTCTTTTGTAATTCTTGTTTTGCAGGACAACAAGCTTAAGGGTACACTGCCTGACTACATGGACCTTTTGGAGCGCATGTTCCTTGGCGTAGCAGTGACAGGGGAAACCGCTTATGCTCCTAGCCGTAGGAATGCGCCACTGTATGTGAGCAGTGACGATGACGAAGACGTCCATACCCCTCAGAGCACTGGGAGCAAGAGAAGCTACAGCAGCCTCAGCACCCGCAGCACTGCTGCTAGTCCCAGCAAGAGGGGCAGGAGCCAAGCAGTGAGGATGAACGAAGGCATAAGGAACTTGACCGTCAGTCTGGACAACAGGACTGAAGCTCTGAAGGAGATTTGGCATGAGAGGAATCAAGCTGTAGAGAAGAAGAAGAATGACAAAATGGACACCATTGACCAAGTCATACAGCTGGCTAAAGAGGCAGGGGCAACAGAGGAAAATGAGAGGCAGTGGATTGGTGTCCTCATGATCACCCAAAACGAAGCTGCTATGAGAATGTTTATCAAGTCAGAAGCAAAAGGAAGGATGGCCATCATTAAGCACTATGCCGGGGTCATTAACTAGACCCTCTTAATAATGCATTTGTCTTGTGTTTGTGTCATGAACCTCGTGTACTAAGTCTGTGATGCATGTTGGTTGAACTACGTCTGTCATTTGTATGTTGTGTTGTCGAACTTGTCAACAGCAACTAAGTGATTTGTGATCTTCGCTTGTGATGTCTGAATTTAGCCATAATGTTTGTTTCTGGAGTCAGTGCTGTTGGATTTGAGGAACTGCTGCCCTGTGTATGTTGTTCCCTGGGAATTAGAACTGATTTGTGTTCATTTGTTTGTTTCATGTGTGCAGGGGGCTGCTCAACCTGCTGGTCCGGCCGTTGATGAGGACGACGATGACGATGATGATGCACAGTGGGAGGAGGACTTCTTCAGCTTATTCTTTGATGACATCGAAGAAGAAACTGCAATCGTATATGGTACGTCCCAGTATGCCATTCACATGCAAAAGTACTACAATAGGGCATACTATAGGGTGCCAAAGATGACTGGGCTGGACTGGGTAGAACATAAACTAGCAAATGAAACTGCCTGTTACAACATGTTTAGAATCACCCCAGATATGTTCTATAGACTGCACAAGGTATTGACTGATGAGTATGACCTCAAAGACACAAAAAAGTCCACCTCAACTGAGGCTTTAGGTATGTTCCTTTGGATGGTTGGTGCTCCACAATCATATAGGCAAGCTGATGATAGATTTGAGAGGTCATTAGGCACAGTCCACAACATGTTCTATAGAGTGCTGCCCTGTGTTGTTGCACTTGGTAATGATATCATTAAACCTGTGGACCCAGAATTTAGTACAATGCATCCTAGGGTGAGGAACCGACGCTTCTATCCTGAATTCAAGAGGTGCATAGGAGCTATAGATGGCAGCCACTTCCCTGTTTTGGTGCCACAAGATAAGTTTGTGCAGCACTTGTGTCGGAAGGGCATCACAACTCAGAATGTGATGGCTGCTTGCGACTTTGACATGATTTTTACTTTTCTCCTTGCGGGATGGCCGGGGTCTGCCCATGACACAAGAGTGTTCGAGGATGCCATGACAACATTCAAGGATGACTTCCCTCACCCACCTGAAGGTAGACAACTAGGTGGTAGTACATTTGACATTTCTAATTGAAACATTTAACAATTACAGGTACTTGGTGGTGTAGGGATGTTTTACTTGGTGGATGCCGGCTACCCAAACCGTCCCGGGTACCTTGCTCCTTACAAGGGAACGAAGTACCATATTCAAGACTTTCAAAACGCCGGAGAACCTCGAGGTAAACAGGAGATATTCAATTATGCACACTCATCTCTTAGGAATGTGATTGAAAGGGCCTTTGGCGTCTTGAAGATGAAGTGGCGCATATTGTTGAGTATCCCTGCCTATCCTCCTCAAACACAAACGCAGATTATAGTTGCTTGTGTTGCTTTGCATAACTTCATAAGGTTGAGTAGGCAATTTGATGTGGACTTCCAGCACCTAGATCATCATCTTAACTTTATGCCGGCTGAAGCCTATCTTCATCAGCCAGAAACAGAGCCTGCCCCTGATAGCGCAGATCGTGAACAGATGAATGCCTTTCGTGACAGCATTGCCAACAGGCTGTTTAATAGATATTGATACATGTGTATGTTTGATAACTTGTGAGTTGTAATTGTTTGATTGCGGTTTGGACTTGTAATAATGTTGCTTGAGGACTGTAATATTTGACGACTGTAACATTTGGGTACATGCATTGTAATATTTGAGGACTGTAAAATGATTTTCGGACTGTAATAATATTTGAATGTTGTAATAATTTTGGATTTCCTCTACTGCATTATGCCTGGGACAATGGAGGCCTTTGTGGCTGCATGTATGGATTTGCATGCGAGAGCATGCAAGAAAGAGCAGGCAGCATGCAGCATGCAGCATGCATGGATTTGCATGCATGCGCATGCAAGGATGAGCCTGGCAGCAAGCATCCCTCCAAATGTATTTAATAGTGCCACTTGTGTCTTTTAGTCCATTATTGCTTTGGCAGGGTAAACAGTGCTATGAAAAGTTTTCAACCCTTTGGATGTCA
Organism: Miscanthus floridulus; assembly: GCF_019320115.1. Classification (NCBI taxonomy): domain Eukaryota; kingdom Viridiplantae; phylum Streptophyta; class Magnoliopsida; order Poales; family Poaceae; genus Miscanthus; species Miscanthus floridulus. The sequence continues at coordinate 12,008,591 of NC_089596.1, forward strand.
GATTTTGAACCATTTTGGATGAAAAAATTTGGGTTCAAAAAACTTGCAATCTAAACAAGGCCCTGTTTCCACACCTGCTGTGTCTGACTGTCGTCTCCTCGCAGACAGAGACACGCAGAAATCAAGGAACGAAGGCCAAGATGCCAGTGTCTCTCGTGGCCATGCTTTCTACTCCTACGACGGCCCTACCTCCTATTCCCTGTGACCCTATCCATCTCTCGGCCAGGGTCATGTTTAGAGGGTGTTTGGTTTCCTGGACTAAATTTTAGTCCATGTCACATCGGACGTTCGGATGTTATTTAGGAGAACTAAATATGAGTTAATTATAAAACTAATTACACAGATGGAGGCTAATTTACGAGACGAATTTATTAAGCATAATTAATCCGCCATTAGCACATATTTACTGTAGCACAACGTTGTCAAATTATGGACTAATTAGGCTTAAAAAATTCGTCTCGCAAATTAGCCACAATCTGTGCAATTAGTTATTTTTTTCGTCTATATTTAATACTTCATGCATGTGTCCAAACATCCGATGAGACATGGACTAAAATTTTCCTGTAGGAACCAAACACCCCCTTAGTTGGGCCGAATCGGCGCCGTCGAAAATACTGTAGCTACACTATAGGTACAGTAGCGTTTTGTTTTTATTTGGTAATAATTATTCAATCGTTAACTAATTAGGCTCAAAACATTCGTCTCGCAAAATACAACCAAACTGTGTAATTAGTTTTTGATTTTGTCAACATTTAGTACTCCATACATGTACCGTAAGTTTAATGTGACGAGGAATCTTCTTTTTGCATAGTGTCAAAATTGGGAATTTGGTGGAACTAAACATGGTCCTGGTTGATTTCTGAGTGACCCTATCCATCTCTCGGTCTAATCGCAGTAGATTTCTGAGTATAAGTCCGGCGGATGCTGATTTGTTATGAAAAAAAATATTGTTAAATAGTTGAAACAACAGGCTGTCTATCTCATTTCTCCATCTCTACTAGTACTATAGTAGGAGTAATGTCTCATCTGATGACAGAATTTCTACGAAGATGTGACTCGCAAGGATGACCACGACGCCTTGTGGAAAAAGATGGGAAATTCGATCTTTTTTTATAAAGGTGGAAATTCGGATTCCCCTACTGGTTTGTCGCGCGGTTGCGTGCGTGGAGACAAGTCAAATGTGTTCAATATAATCCAATTCAATGGGTGGACCCGTTGATAGATGGATGCATAGGAGTAGATAGAGATAGGAGTAGATATATAGCTACTCGATCCATAAAAAGATGCAGTTCTAAAACAGTGTTAAACTCAAAATAAAATAATTTCAAATTCAACCAAATTTGTATTGAAGTTTTATATTTTCATATCAAGTATCAATATATTTCTAATGAAATAAATTTTTGTTATATGTCTATTTGGAGTCATACGTGTTGTTAGAGTTTTCTATAAATTTAGTTGAATTTAAGATAGTTTGACTTTGACCAGACAATTTGGAGTTTGACCAAAGTTATATAACAAAATTACTAGCATTTACTCCCTTGTCCCACAAAGAGTGTCATCTCACTTCTCAAAAAGTCAGATAATTTTTTGTAAACTAGTCAAACTTAAGATAGTTTCACTTGCATAGACCCCTGACCCCGTTCGCTGGTCTGAAACTTGGCTGAAACTGGCTGAAAACACTGTTTTGGCTGAATTGTTGTGAGAGAAAAACGTTGTTCCAGCTGAAAAAACAAACTGAACAAACCAAATATGGGATAAGCCGAACAAGGCCAGGTGTGATATTCTTTTTGGGACCGAGAGTATTAAATTAATTATGAAATATATTTTTATAGCAAACCTAGTTAAATAAATAAATGTTAATACTCTTCCCTATAAATTAAGTCAAAATGAATTTAATGACACAAAGCTCGTAGAAGGATTTTTTTTTTTTGTGAGGGGAGGGAGTACGTGTACGTGGGACATGCGTGCTTGAGAGGATAGCATTTACTCCATTGTCACACCTGACTTTGCACAGTCTGGCCCCACATGTTCACAGCACAGGCGTGGTGCTGCTGTCCCGGCTGCTGATAATAAGGCCCTGTTTAGTTGCCAAAAAATTTTGCATAGTAACTGTCACATCGAATCTTGCGGCACATGCATGGAGTACTAAATGTAGACGAAAAAAAAAACTAATTACACAGTTGATCGAGAAATTGCGAGACGAAACTTTTGAACCTAATTAGTCCATAATTAGACACTAATTACCAAATACAAACGAAATGCTACAGTGAGCCAAAATCCAAAATTTTTTGGATCTAAACGCACCCTAAATACATAAAATATTAAAAGTTGAGATGGAGAATTCATCCACGTCAACTCTACAGGGATACGGAGGGAGGAAAGTACGATATACAGAATAGTGGATGTGGATGGGTGGATGGCGGAGTTAAAAAGTACTCCTAGGAGGATTATTAGGGGGTGTTTGGTTTCAGGGATTAATTTTTAGTCCCTGTCACATCGGATGTTTGGACACTAATTTGGAGTACTAAATATATTCTAATTATAAAACTAATTACACAGATGGAGACTAATTTACGAGACGAATCTATTAAGCCTAATTAATCCATCATTAGAGCATATTTACTGTAGCACCACATTGTCAAATCATGCACTAATTAGGCTTAATAGATTCGTCTCGCAAATTAGTCTCCATCTATGTAATTAGTTTTGTAATTAAAATATATTTAATACTCCAAATTAGTGTCCAAACATCCGATGTGACAGGGACTAAAAAAATAGTCACCGGAACCCAACACCCCCTTAGTAATATAAAGTGTCGTCGTTACTGGCGGCTGCGCGCCAGGTTTGTCCACGTTGATCGCTCAGCCAGCCCCACGTCATTATCATGCAAGGCTGCAAATGCAACTCGCGAAACCTCGAGGAACCTTCGCTGACAATGGATCAGATCATCAGAGGTTGGCCCGGCACCGAATATTCCGCTGCTTTCATGTCTCGGTAAATAATGATGGCAATATAAAATCATATAACCACATCTCACAAATCTAACCAGTTTAGTAGGGGGTTTTTTTTGTCAACATGGACCCAAACCACACCACACATCGCCTGGCGCTGGCTGCTTTCTTTTCGCCAATAATCCGTGGGACGTTGACACTACGTCATGTCATAGGTTCGCTCGCTCCGTCTCAAAATAAATACACATCTCGTTTCTCGATAAATTAAACTTTTAAATTTAGCTAAAAATATCAACATTTATGTCTCTAAATAAGTTTATTATAAAAATATACTCCATACTCAATCTAAGGATACTTACTATATATATATATCATAAATATTAATATATTTTTGCAAAAATTCGGTCTCCTTCAGAGGCGACAAGTGCAATTATTGTGGGACAGAGTGAGTATGTTATTTATGTAAGTCAAATTGGAGAAAGTTTGACCAAATTTGTAATAAATAGAATTAACATCTATGTCTTCAATAAAATTATTATAAAAATATATTCCATAATTAATTCAATAGTACTTACTTTGTATCATGAATGTTAGTATTTTTAATATAGCTTTAGTCAAGTTTAGATTCTTTAACTCATCGAAAAATGATAACTATATTTTTTTCCTTGGACGGAGGGAGTACTACATTTCATAAAAAAAATCGACCCCTAAAGTGACCTTAGGTCAAAGTATCTTCAATTTGACTAATTTCATGTCATAAATATTGATGCCTTTTTTCTGTAAAAATTAGTGAAATTTAAAATGCTTGGACTTTGGACAACTCTAAATTGATTTATTTTGAGACGAATGGACTATACGCGGTTTCTAAATCATAGTTCATAATCTTTTAGTAACTATTTATAATAAATATAAGCATAGGCCTCCATGCTAATCTATGTTAACATTCTCATTTTCTCCGACCTAAACATAAGGGATATATGTTTGTTCTAAGTCACACTATGCCAAATTTGATTAATTTAACAAAAATATATTAACATCTATCTATCACATGAAATATAAATTATAAAAATATATTTCCTAACGTACCAATGATGCTAATTTTATATCGTAACTATTATTGTTCTTTTCTAGAGTTGAACAAATTTGGCATGATTTGACTTAGGTAATGCCGAAGCTTAGACCATAGTAGGTCACGCCACCACCCCCTCCCCCTTCCCCGCCCATGCCCGTGCCCACGCCCCAGCCCCCGCCCCCGCTCCCACGCGATTGAAATATCTTAAGGGCTTGTTCGTTTGCAACGGATTAATTCCATGGGGATTCATTCCGGAACCAATCTACACAGCTGTGTGCAGGGTGATTGCTAAGTTGCAGGAAGCGTCCATGGGGATTTATTCCGTTTCATGTAGTCTCCGCATGTTCTTCTGCACATAGCATCCGAACGGATTTGTTCCGGGACACTAGAGGTCAGGATTGATTCCAGGCGAGATGACTGAGTTTTTTTGCTGCATGTAGCCTCCGCAAGATCCTTAAATAGCCTATTGGTGCACACATTTTAGAAAGGAAGGTGGATTGAATCCAGGCCCACAACCGAACGAGCCCTAAGGGTGTCAAAGGATGTTGTTCAGCAAGTAATAGAGATTTACACATCAAGGAAATCTTTAATGCTATTAGCTTCCTCTTGGATTCCCTCCAAGCTTCGCCACCAACTTAGAACAAACTTAGTAAACCTCTTACACTTCATGTATTTTTTTTACATATCATATTAGTTTTGTCCTAAGCTAAATATTTCTATTCTTGAGCATCAATTTAGGTGATGTTTAAATCCAGAGAGTAAAGTTTAGGGATGTCACATCGAGTGTTACATCGGGGTGTCATATGAGAGCATTTGGATAGTAATAATAAAATAAATTACAGAAGTCCTCAGTAATCCGTGAGACGAATTTATTAAGCCTGAGTAATCCGTCACTAGCACATGTTTACTGTAGCAACATATTGTCAAATCATGGACTAATTAGGCTTAAAAAATTTATCTCGTAAATTAGTCGCAATTTGTGCAATTAGTTATTTTTTAGTCTATATTTAATACTCCATGCATGTGTCCAAACATCTAATGTGATAGAAAGTAAACTTTAGGGAGAATAACTAAACAAGACCTTACTTATTTTACTGTATAGGTCAACAATATAAGATTTATCCCCCCGTCCCCAAATGAATCAGCTCGTAGTTATGTTCCTATGCAGTGTTGTCTATGTACGTAGCCAGAAGTTGAGTTTTGTAAGAAAGATATGATTTTTTTGTAAGGCGACGAGCACCTATACGTGATTAATATGCTGCTGAAATCTTATATTATTTTTTAGCATCTTAACAACCTTTGAATAAAAAACTCAAAACTATAAAGCTATAGATTTCATCGAGAGCTACAATTTTCATATAAAAAGTATTTTTGTTTAACATCATACAAGAAAAATATGATTTTTCTAAGACGACAAGCGCTGATACGCAATTAATATGAGTCCAGTTAGCGCGGCACCACCTGAAAATCACCGTCGGCACGACCTAAAAATCACTGTCCATGGTGACAGATCATATCATGTCGATGCATGTGGTACGATAACGTGTTTTTATCACGCCAGAGGCCTTGACGCGTCGATTAGAAATAGAAATAAATATTGGCCATATTCGCTTCTCTTGTAATTTGTTTTTTTCGGTTTACTTTTTTTTAACTAAAACATTGTTTTTCTCTCATAACAAATCAATCAGAATAGTATTACGTTTTATTTTTTCATCGAAGCGAACGGGCCATTATATGAGATCTTTTTAAAATAATATTTGAAAAAGGGTTAATAAAAAAAACCGCCTGGATTGGTTAGTTTGCGCGTAGTAGTAGTATCATCGCACAGCATCAGGCTATCAGCAGTGATGAGTTCATCTGGCACGCATGCCGAGCACACGCTACGCAGTGAGGCCGTCCCGTCGTCGGTCGTCCACAGGTGGCCATCGCCTGTGGTTTCCACTTTCCACAAGGCTGCGCCTGCGCCATCTGTCGACGCCACCGTGGACGACACGCCTTTCCGCTTGCGGCTTCCCACCCCACCCGGAGACCGTCGTCTAGGAAGCTTCGCGGTAGCTTCCTCCGCAGGCCACGAATCAGGGGTTGGGAAGCACCGTATGGCTCATCGCTGTGTCGACCTGTCTCTATACATTTTGCGAAAAATCCCTCTATTTTTCTATGAACTAACCTGCAGTCTAATTTTGTCCGCCAAGAACAGTAAACACGTTCTAATATTTTGCATACGAAACCCTGAGTTAAATATTATCTTTACATGAAGGAAAAAATCTGGAATCAGGTCAGTGTTTCAAAAAATTCCTCGTTCCATTCGACGAGGACGGAGGACCTCGCCTTCCATCCACACCCTTCTTCAACTCCCCTCTTCATCAACTTGCAGCACAGGCCGAGGAGAGGAGAGGCACCGACCGACCCCGACCGAGCGAGCGACCGCCGCGCATGCGGTTCCCACCTCCGCCCCACCACCACCACCACTAGGTACCGTCGGGGCCCACACCGAACAACTTCCGGAACCGGGACGACTCCTCGTCGTCCTCTCTGCCGCCGCCGCCCGCCGCGTCCGCTGCCAGTGCCGCGGCGCGTGCCGCCGCCCGGATTCCCACAACTCCGCCGCCCGTGCCTGCACTCTGCTTCATCCGTCCGTCCCCAGCGTGGGCATTGCCATCCCCTGCTTCGTCGGCTTGTTTCGTTGCGGCACGCTCCGGTCTCCGGCTCTCCGCACCGCACGCCAACGAACCAACCACCCGACTCCTCCACCGCCGCCGCTCCTCCGACGGCGATGGGCGAGGCGGCGCCACCGGTGCCCGCCGCCGCCACCGGCGACGCGGACGACCTATCCGCGTTCCCGGCGTGGGCGCGATCGGTGTCGGACTGCGAGGAGCGGCTGGGGATCTCCATCACCCGCGGCCTCTCCTCCGCCGAGGCCGCGGCGCGGCTGCGCGTCCACGGGGCGAACGAGCTGGCGGAGCACCCGGGCCCGTCGCTGCTGCGGCTGCTGCTGAACCAGTTCGAGGACATGCTGGTGCGCATCCTGCTCGCGGCCGCCGCTGTCTCCTTCCTCCTCGCGCTCTCCTCCTCCGCCTCCTCGGGCACCGCCCCGACGCTCGCCGCCTTCGTCGAGCCGCTCGTCATCTTCCTCATCCTCGTCGTGAACGCGGCCGTCGGGGTGTGGCAGGAGGCCAACGCGGAGCGGGCGCTGGACGCGCTGCGGGAGATCCAGTCCCACCACGCCGCGGTCCTTCGCGACGGCGGCTGGGTCCCCGCGCTGCCCGCGCGGGACCTCGTCCCGGGCGACGTCGTGCAGCTCCGCGTCGGGGATAAGGTGCCCGCCGACATGCGCGTCGCGAGCCTGCTCACCTCCACGCTCCGCCTCGAGCAAGGGTCGCTGACCGGGGAGACGGCGTCCGTCAACAAGACCTCCCGCGCGGTGCCGGTGGAGGACGCCGATATACAGGCTAAGGAGTGCATGGTGTTTGCCGGCACCACCGTCGTCAACGGCGCCGCGCTCTGCATCGTCGCGCGCACCGGGATGGCCACGGAGATCGGCGCCATCCACGCGCAGATCCACCAGGCGTCGCAGGAGGACGACGACACGCCGCTCAAGAAGAAGCTCAACGAGTTCGGGGAGGCGCTCACCAAGATCATCGGCCTCATCTGCGCGCTCGTCTGGCTCATCAACGTCAAGTACTTCCTCACCTTCGACCTCCAGGGGGGATGGGTGCCCAGGAACGTCAGCTTCTCCTTCGAGAAGTGCACCTACTACTTTGAGATCGCCGTCGCGCTCGCCGTCGCCGCCATACCTGAGGGCCTGCCCGCCGTCATCACCACCTGCCTCGCGCTCGGGACCAGGAAGATGGCTGCCAAGAATGCGCTCGTCAGGAAGCTGCCTAGCGTCGAGACCCTCGGCTGCACCACCGTCATCTGCTCCGACAAGACTGGGACGCTCACCACCAACAAGATGTCAGTGGCGAAGCTCGTGGCCATTGGCGATTCTTCGCTGGAGGTTAGGAGCTTCAAGGTGGACGGTACGTCGTACGATCCCCAGGACGGGAAGATTCACGACTGGCCTGCTGGGAGCATTGATGCCAACCTCGAGACGATCGCCAAGGTCGCAGCTGTGTGCAACGATGCCAATGTGGCACATTCTTCGCATCAGTATGTTGCCACTGGAATGCCGACAGAGGCAGCTCTAAAGGTGAGGATTGCTAAAACTTATTCGCATTCTGCTATTGTTACGCGATCTCTGAATCCTTATTAGTTAGCCAGTTAGGAGTAACTCTGATTCACCAGTTACAGTTACAAATGTAGTTGATCATCATGCTGCAAACAGCCTACTAGGCACAGTATGGTGAGAACTGACAACGGAAAGTGGTGTTCGTTCTCACATGTGTTGGTCGAATGCTAAACAGGACAAGATTGCTGTCGGGAAATAAACAAGATGTTGTTTTCGCTAACTTCCTTTTTTTTATTACTTCTAGGTTCTGGTTGAGAAAATGGGCCTGCCTGGAGGAAAGAATGGTCTGTCCTTGGATCCGTCTGAGGCATTAGGTAACAAAATACACGTTCTTCGCACCTTATTTACATTCTATTTCCTTCCTTGTAAGTGGTGCTTAATAAATACATACATGCAAGGAGTCTCACACAAGTGGATTGCAATGTTGTTTGCTGACAGGCTGCTGCAAATGGTGGAACAATGTTGCCAAAAGGATCGCTACCCTCGAGTTTGATCGCACAAGGAAATCAATGGGTGCCATTGTGAAAACCAGTTCAGGAAGCAATGCCCTGCTCGTGAAGGTATCGATTCCCCTATTTCCTGCATGTGTACTGAACAATTTTTCAAGCTAAGTATGATTTTCATTGGATCTCATGTTTGCTGGACTGGTATTCATTCAGAGTTCTTGTATTTATCGCAGGGAGCTGTTGAAACTTTACTTGAGCGAAGTAGCCACATTCAACTGAAGGATGGTTCCGTGGTGCCATTAGATGAGAAAGCAAAGAAAAGTGTCCTGGCAAGCCTCCATGAGATGTCAACCAAAGCTCTGCGCTGCCTCGGTTTTGCATACAAGGAGGATCTAGCAGAATTTGCAACATATGATGGCGAAAACCATCCTGCTCATAAGCTCTTGCTGGATCCGGCCAATTATGCAGCTATTGAGACTGACCTAATATTTGCGGGTCTTGTGGGCCTAAGGGTAAGATAACGCTCCTACTTGAGCTGCATTGAATAAATTGTTTCTGCACTCCACAATCCGGAATAGACAGGAATATATTGCTTAGGGACAGAGACACGCAGTGTGTCAAATGCTCTTGTCAGCACTTGGGTTTCTTACATACAAAATTAACATTTCTTTCTCATGGATGTTTTGATTTGCCAGGACCCTCCCAGGGAAGAGGTCTATGATGCTATTGAAGATTGCAGAGCTGCAGGCATCCGTGTTATGGTGATAACTGGGGACAACAAAGAAACTGCTGAGGCAATATGCCGTGAAATTGGTGTGTTTTCACCTGATGAGGATATCACCTTCAAGAGCCTTATAGGGAAGGAGTTCATGGCGCTTGAGGACAAGAAGGCGCTGCTACGCGGGAAAGGTGGCCTTCTGTTCTCTAGGGCAGAACCTAGGCACAAACAAGAGATTGTGAGGTTGCTGAAAGAAGATGGGGAGGTTGTCGCCATGACTGGAGATGGAGTCAATGATGCCCCTGCTCTGAAACTGGCTGACATTGGTATAGCTATGGGCATTACTGGAACTGAGGTAAATACTTAGTTTTCCATCTTATTAGGTTCACCTCAAATCACTTCTTTCTAGCTTCCTGGACTAGAGCTACCAGCTTTTGAATTGCCGTATTATTTCTGCTCGACGAAGCTGTAAACTTAATTATAGACAATCCAATTCCAACGACTGCTTTTATTGAAAGGGGTGTGGTGTTGGCCACCAGAGAATGACTGCTTCTTTGTTTGCTGCTTTTCATATAGCCAACAGACAAGGGTTAACAGCATCAACTTTATTCTATAGGACATGGATTTATAATACTCCGTATGTTGTTGTGCCCACAAGGAAGATTCATATGTAAAACTATGATTTTGTCATGGTATAATTTGAAGTGTTTTTCTAAAACAAATCTCTAATGTTTCAGGTTGCCAAAGAGGCCTCTGACATGGTGTTGGCTGATGACAATTTCAGCACTATAGTTTCTGCAGTTGGTGAAGGAAGATCTATTTACAACAACATGAAAGCTTTCATAAGGTTTGTCCTCTGTGAGCATGTTTTGATTATTGTTCACACTTTCTAGTAGTTCTCATCAGCCAACAGTGCCAGCATACTTTTTTTTCCTTGTGAGCGTTCTTGACTGTCTTCCTTGGCTGCCGCAGATACATGATTTCCTCAAACATTGGTGAAGTTGCTTCTATTTTCCTAACTTCTGCCTTGGGCATTCCTGAGGGGTTGATACCTGTTCAACTTTTGTGGGTCAATCTTGTCACCGATGGTCCCCCTGCAACTGCTTTAGGTTTCAATCCTCCTGACAAGGACATCATGAAGAAGCCACCTAGGAGGAGCGATGATTCACTGATCAGTCCCTGGATTTTGTTCCGCTACCTGGTAAATGATCTCCCTTGTCTTGTACTATTCATCCCTTGAATCTGTTGGCTCATTTTTGGAATCTTATATTTGGAGACAATCCCTCATGACTTTTACCTTGTCTGCAGATAATTGGCCTTTATGTTGGGATTGCAACTGTTGGCATCTTTGTCATATGGTACACACATGGGTCTTTCATGGGCATTGACCTTACTGGAGATGGTCACACTCTTGTCAGTTACTCACAGCTTTCAAACTGGGGCCAGTGCTCTTCCTGGGACAACTTCACGGCTTCACCTTTCACTGCTGGAACTAAAACTTTCACATTCGACGACCCATGCGACTACTTCCACACAGGAAAAGTGAAGGCAACAACGCTGTCCCTCTCTGTCCTAGTGGCAATCGAGATGTTCAACTCGCTCAACGCTCTCTCTGAAGACAGCAGCCTGCTCACTATGCCGCCCTGGGTCAACCCGTGGCTGCTCGTCGCGATGTCGGTGTCGTTCGGTCTCCACTTCCTGATCCTCTACGTGCCGTTCCTTGCTACAGTGTTTGGCATCGTTCCACTGAGCCTGAACGAGTGGCTGCTGGTTCTGCTAGTCGCTCTACCGGTTGTGCTCATCGACGAGGCTCTCAAGTTCGTGGCCAGGTATACAAGCTCTCCAGGCCCCAAGAGGCGGTCGAGGAAGCAGAAGGGCGAGTAAAGCGCTAACATTGACTCGGTGCTCAGTTACTAAACCATTCCATTAATCATATAAAGATGAACCTCAGAGAAAAATGTTCTCAAGCTCCAAACTATTCAATCAATACAGGGAAAAAATGCAGATAAATAACTCATTTTCACTGTTTCTCTCTCTTTCTCCACCTAACGCTAAAACAGCTACAAAAGTAGCTTCGTTGTTCTTAAAATAAGTGGTTAGTTGGCAACATATATTATCCTGTGAATTATGTAGCATTGAGTCAACTTCAGATGATACTTTTCAGTTTTTTTGGCTGCAAGACATGTGAATCAGGGATACAATACAACAATTATGCAAGGGACTATACCTTATTATGCTTCTAGATTGTCTTGGAACTGGTCAGAGGTGGCGTGTGAATGGCCTGAGGTAAACATTCATAGATAGCAAAAGCTGAAGAACAGCACATACAAAAATGTCAGGCTGAGGTGCTCGCGTAACCGACTGTAGTACAAGTTGCACACGTCCAGCGCTCTACCAGGAGTGGATTGAAATAGTCTTCTAAGCTTGTAGCCACGCAGAGGCAGACGCGCAATGGATAAAACTGTAACAACAAATTGTACCTGTAGTTATCGAGTAATATATAACTATAATGATCACAAAGGAAAAAGCAATCACAATTCACACGATCTGTCAAGTAAACTTCAGCGAGAGGTAACTTTGAAGCCCTTTTCGCTACCCTAGAGGCTAGAAGGTTTCATCATGCATCTTTACTTTCCCTCAACTTTGATCAGCTAAGAAAATGCTTGGCTCACCCACCAATGATCCAGCATTGGTCTCACTGAAGGATGCTCTCAAATTTTTTTGAGAGGATTTCTTTGGCTGTTTTTAGTGCAGTCTATTGAGACGGTTATGATTGTTTTTGAACTTGCATATTTTGTACAAGTACTACTGCTTTATATAATGTTTAGTGGATTAAAATAAACCAGAAAATACCCTAATCCTAGCACATTCATATTCAAATACTTCCCTTAATATGGGTTTTCTAACTGTAGATGACTATTTTTTTTATAGAAAACACAGGCTAAAGTCTAACTCCAAGCACCTAGTCAGAACAAAATAAAATTGAGCGGAGAAAATAAAAGATCCTTCTCTTAAATGACTATTAGCTGCAAGTTCGAGTACAAGTTCACTTTGCGTTTCATCTTATATATATACCTGCTGATCTGATTAGTTACAGTCTGGAGCTATGATTTACTCTAGACTAGATTCCTTCGGTTGCGATGGTACTTAGCATATTCATATGTGGCCATCCACTGATATGGCCTGATGGGGAGAAAGGTGTGGTAAATGTATCAAGTAGGCCTGTTAAACAAACGAATTAGTTTTGGCAAGAATATCATGGGTGGAGGAGATAAGAGTGTAGGCTAGAGAGCAACCAGTCATGCTGCTAGGTCATTGGATAGGAAACTAATAGGGTGTTTGGTGTGAGAAATCAAGCCATTCTAGATTTTTAGATGAGGTGGTGCATCACGAGTCTATTCCTTAAATTTGGTGGAATAACTCTATTTCATGTACTAGTACTAATTATTAACTTGTGAGTAATGGGATGATGATAGATCAACACATTCTATTTCACAAACTAAATAAAAAGCGAGTGAGAAGATAATGGACTAACTCATTCCTCAAACTAAACACCCTATAACAAACTCTCCTGAAAATTGTTGTCGAAAACTAGATGAAATACATTCCGGTGCTCACGAGCCACTCATATAAATGGCATGAGCAAGCATGCATGATAACTCACTGCTGCATGTTGGATTGAAAAATCATTTGCAGGACTATTAGTTGAATTCCATGCATGCATGCGCATTAATGAAATGACTCATGTATCCTATCTTAGTAGCTTATCTTCAGACATTGAAGCCTACCAAACTCGGTCAAACCATAATCAAGAGTATGATCAAATGGTTCTTCGCTGTGCAAGATCTTACTAGGACAAGCCGTGCATGATGGAACGGATTCTCTTCGTTTAACCTAGATATTACCACCAGGTTATGTAGGGCTCCTTGTAGACATTTTGCTTGTTTGTTGAACAAGCTGGTGCAAGTAGTTCTTCGCTGTGCAAGATCTTATTAGGACAAGCCGTGCATGATGAAAGGGATTATCTATTCGTTTAACCTAGATATTACCACCAGGTTATGTAGGGCTCCTTGTAGACATTTTGCTTGTTTGTTGCACAAGCTGGTGCTTGCAAGCTAGTGCAAGGTGTTCACAGTGTTCACTTTATGTTGCACTGTCTTTTATTTTTTTCTTTTATTATGGAAAATGATAGCTGTGCAATGTGTTCCCTTTGTGCTGCATTGACTTTTAATCTTATTTTATTATGTAAAATGGTATCCGTGCAAGGTGTTTCTCCCTCTTTCTTCACCTAACGCTAAAACAGCTACAAAGTATCTTCTTTGTTCTTGACAAGTGGTTAGTTGGCAACATATATTATCCTGTGAATTATGTAGTATTGAGTCAAAACATCAGATGCTACTTTTTCAGTTTTATTGTTGCAAGACATGTGAAGCAGGGATACGATACAGCTATGCAAGGAATTATACCTTATTATGCTTCTAGATTGACTAGTGCTATCTCAAAACATATATTTTATATTCTAATGGTTTTGAGACCATCTTCCGTCTTGGAACTGGCCAGAGGCGTGCGTGTGAACGGCCTGCTGTAACATTCATAGTACAAGTTTCACACGTCCATCGCTTTACTAGGAGTGGATTGAAATAGGCTATCTTCTAAACATGTAGCCGCACGAGACGCGCAATGGCTATAATTGTAATAACAAATCGTACCCGTAGTTCTTCAGAAATAGAACTATATAATGAACAAAAAGAAAAAGACAATCACACACGATCTTTCAAGTGAACTTCAGCAAGAGGAAGCTTTGAAGGCTTCTTTTCTACCCAAGAGGAAGGCTTGGTTCGTCCATCGGTGCCCTCGGCATGGGTCTCCCTCAAGGGTGTTCTCGATTTTTTTAGAGGATTTCTTTCACTATTTTTAGTTCAATCTATGAGATGATTATGCTTGTTTGTGAACTTGCATATTTTGTATAAGCTGTACCGCTTTATATAATGTTTACATCATGTTTGTGGATTAAAATAAACCAGAGAATACCCCTGATTCTAACACATTCATATTCAAATGCTTCCCTTAATATTGGTTTTCTAACTATATTTTTTTTATAGAAAACACAGGTTAAATTAAAGCCTAACTCCAAGCACCTAGTCAAAACTCAAAACAAAATAAATTGAGGGGAGAAATCCTTCTCTTAAATGAACATTTTTTTGAGGAAATGAATATTAGCTGCCAGTTTAGAGTACAATTCCTTCATGCCCTGTTTATAGCTGTTGATCTGATTAGTTACGATTGTGATGGTACTCAGCATATTCATATGTGGCCATTCACTGATGGCCTGATGGGGAGATAGGTGCGGTAAATGCATCAAGTAGCGCCGATTAAACAAACGAATTGGTTTTGACAAAAAAAATATCATGGGAAACTAACAAACTCTTTCGGAAATTGTCATTGAAACCGAAATGAAATACATGCCGGTGCTCATGAGCCACTCATAGAGATCATATGAGCATGATAATTCACAGTTGCTGCATGTTGGATTGAAAAAATGCAGGGTACAAGGGATATATATATATATATATATATATATATATATATATATATATATATATATGTGTGTGTGTGTGTGTGTGTTTCGAGGAGACAATGTGGGCTGATTTTTTTTTATTTTTAGCCCTTTTTAAAAAATTTTCACAAATATGTCCCTGGAGATAAGATTTCAAAATCTGGACCCTTAGCTCGGCGCCAGCAACCGAGCTCTTGGGCTTGAAGCCGACGTGGCGCTGAGTTGGCAGGCAGTTCGGCGCCATAGATCCTGGTGCCGAGCTCGACGCCGTAGATCTTGGAGCCGTGGTCTATGGCGCCGAGCTGCCGTTTTAACCCCGCCCCCAACCTTTCTGCCCGAGCCTTCTTCCTCTTCTTTCTCCTCCCTCTCGGGTTTTTTCTCTCCCCACTTCGCCCTACCTCACGAATCGACATATTGGACCTTGAAAACTTTGATTTGATCCGTAAATCTTCGAGAGCAAGGTATCCTCGCTCCTCTCCTAGTTTTTTTTCGCATCGATTCGTATAGTCGATTTTGACCTAAGAATTAATCATTACTTAGGGTTTAATGTATTTTTTAATATTTGTATTATACAACTGTAGGATGATGCCAATGTGTGGAAAAGCTAGCAAACCTAGGTAACCGCAGCGCATGTTGTTATGGTTATGTGTTCATTGTTGTGCATTAAATGGGCAACCCTAGGTTTAGGGTTTAATGTTAATTGCTTTCGGTTCTTAGAACGAAATTGGTTGTATTGTAATTATGGTTCTCATTGACATTAATTTATGAATGTTTTGATTTTTGTTTGTTAAATTACAACCGTTTTGTTAGATGCAAGAAATGTATCGGGAGGAGTTTTGGCGAAAACTGGGTCGTCCTCGAGAATTATACCTCGACGCGTCTAGCAAAGATGCCCCGTCCCCTCCTGACCTCCATGTCTCTAACTGTGACTATGGTTTCTCAGGCCAACGTGTTTCAATCGAGACATCCAGAACACAGCGACGCGTTGCTTCTACACATGCAGTCGTTTTAATGTAAGTAATTATTTCCACTATCTTTGTTTTCTTCATTTGTGTAAGTAGGCTACTAATATTTTGTTGGAATCTTGTTTTGTAGGACCATGAGAGGTGCTTTTTCTTTCAGTGGATCGACGGTGTAGACAAGTTTGACCCTAGGTACCTGCTTTTCGATGATTGGTGTAGAGGGAGACATCCACATGAGCACTTTCAGCGTTGGGTTCCACCCCCCTAACCCCCCGCCAATAACGGCTAAGGAGAAGCACCTAGCCAGCAGTTAGACGACTCGAGGAACCTCCTTTGTACAAATATGGAGATCGAGCTATGATAAACTCTCAGAATACGTTAGAGTTTGTGTGTCCGAACAAACACGAAGTAAGGGGAAAGTGTATCTGTTTAAATGTTTATCTCTATAGGTGTGCGTGTACTAATGTATTCTCTTGTAGCGTTATGGATTTGCGAAGTGTCATTTCAATGAGTGGCTCTACGGTCCTAAGAATCAATGGTCGGAGGCACCAAAGGCAAAGGACAAGAAGAAAGAAAGGTTAATTTACTAATGCACCTCCAGTCAAGTGCGAATGTGGTGTTAAATCCAACTACGGTCTAGTCCCTTCGGAGCTTGGAATAGGCCATTATTGCGACCATATGGTTGACTACGATGAGGTTGATTATTTTGTGGTAAACATGAAATCGTATTTTGTTTCTTTTGCTAAGACATATATGATATAATTTTTCATTTGAACAGAGCACTAGGAAATATAGGTGCGAATGTTATGATGGTCAAGCTAAGTTCTTAGATGAACTGAAGGGGAGGCAAGTAATTGCACTGGAAGAGGGAGATATGGACCTGACTACGTCAACCTATTCATTAAACATCACAAAAACAAGATGCGTGAGTTTGCTAGACAGCGTGGTATTCATAACCCGATCGATGTTGGGCTTGACAAATGGGGTTTGGAGAGATGGAGGACGTTAGAGGAGGAGAGGGCAAGGACGGAGGCAAAGGAGGAGACAAGAGTACAGATGCAGGTCTTGAACGAGCATGTTGTTGCATTATGTGCCAGTGAGTGCTTGAAAGCCTTTTTTTATTGCCTGATTTTAAATATAATATAATTGTGTTGCTAACTGATTGCATTTTATACATGAAGGGATTGGATGCAGCGAGGACCATGCCGCAGAGGTGGCTCGTGCAAGGTATGAGGAAAAAAAGTTAGATGAGCACAGAACACAAGCTGGTCGCACAGTTCAATCACCGATTGTGTTGTCTGATGAGGGGGACGAGGATGAGGATGACACTGCCAGGTTGAGCGATTTCATCGCTCTTGCTGAGGCGGGCTTGTAGGCGGAGGAGGCAGAGGACGACACTAGTAGACAAAGCGAGCTCATCGCTCTAGCAGAGGCGGGCTTGCAGGTGGAGGAGGCTGAGGACGACACTGATAGACTGAGCGAGCTCATCGCTCTAGCAGAGACGGGCTTGCAGGCGGAGGAGGATGATGACGCGTTCTTTACTCAGGCCATAGAGGCCGCAAATGAAGCGAAGGCCGCTTACTACAGGCGACACGTAGGTCAGAGCAATGCAGGTGAGCCTAGCCACAACAACAAGGTTGTGGTAGATGACTGGTACTCGGATGATGAGTTGCTTACTCAGTATGTTTTAGACTGAGGATTTGAAAGTGCATTTGTCCCCTATGTGGGTTTTGGTGTATTGATGACATCTAAATTAGGGATTAATGTGATCTTAATGAGATATATCGCAGCTATTAGTCCCATAAAAGATTCAAAGAGTTGATAAAGATGAAATGGCACCTCTCAATTCTTTAAGTTGTAAAGGCGGACAAACTCAAAGCGCTCTCTAAAGGTTTTATTTTTGTTTTTGAGTTTAGGATCTGCCGCACTATAAAGAGGGATGCAAACTTAGTTGGTCTGAGGAAGACAGTCTGTATGATATGATTGAACTATACATGTTCTAATGAAGTTACATTTAATCTGTGTACTACATTTGTGTCTTTTTAGCAGTGTAGTATAATTAATTATTCACAGAAAAAATTCGTAAGAGTTTTCCTTATTTTAGGAGCATCCACAGTTACAAACAGAGACATCATTATATAATCTAAACATTTAATTGTCCAAAGAGCACAATGCAATCACAACGAACATCACAATCAACATAACATGTCATGCATAGTCTAAATAGTCTACAATATCCATACAGTCCCAAATAGTTATAGAAAAGTAACTATAAAATTCATAATAGTACATACTAACATCTACCACAAACCCTCACTGCCTCCTAGTCTTATCCATACCCTTGTGACCAAGAGCGTCGGTACCTGGAGTGTAAGGGTCAGGTGGACGACGTCGTCTAGTGCATGGACGCTGTGTAGGCTGAGTCGAGGGAGCATCCTGGAGCTAAGGGAGGCCAAGCGCCTCGTGCCTCTGGTCCACGTCGTCGTCATCCTCATCATTGTCCTCGTCTCCTGTAGCTGCTTGGCTAGAGGAACCTAAGCCTCCTCTGCCTGCAGAAGGAACGTACACGTCTTACGTCATGTCTATCCTGCAACTACAATGAGCAGCCGCACGGCGTAGCCGACGTGACAGCCTCTATTGTACAAAATTATGTTAACTGAAAGAATCTAACATATTAATAATATGTTTGAAAGAGTATTTTGAATCTTACATCTAGAAAGCTACGTGTGTCGTTGTCCCTGACTCTCAGATGAAAGCGCTCAATGTCTTCAATGGAGCATTTGAGGGTATTGCCCTGCAACAAAGTTCTCAGTGATAATACTTTTGAACAGATAGCAATATGTTTTGTGTTCTTTTGTACAATAATCTAATGTATTTTAAGGATGCTACGGCTCGAAGGTGGCACTAACTAAAATAGATACCTCTAACGCATAATGTATTGGTTTGCAACTTAACATAGAAAAATAAGGCAATTGACTTACCACTCTGTCCAAGATTGGTCCTGCCTCCACCTGCCTTCCTGCACGAGTAGATTGGTCATACGCCGTGTCTTCATCATCAGAGGACTCGATGTCGGCTAATCATCTTCTGTCCATTGTACCCTCAGCCTACAACATGTCGCACGTTGGTACCAAGCTTGGTACCGCCTAAACTCACGGTTCGTGTGTGGCTCGTCGTTCTCGTCCACGTTGTCATGCATCTCCTCCCATTGCTCAATGTAGTACTTTGTGGTGCTTCTCCTAGTCAAATATCTTTCTGTTCTTCTGATGATCCAACCTGCACGTATGTCATCATTACTTGAATCCATGTACATGTCACCATATTAGTGGAAATGGATCATCACGAGACATTTGAAATAGCAAAATACTTAATTGTGTAAGTCAACGCCAGTCGAGAATGGAGCCGTTGGCCAAAGCCGTCTCACTCCAAATTGGCGTGCAACTCTATCTGGCAGGTGAAACTCGACAGCATAGAAACAGATTAGAGGGCACCTCATCCTATAGAAGTCATCATCGAACCCACACATGTTGCTCAAATGAAAAGGAAGTGCCCCCTCTCCATCGTACAACTCCCACTCCACCTGCAACATGTCCAAACAAGATGTTAGATGATATACTAAACCATTTCAAACCAGCATAGTAAATAAAATTTACCTACACTAGACGCTATGAGTGTGCTTAGCTCGTTCGTGAACTCAATGTACGCCCACTGTAACCTCGCGTGCGGAACCCTAACCTAGTCCCAAAGGTACGCCCACGTTGGCTGCCGATGTAGAGGCTGACCTGGGAACCACTCACGAGGAGCCAGAACCTTAGGACGGCCAACTGGTAGACGAGCCCACATCCACAACTGAAGTAGGTACACACATCCACCAAGTGATGCTATGGACGAAGTCCGATGACACCCCTCGCAAAGCTACCGGTAAAGAAAACCCAAGACTATAGAGCCCTAGCTGTACTAACCCGCCTGGTCCCAGTCACTGAGGCAGTGGACCCACATCCACGACGTAGTGTCACCTGTGGTGTCAGGGAAAGAGAATGGAGGCAAACAGGTGTAGGATCCACGCTCTGCAGTAGTACCCAACCGTCTCCTCATCTGCATCCTCGGGGCACTATGCGAAACTCTTGCTAGGAGCCAGGAGATGAGAACTCCAAAAGTGCGAGCCCCTTGCTCGCCAACCTTATGCCCAAGGAAGGCCTCTACTCATACTCTCCAGCCTTCTGACCTGCACTATCCGGTTACTGTGTTGCCATGAATCCTCAGGCCTAGCATCTTTTGACAGTCCTGGAGCGTGACTACCATCTCCCCAAAAGGTAGGTGAAGCTGTGAGTCTCCGGCCGCCACCTACATTTTAGACAAATCAAGATTACATGTCAAAAAGGCAAGTGCATGAACAAATGGCCATGAATGGAGGTAATGATTGAAGATAATACCTGTCAACCAACTCAGTTATGGCTGCTGAGTTGAACTTGGGCAACCTACGATGAACCTGAAAAGAGATGACATCCAGGCCAGCTCTCTGTAGGAAAGGAGTGTACCTATCGTCGTACTACATGTCCAAGAACCCATTATGGGTTCTAGGACGAAGGAGCGGAAGGTCATGCATGGAATAAAATATAGTCTCCTGTTACTTCATGAACACATGTACGTTCACCAAAATTTGAACAAAACGTATAGATTATTACCTGCTCCTGTGGTATGAGACGTCCTCGGTGGGTCGCCTCATACGTCGAGTCAAGCAAGTGGAATTGCGCCATCCTACAAAAAAGCCAATGAATTAGAAATTCAATATACAATGAAACATGAACTTAGAAATATACAAGTAATTGACACAATTACATGCATAAATTAAGACATGCATAATTAATTAAATGAATATGACAAATATGAAATAATGAAAACAACCAATAGTCGCACCTCGCTAATCTGCTAATGGCAACTGCGTGAATTGTGGCCAAGTCTACCACACTTGCCGCACTCGTACTGCTCGGGGTTAGTAAGAAATGGGGTTTCTCTCCCATGCCTCATTCTTCTGGGTATCTGATCCATAACCATCATATGCCTCGTCCTCTTCCTTGATCCATGCTTGTTTCAATAGTAAGCTGGATCCGTAATGTACTTTGGCCCATCATATGGAGGCCACTCTCTAGGGTCCTAGAAAGGCACAAAGCGGGGGCTCCATGTGTGCACAAGCGTGTCGACACTGAACTCATGAGGTATCCTGCTCTCGATATTATAGTTGAGATGCCTAGCTGCTGCCACCAAATGGGAACATAGAAAGTGGTACTGCCTTGGTTTACCACAAGTGCATGTGAAATTTTGGAGGATAGCCACATGCATCCTTGACTCTCGGACCTCGTCGTCGGACGTTGTACCGCCCCTATGCTCGACCTGATAAGTCCCTGTGACATGGTCAAAGCATGTAACCTCATGTGTGCCAACCCTTTCATTTGCCTTCTCTAGGTGTACCTTTAGTTTTGGAGCCCATATCTCTCCATCACTCCACAACTTCAATGCATGGGCAGTGTCTATCAGTTGAACCATGCAACAAGCTTGTAGAAGGTGAATTGAATTATTGCATTCATGGGCATACCACGTATCCCCAATAGCAACTTATTGAATGACTCCGCCATGTTGCTGCACTGAAAACTCGTACCTCTATCCACCGGCATCATGAGCTCTTGTCTATTTCTCCAAATCTCTCATCAAACCTATGAGCAATTGTCTACCTTCTGCATTTGATGTGGTTCTGACCTGCTCCAACTTTTTCTGAAAGTACTTATCCTCAAGCTGTCGAGCAGCCTCCTGGAATAGATCAAAGTTACTCTCCACACCATCCTTCCGAAGTAGATTCTTGGCAAGGTGCCGAGTACACCAATGATGGTGCAAAGGTCCATACCCCTCTATCTGCTCTCGCATGACATTAAGTATGCCCTGGTGCCTATCAGATATGATGCCAACCTCCTTGCTAGGCTCAACCATATGTATCCGGGACTAGCCTCAAGAACCATCCTCAACTGTCATTGTTCTCCTTCTCAACCAAAGCAAATGCCAAAGGAACCAACTTGTTGTTCGCATCATAGGATATGGCTATAAGAAGTGTGCCCTGGTATTTGCCAATCAAGAATGTACCATCAATGGAGAAGACGGGACGACTAGTGCCTAAAGGCCTCGACACACTAAGGGAATGCACCAGAAAGCACGGAAGAATATCTGCCTCCCATCCTTCCATGCATTTGGTTTTGGGATGTACTCATAATACATGCATGGATTCACCGCTTTGATTGTATTGAAAAGCACTGGCAAGCTGCTCATACCCATCCTCCCAGTCCGCATATATCATCTTCCATGCTCGTTGCTTAGCCCTCCAAGCTTTACCATAAGTTATCACATAACCTCCATACAATGCATCAACGGTCCTGATAATTGTCCTAACCTTCATGTTAGGTTATGTGGCAGAACCACCTAATCTAATACCTCCCAAGAGTGCTCGTCTTCCATTAGACACTAAGCACTCAAGGGAGAACACCAAATTACGTAGTTCCGTCGGGCACACCCTAGGGGAGAACCCGAGAATCCATATTTTTCCATCAGGATCACAAATGAGAGAATAAAGCTTACATCATTCTTAACCATTTCTTACATCACTTTTGATACAACATCAGAGTATAATATTTATTGTTATAACAGTGGAATATAATCATGTTATCAAAGTTATAAACAATTTAATTGAACAACGGAATATAAACATATGATCAAAATTATAGCGGAAATAAATATCTATTCATGACATGATGAAGCATCGATATATAAACTATGACAATAGATTATAAAACTTTATTTATAAAAACATTAGTAAGAGTTATAAATAAAAAAACTATAGTCATAGCATAAAGGAAATCCTCTCTAAGCCCACCAGGAGGAATCCACACTCAAAGGTCAGCTCTAGTCTCTATCTGTCACCTGCAACAAGGGGGAAATAAAACCCTGAGTACTTAATTATACTCAGCAAGACTTACTCGATAGGGGAAAAGAAAAGACTCCAAGGATATATAAGGCTATCTGGCTTGTGGGTTTATTGCATCTGCAAGAAGCATTACTAAAAGTACATCCTTATATTCGATTTTTATTAGCAGTGCATTAGTTCATTATCTAATCATTCTATGTAAGCACCTATGCTACTTTCAAGCAGGTGGTAAGCAATTAGATTTCCTTTTAGCATCTTTCATCTTTCAGTTCTTACTACGGTGCTAGAGTTAAGACAAGTCATACCGAAATGCTAGCGATTCGTGAATCAATGCCCCCAGCTGGGTACCCTAAAAACACACGCCTCGCTTGAACCCCAGGCACAAGAAGGACCAACCCACTACCCTCCTATCATGGGGTCTAGGTCCCCGTCCAAACTGGGACTCCAAGCCCCCACCCCTGAGTCCCGGACTCAGTGCGGTGCAAGGACCTCCTAACCCAAAAACCACCATGACAGTCGGTCTAGACAGAGCCAGAACCCGTGATAAGAGAGTAACAAGTCTTCCAAATGCCCATACCTAAGTATGTGCTCGGGATAATAAGTCTATGACTTGCCTAGCGTCTTATGCAACGGCCGGTCCTTAATCGACACAGATAGGAAAAGCAGTGTAACCAAGCTATGCCCCGAGGCCGTAGGACACAACTTCTTACACCCACCAATACCCAAACCATTTCCCTACCTGGTCACCATTTTCCTTTCCACCATTTATATTTTCCAAGTGATAATAATACAGTAATATATTTCCTATATCTCGCGAGTGACAGACAATCACTCGACTTCTACCGAAGTCCTGTAGCTTATCAATCTACACGATCCTGTCATACTAGTAAGACTCATAGGATAAAGATATATATATATATATATATATATATATATATATATATATATATATATATATATATATATATATATATATATATATATATATGCAAGTGGGTTCCATTCAACTCCTTAAAACTTAATACACAAATATAATTTAAAGTGCAGAAAAGTAGGGGTTATGCACCGGGGCTTGCCTGGGTAAAATATAATCAAAAGTTAGTATTTGCATCTTCAGATCATCCACCATCAACTGAATAGAAAGCCCATTGCAATCATCTCCTGAAGAGAATACCATTACACCTATCTTCGGATTTCCAATCATCCTTCAATTGATCCGTTGATCCATCATCGTACCTATATGATATGTAATACGATGCAATGCAAAGACATAATTAATCGACTGCAACCGTGACTTGTAATATATTACGCCTCTCAAGTTAATGGACTAGTTCTAACGACTAACGTACTAATCTATGTATCAACAGTCATCGAGAAAGGTATCATTTCCCAAATAGTATTTTAGTTATACAAACCCTCGTTGTTTCGATTATTTCATTCTATCGATTTAATCTTTATTCGAAATACGGCATCATTACCTATCTAGCAAACTAATTATTCTAGAACTACAAAAATTATAGTGAGCAGCTAATAATATTAGTAATTTACTATAAATTTTTTAGAGCTAACACTATCACCGATTTATCATGGAATTTCCTACAAGCTCACCTTTTAACAATATTAAGCATGTTAAAATAATTAGAGCAACCCTAAAAACATACTGAACCTATGCGAACAAAATACACTATTAGGTAGATCATGATTCTAGAAACTTAACAAACTTGGTTTGGTATTTTTATAATTTTTCTATAATTTATTATCAATTTCCAAGCATTCAGATGCTTGTTGAAGTTAACAAAACGCCGAAAAAGGAAAAAGGTCTTGGGCCCGAAGCGGCCCTTGCTCGGCCTGGTCCAGCGGGCAAAGCAGCCCAGGCGGACGAGGCGCGCGCTGGTGCAAGCGACCCAGTCACAGGGCAGCGGCAGGCCGGCAATGCGAGCAGGGCGGCCCACGCGCGGGCGACTGCGACCAGAGGCTTAGGCGAGGACGGGCAAGAGCGGCCCAGCTATCCAGGCTGGTGGCCCACTGGCGCGCACGCGACAGCAGCCTAAGGCCGACTACGGCCCACGCGGCCAAGGCCCAGAGGGGGTGCACCACTTATGCAAAAAGAACCCTACAGTTTTACCAAATCAATCCGTAGTCCAACATACACTGTTCATCTGAGTTTAGCGGTTCGCATCTGGACCCAAAGAAAGGTTCTATTTTCATTTCTCACCTTCCCTTCGTCCTCAAGCAGAGCACGGATAGGGGAGCATCGGCCGACGATGGCGGCAATGGCGCTGTGGGATAGGGGAAGGCACCACGGCGACGGAGAGCCTATCGGTGAGCTACACGGGGACCCACGTGGCCTCGGGCTGGCCACGGCAAGACTCGAGCTGGCCCTGGTAGCCCGGCCACGTGAGCCATGGCAGCGGGCACACCGGTTGTGGTGGCGCCGGCCAGGCGAGCGGCTACGGCTCTAGCAACACAGTGGGGCTGCACGGTGAGGTGGAGCTACGTGGGAAGGTGTGTGGACTCGGCGCACACACGCGCCCACACGAGATGGGGAAAACGCTGGCAAAGGCGGGCAAGAGGCGCGACACGGCGACCGAGCTAGTCTAGTCAGACCAGGGCATGCGTGACCCGGCAGCCTCCGGGCGCGGGCTAGGGCGGTTCATGGAGGCGGAGGAGGCGAGGCCAGTGCGGTGGCATGGGCGCAGCGGGGCCGGAAACGGAGCCCAAGAGAGCAGCGCTAGCAGGGCGGCAAGGAAACGGCCATGGCGGCGATGCTCTAGAAGCTCGGGCGAGGGCAGTGAGGCGGTGCGTCTGGTGCTGAGACGACACTATGGTGCCGCGCTGGGCTTCGAACGCAGCGAGAAGGGGCGCAGCGTGGAGCTTGAAGTGGCAGACGCGCTGGGAGGGGTAGCGCCGAGGATTTAGCCTCCATTTGTGCGCGAACGCAGGTGCAGCGCAGAGATAATGCAGAGACAACAAAGACAGTCAATCAGAGAAAAAGAAAGAGCAGACAATGATTCGACAACGCAGCGCGACGCAATTGAATTGAATGGTTGATGGATTCAAAGAAGGGGACGCACCACCGTATTCAAGCGGCGAGAAAGCAGTGAGGCAAGGACAAGACCTAGGCAGCAGGGTGATGCGATGAGTTGGACAGCGACGCTTAGCGGGGGCGTGAGCACGACAGGGCCATGTGCTCATTAAAATTCAAACAAGACGCTAACGAGGAGAGAAAGACAACAGCGCAGGCAAACAGACACGCCGGGGTGCAGGGCCAAGACGGGAGATGGGGCGGTGCATAATTGCAAAGCAAGGCGAGTACGCCGCACACCGCACTAGGAAAAAAATAAATAAAGTTGCTGCGCTCGCTCTCTCGACAGTTCGTGCTTTCACACCAATCACTTGAATTTATGAAGCGGCCAGACGGACAGCTGTGTCGCGGGTACGTTACCAAATTATCATAGGGACTAAAATGAGTCTATACGTAAAATAAACATGTGAGTGTGTGTGTCTATATATATATATATATATATATATATATATATATATATATATATATATATATATATATATATATATATATATATATATATACTGTTCTGCAGCTGGCTATAGAATAACTTATTCTGTGGCCACTTTGAGTTACGATAGTTACTATATTCATTTACGAGACTACAATAACTCATTACTAAGTGATTTACTATAACATTATGGTAAATATCACCGTGAGTTGTAGTAACACGAGTATCGTAAATGTATATTCATATTATCGTAAATTGGTACAAACATTATCGTAAATCAAGGTGGCTATAGAATAAGTTATTCTATGACCAGCTGCAGAATATCCTTACTATATATATATATATATATATATATATATATATATATATATATATATATTTCTATTGGTTTACTAATTTAGACAATTAACGCCATCTAGGCATAAGGAGATTTTCAATAAAGGTCGAATTTAAATTAGATTCAAAAGCTATATATATATATATCATTCTGTTTATTAATGGATTTATTTTATTTATAAAAGTTGCTTTTCATGCTTAATCTAATAGAACAAACCGTTCGCTACTTATTTGCTAGAATTGTTGTCTGATATTCCTAAATATTTTTACGCACCGAATAATTTTACTTGAATGTTTATCTGAGTCCACAAAACTAAGTCACTAGGATTCACTTATCACACCAAGTATGTTTTAATTTCAAAAATTCCGAGAAACTCATTTCGAAAAAATTATTAGGCCTAAATCGCGGTGCTAAATAAGCTCGTAACACCAGAGGTGTTGTAGGTTCTCCCTTGCAATATTCCCATCAACCGCTTGACAATGAGGATAGATGTCAACTATCGATGCTTCAGTGTCAGCTCATGGTCAGCAGAATTGTGTGGCCCGACAACTTTTGTGATCTTTCCACTTTTCGGTGACCTTTTGCTTCCTTGCACAAACCCTCCATGGGCAGCGTTCCTTATCACACACACTGTGTAATAGCGCTCCGCATATGAATACAAGACCTTGTAAGGTCTCATTCGTATCACTGTAAATGTCTGCAATCATCTTCTTCAATGTAGGGAGGTCCTTGAACACCCTCCCATTCTCAATGATCATGGTAGAGGCCGGCCTTCAGGAGCTTCTAGGGGCTCATCATCACGTTTCTCTACACACGCCTGATCGAATGAGTAAGATCGCTGAACTCGTGAACTCTTGGATCACAGCGGCCTGGAAAAGATACGTCCTCAGCATCTCAACATCACTCTCTAGTCAGCTCTCCAACAGGGCGATCATCATCAGAATTCAAGAGCCCTTGCCATCTCATATGACTCTGAATCAATTATAATTTTCAACACTATTGGAGCCACAAAATCCATATCCATAGTGTACTTGCGCAGCAACAGGGGGCATATCCACTATTCTCAGGAATGTCTCCTGCAACATAAGTAGAGAAATGAGGAAAGAATGAAAGAAATGGAATGTAAGAAAGGGGGTAAGCTCCCAATAACCATGCGGTTAAGACACTTACTCGGATGATTCTGTGTCAAAGGGATCTCATGAGGAGGATCTGCCACAATAACATGAAGTCTGACAAGCATCTCCAACTATCTCATTGGGGGCAGACTTGAGCATCGAGAATCATAGGTGCAACCTCCACATCCATATCAGGTTCCGGGATGGGAGGGTCAATGTGTGCCTGCTGACCCATTGGTGGGGAAAACCCATGAGGGATGGGATCAACTAACACCCGACGCACAACCACGTCCAAACATTGTAGCTGGCTCTTCATTGCCGATCTCACATAGTTCTCCCACTGATCCGCACATCCAATTGGGATCATTCGCCTGAGGATGTTGGGAGGAGAACCTAGGTACAGTATACCCTCAACTGCAATGCCATCATCATCATTGCCAAAGGCAATGCAGCTCCTTCCGAGCCCCTGCAACCATCTCACTAAACGATGGATTCTCATTGAATAGCACAGGCACGCTTTGCATGTCAACAAACTCAACATATCCATAGCGATCGCTTTCAATGGTGCCTCCATGATAAATGGTCACTAGGTTGTCCATCTATTTCAAACACGTAACGAAACACATGTCCTTTAGTCCAAATTAGACGATACATATTACCTAATAAGTAATTTTTAACTACAAACTAAGTAAATAAGATAATAACTACATACATAAATACACTGTACTCACTAAATAGCTAGATCCTATTTACTTAACTAAATATATAACTATCTATCTAAGTAGATATCTAACTATATATATGTACCTATGTATCTATGTTTCTATCTATCTACATATCTATCCCACTAGATCGCTAACTGAATCAACTACCTGAGTCATCACATTAACTAGTAAATAACAAATGACAAAACTACTACACTACAATCAAAGCTAACTAAGTACGCACATTGCAAATTCACAATTTTTACCTGTCCGACAACGGAGTCGCGGACGTCGACGGACTCGCAGCGGACGCCGAGCGTGGGTATGGCCGACGAGCCGGGCCGGCGGTGGCATAGCCGGGCGCTGCAGGTGCCGGGGCTAGCGGGGGCGCGGCCGAGGACAGCGGCGCGGCCACGGCACGGCGGGCACGACCGAGGACGGCGGTGCAGCCACGGTGCGGCGAGGCGCGACCAAGGCGGCCGTAGGCGTAGGCGGCACGTCGGGCGAGGCGAGGGCGCGGTGCGGGCGCGGTGAACGGCGTCGGGCGAGGCGGGGCGCGGCGAGGCGCAGGCGGCCATGGGAGGGAGAGGGCGCGGGCAGCGGCGACCGGGCGAGGGAGAGGGCGCGGTGCCGGCGCGGGCGCGGCGAGGCGCGGGCGACCGGGGGAGGGAGAGGGCGCGGGTGGCGGCGGCCGGGGGAGGGAGAGGGCGTGGGCGGCGGCGGCAGTGCGCTGGTCAGACGAGGCGAGGGAGAGGAAGAGAGAAAGGATTGTGGCCCATACGTAAGGCATCTCGGCGCCAGGGTGCCAAATCAGTGCCATGTCGGCTTCGAGCCCAAGAGCTCGGCGCCAGCAACGCTAGCGCCGAGCTAAGGGTCTAGATTTTGAAATCTTATCTCCAGGGGCATATTTGTTAATTTTTTTCAAAAAATGGGCTAAAAATAAATAATTCGGACAGTTCCACTACTCAAAAATTTTTATTTAAATGCAGCACATACGTTATTGCTAATTAAATGTATCACATATGTTCATCCATAGCTAACAAGGTTTCTAATTGGAGTTTCTATTCTCTCCCCCAAAAGGGGCCTTGTTCAGACACTTCTACTCCCTCCATGGTTAGTCGGCTGGCTTGGTAGTATGGATGAAAACGGTACGGATATTTTTCGACCGTATTCGAAACCGAATCCGTTTAGAGGGTTGAGATCTGTCCGTATCCGAGTCCGGATATGCAACATCCGATACCGTATCCGTATCCGAATACTCAAATCGCATATTTACGATGTCGATATCCAATCATATCATATCCGACATAGTTGACACTATCCGTATTCGAATCCGAATCCGGACAGAAATATGAAAACAAATGTAATATCGGTGATATCCGTCCGTATCCGATCCGTTTTCATCCCTACTTGGTAGTCATCCGCATGGAGGCAGCAAGGAGAATCACACCTGCAAACCATAAGGTACGTGTTGTTTATCTTCTCCACTCTTCTTTGGATCCTTGATTTGAATTTTAGAAGCTGCTTCTTTTCGATGCTGGCCTCAACATCTGCATTCAAATTAGATTGGCAGAAAATCTAGGTAGAAGATTTTAAATCGAGAGCCATTTTTCTAGATAGAGAATTTCGAATTGAGACTTCTTTCCAATCTAATATATCCCTGGGTTTAAGTTCATCTTGTTGGTTAGTGTATGGCGATATTTTTCCTTTTACATCTTGTTGATGGTATTGCAGCTTGACAATGTATGGAAGAACAAGATGGTATTGCAGCTTGACAATGTATGGAAGAAGGTGGTGGAGATAAGTGGAAGGGATGAACAAGAGGATGCATCATCTCAGACATATATTAAACAAACGATAAAAACATCTTTTCCTACTATCCTTATATTTCAGGGATTGTAGAAGAAGAAACTGCCTTTTCACTTACCATTCTGAACCAAGACAACAAAAAGTCCTTGCTCTTTTGTTGCATCAATAATATTATAAGTGGGCCCTTTTGCAATATATAAATACCAACATATATTAGTTACACTCTTTTGCTGTAACTTATAATCTAACTACCTCGAGATACGAAATGTATAGCGATGAACCATTTCCTATATGAAATTAACTTTAACAAATACGAGTCATACTGGCCGGTATGAAATTAACTTTAACAACTATGAGTCATACTGGCCGGGTGCTACAAGAACGGCGCGGGTTTTCTAGTCGATGGAGTAATCCTGACGCGAGCGCCGGCCATGGGCCTCCGTTTCCTCAGCGTGACTCCGCCGCTTGCCCCGCGCTGCGGCCAGAGGCCTCCGCGCGCGACTCCGCCGGCTGCCCCGCGCCCCGCGGCCATGAGACTCCGCCGCCTCCGCACGCGCCCTTAGCCTCTGCTTCGATTGGGCCACCGGCCAACGGCGCTGGTCCAGCGACTAGCAGACGACCTCTCCGGTGCCGGCAAGGTTGCCGCTTCTTTCCGCCGCCGAGACTTCGTCGCTGAGGCACCAAGTCGCACACGCCGGCGCCCGCCTCGGCTGGGGCTGCGTCACCATAGTAGTTGGTGTAATAGCTAGCTTGTTACTCCACTCTGTCGTAGGACACGAAGGGCAAGTGTACGAGTGTTGTTAGCGGCAACTACAGCCAGCGGCCGCAGCGGAAGAGCTGACGTCGCCGCGGCCATTGAAAGTTCACGGTTTTGCTATGGTCTGGAACCACCGTTTGAAAAAATAGTTTGGGTCCGGTTTTGGAGAAAAGATGAATGGTGTGGGGCCAGAGCGAGCCGACGTTTAATTTAGAAACGGTTTGGCCTGGGTATGGTTTGGTTTGGAGACCATCACCAGATTTAGCGCTCGTACCGGACTGCTACTCTGCTAAGGTGGTGCGCTAGGCGAGGCGCGCTGGCTGCCTCATGGACTTATTGTGTATATAATATATACAGTAAAAAGACTAAACTGCCCTTGATTACTTTTCCTAATCAACAAATGCTGCAAATAATTCTCAAGGGAGGAACCGGTGGTTTCTCCCAAGCAGCGTAACAAAGCTCGTATATTTATATTAGATCATGCATGAAGAATTCAAGCACATTTTTGCCCCCTTCACTAAATGGCTTGATTTAATAAGGCTATTGCCTAAAAACTATTGCCATATTCATCTATTAATAAGGATTTTTTTATAAGACTTTTTAAGCCGGGACTCTTTCGGCTACAGCAATACAAAAAAGTTAAATTTTTCATCAAATATAATTGTTTACAGCTAAATCAATTGAAATTGATATATATTCCCTGGTTTTCTAATTGGACATTCACTACTGGAAACGAGATCTTTGCCGAGTACAAACTGCTTTATCGAGTGTCAAAAATCAGGCACTCGGCAAATACCTTCTTTGCCGAGTGCCGGACACTCGGTAAAAAAAGGCTCTCGGCAAAAGCACGGCACTCGGCATAGACTGTACGCGTTAACGGTGTTCGGACACGTCCTTCTTTACCGAGTGCCTGCTGTGAGGCACTCGGCAAAGAAGGTTTTTTTTAAAAAAAAAATCTTTGCCGAGTGTCCTAGATCTGGCACTCGGCAAAGATTTTTTTTTGGAATATACTTTGTCGAGTGCCCCAGATCTGGCACTCGGTAAAGAAGTTTTTTTTTTTTAAATTTCTTTGCCGAGTGTCCCAGATCTGGCACTCGGCAAAGATTTTTTTTTTTTAAAAAAAATACTTTGCCGAGTGCCCCTGACACGGTGCTCGGCAAAGATTTTTTTTCAAAATGTCTTTGTCGAGTGCCCCTGTGAAGGCACTCGGCAAAGAGGAAATTTTTTAAAAAAATTCAAAACCATTTTTGCCGAGTGCCTTATTCTTGGCACTCGACAAAGACCCTCTTTGCCGAGTGTCATACCCCGGCACTCGGAAAAGTTTTTTTTGCCTACAAATTTTTTGTGGAGCCCTTTTAAAGTATTAGAAACTCCTAGTTAGAATTTGGAGATTTTTTGTGACTTTTTAATATATTTAGTTACTTTATTTCGTTTACTTGAATTTTTTCGAAAAATATAAATTTGAACTGCACGTGGTACGAATAATGGAATTTAACGATTTAAAAAATAATAGTCATGTTACAAAGTGTAGTGTGAGGCCGTATCCAGGAACAGACCTGAAATTTCGGACATCTTGTTCACGAAACATGACCGCGAACTTGCGTGCGAAGTGTTTTTAAATTCTATAAAAAGAAAACGAAGTCCAAAAATCATGAAACTTGTTGAGATATCGTGATATCTTATGTGGAGACTATGATAAAAAATTTGAGAATGTTTGGTGCACGTTGTCACGTACGATGCTTTCAAACCAGGACATCTCCACATGTGATATCTGATTTGCAGATGTCCTGGTTTGTAAGTATCGTACGTGACAACGTGCACCAAACCTTCTTAAATTTTTAATATAGTCTTCATATACGATATCACGACATCTCAACAAGTTTCATGATTTTTGGACTTCATTTACTTTTTATAGAATTTAAAAACACTTCGCACGCAAGTTCGCGGTCATGTTTCGTGAACAAGATGTCCGAAATTTTGGGTCCGTTCCTAGATACAGCCTCACACTACACTCAGTAACATGACTATAATTTTTTGAATCATTAAATTCCATTATTCGTACCACGTACAGTTCAAATTTATATTTTTCGAAAAAATTCAAGTAAACGAAATAAAGTAACTAAATATATTAAAAAGCCACAAAAAATCCCCAAATTCTAACTAGGAGTTCCTGATATTTTAAAAGGGCTCCACAAAAAATTTGGAGGCAAAAAAAAACTTTGCCGAGTGCCGAGGTATGACACTCGGCAAAGATGGTTTTCAATTTTTTTTAAAAAATTTCCTCTTTGCCGAGTACCTTCACAGGAGCACTCGGCAAAGTATTTTAAAAAAAATGCCGAGTGCCAGATCTGGGACACTCGACAAAGAAAATTTTAAAAAACCCTTCTTTGCCGAGTGCCAGATCGGGGGCACTCGGCAAAGTATACATTTAACTGGACCAGCCATGCACCCCGGCCGCACACACGACACACGCACGATGCGCCGCCTGCTCGGCCGACCCTACCCCTGGCCGCGCCCTGCCCGCGCTGCCCGTGCCGGCCCTGCCCCGGCCGCGCCCTGCCCCCGGCCACGCCCCGTGGACAGCCCGCCCCGACGCCGCCCGTGCCCGACCCCGTTCCCGACTCCAGCGACCCCAACCCCAACACCGCCCGCCCCTACCCCCCGCGCCCGTCAGGTATGCCTTCTCTCTTGTTGTTGTCGTGGTAGTGATAGTTGTAGTAGTATTAGTTGTACTAGTAGTGCTAGTGGTAGTAGTAGTATTAGAAGTAGTGGTAGTAGTAGTAGTACAACTAGTGGTAGTAGTAGTGGTAGAATTAGTGGTAGTAGTAGTAGTAGTGGTAGTAGTAGTAGAACTAGTGGTTGTAGTTGTAGCAATAGTGGTAGTAGTAGTAGAACTAGTGGTAGTAGTAGTAGAAATAGTGGAAGTAGTAGTAAAAGTAGTGGTACTACTTGGATATATTCTTCTGCATGGATTGACATTCAAACTACATGGCTTCTCTTGAGACATATGTGCTTGTCGGCCATCGTGCCATTGTTTTTTGCAGGTTTTGGAAACCTCACCATGCAGGGGAGGTTCTGCCGAATTTTTTTTAAATGACAGTATTTTGTTCCATTTTTGTAGAGAAGAGCCCGTCGGAGCCGAGTTGGAGTCCCCGTCGCCGTGCCGGTCTGCCTGCACCACGTCGCCTCACCACTGCACCGACCCACCATGGCCCCGCTAGCCTTACTCCGCTACCACCCTAGGTATAACCCCTCTTTTCCGTATCATGGTCGTAGATCGCGTAACCCAGTTAGGCGTCTCTCGTTCAAAAGAGATACGGTTGGAGGTATGCAGATCTTTGCATATCTATGACCGTATCTGTTTCGGATTGTCCACGTTTTTTAGACAACCCGCGGATGTGTAGATGGGTTAGTTTCCATGGCCTGCACCGGTCCGAGATAGAGTTTCGACATGACCTCCCTGTTGTTCTCTGGATACGCACTCTTCTTTGGCAGGACGTGTATCTAGAGAACAGCGGGGAGGTGCTACCGAAATTCTATCTCGGATAGGAGTAGAGCATGGAAACTAACCTCATTTACACATCCACAGGTGGGATTAGGACCTATCCTCACCTATTAGACAGTAGGAACACCATGTAGATGCAATTTATGGTTACATTACTCGCTGATACATATGTTAGAGGATGGATGTACATGGGCTGGAGAAGTCAGAGTGATTACACCACGGAATGGATGAACAAGACCGATACTTTCTTGAATAGTGCATTTGGCAAGGCTGCTAAAGGACATTGCCTAGTTTTGTGTCCCTGCAGCAAATGTGGAAACAAGAGAAGGGTAAACAAGGTGGAAATGGGTAAACATCTTGTGAAGAATGGATTTACGCTGGACTACACCCGGTGGGTCCACCATGGTGAAGCCCATCGTATGAGAGAGGATGTGGTGAGACCACGGGTGGAGGCTTTTGATGCTGATGCTGGGGTAGCGGACATGTTAGATGACTTTCACCAAGGATAGTTCGATGAGGGACGTGAGAAGGAGGAGATGGAGGCAGTCGCACAGGCGTTCTACGACGTGATGGACTCGGCATAGAAACCCCTTCACGATTGGTCAATGGTGTCTCAACTGGATGCCATTGGACGCTTAATGGGATTGAAGTCTGAGTTAAACTTGAGTCGACCTGGCTTCGATAAGATGTTGGCCGTGATTGTCACCCTACTTCCGGAGGGCTACATTCTACCAAAGAGCATGTACGAGTCACAAAAACTCCTTCGTGCACTTAAGATGCCGTATGAGCAGATACATGCTTGTCCAAAGGGGTGCGTCCTATTTAGGAAAGAACACGAGCATGCAAAGTTCTGTCCAAAGTGTAAATCCTCCAGGTACCTGGAGGTAGACTCTGATGATGGCCAGAAGAGGCAACTTATGATCCCCGTGAAAATCCTATGGTACCTTCTGTTCCTACCGAGGATCCAACGGCTATACATGACCAAGGAATCCATGAAACAGATGACATGGCACAAAAATGGCAAACGGTACAATCCTAACAAGATGGTACATCCATCCGATGGTGAAGCTTGGATCCGCTTTAATGACAAACATCGTGACAAAGCAGATGAGGCTCGTAATGTACATGTCACGCTACCAACAGATGGGTTCAATCCTTATGGAATGATGGCTGCCCCATACACATGTTGGCCCATCTTCGTTATCCCCCTTAATCTCCCCCCGGTGTCTCCTTTCAATGACATAACGTATTCTTGTCGTTGATAATTCTTGGACACCTAGGGAGTAATATGGGTGTGTTCATGGAGCTCGTGTTTGATGAATTGGTCTATGCTTGGGACGAAGGAATATGGACATACAATCGAGCTACAAAGACAACCTTCAAAATGCACGTTTGGTACCACTACTCCCTGCATGACTTCTTGGCGTATGGGATATTCTGCGATTGGTGTGTTCACGGGAAGTTGCCATGCCCAATATGCAAGGAAGGTGTGAGGTTCATTTGGTTGCAGAAGGGTGACAAGTATTCGTCGTTCGACAGACATCGTCAATTCCTACCTCTTGACCATCCATTCAGACAAGACATTAAGAACTTTATGAAAGGTGTCAAAGTGACAAACCCTGCACCGCGGATGATGACTGGTGCTGAGGTTCATGCTCAGATAGATGCTCTCGTGCCCAATGAAGAAGGTGGTTTTGTGGAATATGGTGAGCAACATATGTGGACTCATATCTCAGGCATAACGAGGCTCCCCTATTTCGGTGACCTTCTTTTGCCACATAACATTGATGTAATGCATACTGAAAAGAATATCGCCGAGGCACTTTGGGCAACACTCATGGACACTAAAAGGACCAAAGGAGGGAAGTACTTGAATGGATCAAGATGCTAATGTTCCCTGATGGGTATGCAGCGAATCTAAAGAGGGGAGTGAACTTAGGCACTCTGCGAGTAAACGGGATGAAGAGTCATGACTACCACATATGGATTGAGCGGCTTCTTTTGGCAATGGTTCAAGGCTATGTCCCGGAGCATGTCTGGCAAGTGCTGGCAGAGTTGAGCTACTTATTCCACCAGCTTTGTGCCAAGGAGCTCTCTCGGACCGTCATTGATGACTTGGAAAAAGCGGCACCCGTGTTGCTCTATAAGTTGGAGAAGATCTTTCCACCCAGCTGCTTCTTGCTGATGCAGCATTTGATTGTGCACCTCCCGTATGAGGCATGGATGGGGGGCTCGTGCAGAACCGTTGGAGCTATCCAATCGAGAGATGTCTGAAGACTCTTCGCAAAAAATGTAGAAATAAAGCCAACACTGAGGCTTCCATTGTAGAGGCATACATTCTAGAGGAGGTGTCGAACTTCATAGAGAAATATTACACTGAGAAACTTCCTAGCGTTTATAATCCACCCCCTCATTACAATGCTGGTGAAAATGAATCGAACCTTAGCCTTTTCCAAGGGCAACTCGGAAGCGCAAGTGCATCGACCACTAAGCAATTGAAAAATGAAGAGTGGCGCAGTATCATGCTATATGTGTTGACCAACCTTGTCGAGGTGCAGCCGCTCATTGGGTAAGTTCTGAATGAACTTGTTTTATTTCGCCGTATGTCCTTGTTTCTTCGTCCAACCCCCTTGTTTCTTGTTGGTATAGGGAATTTCTTTGTCAATCCTGGCATGGATCAAGGCAACCTACCCTGCAAGAAAATGATACCCTTCTTTCACGAGGTGCAGGACCAGGGAGCCCCGATTTCATTTGTTGGTTCAAACAGAAAGCCCAAACTGACGCATCTATAAGTGATGAGCTGAGACAGGTTGCAAATGGCTGTGCCATTAGGGTCAAGTCATTTACCGGTTATGACATGAATGGATATCATTTTCACACAGCAAGCTATGAGCAGAGCCGGCCCAATCGAAAAACCACAAACACTGGAGTTGTTACGCCCGGTATTGATGGACTCGACTATTATGGAAGAATTGAAGAAATCTACGAACTATCATTCTATGGTTCCAAACCTCTTACTCCTGTCATATTCAAATGCCACTAGTTTCATCCTAGAGTAACGAGACGGACCCCTAAGCTTGGGCTAGTCGAGATTTGACAGGATTCCATCTATCTAGGAAAAGATGTCTACATTGTGGCTCAACAGGCCATCCATGTTTATTATACGTCATACGCATGCAAAGACGCCGAGCATCTTAAGGGTTGGTCTATTGTGCACAAGGTATCGCCACATGGTAAATTACCTGGCCCAAACGATGAAGATTACAACTTCAACCCAAACACATATGATGGAGAGTTCTATCAAGAAGAGGGACTACAAGGAAGGTTTGATATAGACTTGACCGAAGAGATAGGAATGGAACTAGACAATGAAAGGGATGATGACGAGGACACTGGAGATGAGGTGTGAAATTTGAAGGACATACAAATGCTTGAACGATTACGTTTAGGCAATGACAATGAAGACAACATTCCTCCTTCGGATATTGTTGATGAGTTGGACAATGTTGATAGTGATGACGAGACCTATGATCTAGCTAATCTCAATCATGAAGATTATTTTTAATACATGTAATACAATGTTTTTTGTAATTATGTTTTGTTCATTTTTGCACCTATTTCTAATTACGTCTTGTTTTTCTTTTTTGTTGTAGGTGATTGAATAAAGATGGCGGGCGATCGTCATAGGTCCGTGAGCTCAATTTACTAAAGACCACGCCGGCTGCAGGAGGAGGCGGAGGGGGCGGCAGAGGGATCAGACAAGGAGGAGGAGGAGGACCGCCAGATGCAGGAGGGGGCCGTCTCCTCCCACGTCGCGTGAGGAGGAGCCGGAGGAGGAGGTGGCACCCATGGATGAGTCAGACGATGAGCTAGTTCGGTAGACGGACGAGGAGGGGTCGCACGAGGATGACGAGTTGGAGGCGGTAGGCACGGGTTCTGCTTCCTCCGACTCCTCTTCGAGTGTCTACTTGTGAGGTCCCGTGAGCCTCCCACATGTTCCGCTTCCTCACCAACGCCCAATGATTCACCCCGAAGGGCAAAAGTAAGTAACTTTATATGTTATCACCACTACTTCATATGATATGATGAAAAAAAACTAATAATTTTTCTTAATCACTTGTGCAGGAACTAGGTGGTTGTGTCAGGTGGTAGCGCACGGCTAGTCAACGGCATCCTGGGTCTTCTGTGCAGGCAACACTTCCCCAGCATTGTCATGTACGCATCGAAGACGGAGCCGGCCTACTCGTTTGACCACTACACCATCGCCACCGATGCGGAGTACCCCAACAAGGCGGCACGGGTGAAGGTAGAGCTTTGGGTAAGTCTCCCTCGCACAACATTGCTCAATACGTCGCATTCATTGGACTTTTCTTGAAATAATGAATGGATACATCGCTTTTGTATGCAGACTTATTAAGATGCGAGGAGGGATTTGAGGCCAGGGCGGAGCAGGCAACTACCAAAGCCTGTAAAAAACTTGTCTCTGACATGCATCATGAGGTGCACATCTAGGCCATCGTAACCTACTACGGGTCGAAGCTTGGAGAGAGGAAAACCAAGAAAGACGCAAGAGAGATGTAGCTGACCCGAGAGTTGTAACAACCCAAAAATCCACACACCAAAAATTCCAACTACAAAATTTTTCTTTCTTCAAAACCCATGAGTGATGATATGGCATGTAGGAAAACCCCTAACCTTGCACTAACTAAACCTATATGACTAGCATGAGTATCTCACCTCATCACCTAGAATTTATTTTACCACATAGCATACATCAAGTTGCATTATATTCAACATGGTGATTTGGATTTTATTTGATTTATGTGTTGATTAAATAAAAGCTAACAAATATGTGTTTATAAATAAATGAACTAATATGGAATTAATATCCCAATAAATACTTTGACCAATGTTTATCACCATGTAACATTTTATCAGAGGAGAAGTAGGCCACTTTGATTTATATACAGGAGAGAAGTGTAACATAATACTAAAGGTAAGAAGAGGGAGGCAGCAGCTCAGCCCAGCCTGCCTCGACCGGCCTAGCCAGCCAGCCCAGCATCACCGCCCGTACGTGCACGCCACTGACGAGCCAGACCCGCCCATCAGCCGTCACGCACCGCACGCCGCCGTATCAGGACAAGATGACAGATGGGCCCCCTATGTCAGCCGCCCAGCTACAGGATCATCTTCTTCCCCATGCCAGCCTCATCTCTTGACCGAGCCCCGACCAAAGCAGCAGAGGCGGGCCCAGGTTCACACACATCGCATGACCCTGTCCCCCACCTTAGCGCCGCGCCCACGGAACCGCCCCCATGCACGAGAGCCGTCCGATGCGCTCGGCACATCACCAGCCGTTCCGTCATCCACCATGGGAGCTTAGAGCTCTAGCTATAAAAGCCATGGCCCTCGGTTGCCCTAGCGTTCGCCCCATCGCCCCACCGCCACTTGGTGGCCAACCACTTCATCGAGCCAGAGAAAGGAGAGAAAGAAGGAAGGGAGAGGGAGGAGGAAGAAAGAGTCTCCGTCGGAGCACCTTCGAAGCCGCCGGAGCAGGAGACGACGCCGACATCTTCATCACCGTTGTGGGTCGGCACTGCACTGCATCGCCTCTACACGGCCATGACCCTCCACTGCACCGCCATCCTATCTCCCACGACACCTACGGTGAGCGCCCAATTTTCCCCTGCTCACCGCCGTGACTCCGTCTCGCTCACCGAGACCACATGCAGAGACCACATGTAGAGACCCTATGTAGAGACCACATGTAAAGACCATATGTAGAGACCACATGTAGAGACTGTATGTAGAGACCCCATGTAGAGACCACATGTAGAGACCCTATGTAGGGACCACATGTAGAGACCGTCTGTAGAGACCACATGTAGAGACCGTATGTAGAGACCCCATGTAGAGACCACATGTAAAGACCGTATGTAGAGACCACATGTAGAGACTGTATGTAGAGACACCATGTAGAGACCACATGTAGAGACCCTATGTAGAGACCACATGTAGAGACCGTCTGTAGAGACCACATGTAGAGACCGTATGTAGAGACCCCATGTAGAGACCACATGTAGAGACCCTATGTAGAGACCACATGTAGAGACCGTATGTAGAGACCCTATGTAGAGACCACATGCAGAGACCCGTGACTCCGTCTCGCTCATAGAGACCACATGCCGAGACCGCCGTGACTCTGTCTCGCTCGCCGAGACCACATGCAGAGACCACATGTAGAGACCCTATGTAGAGGCCACATGAAGAGACCATATGTAGAGACCCCATGTAGAGACCACATGCAGAGACCACTGAGACTCCATCTTGCTTGCCGAGACCACATGCCGAGGCCACTGAGACTCCGTCTCGCTCGCCGAGACCACATGCCGAGGCCACTGAGACCCCGTCTCGCTCGCCGAGACCACAAGCCGAGACCACCGAGACTCCATCTCGCTTGCCGAGACCACCGAGACCACCAAGGCTTCGTTTTCCGAGACCACCGTGGACCAGTCATAGTGTGACACGTGTCAGCCCAGGATTAATTTAGCCTTTTCCATTTTCAGAAATGATTTAAACTTCAGAAATTCATAACAAATTCATACGACCTCAGAAAAATATGAAACCAGGACCAAAATTCATCTAAAATCGAGCTCTACGCAATGAACCCATGTTTGAGTGCATTTGACTGTTTTGAATTTTCATTGCTTCTTTGTGCTATTCTATAAACGTCGCTAACGCGACTATAATACGATCGTTGCAGACTCGAAGGAGAACCTGACGGACGAGGATCGTGAGTACCGTGAGGAGTACGGAGACGACTACACCGAAGGTGCCACATCCCACCCAATTTCGTAGCACCTATTACGCATGGCTAAAATAGAAGTGCTAGTGCTTTACTTCATTGTTATAATCACACTATGATAGGACTTGCATGGTAGTATGCTTTCTTGATGGCCTTTACTTTGATGCAACCTTACCCCTGCTCACCCTGCTGTTAGGCTAGTCACATGCTTGCTAAAATATTTCATTGCTTATTACTTCTACTACGCTTGCACTATATTAATGCGTGGTGGAAAACTGGTGTTTTCTGGACTATGGGGAGAGTGCTGCGTGTGTGACTTGGGTGTGTGGAGGGTGAGGGTTGTGTCGACCAAGTTGGAATATACGACGAGCCTAGGGCAAGTCTTGCCGTGGGGTGCTACCTGGGCACCCTTGGAATGGATACCTGTGGTGGGTAAATGGAATATGAGGTGGCCCTAGGTGTGAACCTATGATGGGTGGAGCACAGGGCAGAGGTGCTGTGGTGGCACGGTAAATGGAAACCCTGATGAAGACAGGCTTGGTCATCCCTAAGGACTTACTAGTACTCAGATTCACCAAAAAGCCTTACGTACCACTCGCCCTATATGGTGCGGGACGGCCGGACTACTTGGTAGGATATTGCCACTACTGCTAGGTTGATAGCGGACAGTGCAAGGGAGGTATGGGGCACGGTGGATTTCCCCCACACCCTTCCGAGACTTCATGGAGACCTTGTGGACCCGGCTCATGACTCACAGTTTCAGCCACCCCAGACCGAACTTGGGGTGTACCAGGGCTGAATGGTAGAGTGGCATTATCCTAGGCTAGCAAGCGGCCGGAATCAGCCCAGTTGACGACGGTCAGCGAGGAAGGCGGATCTTGTGGTTATGTAAAACCTCTGCAGAGTGTATGGTTGATCGATCGATACATGTGCCGACTTGTCAGCTATGGATCTTTCCTAGGTTTCGCTTAAACTAGATATGAGATGAGTCCTTCTCTTCTTCCCCCAGGGAGTGAGTGTTCGGTCGTAGCCAGGGGCTACGGACCTTGAGACAGTGCCGAGAGGGAGTTGGCCTGTCGACTGAGCGATGGTATGGGTGTGGTATGGTGAAGGTGTGGAGATGGTGGTATATCGGTCCTAGGATCAAAACCTAGCTCTGGAATGGGAATGGGGTGGAATGGGTGTGGTAATGGTGTTAAAACCTGACTATACTGTTATATACTTGATATGCTAATACATAGGAAACCCCAACCTTATAGGTTCCTTTTGAATATATCCGACTTGCATCCAATTACCACAAAGCAATGCTCATAGGGTTGGGAGTGGCCAGTACAAATCGTACTGATAAATTTTGGCATACAGGTTCTGCTGAGGAGTATAGCTCCGAGGAGTTTGACGGTTGAGGGATTCGTTCCTACGCTCGAGTTTGGCGATCTTATCTTCAAGCTGTTCTAAATGAATGCTACTTTTGATTCCGCCAATGCGGCGATGTAATAATTTATGTAATTCCGCACTATTTGTACTCTGATATTATCGATGTATGGATGTGATCATCGACTGGAATTTGGGTAATATGATCTACCATGGTCTTATTACACTTCAACTCTGTGGATTTCCTATCATGGAAATCGGGGTTGTTTCAGTTGGTATCAGAGCCATACTTGACCTTAGGACGAAACCCTCTGAAATGGATGATAGAATAGGACGTGGACAACCCTTCTTTCGGTT
Source organism: Miscanthus floridulus (assembly GCF_019320115.1). NCBI lineage: Eukaryota > Viridiplantae > Streptophyta > Magnoliopsida > Poales > Poaceae > Miscanthus > Miscanthus floridulus. The sequence continues at coordinate 12,051,767 of NC_089596.1, forward strand.
ATATACCGACCCTGCATTTACTTTTATGCAAGGCTTATCTATTATTGACCTGCTAACACATGTTCCTTAAAACATGCAGATGGCAACAAGCATTGACTGGCCGCCTCTAGGACCGCTACCTCTGGATCACGCCAAGCTTACCTTCGACCTATGTGAGCTCGGGGGTTTCGCACAGACCCTCTGCCGAGTACTCGTCATGTTTGGAGTCCCCAACGAGCTTGTCAAGGTCACCTGCACCGGGAAGCCAGCTCAGGATGGAGGAATCGAAGGACCGGTTGTCACCTCAGTCGAGTTTCCAGCTAGCGCTACCTTACCTTCTGTCCCAGCTTTCACCGAGTTGACTATAGAGGACACAGTCGAGGAAGGACTATAGGCTATCTCACACAAGGCACTTCACAGAGTGATGAGGGACCACTACGAGCACCTGAAGATGACAGAGTTCTGTCTACTTCCCCAGGCCCTCGACCTTAGCCTTACCCCTAGTGAGCAGAGTTTTGCAGCCGGCAGAGTTATCTTTGCTGAGGAGGACCGATGCCTTCGCGTCTCAGCTATCCACCTACTAGAGCAGGATAGGTACGTGACCCAGCTTGAGTAGAAGAGACGTCAGCACTAGGCCCTTCTGTGGGAGTACCAGGAGCGAGACTCGCAGGGAGCACAAGAGCGAGCTAGTTTGCTTGAGACAGTTGCCCAGCTACAAGACAAGCTCAACCATCGTGAAGAAGTCCACAGAGCCGAGGTCGCTGACTTACAGGACAAAGCAGCCGACCTAGGCAACAGCAATTGCTACCTCGATAGCAAGGTCTTGGAGTTGCAGAGAGAGTTGGACAACAAGAAGGCTGAGTTCAACCGTAGAGGAGACAGAGAGAGATCTAAGGGGATTGACATGCTGAAGATCCAATCCCGGAACAAGACCCTGACTCAGGAGCAAGAGGAGTTTAGGAAGAAGGCCGTTCGCAACCAGGGTCACCTAATTGAGGCACTCAGGCAGACCGAGTACCTACAGGACAAGTGTGAGAGGACATGGTAGGCTTGGCAGAAGTCTGACAGGAAGCGCCTCAGGGAGATGAAGGGTATGTGGTGTAACAACCCAAAAATCCACACACCAAAAATTCCAACTACAAAATTTTTCTTTCTTTAAAACCCTTGAGTGATGATGTGGCATGTAGGAAAACCCCTAACCTTGCACTAACTAAACCTATATGACTAGCACGAGTATCTCACCTCATCACCTAGAATTTATTTTACCACCTAGCATACATCAAGTTGCATCATATTCAACATGGTGATTTGGATTTTATTTGATTTATGTGTTGATTAAATAAAAGCTAACAAATATGTGTTTATAAATAAATGAACTAATATGGAATTAATATCCCAATAAATACTTTGACCAATGTTTATCACCATGGAACATTTTATCAGAGGAGAAGGAGGCCACTTTGATTTATATACAGGAGAGAAGTGTAACATAATACTAAAGGTAAGAAGAGGGAGGTAGCAGCTCAGCCCAGCCTGCCTCGACCGGCCCAGCCAGCCAGCCCAGCATCACCGCCCGTACGTGCATGCCACTGACGAGCCGGACCCGCCCGTCAGCCGTCACGCAGGCACGCCGCCGCATCAGGACAAGTTGACAGATGGGCCCCCTCTGTCAGCCACCCAGCTACAGGATCATCTTCTTCCCCACGCCAGCCTCATCTCTCGACCGAGCCCCGACCAAAGCAGCAGACGCGGGCCCAGGTTCATGCACATCGCATGACCCTGTTCCCCACCTTAGCGCCGTGCCCACGCAACCGCCCCCGCGCACGAGAGCCGTCCGATGTGCTCGGCACATCACCAGCCGTTCCGTCATCCGCCATGGGAGCTTAGAGCTCCGGCTATAAAAGCCACGGCCCTCGGTTGCCCTAGCGTTCGCCCCATCACCCCGCCGCCCCTTGGTGGCCAACCACTTCACCGAGCAAGAGAAAGGAGAGAAAGAAGGAAGGGAGAGGGAGGAGGAAGAAGGAGTCTCCGTCGGAGCACCTTCGAAGCCACCAGAGCAGGAGACGACGCCGACATCTTCATCACCGTTGCGGGTCGGCACTGCACTGCTTCTGTCTACACGGCCATGACTCTCCACTGCACCACCATCCTATCTCCCACGACACCTACGGTGAGCGCCCGATTTTTCCCTGCTCACCGCCGGACTCTGCTATTCTAGCCATGGCGCTCCACACCGTGAGCGCGTAGGCCGAGGCCATCTCCGGCCTCTGGATACACAAGCACAGCATCCACGACCACACCATAGACCCCTCCTAGCCCCATGGACGCTATAGCCGAGCACCCTCATGCCACGCTCACGACGCCACCGCTATGGCGCAGCCACCACCGGCTCACCCGACCACCTCGCTAGACTGGAACCTAGCCGTAAAGCATCATCGTGATGACCGGAAGATAGCTGCGTAGACCGAGACTCTGTTAGCAGGCCACAGCGCCCTGGCCAAGAGCACCAGACCTCGGCCGGAGCTCCGCCGTGCACCACCACCGCTCGCGGACTCCACCACACCTTTTGGGTCACCATCGTTACTTCACCATGTCGCCTGCTAGCCGTCTGGACAAGGAACGAGGCACCAAGACCACTAGAACAGACCACCATGACTCCGTCTCGCTCACCGAGGCCACCTACAGAGACCACATGCAGAGGCCACATGCAGAGGCCACACGCAGAGGCCACATGTAGAGGCCACATATAGAGGCCACATGTAGAGGCCACATGTAGAGGCCACACGCAGAGGCCACACGTAGAGGCCACATGTAGAGGCCACATGTAGAGGCCACATGTAGAGGCCACACGTAGAGGCCACATGTAGAGGCCACATGTAGAGGCCACACATAGAGGCCACATGTAGAGGCCACACGTAGAGGCCACATGTAGAGGCCACATGTAGAGGCCACACGTAGAGGCCACATGTAGAGGCCACATGTAGAGGCCACATGTAGAGGCCACATGTAGAGGCCACACGTAGAGGCCACATGTAGAGGCCACACGTAGAGGCCACATGTAGAGGCCACATGTAGAGGCCACACGTAGAGGCCACATGTAGAGGCCACATGTAGAGGCCACATGTAGAGACCACACATAGAGGCCACATGCAGAGGCCGCTGAGACTCCGTCTCGCTCATAGAGACCACATACAGAGGCCACTAAGACTCCGTCTCGCTCGCCGAGACCACATGTAGAGGCCACTGAGACTCCGTCTCGCTCGCCGAGACCACATGTAGAGGCCGCTGAGACTCCATCTCGCTCGCCGAGACCACATGTAGAGGCCACTGAGACTCCGTCTCGCTCGCCGAGACCACATCCAGAGGCCACTAAGACTCCGTCTCGCTCGCCGAGACCACATGTAGAGGCCACTGAGACTCCGTCTCGCTCACCGAGACCACATGTAGAGGCCACTGAGACTCCGTCTCGCTCGCCGAGACCACATGTAGAGGCCACTGAGACTCCGTCTCGCTCGCCGAGACCACCGTGGACCTGTCACAGTGTAACACGTGTCAGCCCATGATTAATTTAGCCTTTTCCATTTTTAGAAATGATTTAAACTTCGGAAATTCATAACAAATTCATACGACCTCAGAAAAATATGAAACCAGGACCAAAATTCATCTAAAATCGAGCTCTACGCAATGAACCCATGTTTGAGTGCATTTGGCTCTTTTGAATTTTCATTGCTTCTTTGTGCTATTCTATAGACGTCGCTAACGCGACTATAATGCGATCGTTTGCAGACTCAGAGGAAAACCGGACGGGCGAGGATCGTGAGTACCGAGAGGAGTACGGAGACGACTACACTGAAGGTGCCACATCCCACCCAATCTTGTAGCACCTATTACGCATGGCTAATGTAGAACTGCTATTGCTTTACTTTACTGTCATAATCATACTATGATAGGACTTGCATGGTAGTATACCTTCTTGATGGCCTTTACCTTGACGCAACCTTACCCTTGCTCACCCTGCTGTTAGGCTAGACACACGCTCGCCACTATGTTTTATTGCTTATTACTTCTACTACGCTTATAATACTTTGATGCGTGGTGGAAACCGGTGTTAACTGGACTACGGGGAGAGTGCTGCGTGTGTGACTTGGGTGAGTGGAGGGTGAGGGTTGTGTTGACCAAGTTGGAGTATACGACAAGCCTAGGGCAAGTCTTGCCGTAGGGTGCTACCTGGGCACCCCTGGAATGGATACCTGTGGTGGGTAAATGGATACCTGTAGTGGGTAAATGGTATACGAGGTGGCCTTGGGTGTGAACCTATGGTGGGTGGAGCCCAGGGTGGAGGTGCTGTGGTGGCACGATAAATGGAAACCCTGATGGAGACATTCTGGCTTGGTCATCCCTAAGGACTTACTAGTACTCAGATTCACCGGGAAGCCTTACGTACCACTCGCCCTATATGGTGCGGGACGGCCGGACTACTTGGTAGGATATTGCCACTACTGCTAGGTTGTTAGCGGACAGTGTAAGGAGGTACGGGGTATGGAGGATCTTCCCCACACCCTTCCGAGACTTCATGGAGACCTTGTGGACCCGGCTCATGACTCACAGTTTCAGCCACCCCAGACCGGACTTGGGGTGAACCAGGGCTGAATGGTAGAGTGGCATTATCCTAGGCTAGCAAGCGGCCGGAATCAGCCCAGTTGACGACGGTCAGCGAGGAAGGCGGATCTTGTGGTTATGTAAAACCTCTGCAGAGTATGGTTGATCGATCGATACATGTGCCGACTTGTCGGCTATGGACCTTTCCTGGGTTTCGCTTAAACTAGATATGAGATGAGTCCTTCTCTTCTTCCCCCAGGGAGTGAGTGTTCGGCCGTAGCCAGGGGCTACAGGCCTTGAGACAGTGCCGAGAGGGAGTTGGCCTGTCGACTGAGCGATGGTATGGGTGTGGTATGGTGAAGGTGTGGAGATGGAGGTATATCGGTCCTAGGATCGAAACCTGGCTTTGGAATAGGAATGGGGTGGAATGGGTGTGGAAATGGTGTTAAAACCTGACTATGCCGTTATATACTTGATATGCTAATACATAGGAAACCCCAGCCTTATAGGTTCCTTTTGAATATATCCGACTTGCATCCAATTACCACAAAGCAATGCTCATAGGGTTGGGAGTGGCCAGTACAAATCGTACTGATAAATTTTGGCATACAGGTTCTGCTGAGGAGTATAGCTCCGAGGAGTTTGACGGTTGAGGGATTCGTTCCTACGCTCGAGTTTGGCGATCTTATCTTCAAGCTGTTCTGAATGAATGCTACTTTTGATTCCGCCAATGCGGCGATGTAATAATTTATGTAATTCCGCACTATTTGTACTCTGATATTATCGATGTATGGATGTGATCATCGACTGGAATTTGGGTAATATGATCTACCACGGTCTTATTACACTTTGACTCTATGGATTTCCCATCGTGGAAATCGGGGTTGTTTCAGTTGGTATCAGAGCCATACTTGACCTTAGGACGAAACCCTTAGAAATGGACGATAGAATAGGACGTGAACAGCCCCTCTTTCGGTTATATACCGACCCTGCATTTACTTTTATGCAAGGCTTATCTATTATTGACCTGCTAACACATGTCCCCTTAAAACATGCAGATGGCAACGAACGTCGACTGGCCGCCTCTAGGACCGCTACCTCTGGACCATGCCAAGCTTACCTTTGACCTACGTGAGCTCGGGGGTTTTGCACAGACCCTCTGCCAAGTTCTCGTCACATTAGGTGTTCCCGAGGAGCTTGTCAAGGTCACCTACACCGGGAAGCCAGCTAAGGAAGGAGGAATCGAAGGACCGATTGTCACCTCAGTGGAGTTTCCAGCTAGCACTACCTTACCTTCTGTCCTAGCTTTCACCGAGTTGACTATAGAGGACACAGTCGAGGAGGGACTACAGGCTATCTCACACAAGGCACTTCATAGAGTGATGAGGGACCACTACGAGCACCTGATGACGACAGAGTTTCATCTACTTCCCCAGGCCCTCGACCTCAGCCTTACCCCTAGTGAGCAGAGTTTCGCAGCAGGCAGAGTTATCCTTGTAGAGGAGGACAGATGCCTTCGAGTCTCAGCTATTCACCTACTAGAGCAGGACAGGTACGTGACCCAGCTTGAGCAGAAGAGACGACAGTACCAGGCCCTTCTGTGGGAGCACCAGGAGCGAGACTCGCAGGGAGCACAGGAGCGGGCTAGTCTACTTGAGATAGTGGCCAAGCTATAGGACGAGCTCAACCATCATGATAAAGTCCACAGAGCCGAGGTCGCTGACCTACAGGACAAAGCCGCCGACCTAGGCAACAGGAACTGCTACCTCGACAGCAAGGTCTTGGAGTTGCAGAGAGAGTTGGACGACAAGAAGGCCGAGTTCAACCGTAGAGGGGACAGAGAGAGATCCAAGGGGATTGATATGCTGAAGATCCAATCTCGGAACAAGACCCTAACTCAGGAGCTAGAGGAGTCCAGGAAGAAGGCCGTTCGCAACCAGGGTCACCTGATCGAGGCACTCAGGCAGACCGAGTACCTATAGGACAAGTGTGAGAGGACATGGCAGGCTTGGCAGAAGTCTGACAAGAAGCGCCTCAGGGAGATAAAGGGTATGTGGGATCAGCTACCCAAGGAGATTCGCAGCAAGACGAGGCCTAAGATGGAGGAGTTTGAGTTAGCCCCGACTCGCCTCAACCTAGACGCCTGCCCTACCCTACCTGGAGTTAAGCCTACTGAGGAGCTTGCCGAGGCCCTGAAGTATGTATCCCGACTTCACAAGTCTGACGAGGAGATCGAGATCGAGAACAGTCGTATCCCAGCTGCGGTGTACGAGTTAGAGTAGATGACCCTGCGTGGTCATGAGTCATGTCAGTAGCTTCCATGAGTTGTACCCCTTATGAGATGTATTATGAGACACTATACGTAGAACGATTCTCGCACGTCTTCAAGTGTAGCTACTGGAGATGATGCTATGTAATAAAAATCATGTAATGAATGTTTCAGATCTTATTGCATCTTTATGAATCTTACTACTTCTTATGTAATGAGTGTTGGATAGCATAAATATTTTTCTTTAAATCGTTGAAATCATGTAATCATATCGAAATATAAGCACATATGGCACAAGCACTAAATTCTCTATGATCCGCGTTGCAGATGCCGAACCGCCGATCCAATCGCCTAATGAACCATGGACGTGTGCCCACCCCTGAACCAGTTGAACCCAATGGGGGACGTGGTGGCAACAACCGTGGTCGTGGCCGAGGTCGTGGACGTGGAGGAATACCCTTCCACCCGGAGAATACCCCACCGTCTGAGGAGAACATTCCTCCACCACCACCACCGAACCTGGCGGAAGTGATGGCCCAACAGACCCAGCTTCTTGCAGCTCTTGTTGAAGGAGCAAACCATCGCCAGGGAGGACAGTAGAATGACTTCCAAAGGAAGCTAGAAGGATTCCTGAAGCTAAGGCCACCTTCCTATGATGGCACCGATCCTGACCCACTGGTAGCCGATGACTGGCTCAAGGAAATGGAGAAGAAGCTTGACCTCACTACTTTCACCGATGATGAGTGTGGAGCTACCACACACCAGCTCACGGGTGCAGCATGCGCCTGGTGGGACAGTTTCAGTGACTCCCATGAGGACCCTACCCACATCTCGTGGGATGAGTTCGCTGAAGCATTCACTGAGTATCACATTCCCAAGGGTATCATGGAGGCCAAAGCCGAGGAGTTCCGCAACATCAAGATGGGAAAGGACAGGGTGACTGAGTACACTACCCGTTTCACCAACCTTCTGCGCTATGCACCTTCTTATGTTGTGAACTCTAAGAAGGAGAAGCTGTACTATTACCGCAAGGGACTTAACCCGCACATCAAGCTGAAGTTTGGCGGTATTGAGAGCAACACATTGCGTGCTCTGGTGGATCGCTGCATCCAGATTGAGAAAGATCGTGCTGAAGCTGGAGAAGAGTACAGGGAGAGAAAGCGTAAGCCTGAGGAGTCCTTCCGTGGCCGTGATCGCAAGAGGTTCCGCAGAGATGCACCAACCAGGGAACGCTATCGCCACAACAGGGAGGACAACCCTAGATCGAGTAGGGGAAGTGGAGGCTACACCGCCAAATACTCCCACCCTGCTCAGGATCGTTACACCCGGGACCGTTATGCTCAGGACCGCAATACTCAGGATCGTTCCAACCGTCCCCGCACAGCGAATGAACGCCCAGCACAGAACCGCTCCGCATCAGGCACTGGAAACTGGAAGGCACCCGCGCCAACCCCTACAGGCAGTATGCCTTTCACCTGCTTTGCATGTGGACAACCAGGTCACAAAGCCGCTGAGTGCCCTCAGAACTTAGCTGCACAGAAGTCTCAGTTCAAGGGATCTGCTACTCGTGGACGTCTCAACCATCTGGACGCCGAGGAAGCACAAGCTGCCCCTGACGTGGTGTATGGTATGTTTTTAGTTAATGGCAATACTGCATCAGTTCTATTTGATTCTAGAGCAACTTGTTCATACATATCATCCAAGTTTGCACGAGCGCATGACCTGCCTGTAACCCCACGTGAAAAGCCTATCATCACCAGCTCACCCTTAGGAGATCTAAAGTGCACCCACATATGTAAAGGAGTGAATCTTACTATAGAGGGTCTTACCTTTGAAGCCGACCTAACCCTATTACCTTCTACTAACCTAGATGTCATCTTAGGCATGGATTGGTTAACCATCCACCGAGGTATCATATCATGTTCGCCTAGATACGTCCAAGTGACCCATCCATCAGGCCAAGTTGTTAGATGTGAACCCCAGTCTGGAAAATCCACCTCTATCCTATGTGCCCTGAAAGCAAGTTTAGAATCACAAAAAGAGGAGAAGACAGTTCATGATGTGCCAGTAGTCAAAGACTATCCCGATGTATTCCCTGAAGAATTACCGGGTATGCCACCAGACCGTGATGTTGAGTTCATCATTGATCTGTTATCGGGAACGGGACCCATTGCCAAGAGACCCTATCGCATGTCAGTTGATGAACTGGCCGAGCTCAAGAAACAACTTAATGAGCTCATCTCGAAGGGATATATCAGACCCAGTGCTTCACCCTGGGGATCCCCTGTTCTGTTTGTTAGGAAGAAAGATGGCTCAATGAGAATGTGCATTGACTACCGGAACTTGAACGCAGTCACCATCAAGAACAAGTACCCCCTGCCAAGGATTGATGATTTGCTTGATCAGCTCAGAGGTGCCAAGTATTTCTCTAAGATTGATCTCAGATCTGGCTATCATCAGATGAAGATTCGAGAGAGTGATATCCCGAAGACAGCCTTCGTGACTAGGTATGGGCAATTTGAGTTCACTGTGGTGTCCTTTGGACTCACGAATGCTCCTGCATACTTCATGAACATGATGAATAAGGTTTTCATGGATGAACTGGATAAGTTTGTGGTAGTATTCATTGATGACATCCTTGTTTATTCACCCACCGCTGAAGAACATGAACATCATCTAAGAACTGTGCTTGAGAAACTAGCCCAACATCAGCTCTATGCAAAGTTCAGCAAATGTGAGTTTTGGCTACAGGAAGTTGCCTTCCTAGGCCATGTACTATCAGCTGAGGGTGTTGCAGTTGACCCAGCTAAGATTGAAGCTGTAAAAGAATGGGAACAACCCCGTAATGTGACAGAAGTCAGAAGTTTCTTGGGATTGGCTGGATATTACCGCCGATTCATCGAAAACTTCTCCAAGATAGCCTGTCCAATGACCAACCTTCTAAAGAAGACCAAGGAGTTTGAATGGATGCCCGAGTGCGAACAAGGCTTCCAGGAATTGAAACAGAAGCTTACCACAACTCATGTGTTAGCATTGCCTGATATCAGCAAAGACTTCGTGGTCTATTGTGATGCATCCCGTCAAGGACTTGGCTGTGTATTGATGCAAGATGGAAATGTGATAGCTTATGCTTCTCGATAGTTGAAAGAACACGAGAACCATTACCCTACTCATGATCTTGAGTTAGCAGCAGTTGTGCATGCTTTGAAGATTTGGAGGCACTACTTGATAGGCAACAAGTGTGACATCTACACCGATCACAAGAGCTTGAAGTACTTTTTCACTCAAGAAGATTTGAACATGAGGCAACGCCGTTGGCTGGAGTTGATCAAGGACTATGACCTAGAAATTCACTATCATCCGGGGAAAGCTAATGTAGTCGCAGATGCTCTTAGTCGCAAGAGCTACTGTCACACTTTGATCACTAAATCCGTACCACCTGAGCTCAAGGAAGAGATTGATGATTTACAACTTGAAATACTACCGCACGGCTTGTTGAATGAGCTCCGCATACAGTATGTTCTCACGGATCGCATCCGTCAAGCTCAGAAAAATTGTGAAGAGATCGAATATCTCCGTGGTCTGATGAAACTAGGCTACAAGACCAACCACCATGAAGATGAACAAGGAACCATCTGGTTCAAGGACAGAATCTGTGTACCTTCTGATCCAGCTCTACGAGGGGAAATTCTGTCAGAAGCCCATGATTCTAAGTACTGTATTCACCCTGGAAATTCAAAGATGTATCAAGACTTGAAGAAACACTTTTGGTGGAAAGGCATGAAGACGGACATTGCAGGACATGTGGCACGATGTGACACTTGTAATAGGGTCAAAGCTGAACATCAAAGGCCTGCAGGGTTGCTAAAGCCTCTTGACGTTCCCGAGTGGAAATGGGAGAGCATATCCATGGATTTCATAGTTGGATTGCCCCGTTCACAGAAAGGCAATGATTCCATCTGGGTGATTGTTGATCGCTTGACCAAAGTTGCTCACTTTGTACCAGTTAAGACCAAGACCAATGCCGAAAAACTAGCAGATCTATACATTGAACATATTCTCAGACTGCATGGAGCTCCCTCTAGTATTGTATCTGATCGTGGTCCTCAGTTTGTGTCTCGATTTTGGGAAGCCCTACACAAGTCCATTGGAACCAAACTTGACTTTAGTACCGCTTATCATCCACAGACAGATGGACAGACTGAATGAGTAAATCAGATCTTAGAAGACATGCTTCGCGCTAGTGTACTGAATTATGGCTCTGATTGGGAGAAATGCTTACCCTATGCAGAGTTCTCTTACAACAACAGCTACCAAGCCAGCATCAAGATGTCACCTTTTGAAGCTCTATATGGCAGACCGTGTAAGACACCTTTGATGTGGTCCCAACCGGGAGAAAGGTCATTCTTCGACTCCGCTAAGATTCAAGATGTCGAAGAAGGAGTTGCCCAAGTAAGAGAGAATTTGAGGATTGCTCAAAGTCGATACAAGGGCTATGCTGACAAAAGGAGAAGAAGACTTGAGTTTAATGTGGGAGACTTCGTCTATCTCAAAGTATCTCCGCTACGTGGGACGGTCAGATTCCATGTGAAAGGCAAGCTTGCCCCTAGATTTGTTGGCCCATACAAGATATGCAAGAGAATTGGAAAGCTCGCCTACAAACTTGAGTTACCTGAGGAATTGACGGGTGTACATCCCGTATTTCATGTGTCCCAGCTACGCAAATGTTTGAGAGTGCCCGATGAAGTGATCCCAATTGATACACTTGACATTCAAGATACACTTGAGTATAGAGAACACCCTATCAGAATTTTGGGCAGAGATACCAAAGAAACCCGAAGCAAGACTATTCCTATGTGCAAGATCCAATGGAGTAACCACACTGTGAGAGAAGCAACATGGGAGAAAGAGTCTGACCTCCGGCTACGATATCCTTACCTCTTTAAAGAGTACGATACGCTTTAATCTCGAGGACGAGATTCTGTTAAGGGGGTAGGACTGTAACAACCCAAAAATCCACACACCAAAAATTCCAACTACAAAATTTTTCTTTCTTTAAAACCCTTGAGTGATGATGTGGCATGTAGGAAAACCCCTAACCTTGCACTAACTAAACCTATATGACTAGCACGAGTATCTCACCTCATCACCTAGAATTTATTTTACCACCTAGCATACATCAAGTTGCATCATATTCAACATGGTGATTTGGATTTTATTTGATTTATGTGTTGATTAAATAAAAGCTAACAAATATGTGTTTATAAATAAATGAACTAATATGGAATTAATATCCCAATAAATACTTTGACCAATGTTTATCACCATGGAACATTTTATCAGAGGAGAAGGAGGCCACTTTGATTTATATACAGGAGAGAAGTGTAACATAATACTAAAGGTAAGAAGAGGGAGGTAGCAGCTCAGCCCAGCCTGCCTCGACCGGCCCAGCCAGCCAGCCCAGCATCACCGCCCGTACGTGCATGCCACTGACGAGCCGGACCCGCCCGTCAGCCGTCACGCAGGCACGCCACCGCATCAGGACAAGTTGATAGATGGGCCCCCTCTGTCAGCCACCCAGCTACAGGATCATCTTCTTCCCCACGCCAGCCTCATCTCTCGACCGAGCCCCGACCAAAGCAGCAGACGCGGGCCCAGGTTCATGCACATCGCATGACCCTGTTCCCCACCTTAGCGCCGTGCCCACGCAACCGCCCCCGCGCACGAGAGCCGTCCGATGTGCTCGGCACATCACCAGCCGTTCCGTCATCCGCCATGGGAGCTTAGAGCTCCGGCTATAAAAGCCACGGCCCTCGGTTGCCCTAGCGTTCGCCCCATCACCCCGCCGCCCCTTGGTGGCCAACCACTTCACCGAGCCAGAGAAAGGAGAGAAAGAAGGAAGGGAGAGGGAGGAGGAAGAAGGAGTCTCCGTCGGAGCACCTTCGAAGCCACCAGAGCAGGAGACGACGCCGACATCTTCATCACCGTTGTGGGTCGGCACTGCACTGCTTCTGTCTACACGGCCATGACTCTCCACTGCACCACCATCCTATCTCCCACGACACCTACGGTGAGCGCCCGATTTTTCCCTGCTCACCGCCGGACTCTGCTATTCTAGCCATGGCGCTCCACACCGTGAGCGCGTAGGCCGAGGCCATCTCCGGCCTCTGGATACACAAGCACAGCATCCACGACCACACCATAGACCCCTCCTAGCCCCATGGACGCTATAGCCGAGCACCCTCATGCCACGCTCACGACGCCACCGCTATGGCGCAGCCACCACCGGCTCACCCGACCACCTCGCTAGACTGGAACCTAGCCGTAAAGCATCATCGTGATGACCGGAAGATAGCTGCGTAGACCGAGACTCCGTTAGCAGGCCACAGCGCCCTGGCCAAGAGCACCAGACCTCGGCTGGAGCTCCGCCGTGCACCACCACCGCTCGCGGACTCCACCACACCTTTTGGGTCACCATCGTTACTTCACCATGTCGCCTGCTAGCCGTCTGGATAAGGAACGAGGCACCAAGACCACTAGAACAGACCACCATGACTCCGTCTCGCTCACCGAGGCCACCTACAGAGACCACATGCAGAGGCCACATGCAGAGGCCACACGCAGAGGCCACATGTAGAGGCCACATATAGAGGCCACATGTAGAGGCCACACGTAGAGGCCACACGCAGAGGCCACACGTAGAGGCCACATGTAGAGGCCACATGTAGAGGCCACATGTAGAGGCCACACGTAGAGGCCACATGTAGAGGCCACATGTAGAGGCCACACATAGAGGCCATATGTAGAGGCCACACGTAGAGGCCACATGTAGAGGCCACATGTAGAGGCCACACGTAGAGGCCACATGTAGAGGCCACATGTAGAGGCCACATGTAGAGGCCACATGTAGAGGCCACACGTAGAGGCCACATGTAGAGGCCACACGTAGAGGCCACATGTAGAGGCCACATGTAGAGGCCACACGTAGAGGCCACATGTAGAGGCCACATGTAGAGGCCACATGTAGAGACCACACATAGAGGCCACATGCAGAGGCCGCTGAGACTCCGTCTCGCTCATAGAGACCACATACAGAGGCCACTAAGACTCCGTCTCGCTCGCCGAGACCACATGTAGAGGCCACTGAGACTCCGTCTCGCTCGCCGAGACCACATGTAGAGGCCGCTGAGACTCCATCTCGCTCGCCGAGACCACATGTAGAGGCCACTAAGACTCCGTCTCGCTCGCCGAGACCACATCCAGAGGCCACTAAGACTCCGTCTCGCTCGCCGAGACCACATGTAGAGGCCACTGAGACTCCGTCTCGCTCGCCGAGACCACATGTAGAGGCCACTGAGACTCCGTCTCGCTCGCCGAGACCACATGCAGAGGCCACTGAGACTCCGTCTCGCTCGCCAAGACCACCGTGGACCTGTCACAGTGTAACACGTGTCAGCCCATGATTAATTTAGCCTTTTCCATTTTTAGAAATGATTTAAACTTCGGAAATTCATAACAAATTCATACGACCTCAGAAAAATATGAAACCAGGACCAAAATTCATCTAAAATCGAGCTCTACGCAATGAACCCATGTTTGAGTGCATTTGGCTCTTTTGAATTTTCATTGCTTCTTTGTGCTATTCTATAGACGTCGCTAACGCGACTATAATGCGATCGTTTGCAGACTCAGAGGAAAACCGGACGGGCGAGGATCGTGAGTACCGAGAGGAGTACGGAGACGACTACACTGAAGGTGCCACATCCCACCCAATCTTGTAGCACCTATTACGCATGGCTAATGTAGAACTGCTATTGCTTTACTTTACTGTCATAATCATACTATGATAGGACTTGCATGGTAGTATACCTTCTTGATGGCCTTTACCTTGACGCAACCTTACCCTTGCTCACCCTGCTGTTAGGCTAGACACACGCTCGCCACTATGTTTTATTGCTTATTACTTCTACTACGCTTATAATACTTTGATGCGTGGTGGAAACCGGTGTTAACTAGACTACGGGGAGAGTGCTGCGTGTGTGACTTGGGTGAGTGGAGGGTGAGGGTTGTGTCGACCAAGTTGGAGTATACGACAAGCCTAGGGCAAGTCTTGCCGTAGGGTGCTACCTGGGCACCCCTGGAATGGATACCTGTGGTGGGTAAATGGATACCTGTAGTGGGTAAATGGTATACGAGGTGGCCTTGGGTGTGAACCTATGGTGGGTGGAGCCCAGGGTGGAGGTGCTGTGGTGGCACGATAAATGGAAACCCTGATGGAGACATTCTGGCTTGGTCATCCCTAAGGACTTACTAGTACTCAGATTCACCGGGAAGCCTTACGTACCACTCGCCCTATATGGTGCGGGACGGCCGAACTACTTGGTAGGATATTGCCACTACTGCTAGGTTGTTAGCGGACAGTGTAAGGAGGTACGGGGTATGGAGGATCTTCCCCACACCCTTCCGAGACTTCATGGAGACCTTGTGGACCCGGCTCATGACTCACAGTTTCAGCCACCCCAGACCGGACTTGGGGTGAACCAGGGCTGAATGGTAGAGTGGCATTATCCTAGGCTAGCAAGCGGCCGGAATCAGCCCAGTTGACGACGGTCAGCGAGGAAGGCGGATCTTGTGGTTATGTAAAACCTCTGCAGAGTATGGTTGATCGATCGATACATGTGCCGACTTGTCGGCTATGGACCTTTCCTGGGTTTCGCTTAAACTAGATATGAGATGAGTCCTTCTCTTCTTCCCCCAGGGAGTGAGTGTTCGGCCGTAGCCAGGGGCTACAGGCCTTGAGATAGTGCCGAGAGGGAGTTGGCCTGTCGACTGAGCGATGGTATGGGTGTGGTATGGTGAAGGTGTGGAGATGGAGGTATATCGGTCCCAGGATGGAAACCTGGCTTTGGAATAGGAATGGGGTGGAATGGGTGTGGAAATGGTGTTAAAACCTGACTATGCCGTTATATACTTGATATGCTAATACATAGGAAACCCCAGCCTTATAGGTTCCTTTTGAATATATCCGACTTGCATCCAATTACCACAAAGCAATGCTCATAGGGTTGGGAGTGGCCAGTACAAATCGTACTGATAAATTTTGGCATACAGGTTCTGCTGAGGAGTATAGCTCCGAGGAGTTTGACGGTTGAGGGATTCGTTCCTACGCTCGAGTTTGGCGATCTTATCTTCAAGCTGTTCTGAATGAATGCTACTTTTGATTCCGCCAATGCGGCGATGTAATAATTTATGTAATTCCGCACTATTTGTACTCTGATATTATCGATGTATGGATGTGATCATCGACTGGAATTTGGGTAATATGATCTACCACGGTCTTATTACACTTTGACTCTGTGGATTTCCCATCGTGGAAATCGGGGTTGTTTCATGTGGGATCAGCTACCCAAGGAGATTCGCAGCAAGACGAAGCCTAGGATAGAGGAGTTTGAGCTAGCCCCGACTCGCCTCAACCTAGATGACTGCCCTACCCTACCTAGAGCCAAGCCTACTAAGGAGCTCGCCGAAGCCTTGAAGTACGTGTCCCGACTTCACAAGTCTGATGAGGAGATCGAGATCGAGAATAGTCGTATCCTAGCTACGGTATACGAGTTAGAGTAGATGACCCTACGTGGTCATGAGCCATGTTAGTAGCTTCCATAAGTTGTACCCCATGATGTACCCCTTATGAGATGTATTATGAGATGCTATGCGTAGTACAATTCTCGCACGTCTTCAAGTGTAGCTACTAGAGATGGTGCTATGTAATAAAACCTATGTAATGAATGTTTTGGATCTTATTGCATCTTATGGATCTTATTGCTTCTTTGTAATGAGTGTTGGATAGTGAAAATGTTTTTCTTTAAATCGTCAAAATCATGTAATCATATTGAATTATAAGCACTTTTGGCACAAGCACTAAATTCTCTATGATCCGCGTTGCAGATGCCAAACCGCCGATCCAATCGCCTAATGAACCGTGGACATGCGCCCACCCCAAAACCAGTTGAACCAAATGGGGGACGTGGTGGCAACAACCGTGGCCATGGCCGTGGCCGTGGACGTGGAGGGATACCCTTCCACCTGGAGAATACTCCGCCGCCTGAGGAGAACATTCCTCCACCACCACCACCAAACCTGGCAGAAGTGATGGCACAATAGACCCAACTTCTTGCAGCTCTTGTTGAAGGAGCAAACCGTCGCCAGGGAGGACAGCAGAATGACTTCCAAAGGAAGCTAGAAGGATTCCTGAAGCTAAGGCCACCTTCCTATGATGGCACCGATCCTGACCCACTGGTAGCCGATGACTGGCTCAAGGAAATGGAGAAGAAGCTTGACCTCACTACTTTCACCGATGATGAGTGTGTTGGAGCTGCCACACACCAGCTCACAGGTGCAGCACACGCCTGGTGGGACAGTTTCAGTGATTCCCATGAGGACCCTGCCAATATCTCGTGGGATGAGTTCGCCAAAGCATTCACTGAGTACCACATTCCCAAGGGTATCATGGAGGCCAAAGCTGAGGAGTTCCGCAACATCAAGATGGGAAAGGACAGGGTGACTGAGTACACTACTTGTTTCACCAATCTTCTTCGCTATGCCCCTCCCTATGTTGTGAACTCTAAGAAGGAGAAGCTGTACTACTACCGCAAGGGACTTAACCCGCACATCAAGCTGAAGTTTGGCGGTATTGAGAGCAACACATTGCGTGCTCTGGTGGATCGCTGCATCCAGATTGAGAAGGACCGTGCTGAAGCTGGAGAAGAGTACAGGGAGAGGAAGCGTAAGCCTGAGGAGTCTCTCCGTGGTCGTGATCATAAGAGGTTCCGCAGAGATGCACCATCCAGGGAACGCTCTTGCCATAACAGGGATAACAACCCTAGATCGAGTAGGGGAAGTGGAGGCTACACCACCAAATACTCCCGCCCTGCTCAGGATTGTTACACCTAGGACCATTATGCCCAGGACCACAACACTCAGGATCGTTCCAACCGTCCCCGCTCAACAAATGAACGCCCAGCACAGAACCGCTTTGCACCAAGCATTGGAAACTGGAAGGCACCCGCGCAAACCCCTACAGGCGGTGCGCCCTTCACCTGCTTCGCTTGTGGCCAACCGGGTCACAAAGCCGCTGAGTGCCCTCAGAACTCAGCTGCTCAGAAGTCTCAGTTCAAGGGATCTGCTACTCATGGACGTCTCAACCATCTAGATGCCGAGGAAGCACAGACTGCCCCTGATGTGGTGTACGGTATGTTTTTAGTTAATGGCAATACTACATCAGTTCTATTTGACTCTGGAGCAACTTGTTCATACATATCATCCAAGTTTGCACGAGAACATGACCTACCTGTAAACCCACGTGGAAAGCCTATCATCACCAGCTCACCCTTAGGAGACCTAAAGTGCACCCACATATGTAAGGGAGTGAGTCTTACCATAGAGGGCCTTACCTTTGAAGCCGACCTAACCCTATTACCTTCCACTAACCTAGATGTCATCTTAGGCATGGATTGGTTAACCATTCACCGAGGTATCATATCATGTTCACCTAGATACGTCCAAGTGACCCATCCATCAGGCCAAGTTGTTAGATGTGAACCCCAGTCTAGAAAATCCACCTCTATCCTATGTGCCCTGAAAGCAAGTTCAGAATCTCAAAAAGAGGAGAAGACAGTTCATGATGTGCCTATGGTCAGAGACTATCCCGATGTATTCCCTGAAGAATTACCGGGTATGCCACCAGACCGTGATGTAGAGTTCATCATTGATCTTTTACTGGGAACAGGACCCATTGCTAAAAGACCTTATCGCATGTCAGTTAATGAACCGACCGAGCTCAAGAAACAACTTGATGAGCTCATCTCGAAGGGATATATCAGACCCAGTGCTTCACCCTGGGGATCCCCTGTTCTGTTTGTTAGGAAGAAAGATGGCTCAATGAGAATGTGCATTGACTACCGAAACTTGAACGCAGTTACCATCAAGAACAAGTACCCCCTACCAAGGATTGATGATCTGCTTGATCAACTTTGAGGTGCCAAGTATTTCTCCAAGATTGATCTCAGATCTGGATATCATCAGATGAAGATTCGAGAGAGTGACATACCAAAGACTACTTTTGTGACTAGGTATGGTCAGTATGAGTTCACCGTGGTGTCCTTTGGACTCACGAATGCTCCTGCATACTTCATGAACATGATGAATAAAGTTTTTATGGATGAACTGGATAAGTTCGTGGTGGTATTCATTGATGACATCCTTGTCTACTCAACCACCGTTGAAGAACATGAACATCATCTAAGAACTGTACTTGAGAAACTAGCACAACATTAGCTCTATGCAAAGTTCAGCAAATGTGAGTTTTGGCTACAGGAAGTTGCCTTCCTAGGCCATGTACTATCAGCTAAAGGTGTAGCTGTTGACCCAGCCAAGATTGAAGCTGTGAAAGAATGGAATCAACCTTGTAATGTGACAGAAATCAGGAGTTTCTTGGGATTGGCTGGATATTACCGCCGATTCATCGAGAACTTTTCAAAGATAGCCCATCCAATGACCAACCTTCTGAAGAAGACCAAGGAGTTTGAATGGACGCCCAAGTGTGAGCAAAGTTTCCAGGAATTGAAACTGAAGCTTACCACAACTCCTGTGCTAGCATTGCCTGATATCAGCAAAGATTTCATGGTCTATTGTGATGCGTCCCGTCAAGGACTTGGCTGTGTATTGATGCAAGATGGAAATGTGATAGCTTATGCTTCTCGACAGTTGAAAGAACATGAGAACCGTTACCCTACTCATGATCTTGAGTTAGCAGCAGTTGTGCATGCTTTGAAGATTTGGAGGCACTACTTGATAGGCAACAAGTGTGACATCTACACCGATCACAAGAGCTTGAAGTACTTTTTCACTCAAGAAGATTTGAATATGAGGCAACGCCGATGGCTTGAGTTGATCAAGGACTATGACCTAGAAATTCACTATCATCCAGGAAAAGCTAATGTAGTCGTAGATGCTCTTAGCCGCAAGAGTTACTGTCACACCTTGATCACTGAATCAGTACCACCTGAGCTCAAGGAAGAGATTGATGATTTCCAACTTGAAATACTACCGCATGGCTTGCTGAATGAGCTCCACATACAGTATGATCTCACAGATCGCATCCGTCAAGCTCAGAAAAGCTATGAAGAGATTGAGTATCTCCATGGTCTGATGAAACTAGGCTACAAGACCAACCACCAAGAAGATGAACAAGGAACCATCTGGTTCAAAAATAGAATCTGTGTTCCATATGACCCAGTACTACGAGAGGAAATTCTATCGGAAGCTCACGATTCCAAATACTGCATTCACCCTAGAGGTTCAAAGATGTACTAAGACCTGAAGAAACACTTCTGGTGGAAAGGCATGAAGACAGACATTGCAGGACATGTGGCACACTGTGACACCTGCAACAGAGTCAAGGCTGAACATCAAAGGCCTGTAGGATTGCTAAAGCCTCTTGACGTTCCCGAGTGGAAATGGGAGAGCATATCCATGGATTTCATAGTTGGATTGCCCCGTTCACAGAAAGGCAATGATTCCATCTGGGTGATTGTTGATCGCTTAACCAAAGTTGCTCACTTTGTACCAGTTAAGACCAAGACCAATGCCGAAAAACTAGCAGATCTATATGTTGAGCATATCCTCAGATTGCATGGAGCTCCCTCTAGTATTGTATCTGATCGTGGCCCTCAGTTTGTGTCTCAATTTTGGGAAGCTCTGCACAAGTCCATTGGAACCAAACTTGATTTCAGTACCGCTTATCACCCACAGACAGATGGATAGACTGAACGAGTAAATCAGATCTTAGAAGACATGCTTCGCGCTAGTGTACTGAATTATGGCTCTGATTGGGAGAAATGCTTACCCTATGCAGAGTTCTCTTACAACAATAGCTACCAAGCCAGCATCAAGATGTCACCTTTTGAAGCTCTGTATGGCAGACCATGTAAGACACCTTTGATGTGGTCCCAACCGGGAAAAAGGTCGTTCTTCGACTCCGCTAAGATTCAAGATGCTGAAGAAGGAGTTGCCCAAGTAAGAGAGAATTTGAGAATTGCTCAAAGTCGATACAAGAGCTATGCTGACAAAAGAAGAAGAGAACTTGAGTACAGTGTGGGAGATTTCGTTTATCTCAAGGTATCCCCACTACGTGGAACTGTCAGATTCCATGTGAAAGGAAAGCTTGCCCCTAGATTTGTTGGCCCATACAAGATTTGCAAGAGAATTGGAAAGCTCGCATACAAGCTTGAGCTACCCGAGGAATTGGCAGGATTACATCCCGTATTCCACGTCTCACAGCTACGCAAGTGTTTGAGAGTGTCCAATGAAGCAGTTCCAACTGATACACTTGACATGCAAGATACTCTTGAGTATAAAGAACATCCTATCAGAATTCTGGGCAGAGATACCAAAGAGACCCAAAGCAAGACTATTCCTATGTGCAAGATCCAATGGAGCAACAACACTGAGAGGGAAGAAACATGGGAGAAAGAGTCTGACCTTCAGCTATGTTATCCTTACCTCTTTGAAGAGTACGTTACACTTCAATCTCGAGGACGAGATTCTGTTAAGGGGGGGTAGGACTGTAACAACCCAAAAATCCACACACCAAAAATTCCAACTACAAAATTTTTCTTTCTTCAAAACCCTTGAGTGATGATGTGGCATGTAGGAAAACCCCTAACCTTGCACTAACTAAACCTATATGACTGGCACGAGTATCTCACCTCATCACCTAGAATTTATTTTACCACATAGCATACATCATGTTGCATTATATTCAACATGGTGATTTGGATTTTATTTGATTTATGTGTTGATTAAATAAAAGCTAACAAATATGTGTTTATAAATAAATGAACTAATATGGAATTAATATCCCAATAAATACTTTGACCAATGTTTATCACCATGGAACATTTTATCATAGGAGAAGTAGGCCACTTTGATTTATATACAGGAGAGAAGTGTAACATAATACTAAAGGTAAGAAGAGGGAGGCAGCAGCTCAGCCCAGCATGCCTCGACCGGCCTAGCCAGCCAGCCCAGCATCACCGCCCGTACGTGCACGCCACTGACGAGCCGGACCAGCCCGTCAGCCGTCACGCACCGCACGCCGCCGTATCAGGACAAGATGACAGATGGGCCCCCTCTGTCAGCCGCCCAGCTACAGGATCATCTTCTTCCCCATGCCAGCCTCATCTCTTGACCGAGCCCCGACCAAAGCAGCAGAGGTGGGCCTAGGTTCACACACATCGCATGACCCTGTCCCCCACCTTAGCGCCGCGCCCACACAACCGCCCCCGCGCACGAGAGCCGTCCGATGCGCTCGGCACATCACCAGCCGTTCCGTCATCCGCCATGGGAGCTTAGAGCTCCAGCTATAAAAGCCATGGCCCTCGGTTGCCCTAGCGTTCGCCCCATCGCCCCACCGCCACTTGGTGGCCAACCACTTCACCGAGCCAGAGAAAGGAGAGAAAGAAGGAAGGGAGAGGGAGGAGGAAGGAGTCTCTGTCGGAGCACCTTCGAAGCCGCCGGAGCAGGAGACGACGCCGACATCTTCATCACCGTTGCGGGTCGGCACTGCACTGCATCGCCTCTACACGGCCACGACCCTCCACTGCACCGCCATCCTATCTCCCACGACACCTACAGTGAGCGCCCGATTTTCCCCTGCTCACCGCCGTGACTCCGTCTCGCTCACCGAGACCACATGCAGAGACCACATGTAGAGACCCTATGTAGAGACCACATGTAAAGACCATATGTAGAGACCACATGTAGAGACTGTATGTAGAGACCCCATGTAGAGACCACATGTAGAGACCCTATGTAGGGACCACATGTAGAGACCGTCTGTAGAGACCACATGTAGAGACCGTATGTAGAGACCCCATGTAGAGACCACATGTAAAGACCGTATGTAGAGACCACATGTAGAGACTGTATGTAGAGACCCCATGTAGAGACCACATGTAGAGACCCTATGTAGAGACCACATGTAGAGACCGTCTGTAGAGACCACATGTAGAGACCGTATGTAGAGACCCCATGTAGAGACCACATGTAGAGACCCTATGTAGAGACCACATGTAGAGACCGTATGTAGAGACCCTATGTAGAGACCACATGCAGAGACCCATGACTCCGTCTCGCTCATAGAGACCACATGCCGACATGCCGAGACCGCCGTGACTCTGTCTCGCTCGCCGAGACCACATGCAGAGACCACATGTAGAGACCCTATGTAGAGGCCACATGAAGAGACCACATGTAGAGACCTCATACAGAGACCACATGCAGAGACCACTGAGACTCCATCTTGCTCGCCGAGACCACATGCCGAGGCCACTGAGACTCCGTCTCGCTCGCCGAGACCACATGCCGAGGCCACTGAGACCCCGTCTCGCTCACCGAGACCACAAGCCGAGACCACCGAGACTCCGTCTCGCTTGCCGAGACCACCGAGACCACCAAGGCTTCGTTTTCCGAGACCACCGTGGACCAGTCACAGTGTGACACGTGTCAGCCCAGGATTAATTTAGCCTTTTCCATTTTCAGAAATGATTTAAACTTCAGAAATTCATAACAAATTCATACGACCTCAGAAAAATATGAAACCAAAACCAAAATTCATCTAAAATCGAGCTCTACGCAATGAACCCATGTTTGAGTGCATTTGACTGTTTTGAATTTTCATTGCTTCTTTGTGCTATTCTATAAACATCGCTAACGCGACTATAATACGATCGTTGTAGACTCGAAGGAGAACCTGACGGACGAGGATCGTGAGTACCGTGAGGAGTACGGAGACGACTACACCGAAGGTGCCACATCTCACCCAATTTCGTAGCACCTATTACGCATGGCTAAAATAGAAGTGCTAGTGCTTTACTTCATTGTTATAATCACACTATGATAGGACTTGCATGGTAGTATGCTTTCTTGATGGCCTTTACTTTGATGCAACCTTACCCCTGCTCACCCTGTTGTTAGGCTAGTCACATGCTTGCTAAAATATTTCATTGCTTATTACTTCTACTATGCTTGCACTACATTAATACGTGGTGGAAAACTGGTGTTTTCTAGACTATGGGGAGAGTGCTGCGTGTGTGACTTGGGTGCGTGGAGGGTGAGGGTCGTGTCGACCAAGTTGGAATATACGACGAGCCTAGGGCAAGTCTTACCGTGGGGTGCTACCTGAGCACCCTTGTAATGGATACCTGTGGTGGGTAAATGGAATATGAGGTGGCCCTAGGTGTGAACCTGTGATGGGTGGAGCACAGGGCGGAGGTGCTGTGGTGGCACGGTAAATGGAAACCCTGATGAAGACATTCTGGCTTGGTCATCCCTAAGGACTTACTAGTACTCAGATTCATCGGGAAGCCTTACGTACCACTCGCCCTATATGGTGCGGGACGGTCGGACTACTTGGTAGGATATTGCCACTACTGCTAGGTTGATAGCGGACAGTGCAAGGGAGGTATGGGGCGCGGTGGATTTCCCCCACACCCTTCCGAGACTTCATGGAGACCTTGTGGACCCGGCTCATGACTCACAGTTTCAGCCACCCCAGACCGGACTTGGGGTGTACCAGGGCTAAATGGTAGAGTGGCATTATCCTAGGCTAGCAAGCGGCCGGAATCAGCCTAGTTGACGACGGTCAGCGAGGAAGGCAGATCTTGTGGTTATGTAAAACCTCTGTAGAGTGTATGGTTGATCGATCGATACATGTGCCGACTTGTCGGCTATGGACCTTTCCTGGGTTTCGCTTAAACTAGATATGAGATGAGTCCTTCTCTTCTTCCCCCAGGGAGTGAGTGTTCGGTCGTAGCCAGGGGCTACGGGCCTTGAGACAGTGTGGAGAGGGAGTTGGCCTGTCGACTGAGCGATGGTATGGGTGTGGTATGGTGAAGGTGTGGAGATGGTGGTATATCGGTCCCAGGATCGAAACCTGGCTCTGGAATGGGAATGGGGTGGAATGGGTGTGGTAATGGTGTTAAAACCTGACTATACTGTTATATACTTGATATGCTAATACATAGGAAACCCCAGCCTTATAGGTTCCTTTTGAATATATTCGACTTGCATCCAATTACCACAAAGCAATGCTCATAGGGTTGGGAGTGGCCAGTACAAATCGTACTGATAAATTTTGGCATACAGGTTCTGCTAAGGAGTATAGCTCCGAGGAGTTTGATGGTTGAGGGATTCGTTCCTACGCTCGAGTTTGGCGATCTTATCTTCAAGCTATTCTGAATGAATGCTACTTTTGATTCCGCCAATGCGGCGATGTAATAATTTATGTAATTCCGCACTATTTGTACTCTGATATTATCGATGTATGGATGTGATCATCGACTAGAATTTGGGTAATATGATCTACCACGGTCTTATTACACTTCAACTCTGTGGATTTCCCATCGTGGAAATCAGGGTTGTTTCAAGAGTAGTACTGTCGGTGTTTTGGATTGGGGGATCCTCAACCGGCTAGTGAAAGAGTACTGCGTGTTCCTAATCCTGGATGGTGATGCAAAGAGACACAAGGTTTATACTGGTTCAGGCAATCGGTGCCCTACGTCCAGTCTGAGAGAGCGATCTTGTATTCCTTGCATCGAGGTGCTTGTAGTAGGGGTTTACAAGCAGGGCGAGAGAGGGAGTTAGTTCCAGGTCTCTGCGTAGTGGCGTGAGTGTTACAAAGTGTTGTGCGTGCATGTTTGTGAGCGTCTGAGTGCCGAGGCCTCAGTTCATCTCCTCCGTGAAGGAGTGTGTGTTTGCCTATGCGTGAGTTCGTGAACCCGTGAGCTCATGTCCAGGAACGGCCCCGGTCACCCTCTTTTATAGTTGAAGGGGGGACAGGGGTGATACATGTGTTTGCTACGTGGCATTTTGTGAGCGGAGGCGGCGTGTCCAAGCCCTGCAGCTTGTCACTGTGGCGGCATGGTCGACGGAGCGATCTTGTCTTCGGTGCACTGGAGCGACGCGCCGGTTATGCCCGATCCTGTGCGACGTGGGGGCTCCTGTGATGGCTTGACGCAGGGCATGGCCGATGACATGTCGGTTGCTGTATGTCGACAGCGTAGAGAGTTGAGGCTCAGTTAGTGCAGAGGCTGAACCATCGTGGGGGGGGGGTTCGGCGGGCGCAAATCCCGAGGTTGCCGAGACCCTGAAGAGGATGGCCGAGGCTCGGAGGGAGTAGTTGGTTCTACACACTAATTCTGAGGCCATAGGGACCTGGACATAACTCTCCACGCCGCGCTGTCCTCGGAGCAGGGGTTAGGTAGCACAGCGTAGTATGGGCGGTAGTCGTGGACACAGTGCCAAGCACAGCGACCGGTAACCCCTGCTCCGTCTTATCCCAGGTGGCATGGCATCGACGTGACTCGTGTCTTGTCGACTGCTCTACTGCATCGGGCCGTCGTTTGGCTGATGTCGCGGGAGTGGTTGAACGCATTAGTTGGACGTGACGTCCCGTAGTGGGTCAAGGCGGAGGCGACTGAGTTGTTGTCGAGCCAGCCTTGAGCGAGGCGAAGAATTGGTACCTCGTCCGAGGCCTTACGAGCGGGGCCTCAGGCAAGGCGGAGAATTGGAATCTCGTCCGAGGCCTTACGAGGGGGCCTCGGGCGAGGCGGAGAATTGGAATATTATCCGAGGCCTTACGAGCGGGGTCTCGAGCAAGGCGGAGAATCGTTTCCTCGTCCGAGGCCTTACGATTGTTTTTTGGTTTCGTTATTTACAAGGTCTAAGCAATTTTTTCGGTTCTTGCTTAGGGTACCCCTTATTATGGTATCCGACAAGTACCTTGAGGTAAATGAAGAACATCAATATTGATTCGTTTTGAGATTAAGTTGGTTTAATTTGATCTTCTTATATGTCCAATACTTGATGACGTGTAGATGATTCCCTGGTGGTGCCAAGCGTATCCCGAGTGCTGGGCGATGATGGTGGAGAGGTGGTTCATGGAGGAGTACCTCAAGATGCACAGGGATGCCTGGGACCGTCGTTTGTAGATGCAAGGTCCAGCACACCATCAAGGCAGCAGCAGCCTCGCCAGATACAAACAAGCATGGGTACGCAAATTCATTTATCTATTGCGACGCTCAGTTCTACCTGATTTATAATCATCGTGCTGTCTTTCTCGCAGTCGGCATCACATAGTGGCTAGGCTTGCTCGGACTTCCAGGCATGGTGTATGGCCCACAAGGGCAAGGCGACGTCCGACGTCTCCTTCAACCTGGAGGATCCACCCGAGGCATACACGAACCCGAGCGTCTACTCCCGCAACAGTGAGTACAATGAGGTGGCGAGGTCGCTCCATGGGTCAGACCATGATCCAAGCACCAGGACTTCGATGGAGAGGCCGTCATGAGGGCGGGGCAAGGCAAGAAACATGGGCGGTTCTGGCTTGGCGACGGCGTCATCGACATGGCCTCTACTCCCTCTCTCTCCCAGATCCGAGCACGGAGCACGAGCGAGAGCCTGACCATTCGCACACAGCCGACCGATGCACAGCACCGGGTCAACGCACTCGAGGTTATTCCTGTTTTACTCGTCATACATTGATCTTTACACACCTTAATTAGCTTTGCATTACTGAAACATTGGAGTAAAATATTACAGGCCCGGCTGGAACAAGAAATGAGGCAACGTCAGGAGCTGGAGGCCGGGCACCAGAGGATGGCGGCCTAGCTGGAGACCGAGCGGGAGGCTGAGTGGGCCGAGCGGCAGGCCCAGGCGCAGAGGCTGGCGGACATTACGGAGTTCTTACAAGGGCTTGGGCAACATGTGGGCTTCTCTCTGCCAGCTGGGCTGTTGATTCCACCTCTGCCTCCGCGTCATGTAGCTCCAGCTACTCCTATGAGTATGAAAGTTTTTTACTTTCGCTTGTGCTTTGCTTATATGGCATCTACCTTCCTAGATTAGCTATCCAAATAATCTTGTCTCACATGCAATCTTTTCTCCTTTGTGCAGCCTCTATCTGACGGTGGTTCGAATAATCCACCTCTTGCACCTCCGAATGATGGAACTGGGCCTTCACCACAGTCGCAGTGGCCGAGATGAGTGCACGTTGTATTTTTTTCATTTGTTGTTCACTTGGTGATGCACTTGTGGACTTTGATGAACTTGTGGATTTATTTGGATGGACTTGAGCACTTATTATTATATATGTGATATATATTGTGATGGATGTGATATGTGCGGATGGATGTGTGGATGGATGAGATATATATGTGATGGATGAGATATATATGTGATGAATGAGATATATATGTGATGGATGAGATATATGATTGTATGAATTTATTTGTCATGATGGAATGAAAAAAAATTGCCGTTTTGGGTCAATTTGCCGAGTGTTGCACTCGGCAAAGCTGGAAAAATGGGCGCTCGAAAAACTCAAACTTTGCCGAGTGCCGGCCAGAGGACACTCGGCATAGATTTTAAAAAAAATTCAAACTTTGCCGAGTGTAGGCAAGAGGGCACTCGGCAAAGAATTTTTTTTTAAAAAAAATTCAAACTTTGCCGAGTGCCGGCCAGAGGGCACTCGGCAAAGATTTTTTTTTTTCAAAAAAATTCAAACTTTGCCGAGTGCCGGCAAGAGGGCACTCGGCAAAGAATTTTTTTTAAAAAAAATTGAACCTTTGCCGAGTGTCGGCCAGAGGGCACTCGGCAAAGAATTTTAACAAAAATCAAACTTTGCCGAGTGCCGGCAATAGGGCACTCGCCAAAGAATTTTTAAAAAAAAATCAAACTTTGCCGAGTGCCGGCTAGAGGGCACTCGGCAAAGAATTTTTTTAAAAAAAAATAAAAAAAATCTTTGCCGAGTGCCTGCAGGGTTGGCCCTCGGCAAAGCCACCGTCAACGGGACCGGCGCCATGACGGTCGCTTTTCTTTGTCGAGAGCCCGCCTTTGCCGAGTGTCCGATAAAAGACACTCGATAAAGAGGGCTTTGTGGATCAATTTTTTGTCGCGTGTTCTTTGCCGATTGTCGCACTCGGCAAAGGATTTGCTGAGTGCAATTTAGCCTTTGCCGAGTGCCTAAGGCACTCGGCAAAGAACCTGAATCCAATAGTGATTATTTACATTATAGATATAACTTTGTTTTTTCACACGGACTTTTAAAAACAATTAGTGACATGCTAGGTTCTATCAAGAACTATGAGCTCAAATATAATAATTGATTTCTTAAAACTTCTTTGTTAACTTCACTATAAAATATTTTTTTTTTATAAATACGTGCGTGTCGCACGTGCCTGCTGTAACATTCATAGTACAAGTTCTGCACGTCCAGCGCTTTCGCAGGAGTGAATTGAAATAGGCTATCTTCTAAACTTGTAGCCACAACAGACGCGCAATGGCTAAAATTGAAACAACAAATCGTACCTGTAGTTCAGCAACCGGAAACTTTGAAGGCTTCTTCGCTACCCAAGAGGCTAGAGGGATTCATATCCCTTCTTTGATCAGCCGAAAGAAGGCTTGGTGCATCCATCGGTGCCCTCGGCATTGATCTCGCTCAAGGGTGTTCTCGATTTTTTAGAGGATTTCTTTGACTATTTTTATTGCAATATATTGAGATGATTATGCTTGTTTGTGAACTTGCATATTTTGTAGAAGCAGTACTGCTTTATATAATGTTTATTTACATCATGTTTGTGGATTAAAATAAATCTCAGTACCCTTGATTCTAACACATTCATATTCAAATGCTTCCGTTAATATTGGTTTTCTTACTATTTTTTTTATAGAAAACACAGGTTAAATTAAAGTCTAACTCCACAAGCACCTAGTCAAAACTCAAAACAAAATAAATTGAGCGGAGAAAAAGATCGTTCTCTTAAATGATTTTTTTTTGAGGAAATGAATATTAGCTGCCAGTTTGGGTACAATACAATTCCTCCGTGCTCTGTTTATAGCTGTTGACCTGATTAGTTACAGTTGTGATGGTACTCATCATATTCATATGCGTCCACTCACTGATGGTCTGATAGGGAGAAAAGTGCGGTAAAATGCAGCAATTAGCGTCGGTTAAACAAAGGAATTGGTTTTGGCAAAAATATCATGGGTGGTGAGCAACCAGTCATGCTGCTCATGCCATCCGATGCGAAGGTAACAAACTTTTCCAGAAATAGTCATGGCATGAGCATGATAATTCAAGGCTTCTACACGTTGGATTTAAAATGCAGAGTACAAGGGAGAATATATATGTGTATGCATTTGGAGGAGACAATGGGGCAGCTAAGGTAGTAGTTGATTGATGCTAGTTACCTATGCACGTGTGTTAATGAAGCGACTATCTATCCTATGTTAGTAGTTTATCTTCGGACATTAGAGGCCACCAAACTCAGTGAATCCATAGTCAAGAGTGACACATGTTTTTTTCTCATAAAGGAACGAACAATCTATTCATTTGACCTAGTTATTGCCACCAGTGCATGAGCGGCTACCCGTACACAATTGGTTGTTTCTCGCACTAGCTAATGTAAGGTGTTTCATTTTTGCTGTTATGTCTTTTGATTTTTCTATTTTTTAATATGGAAAATGGTATATCTATATTTTTGTATAAATCCAAATATTATATCGATTGTTCTACATGAGGATGTATTTTAACAAATAAGTGAATGAACAACAAAGCAATAAATATTGTGCAGCTCTACAATTTTCATATAAATTTTCCGGACTGGTTATTGCTTGCTCTGCTTTTTCCATAGGCCTAACAATTTGGTACAAGAATGGGCTTAGCTGCTGTAACAATTTGTTATAACAATGGGCTTAGTTGTTGTTGCTTCTTTTCATTATTGCTTTCCATGATTAGAGGAACTTCACTATCAAGGTTTTTCATAGTCATGTTTGCTATTGAGCCGATCTGAAAGTAGAATTTAAGAGAAGATAGGGTTTGATTGGTTGGTTACCAATTTTTGCCCAACCAAAATCATGGCAAGCCAAAACTTAGGCTTGCTAAAATCAAGGCTTGCCAAAGTTAGGGTAAAAAATATAGATGTGCATTTGGTTGACTGCCATAACAATAATGGAAAGCATTTTCTCTTTTATGTAGTTTAAGAACTTTCTAGAGACTTGCCAAAAGTTTGACCATAAATATTGGTGTGCCAATTCTTTGGCAATGAACCAATTGATGACTAAAAATTTTGCATGTCATGGTTTTCATTGGGCAATAATTGAAAACCAACCAATCGGTACTCATAATATTTTTTTTTGAAAGGTAGAAGAGAAGAAATTTGAAGTGGCACTGTACCATGAGTCCATTACCATGTCGAATGCACATGCTCCCAATGGATAGCTCGAAACCTTAGTTCATAACATTTGTAAAGTGGAAAAACCGAAGAAAAAAAGTACAATTAAACATGATCTCTCAAGTAAACTTTAGCAAGAGATGAGCTTCCTCAGGGGTCAGCTCCCCTACAGGCTTTGTCATGCACTACCTTCCCTCGGTTTTTGATCAGCTGACAGAAGACCCGGCCGGCTCGTCGACGCGTCTAGGTTCTTTTGGAAACACCCAATTTCAATGAAGATTTTAGGGCAAAATGAACTAATTTCTCTTTCAATCTTCTCCAATCTCTATGGGGAATTGATCCAAAGGAACCCTGAGAGAGGTCATGATCAGAAGCTCTCAAGGGCTGATGCTCCAGCTTCTGCCATTAATTGCCTGCTACGCTGATGCTCTCGAGGGCGCCAACGTACTACGTGGCTGCTCGTTGCGATAGATGTCACTTTTGGTACAGTGTTTGGCATCGTTCCACTAAACTAACGAGTGGCTGCTGCTCGATCTGCCGGTGTGCTCATTGACGAGCTTCTCAAGTTTGTGGGCAGGTGTACACGGGCTGGCTCTTTACGTCCTTATCGTTTGGCTTATAAGGCGTATTTTTTTTAGTCAACGAATAATATTTTTCTCTCACAACAAATCAGTCAACAACACTTTCAGGTAGGACTTATCAGCCAAGCGAACAGGGCATTAGTTGGCCCGAGGGCAAATGGGACAGTATGGGCCTTCACGCTAAATATTATTTTTATTTGTGATGATATCATAAAGAAAAGTAGCATATACTTAGGGCCTGTTTAAAATACGATTTGTTCATATATTTCTACGTTTATATCTATGAAATTTTTGGGTTCCAAACACATCCTCAATAATTCTTGAAAAAGATGAAAACTAGAGTCGATATTTACAAACTAAAAGAGCACCAGTGGATCAGAAAAAAAAGGTGAAACTAGCATTTTCAAACAAGGTGAAAATAGATCTCAAAACGCACGATAAAAGAAGAAGCGCGGTATCAGACGTCGACAGCTGAGATTTAAAAGTTCGATAAATGCTAGTACTGTAGAAGAGGACAGATTTTTTTTAGCAGAAAGTAGAAGAGGACAGATGGCAAGAGAGAGAGAAACTGAAGCTCCGTAAGCTTGAGGATGATGATGATAGATAAGAAGCCACGTACGTAATTGGCCCAATGAGCCCATTAAGCAAAGGAACATGCCCGCACCGCTTTCCTTCGTTTTGGCCCAACTTGTATATCGTGGGCCTAATTGCACACGAAACAAGGCCCGCATCCTCATCTTCTTCTCTCTTTTTTTTTTAAATTTTTTGTTAAACAAGGCCGCTTCTTTCTTGTATTGGACTTTTGGTCCTCATCGTCACAGGTGCAGTGTGCTGCTAGATGAATTCGACTCCTATCCTATGTGTGAGATAGGGCTAGACTCTAAATTACCAGAACATCACATCGTTTTTTTTATTATAACTAGATAGACTAGAAGCATGTTATAGACTGACAGATGGAGGGGTGAGTGTGTAGCTAGATATTACTTTTACTGCATGCTTATAGACTGATAGACTGGTCTAAAACAGTATGTGTGATTAGTTATAAGTACTAGTCTTAGTCTAATAGTATTACTTTTACTACATGTTATAGACCGATAGGAGTGTGCTGGACAGTTAACAGATAACCAGCCTAAAACAAAAGGTGTGATTAGTTGCATGTACTAGTCTTAGCATAATATTTGCTTTTACTGTATGCTTATAGACTGACAGACAGACAATAGATAACCAACCTGAAACAAAGTGATGGACCAAACTTTGGTAGGGCTTATTCAAAATGGCTCCGGCTCATTTGGAGGAGCCCTACCAAACGTTTGGTTACCAGGAATTGGAGTCGGAGCTATAGATATGAGCCCTACCAAACGTTTGGTTACCTGGAGATTTTATAAATCTAGATTAAAAAAATCTCAGAATACTAGAATCTCATTCAAACCGGCAAGATTCTATTGAATTTTAACATACAGACACGGAATCTAATGAACACACTACATTTTTTCATCTAGATTTTAGAATCCAAGGGGATTGAAACAGCACCTAACTCTAAACTACTGCACTCCTTTGCCTAAACTCTACGTACTGGTAGCAAGTACTGAGGTTGATGCCGAATCAAACTGCAACCTAGGCCAGGTGGTCAAAACCAATTATATGTTACGCTATGTGCTAGTACAAGTTAGTTAAGCTGATCTCTTCTCCCTTACTTTCTTTTGTTTTGCGTGAATTAAAAGGAGAGCACCAATGCAATGGACAAGGGTCCCTATTCTATAGTAGGGGGTATCTTTCTTGTTTGGCTCCAAAAGCCAAACAGTTACTTAGTAGCTGGCAAGCATATATAAAACTTTCTTTCAAACAAATAATTCGGAAGAAAAAACTCATTGCTACAACGTATGCTGATGAATGAAGTGAAAGGATCGGAAAGCAGCATGCAAAATAAGTGTTCCATATATCTTGGCTGGGTCCAAAGCCACATTTTTTGTTTTCAACCTAAAATAACCAAATTTTTTTGAAAACCTAACCCTTTTGGTTTACAATTCCTAAACAGACTGGCACAACCAAAAGGGTGACATCTGTAACTTAATTTTTTGTTAAGTTATTTTACTTAAAAATAGGTTAGAAATTAAAAAAAAATCCAAACTCACAAGGCTGGTAAGCAAAATGGAACACCCCCTCCTCCGGCCCACATCCACAGAGACACTGACACACACAACCCCACCACACTGCCACACCCCTATCCCAACAAAAAAAAAATCATAAACCAAACTCATTACTAGCTGAGTTGGCATTGATCTCGAATCCAAGTGCAATCTCAATCTCTTATGGGCTGAATCATTTCCATACTAAGCTCATCGCCTGACAGTCTTTTCATACACAAATAAACTAAGGATGAAGCTAGCTAGGAGCTCTTGATGACTGCATGCATGCATGCACACTGTAACATTTTTCTACTACATACAGTACTACAGAACTAGTGCTCTGTTGCCTTGCCCTTGCCCTTAACTAAACCCTAACAAATGAAATAATGGGCTCCAATCAGTCCTCATCAGACCAGTAAACAAGTGGTTTTTGCACAGTGTCATGTGACATGCTTGTGTGCCCAGCTCCTGCAGGGTGCAGGTGCACATATATCCAGGCACAAGGCAAGGGGCTGGCTTTTGGACTGGAGTCTGGAGTGTGGAGCAGACACAAGAGCAAGGCCAAAGGGTGGTCAAACAAAGTTTAACTGCCCTCCTGTGACAAGGAATGAATATGCCTACTGCAACTTTCGACGGGTGTTTAGATCCGGTGACTAAAATTTAGAAGGTATCACGTGAGGGTGATCGGATACTAATAAAAAACAAATTATAGAATACGTCAGTACTCCACGAGACGAATTTATTAATCCTAATTAGGCCGTCATTAGCACACGTTTACTGTAGCACTACATTGTTAAATCATGGACTAATTAAGCTTAAAAGATTCGTCTAGCAAATTACTTACAAGCTGCGCAATTAGTTTCATAATTAGTCTATATTTAATACTCTATGCATGTGTCCAAACATCCGATGGTACAGTGACTAGAGTTTTGGAGAAACCAAACACCCACTTAGTATGCACCCTGTGCCTACCTGTGCTGTGTGCTGTGCACCCCCGGCAATACAGCACATACAGTGAGATAAAAAGCATGTGTGTTTAACTTTAACCCCACCGTAACATCAGTCAGTCCAAGGTAAGGTAAGGAAGGAAGGGATAAATCATAAATAAATAAAGAGAAAAAGATGAATGTGAGCTGCCAAGCAAAGCAAACCCATCTCTCTCCGGTTGGTGGCCGTCCACCATTGCATCTGCACTGCCATTTCCATTGCCACTGCCATTGCTGCATGTGTGTGAGAGAGAGAAACATCAGGCATGGTGATGATGGCTTGGCTGGAGGAGTGCTAGCTGCGATTGCCATTTGCCATTGCCAATGCCATGCCATGGCAGGCTTTGAGAAAAGCTTATTACCATCCCATCCCAGTGGTTAGTTAGTCACTAAATAATAAGTACTTACTTACTTCACCATGGTAGCCGTCTTTAACCGTTGGGAGTCTTTTTGACCGCCTGCCTTGGCTTTGCTGGTCCCTGCTCCTGCTTTCACTGGTAGCTTGGGCACGGCACGGTTCACAGTCAGAAACAAAGCCGGCATGGCATTGAATGAATTCAATCGAACGCCAGCCAGCCGTGCTTTCAGTTATCACTGCCTGCGACAAACAAGTCTTGAAGGCCATGCGTGACCTGCCAAAGCCAAACGGAACATTTGTCACGGTTTTTACCGCGCATCACCGAAAACAACAATTCCGAGAAAGCATTGAGAAGAGAGCTGTGCGTCATGATTCTTTTCTTTGTGTGTATAAGAAGCCTACCGAAAATTCAAGGGCGGGTAGAACAGCGCTCTTCTCAGGATGGCAGAGGAGGATCGTGCAACCAGCAGCGACGACGCCCAGCTCGTTAGGTTGCAGCGGTCCTTTTAGTTCGGTTGTTTACTATTTATGTAATATCGAAGTTTGTAACAGTCTACTAGGTAGGTACAGTAGTAGCCGTAAGACCACCTAGCGCGCTCATCAGAAGCGTGTCATCTGTACGGTTAAACTTTTCTTCTTAATTACAATTATACGTAAATCTTTTGCGTATTCGAGAAAAAAATTCCATCCGCTTCAAGGAAAATCAGTACAAGGATTGACAGATAATGCATAGCAAAGAAGATGCTATATTTTAGGTAGCTGAAAATTCAGTCAACAATCTTACCGTACTCACTCCATTCTAAATTATAAGTCAAATTCCAAACTATAAGTCACTTTTACTTATAATTTGGAACAGATGGAGTAACTAACTAGTACTATTAAAAAACAACTTATGAGAAATATAATTCATAATTTTTATATTTATTTTTCATAACCAAACAATGACAAGATTACAAGTTGTTTGAACAACGACAACAAAAAATAGAAGAAGTGGCATAATAAGAGGCAGTGGGGTTGTGCCACATAACCATCCTTTGCCTCCTAACAGCAACACAGGACACACACCTGCTTCAATATGACACAAGAAAAGGTGAGGAGGGGCCAATTGTTGCCAAACCAAAACTCAAAACTAATCACAGCGCCAACCAAACTAAAGAAGCCAAGCGAAAGCTGAGATGATCCTGACCGATTCATCATCATCACATCCACTTCTATTTCTATCATCACACTACTGCAGTGCACCGCCCAAAACCCTATAAACAATCTCCCATCTCTCTGGCTCACCTAGCAGCCTTCCCCTGTCTTCTTCCTTCCGAAATTCCAATCCTCTCTCCCTCCCTCCGACTCCGAGTCCCGTCCCAAAGCTGGCACTGGCATCGCGGCAATGGCGAGACCACCCACAATGGTGATCCAGGACGACTACATCGACATGGACCTGACCCCGTCGGCCACGCCAGTGCCGCCGCCATCCTCGCCCCGCTTCGAGTTCCAGAGCGCCGGCGCTGGCGGCGCCGGCGACGCCAGGCACAGGGAGGCGGCGTTCGCGTCCCCGGCGGACGAGCTGTTCTACAAGGGCAACCTGCTGCCGCTCCACCTGCCGCCGCGGCTGCAGCTCGTGCAGAGGCTCCTCCAGGACCAGGAGTCGGATGCCGCGGCGGCGGCGGCGGCAGAGGGCGGGGACTCCGACGCCGATGCTGCCGGCAGCAAGGCGTGCGCCGCCAAGAAGCCGTCTTGGGCCAAGAAGCTCAAGGTGGTGAAGCGGTGGGCGTCGAGGGAATACATCCGGTCGCTGTTCCTGGCCAGGCCGCCGTTGCCGAGCGACATCGTCACCGCCGACGGTGGTGCCAGCGCCAGTGCCAATGGGCACGGCATCGGGAGCGTCAGCGCGAGGGGGAGCGTCCGTGAGCAGGAGGAGGCGTGCCAGTGCCACCACCGCAAGTCCTTCTCCGGCATCATCCGGCGGGTGCGCCTCGTGGCGACCAACAACAAGGCGCCCGGGACCTCGCCGCTGTGCTCCTCCTCCTCGTCCTCCTCGTCGTCCACGCCGTCGTGCGGCAACGCTAACGGCTTCTTCTTCCGGACGCTGGCGGCGGCGGGGACAGCGACGCCGGCGCTGAAGCGGAGCAGCAGCGCCGG
This sequence comes from Miscanthus floridulus, assembly GCF_019320115.1. Classification (NCBI taxonomy): domain Eukaryota; kingdom Viridiplantae; phylum Streptophyta; class Magnoliopsida; order Poales; family Poaceae; genus Miscanthus; species Miscanthus floridulus. The sequence continues at coordinate 12,089,088 of NC_089596.1, forward strand.
GTCGTCCGAGGAGGGCGCCATCCAGGGCGCCATCGCGCACTGCAAGCGCTCCCAGCTGCTGCAGCCCGGGATGGTGGTCTCGTCGGCGGCGGCGGCGCGGAGGAGCGTCAGCGACGTCATGTTCTACTCGGTCACCAACACGCCTAGAGCGTCCTCCGTGGCCGCCGGCGAGGTGGCGCAGGAGAGGAGGCAGGAGATGTGCAGGGGCTGATGATGATGGCTCATGCCATGCCGCCATGGATCAATCAAAGCAACATTCTTTTGTTTCATTTTTTGTTTCTTTTGCTTGTGAAGATGATGAGCAGTGTGCTGTGGACTGCTCCTGTGATGATGAGGACGCAATGTGCTGTGATTGTTTCCCCTCTTCCCTTGATTCTTTGTCATCTTCTCCGAGCCAAGGATTTTGGCACTTGAGCTGTTCATTCATCTTGGCTATTCATTGACATTCTTTATTTCTTTTCCCCAGCTGCAGCTCATCCTCTGTTGCATTCTTCTCCATCTCCATCTCCATCTCCATCTCCATCTCCATCTCCATCTCAAAGGCTCTGCTGCTGGTGGTGCTAGTGCTCACTGACTCACTCCATTGTTGGGGGAGGTAGGGTAGGGTAGGGTAGGGCAGGGCAGCACAGCACGGCACAGAGTTCAGAGTAAATGGTGCAAGGGTGGCACTGACTTGGTGGCAGATTTGATTCCGCTCCCAAAGTACACGCAGCTTGACCATACTCCTCTGTACAAATCAGTCTAGTCAATGGGATCCAGTGCTTGCACCTACCCTCTGTACTCACTCCGTAGATATACGTAGAAGAACACTCCAGTACAGACAAGTCTCCAGCTTACTGTAACCAAGAGCTTAAGCAAAAGCAGAGCTCTCTGCATCTACCTCGCCGCTCCCTTGGCTTCGAAACAAAGCTTAGCTTTGGAACAGTCGTCTCTTCTGCTCCATGGAAATGCTTGGTCTTTTGCCAACATGAAGCTTTTAAGGAAGAACACTTGGCGAGCAAGATTACGACGGTCCCATCGCATGGATCATCCAAATGATGCCTCTGCGAACAGATCAGCAAAAGAAAAGCAGTGTTAGGAATGCAGTTCTGGTATAGTGGCATCTGTATTTTCCCCTCTCTTGTTTTCTTTGTGAAAGAGCCAAACCATTTGAATGTTCGTGCTCCTTTTCAGATTTATTTACCAGTGCTTGTGAGCCGAAGATGCATGCGCCTTTTTGTATTTGTGGGGGTGCCTGCCTGAACTGGAACAGCTACAAACCGAGTAGAGCAGCATTGGGCACTGAAAAGCCGAGCGCCTTTGAGCTGAATGATCCCCAGCTCTCAGCTCTCCTCACCCCCACCATGGCTTGTCCTGTGATCTGATAGAGATGTGTCATGCAATCCAACAAGCACAAGAGGCCCAGGCCATCAGCACGGGCAGGCAGACGAGACAGAGAGAGAGAGAGAGAGAGAGAGCTTTGCAGACCACAATACAAACTCCAGTCCAGAGATTCCTTCACCGTCCATCCCTCTGTGAGACTGTGACTGTGAGTGAGTGGCTGGCTGCTGTTAGCCACAGGCTTTGAGCACACCATCAGCAGCAGAAGCAGATGGATGGAAATGGAATAGAGCAAACCATTTGCCTGCAGCAAGGTTACAAACCAAAGAATCTTCTCAGAGGGGAGGAGCAAAAGGCAAGCGAGTTGGGCTGGCTGGCCCTGTTAAAGTGGCCAGCCACTGAGAAAAGGTTTCACCTTTCTGTTTCTGATGTTCAGGAGGAGGGAGAAGAAAGGAAAGGCGAAGGAAGGAAGGAGAGAGATTTGCAATCACAACAAACTGGAAAAAGGGAGCAAAAGCCTGGGTGTACTGGCAGCGCCACTTTGGTCTATGTGCATACGTGCTTAGCGAATAAGGTCATCATCGTTTAGAATCATTGTCGTCTACTGGACTGGACATGCATGAACAAGTTCGACTACCCCAGCTCCAAATGATGAAGGGCAAAGTTCAGAAATACAGTCTTCCTAGACCCAAGGGCAATGGGGGCAGGGGTTTGTTCAAGATGGTTGCAAGACACAGCCATTAAGTTGGCAGATGGAGCAGAAGAGCATTGGGTTTGCTGCTAAACCGTTTGCATCTGCTATGGTATGGCTATGGCTGCAGCGGCAGGCTCCAGGAAGAGCAGCAGATGGTTTGACTGGCAGGTCAAAGATGGGAGTATAAAAATGCATATATAGTAACACTGTAATAGATCAGGCATCACTGAACAAATCGACCAAGGTATGGTACTGTACTGTATTTTATTTCTTTGCAAAGATACAACAGCATGGCAGCAGGATAGGTATCACTGCTTCATGCCACATAGCAAAATGTTATTATATTATATTATAGAGACGAAAAAAAACTGAGTACTAGTATGAGTTTTTTTACCACTGAAAGACAACAGATCTGACAAAAAAGATTCGTACCTGGAGTCTGGAGGCAGGAGGCACCAACGTCATGGCTTGTTTGATTCCTGGATCCAAACCGGCAAACATAAGAATATTTGATAAAATTTTGTGAGGAGGTGCCTCCAAAACACAACAGTAGGCTGGGTTTATCTCTGGTGAGACATGCCAAATCACTGCTTGGCCACTTTCTGAACTTGCAATGACAGCGGGAACAGCGTTGGTTCCTACCGGAAACATTTGCCGGTTCTTCAACCAAGGCACCAACAATTCCTTCCAGACTAGGCTAGTCACGTGCAGGTTTTCACATTGTAAAGCTGGATGGTTGATTGAACTCAAAACTACTCTGAATTTTCAAGCTGGCACATCCAGAAAATAGTCCTCCTTAAATACTCATCATGAAAGAATCTGGGATCCATGCTATAATTGTGTTGCATTTGTCTAGTGTTCAAAGAGAAATACAGTACAAGTAAAGAATCATCTGTATCTGTCTGCAACCTGACTGTAGTGGGGTAAAGTCATCTACTGAATCAATCTACTGACATAGGAAACCAGAAACCCAAATGAGGATAGCATTTAGCACACCTTTTGCTCTTCAGTGTGTGTTTGTTCATGGGGAATTAGGAGACATGCATAACAGGACAAGCAAGCCTCGGTAGAGAACTAAATACAACAGCCAAAGTTGAGCTAGATCAAACATGGAAGGGGCCCATATGTAGGTTGCAACGCCAGGTATGCTGGACTACTTTTCTCAGCACGACTCCCTAGTTTGTCAAAAAAAAAATCAAATAAGAACACCATCATGTATACCAAACTATATATATTGCAGAATAAGCTGGCTAAGGAAAACAGCAGGGGATTTATTTTATTAGCTAATCTGATGGGACATATAATAGAATAAGAGATTGTGTGATCTTCCAGTGTCTCCTTTACAGTTAGAATTTAGAAACCTACAAATACTATACAACAAACTGTCGTTGATAATGTATTCTCAGGTTCCAGTTCTCCATACAGAAAACAAACTCCGAAGTCAAGCTTTCACTGACTGCAATAGTCCAATATACAGCCTACCTAGTATATAATGTGAACGGGAGACCAATCTGCTTAACAATGTTCCCTCCTAATTTCCTAGAGCGATTAGATTACAGATCACTACTCTGAGCTTAAGTGTGAACACTGGTTAAGCCCTAGGTGGTTTGCACTTCTAACATTATGTTCTTAAAATTTATATTTCTCCAGTACGTAAATTCTGGACTAACTGCTCTTGACAGGATGAGACTTATGTCTGCTGAAGTAACCTGAGGTCCACTCCTGCTGCCAAATTCTGCATCATCTCCCTTGAAAGGGAACAACCGTTTCAAAGTGATTTGCATGATTGTATCTAGCCATTGATATTCATTACGTATGCATCTCTAAGTTTGTGCTAGGAGGCAAGCCTGAGTAATTGGGGCTGTCAAACATAGCATTCCATCAATCAAAGTAAACATCACATCCCCAGAGTAAAGCTATTTAACAAATAAATGTATACACCAATTTTTGTTCATTAAATTTCACATTGCATTAGAAAGCATCTCTATGTCAAACAGCTATAGTTATCATAAGGAACTCCTTAAGTTTTAAGGTATTTTTACAGGCTGTCAGTTTGTACTAAGCAGAGATACAATCAAACAGATGAAGAGGATGCTAGCTCGAGAAAATTATAAAAATCATAAAGAAGGACAAGTGGCACATACTATCAAAAGGCAACAATTTAAAGGGCAACACATGCACCATTTTCTTATTTACCAAATTCCATATTGAGCTATTCGGCTAATGGTTTCTACGGCTAATAAGCCGGCTAATGTTGTTTTGTTGTGAGAGAAAAACACTGTACCATCAAGCGAACAGGGGACACTGGAACTGAAGTGATGGTAAGGACCTCTATAAGTACACTGGTGTTTGTACAGGTTGTTAGTTGGTACACTTGGCAGTGCTACAGATGAACAGGATGATAGCTCATGTAAAATTTAAACCATCTTAAAAGGGGGATAATTGGCACATAACACCCAAAAGGAAGTAAACCTCTGTGAGGATTTATTTATTGTACAAGCAACTTGGTATAAGAAGCCAAACCACTTATACCTATTGTCAGTTAATACAGGTGACAAGAATGGTTGCTCAAGAGAACTAAAAATATCTTACAGGGACTCAGGGACAGTTTTCATATACTATTACTATTGAAGAGGAAACCAACTCTGCGATATCAATGAAGAGGTAGGAGCACAATCAACACTCATGACGAGCTTGAGTTAGCCTGATGACAATCTGCATAGATTGCAAAAAAATATAAGACAATAATCAAATGAAACAATCATTCTTGCACTGTGGATGCAATGTTGTTACCTTGGTTTTATCATTAACACCGATATAGTCGGATAGCTTCTGGTCCATGGCTAGCTCTTTCCCAGCCCACCAAATCTGTATTCTCTCATGCTTGTTGCCTGGGAATCGCATAGAAGAAAGAATTGATTGTAAGCAGAGGCCATTCCATGTCAAATGATCTTTTCATTTTTCAGCTTTGAAGCTGGAAACAGTTGATATCAAGGTTTATGCACTTGATGAAAGATTGAAATACAGGTGCAACAAAACTAGTAGAAAAAGAAAAGTGCAACCTATGTAGTGATAAATTGAACTTTCTCCTGGACTATTGCATATGGATGTTCATTTTGTTTGTCTTCTGAAAATTGCATCTATCTATGTTGTGCTACCTGATGATGATTCTTGCAGAGACAACGCCTCTGGAGGTTCTTGTAGAGCAGTAGCGCATTTCTTCTCAATGTTCCTGATATGTTCCCTTAGAGCACGAGGGGATAGGAATCTGTTACGCAGCACTTGTTCCTGTAAGAAAATTCAGAGTCCTGTCAAAATCTCATTCAGTGGATAGGCCCAGAATGTTCAGTACAAGTGCTAAATCAGATTGACATACATCCTGTGAACAAGTTCCAACTACTCGTACAGAGTAGTGTTTACTGTTTAACCGATGATGAACAGAACGAAATGTTACTTGTGCTTCCTTTTCCCAATCCAAAATAGTGATCATGTCATTCACTTTTCAATTTTCGCAAGCACAATAAAATGGAAGTGGTCTCGAGCGTGGTAGCACTCAACCTGTGAATGTGTGTGCATGGTACTCCAATCTGTAGAATCAGCACACGTTTTATTGTCGAGATCTAGCTAATTATAGAAACATAAGGGCCTGCTCCATGCTTTGAGTGACACAGTAGATCAGTCTTATCATATACTAGTAGTAGCACACATTCTTTCTACTCAATCATACAAGATAAAATGTAATTTGAATGACAGAGTAGTAAACCAGATCGCTCGAGAATGACTCTCAGGGCCAGTGCAATGTACCAACACTGGTGAACAACCTAATACGTACTTGAACCCAAATCAACAAGCAGCAAGAGGTTGATAATGATAATGATAAACGAGATCAAGCGCAATTCGCATCTAATTCAAACTAAGCATAAGTTCTCGCGCAGCAGAAGCGTGCGAGAAAACAGTGAGGGAGTGGGGAAAACAATGCTGACCTTGGAAGCGTAGGCCTCGGCCTCGTCCAGCGCCCTCTCGAGCTCGCCCGTCGCGGCATCACCAGCACCCGCGCACCTCGCTGCGGATCGCAGAACCGGCCACGCCGCGTCAGTACGAGGAGTCGACCGGCGTCCCCCCGCAACGGGAGCTTAAGACTAGGACGACGCACGGGGTCTCTGGGTAGAGTCTCTCACCTCGGAGGCGGCGGCAGAGGGAGAGGAGGGCGGCCTGGAGGCCCGCGAGCGCGCCGAGGGCGGACGCGACGTCCGCGGAGGCGGTGCACTCGTACAGGAACTCCGTATCCTCGTCCCCGTCCTGCGCCGGAGAGGAGGAGGAAGCGGAGGCGGGCGCCGCCGACTTCACGTGCAGCACGACCATCTCGCCCCGAACCGAAGGTTCCAGAAGCTTCGGCTCGCTCCTGGGGAGACGGAACGGAACGGAAACGGCCACCACACGGGGCGGCGGTCAGGGGTTCATTCAATTTGTAGAAGTCGTCCGCGCTGATCTTGGCTGCACAGGGCCGATCCAACGGTCACTAGGCACCCCTGAAAAATGAAAGATCTCTAGCCGATATAAAAGCTTGTGTATAATGTGTTGTACAAATTGATTGCAGAAGTCTTTGGTAAATCGTCTCAAATCCATACCTCCTCCCAGATATTTAAAAATATTCTTACATGAGCCATATTTAAGAATAAAATATTCTTACTGAAACTCCAATAGCAACAAAGCTACTGAACTTAATCATGATTAATTGTCCTCATCGTAACACGGACCTCGATAAGGGTCCTCGATATGATTATACCTCGACTAAAAACCTAGTCGTTCGATAATTGAATCACTAATCATGATAAATCGCCCAATAAAAGCATCCGGACACCTCAAGATTTTTGTGCGGTGGGATTGGGAAGAACTTAGCCCACACCCTTAACGGTCCAACAAAGCTTCTGCATCATTTTAGACTTTTAGTGAACCTTTTTACCCCCTTATGCTGGTAAGGGCATTGTTCGTTTATCTTATAATCCGTACTTTTTAGCTTATTTTTTCAGCCGAAAAAGTGTTTTTCTCTCACAACAAATCAGCCGGAACAGTGTTTCGGCTTGTTTTTCAGCGAAGCGAACGGGGCCAAGATCTGCCACCCTGGATAAATGGTCAGGCTAGCGTTCGGACACCCGCGCCTGCCCGCGTCCCATGCTGCTCCTCCTATACGCACACCTACGCCTGCTTCACGTGGGGCCTGCGTCGCTCCTTTTTCCACGCCTGCGCGTGCCCATGCGGGGGCGACATCTCGATTTGTGCCCACTTCATTTTCCGCGCCTGTCGCTCACGCTCCCTCCACTCCCACGCGCATGCACACAGGCTCAACAGCTGCGGCAGTGGGTCCCCGTTTATAACATATACAACACCAGATCTAGTTTTGCAACATCTAGATGAAATAATTTACAACATACGTTTAAAACACTAGGAAAACATGCTTGTAGCCGTTGCAAAACATATGCAACATCCAGATCAACACTTGCAACATACGTATGAAACACTTGAAACATACGCTTGCAACATGAATGTATATGCAACATCCCGATCTACTTTTGCAACATATAGATAAAACACTTGCAACATACGTCTGAAACAAATGAAACATTTAGGACATATACTTGAAAACACCATTGCAACATGTGCAACATCCCGATGTATTTTTGCAACATCGATATAAAATACTTGCAACATAGCTCTGAAATATTTGAAACGATTGAAACACATGCTTGCAACATGCAGTTTCAGCGCAACATCTCTTTGATGCTTGGGAGAATGGATCATCGTCGCCGTGTGGAGTTCTATCCCGGCCGTCGCGGGCTACACATGGGCGAGTTCCACCCCGGCTACTGCGAACTGGGTAGGCAGGCGCGAGATGTGTGTGGACGGGCTCTACCCGGGCTGCCATGAGCTTCACACGGGCGAGCTCCACAACCGGCCGTAGCGAGCTGGGCAGGCGGAGGCGGAGGTCTTCCTGGTCTCCGACCAGGCTTGCGGCCCCCATGGTGGAGGCAGTAGCTGTCTCCCTCACCACGGGCGGGCGCGCGCAGCGCAACCGGTAGAGCTCAAGCGTACGCGGCTAGCGGCGGTGCTCAACGCTTGTGCGTATGCGGACAACGGCGGCGCTTGTGCGGACGCGGGCGCTAGCAGAGCTCGTGCGTGTGTGACCGAAGGGCTCACGGTGCAGTGGAGCCGATGCGAATTGGGAAGATAAGATGTCGCTCTTTTTTTTATTTTTTTGAAGAAACCGTGTATGCCGATGAGGGGAGCAGGTCTATGGACCGGTCCACAGGGCAGCTAGCCGTGTCTCGATTGACCGACACGGAACGGACACCCATGGAGCATTAGCGTTCTTTCATCTTGTAATAATGTTAATTATTGTCAAGCGACTCCGGATGAGATGAGCCAAGAGCTGTTTGGTCGCCTGCCGCCGTGCGCCACGCCACACATGTGACTACCACCGAGGGCTAGGCTGGTGTTGGTTCCGTGCCGATGTGTGCCACGCACAGACTACGACGGCCACCAGGTCTGTGGCTACTGTTTGCTTTCTGTCAAAGCTATGGCTCACAGTGGCACTAGAATTCGTCGCCTCTCCTTCGGCGCTGCCGTTGTTGCGATGTGGCGAGCCACAGCAAGACGGGAAAAGGCTTCGGCAGCGCCGCAGCCCAACAAAACTAGGAACAGGTTTTCGAGAAGGAAAAAGTCCATTTTAACTCCGTGAATTATCCTCAAAGTCTAGTTTTCCTCTTAAACTTTAAAACCGATTAAACCACCTCCCTCAACTTTTCAAACCGTTCATTTTACCTCCCTGACCCGGTTATAGGTGGTTTTCAAAGGCTATGAATTAATAACAGAAAAACATAGATTTAAAGCTATAGCAAAAACTTTATACTAAAGTGTACCATATTATATGTTTACTGTGTAGATCTACTCATGTGAAGTCCAACAAAATTAGATTTCATATTTTAGGATTTTTTTTTTATTTACTATGATTTTTTAAATATTCAGCAAAAATAAATAAAAAAAAAAGATAAAACCGCTTTTAAAAACCACCTATAACCGGATCGTCGAGGTAAAATAAACCGTTTAAAAAGCTAAGAGACGTGGTTACTCGGTTTTCGATTTCGAAAACTAAACTTCAATAATAGTTCGGGAAAGGAAAATGGACTTTTTAATAAAGGCCCAGCAAGCCGCCGCCGACACCAGCCCAGCCCATCTTGAAGACTCCAACCCGAGGCGGCCTCGGTTGCTCTCGCCGTCTCTCGGCGCCGCATCCCGACTCGGCGACTCCGATGCGAAACTCGATTCGGTGACTCCCCGTTGCAAGCGCGACCATGCTCGACGGCGCCCGCGCCCCCGTCGTCTGTTGCCCCAGCCAGCGCACCGCACAATCCGCGACCCACTCCTCCAGCCCTGCTACAGCCTGCGGTGTTGGGCGGCTGGGCGCTACACAGGTGAGCGGCCGATGCCCACTGGCTAGTGCCCAGGTTGCGACCCGGTCCCAGATCCCGGTGCCCAAGCGTCGTCACTCGTCAGGAGCCAGGATAACATTTGTAGGTCCGGCTCTTCTCCTTGTTTTTGCTTAAGGTAGTAAGCTCCTTGTTTTTGCTTATGTAAGCATTAAGCAAGTTGGACATATAGATTATACTGAATTTGGTGGAAAGGAGTTCTGAAGCTTAGAAACATTTGTAGGTTGTGCTAAAATATCCTCATGTTCATTAGTTGCTTACTAGAATATTTATCCAATTATTAATACACTTTTGAGTTTATAAAGATGATTGACATTCCTTTGCCCAAAATGCACCAGTTAGTTTTAATTCCATATGTATATATTAATTGTACGAATACTCAGAAAGATGATTTTTTTTTTTTATTTAGCATCATTACATGTTCAAATGAATTTGTTCCCGGTTACTAGTGTATTTAAAAAGTACTCAAAATTAGGCTTGGTGTTAAGTCAGGACAAATTTTGCCTAGATAGGTCACATGAAAATTAGCCCCCCTCGCCTCAATCCTGGATCCGCCACTGTTTTCTGAGTTTCAGGGCATAAACCCCTGCCCATTTGCACTGCAATCAGGACAAAGCTGGGATTACAAACAAGTGAACCCACTACCGAAAAAAAACACTTGTATAACTGTATAAGCATTACTTTCCAATCTCAGACTAGTGTCATATTCAGACTGCATCTTACTATTTTTTTTTCCTTTCTTGTTTGCAGTTTAGCTTAATTCGTACAGGATGCTCTATTCTGGCGTTGTTGCTCCGTCCATTATCTGTTGGAGTTGGTTCCTGCTGGAATAGTCTCCTGACATGATCATAGGATAGAATCACTATAAAATTTATTCTTTTTTAAAATTGAAAACTCAAAACAGATACCATTTTTGCATTCAGTTGAATTGAGCACCTAGATCTCAGTGTATATGTTGTTTTGTTTTTCAGGCAAACAGAGAAGTCACAAGGATGCATATCCTTTGTGCTTTGTTTAGTTAATGGAACAGAGGAGCCATGACAGCAACATTACTGCATGTTTCTCTCTCCATTCACATATCGTTACTGATGAATGCAAAACAGATCAGGTTAAATCCATCTATCATACTCAAAATTTTGCAAAATTTAGAACCAAATCGAAATCATACTTTGACATTGAATAAATCCACAATTAAGTTTTTTTACTGATCAAAAGGCTTGCTAAACCATTAAGTTGCTGTAGTTGAATATTATAAACAAAATGCATCATACCATCATATCCCAAATTAGAATAAAAAATCATAGAAATCGAGATTAACTTAATCCTCTCCAATAATCCCTGCAACAGTACAACAACAACAACAACAACCACCACCAAGCCTTTAAGTCCCAAACAAGTTGGGGTAGGCTAGAGTTGAAACTCAGCAGAAGCAATCAAGGTTCAGGCACGTGAATAGCTATTTTACAAGCACTCCTATCTAAGGCTAAGTCTTTGGGTATATTCCATCCTTTCAAGTCTCCTTTTATTGTCTCTACCCAAGTCAATTTTGGTCTTCCTCTGCCTCTCTTCACGTTACTATCCTGGCTTAGGATTTCACTACGCACCGGTGTCTCTGGAGGTCTCCGTTGGACATGTCCAAACCATCCCAACCGGTGTTGGACAAGCTTTTCTTCAATTGGTGCTACCCCTAATCTATCACGTATATCATCATTCCGAACTCGATCCCTTCTCTCTACCCCTAATCCCTGCAACAGTATTCCTGTTTATTCATACCAATTTTCCATTTCCATCATACTCTCTACAGTTTACATAAATCTGTAGGGCTTGACTTTTCGGGTGCCTGCTGATGGCGCCTCTCCATGCAGATTCTATTTTGGACCCCTGACCGCATTTAGCACATCTATACAAGGAGATCTTTTCGAGGCTAGCAAGGTGCTCGATGCCACTAACTAGATTGTCGTCTTGCAGTTCCATTGCACCTTGTCCAAGGCCAAGTTGTATCTCCAGTCTCTGTAGCTGCGGCATTGCAGCTGGCTCAAAAGTCAAGCTTGGCAGCCCACCACAAAAGAATTTGAAGCACTCGAGGCTGTGGAATGTTTGGGGGTGGATAATGATGATGTTCTCTGGGATTGTTTTAGCTCTTAACTGGAGGTAGATGAGGCAGGGCAACTGTGCAAGAACCTGGACATCATCACTTGGGAGCTCCTGGACCTCTAGTTCAACATGCGCCAACCTGTCTGCATGCCCAATCCAATTTGGGACCTTGGGCATTGTTACGCCGTACAAGCTAAACCTCTGCAGATGCCGTGGGCGTGCCAAGCAGTTACTCCAGAATTGTGCTGATGGGGCCCTGGCACTTGACACAACCTCAAAAGCCAGATTGCAGAGGTTGCTGTTCCCAAGCTTGTTAAGAGAAGTTGACAAGATTGTTGTCTTACGATTATTTTCTACGCCATCTGGCCTTGAGTAATTGTACATCATCACCTGAAGATTTCTAAGATTGGTCAACTCACTGAGATCTCTGATGCACTCTGTGGAATTAGAACAAAAGTCAAACCAGAACAGATCACGTAGGTTGCACAACTTGCTAAGCCCATTTTTTAAAATTACACATCCTGGTAAACTGAGATGCCTTAGAGATGACAAGGAACTAAAATCTGATAGTTGTTCACTAGGATTATCCAACCATGGCTGGGACATATTTAGGGTCATCAAATGCTTTAGCTTTCCAAATTTCTTTGGCAGCACGACGCGAAAGCCCCAGACCCTCAGATACCTCAGCAGAAAGAGGTGATTTATAGCAGACACATCAAGGCATATAAGGTCCATAGAAAAGCTACGTTCCATGTCCAAGACTCTCAAAAGCTCAAATTTCGAAAATGGAGGCATACAATCAGCCACACGCAAGGAAACGTATGTCCGGACTTGTGATGCACTCATACTCTCAACTGTCAGGGCCATGTCTCTGTTATGGAACTGATGATGGCTGATCCGGCGAATCTGCAAAGCTCCATTCATGGGGAACTTCCTATCGATTATAGTGATGAAGTTTTCCTCTTTGCACTTCGATATAATAAGCTCAAGCATTAGGTCGTGAACTTGACATGTCAACACCTCACCAAAATCATCTTCATTGAAGCAAGGTTGGATCATACTTCTGTTGATGAGTTCATTGAAACAGCTTACAGCAGCTTCCTGCATATCTAAACCATGCTTTTCCCTAACAAATCCTTCAGCTATCCATTTTCTTACCAATTCATACTTGCGGATTTGATAATCTTCAGGATACGTACCAAGATACAACAAGCATGTCTTGAGCTCATGTGACAGGTCATTGTAGCTAAGACTTAACACATGCCTCATCCATTCTAGTGTAGGATTTGTGTACAACTCGGAACCCAACGAATTATGTATCTTCCCCCATATGTCAACGTGCATGTGGTTAGCCAGAAGGCTAGCAATACTAGTAATTGCCAATGGTACCCCTTTACATTTCCTTAACATGTCATGTGAAATCTCTCTGAATTGCTCAGGACAACTATCTTCTGTATCAAATAGCCTTTTGAAAAACAACCTTCTTGAGTGAAGCTCATTAAGAGGTTGCATCTGGTATACATGGCCTTGACTTAGAAAGCAACAAGATGCACCAACGTCTTGAATACGTGTGGTAGTTATCACTCTGCTGGCATTATTATTTTCCACAAAAGTGCACTCAATAGTGCGCCAATCCTTGATGCTCCATAAGTCATCAATTATGATGAAGTACCTACAAAGTAAGTAACTTTTGAGTCTATCCCGTTTGCAACACAATATGATGAAGTAAATATGAGTAATACGTCACTTAAATAAGAAGAAAACTTATGTTTTTGCCATTTGCTTGAACAACCATTAATTTGATATTTGCAAGTAGCTGCGCACAAACAAGATAAACAAACGGTGACGATGCCACCATAAAATAAAATGTCAAATCTTAAATAGCTACTGTATTAGTCATTTAAAAATTAAAACAATTGTGAAACCTTGAATATCTTGTAGCCTAATAGATAAACAGTTCATGTCAAATGATAAAACGATAATTGAAACAGTTCATGTAGAATACGAAGTTGGGATATACACAGGATGAGGCATCCAAATATAATAGACAACACTAATCCACAATAGCAGAGGCCTTAAATTTCTTATAAGGACAAACAAAACCTAGATATGTTTTTTGTGCGTAGTAAGTTTATGTGAGAGCTTAAAAGTCATCACAAATTTGGAAATGCACAAAAATCATTCTTGGTAATTAATTTTCAAATGAATTAAACTTATTTTCTCAATGAATAAACGAGAAATTAACTTGGTAATAAGTTTACATGTTGCTACTATTAGATAACAATGGGAAAATGTAGACATTTGAGACAGCCAATTAGAAATACAACACTAAAAAGTTTACAGAAAAATATACTACCATAAACTCCAGATGAATACATACCTCTTATCGTTGAGCGTAGCTCTTAGTATCTCAATAAGCTTTTGGACATCATCTTCCATTTCCGTGTCACCATATCCAACTCCAGACAGTATTCCCTTGAGAATCTTTGGCATGTGAGGAGTTCTAGAGACGGTCACGAACGCCGTGCACTCAAACTCATTCTTGATTTTAGAGTACACTTGGTTTGCAAGAGTTGTCTTGCCGAGGCCACCGAAACCGACGATGGATAGCACTTTAAATTGTCGAGAACAATGACGGTCATCTTCTCCCATCAACCGTTCGATGATTTCCTCTCGTGGACCATCAACGCCCACAAGCCTCTTTGCATCCTCAAACAGTGCAGGCAGCCTTGGATCGACTTCCACCACTCTAGACTCTGAGATGGATCCATCGATCCTGTATCTCTCTCGGCTTTGACTCTGCTCCTCAACACGAGCTCTGAGCTCCTGAATCTTGTCAGCAAACTGGTAGTGCAGCCGCAGCTCCCTAGCCTTGCCTGTTGTTTAGACCACAAAATCCTCACCCACGGGCCACGCCGCACACGGCACACCACCTGCAATCAACGACTCCACAAGAGGTGGATGGGAGGTGCCAGCGTTCAGTGGCTCTGGGAATTGAAGCAGCAAGCAAGCACTTGGTCGTCGTGACTTGTGAGATTCGCATCTCAGACTTTTAGCATCAAAGTTGACACTCTATAACATTAGCCCCTGTTTTCATTCATTCACAGCACAGATTTTTAGCATTTGAACGGCCTTGAAAGTTTTTTATGGTTGCAGTTATGTGCATCAAAATAAAATCCTATGTGGTAATAATTAATATATCTTTTATTGTGCTAGCTATTCGTACATCATAAACGCTCACTCAAGTAACACCAGCAGCAATCGGTTGTTAAAGTAAGTTCAACACAAATTATGCATGGGTCGTTTGCACCCCCTTTTTTGTGGCAAAGTGATACCAATGTGATGTGAATGCGAGCTGTTCGTTTTGCAATTCTATGGGCTTCATGGGAGCCTGCAGATATGGCATTTTGTGTTCGGGTGCGGCAAAATTTGCTCATAAGCTGGGAGCCTGGGAGGCCTACGGATATCGGAATCAGACACGGACTTCTGTAGAGTGGTCCTCTTATCAAGCTTTTCTCGGATGGCCTCCAACGTGTCTGAACTCAAGAGGGAAAATTAGTGATCTCATCAGCCGACTAAATTTGGTATCAACATACACACTGTTCTACATTACACCATAGGATAATTCTGTTGTCACTAGAAACCCTGGAGTGCAGGAATGTGAACGGTACTATAAACTAGTATTCTTATAACCAGTATAAACCTGTTCCCTGCTATCATTTGCTTTCAAACGGTGCAAATTGCAAGAGACGGGCGCCAAAAAAAAGAGAGGAAAATTAGGCTTTTCAGCTGAGGGTAGCTATGTGTATGTACGCCAAAATGGCTCAGTATGCACATGATGTTGCTGATCACTCTTTGTTTGTGCCAAGGACCAGGGATTTCAGTTCTGGCATCAGCCTTTCTTCCAGATCTTCCTTCCTTTCTCGCATTCGGTCTGATGTGCAATCTTCTTCCTACAGGACAAAGACACGATACAAGTTCATGGTTTAACTTCGTTCCCGTCCTAGAAGATTGTGCATTATTCAAACGTCATGCTCATGCATGAATACTGAATAAACGTGCAGAATAATGTACAATGGCAGCCAGTAAAAATATATGGTTGTGCTAGATTGCTAGAGGATGCACTTGTGTATGCGCAAGCTGTGGTGCTTAAGCGTATGTGGCCTCATAATCGCAAAGGTTAAGCTAATGAATATTTACCACCTACAGCATGGCTTTTCAAATAGATCGATCTGGGGATCTATAAAGCTTCAGCATTATGTATGCACTACAAGTTTCAAGCCAGAATCAAATACCTATTGCAAAAAAATATCAATACTTTTCCTCCAATGCAAAAGCATGAATAAGTAGATATAAGTTTGCAATTGTGTAAGTGGACTTACATCGTCAGTAGCAGCAGCTTGTAGTGCTAGAAGTTTCACAGTAGTGCTGTGATAATCAGCCAATACCTTGTAGGTTGAAGCTGGCAGCTTATCCTGCAAAATGGAGAAGAGTGGTACAATCACACACACAGATTTTGCTTTCATGAAAATTTAATCTGAATATGAAAAATACCGCATCACATAAGTTCAAACATCTACTAAAAAAAGCTTAACTGATCATGGCAAAAATGAACTGGGAGTGGGGAGATTTCTCGAACCTATTTCAATGGATTATATGCATATGGAGATGATTTCCAAACTTTGAAATATAATTGATAAGTTAGAAGACTTTTTTAAACCAGACAGTTTCTAGCAAACAGAGAGGGAATGCATGTTCAATGGGTCCTAGTATTTAATCCTCATTTATGCACTGTGCAAAGAAATACATGCGGTCTTATGAAAGTATGCCCTTTCTACTATGAGAAGCGACTCTTCCTCTCTGTGCACTCATGCAAAGAAAGGAAGTGACCAATAGCTGGCTAGCCAATTTCAAAACGGGATTTTTTTCCTTATTTGTTGATGAATAAACAAAGCTAAGTTGAGTACACAACACATTGTACAAGCTGATTTTCCCAGGGGAAACAAAAAATTAAGAAAGAAATTCATTATAAGAGATGTGGGACAAAAATTCTTCTGGAAGTCAAATGACAAATATGCAGCTCAACATGTCAAACAAATAGATCATCAATCTACCATCTTTAATTACTATTGCTACAGAAGATGATGTTCTGCCAGAACTACATTAGAATGTCTAACAAGAAATGGAAGTGAGTACTTGTAATTACCTTCAGCAGTGTGATAACAGCACCAACAGCCCTTCCTGGTGCCTGAAGAGCCTTATTATATGCCTACAAAATATTAAAACAGGTTGCAAATGAGATCAATTTGACAATATAGAATGACGATTTGAGAAATAAAAAGGAGAAAATATATAATCAAACTAACCTGCAGAAAAAGTAAAGCAACGACTTTTGGAAGAAAGGAAACAGGATCGTTCTCTGATGAAACTTGAGCTGTCAAGTCCTTCATTGCATATATTAAAGTGTCAAATATTAGAAATAGAAACTCTAGGCATAAAAGCAATTAAAATGCCAGGCAAATACCATATTCTTTGTTCAGTACACTGTATTACTATATTGGAATAGTCTTTTTCCACACGCAACACCTCAGTAGTTTAAACTCATCATCGTATCAATCTAACAATCTTTGTAATATGATCAGAGATTTTGTGTTATGGACTTATGGTACTTGTGCTTGCACTATTTCCAAGCTAAATACATAAGAAGCAGTGTATGCTCATGGAGTGATGGAGATACTAATACTAACACGTAGATATTAGAAAATTATTATTAAGCCAGATACAGAAAATTCAAACAAACAGGGGAACAAAGAAAAAAAGAAACTACAGTACATCAGTTTTGAAACCCCTACAAGAAAGGTTCCAGCTTTCCCATAGTTTGCTAAATTTTCAATTTGAACTTTTCATAGTTTGATTTTGGGGCATACGCATACCTAATGAATTGGCAGATCAAATAGGATGGATGTGGTTTAGGGCATGATCTGGCTAAAATTTGGAAACCTGTTCAGGGACTGGTTACAAGGAACCAACTGGTTCAAGCCAGTTCTCTGAACCCTGTTGTGCAGTCCAGAAAGCGAAAAACATACCTTGCGATAGGAATGCAGCATTGTCCTCTCTAATCTTTTATCAAGCTTCTTAAATGTCAAGCCACTGCTTCCAAAAAAAAAAAAGAGTAAGCACTTTGATAACTATGAAAAATGCAGGTTACAGTTGCAAACGTTACATATTACCTTTCCTCCAGTATATCTCTTAAGGCATCCATAAATGAATCAAATCTCTGCCACATATTATTCATAAAGGTTAGAAAGGAACAAAATTCCAGGTCATATTGGACGTTAAGCAGCTTCATTATATATTGAGACAGCAATTTGTCATTACTGTTAGACAATAAGAACTACAATCACGTACTTGAAAATGTGTGTAACTGATGAAGTAATCATATGACTTTTTAGGTATTCTAAACTTCTCATAAAATCTAAACCACTGTCTAAATCCATGTTTTGAATTAGACAAGTTTTTCTTACATGATATACTAAGAACAAATCCAATACTTATCTTTGCGTATGCAATACTTATCTTTGTGTATGCATACCTTTTCCGGATATTGTTTTCATATTCATTCTACATGGTATTAGAAAATATAATAGCTGGTATCTTGGCAGGATGTTTTAAAGGATATAGGCACACCACAAGCATCTACAGATTCGCTAGTGTATTAAACAAAAATCAGAATATAGCATCTTGACACTATGGCACTGAACCATATTCAGTGGTGGAGCTAGTAGTTCATGGGAGGGTGAACTGGCACAAACATGATTGTGTTCGAAATCAAGAAGGCTAATTTAGCATCTAGTTAGTGTATAGAAGGTAAAACCTAAATGCTAGTATTATTCTTAAGAAAAATTTAGCTTAAGGGAGGGCCATGAACTTCTTTGGCTTCCTACCACTGAAGAACGTCCTAATAATGCAGAATCACCAGTGAAGAACTTCTGAAGAGACAATTTCATTGCTTCAAGAATATTTTCACGTTAACTGGTCAAATCCTATCCATACCAGATGCCACAACTTACAGGTCCTACCTTGTAACTTCTAGCGCATCACCAAAATTGCAGTAAACATTACAGATGTAAAAAAAATACAAAATTCAGGACTTAATAAATATGCCAAATTTTTACTTCACATTCAAAGTTATACCTTTCCCTCCAGTGCTTCGATTAAAACTTGAGCCTTCAATGACAATGCACCAGTAAGATCCTTGGCCTGAAGAATTATTTTGCATTTACATGGAGGGTAAGTCCATAAAGTTAGACCAAATGAATTTCTCATTCAGGACTGATGCAGGGAACCATCAGATGATACATGGCAGAATGAAAAATAGGTTAATTATACCAGAGAGCTTCGGTCAGCCGTGCTTAATTGGATGTGATCTTCTTCGCTATCCTCAACCTCTATTCCATTCTTCAATTTGCTATCCTTATCCTATTGATAGTTCAGAAAATAACTCTTCTCAAGCTCATCAAACAATAGAACACCTTAGCAACCACACGAGCCAGAGTAAAACAGCTAGAGCAGTATAAACTGTGGAAGCAAAACCATACTACACAAAAGAAACATGTGTGCATGAGCAAGGGTATAAATTACCAATGTAATCAAAACTTTGTCAACTATTGGAGTGCCCATACTTCTTAGCAGATGCTTGTGTAGTATACCCTGCAACCACAAAAGGGGATAATCAGACGGAACATAAGTAAATACTCAACTAATTTGAGAAGCAAGCAATCTTGTGAGAATGATGACTATGGCAGCTTACAGAAGTAGAAGGATCGTCCTCAAATACATCCAAAGCTTTTTCATAAAGTTGCATATCCAGGACAGCCTGATCACAATAGACAAAGAATTCCACTCAAGAAACAACAGATAAAGAATAGAGGACAGTATCATCGAAAGGGACACATGATTTAGCATCACAAAAGGGTGCAGAAATGTGGAAAAACAATTTGAATATCAGACTAGAGCAGCAATGACATAAAACCGTGAGGCAATACATATATAGACCAACAATTCAAATTTCAAACACAGCCACCCCGGAAACTAAAAAAAAGCAGGGCGAGTACAAAAAGAAACCAGCATATAAATGGGATAAGCTGATCACCTCATCTATCTGCTTCTGCAGATTATCGAGCAAGCGACGCCTCCTTTCAGCATTTCCAGACAGCATAGTGTTCCGTTTCTTTGTCCATGAGTCAACAAGCATTGGCCTCAAGTGAGAAGACAACAACTTAAGGGGGGCATTCGAGTCATCAGAGCCTAATATTCATTTAAGCAATTAGAAAAAATTTAGAAATTAGAATCACTTCAACTCAAAAGAAACAGTTGTCTAAATGTTGATCTAATTCCTGACCTCCTAACTCTTCTAACTCTGGAGCGACAGCCAGAACCTTTTGCTCTATCAATTCATCAGGGAAGATGTTTGTACTCTCCTCTTTCATTTTCTCTGACGCTTTTTTACCACCATGTTTTACATCGCCTGATGCACCAGCATCCTTGTTTTTCCTATGAGATTTCTTTCCCTTAACAGGAATACTTTCTTCATTGTCATCATCCTTTTCAAGTGATCCACCTTTGGTAGACCCTGTCCCTTTCCCCCTTTTCTTCTTTGACCCTCTGTCTGATGAAACACCAGTACTGCTAGTGTCATTATCACCAAGATCTTTTGTGTCTGAGTACTGACCAGATCCTGTCTTGTGCTCACTACCCAGATTCGCATTCACAGGCCTTCCTTGACCAACACTATGTCTAATACCAAACGAGTCCATATCTTTCTCAAGTCGGTCAAAAATACCCTGAAATTGTTCACAAAACAAGGGACATTGAATTAATTCAGAAGCTAAAATACAAAGAGTAGACAATTGCAAGAAAGGTTATCACAAGGTCATGAAGCTTTGAGGACTCACCTTAATAAACATGTTACTAAAGACACATGACTCTCCAAATACCACTGCTTTAGAAGACTGCAAAAGAAAGAAGAGTTGGTCATCATGAAAAATGTACAACTTGAACTACTTAAAGGCACTCACCTTGATAGCCTTCTGCAGAGATGGACAGATAGACAAAATTTTGGTTGCATCAGGGCCACTAATATATGATGGAAGAACTGAAAGAGAATCAATCCTGAAAGAAGAAAGAATATCTTATGGCGCCACAAAAGTAGCTGCATGGCAGCAAAACAGAGAAATTACAGTCAACTAGAAAATTCTGAAAGAGAGATAATGATGTACTCGAAATTGTTGCTACTGTATTTAAGTCCCAGCTGTTTCAGTGTATATAACTTTGTTTATTACTAAAAAGTGTGAACCAAAGTTACTAGCTATTCTGTTTACATAGCTTGTTATTACTTGATCAGTTTACATCATTTGCACATCTAGTATGATGTTATATGATATGTCACAACCTGTTTGTAATAGTTCAACACCAAGTGCATAGGTAGAGAATCAAAGACAAATGAGAGGATTTTTTTTTTTTTTGGCAATATGTGCCAAGTTAGGAGCTCATAGTAAATAGCAGTGGAAATCACAATAAACTATTGAGGGATGAAATTTAACAATACCAGTGTCCGTTCTCAATTGCATCACCAACAGCAGTATCGAGCATATCAACCACGGAAGGATGAACAAAGACAGCATCCAATGCAATACCATCTGGATATCGGGCCTATAGGAAATAATTAGATAAACATTCTAAGAAAATAAGGATGGCTGGAACAGAACTGCATATTGGTAGACTCAAGTACCTCCAAGAACTGTTTAGGTTGAGGAATTGCAAGTTTCTGAAGCACGTCATACCCAATGTAAGAGTTCTGTACAAAAAAAAATGAACAAGTCAATACAAAAGGAAATAATGCATCACAACAACACAGAGTATGAGATAAAAGTAAATGTGATTGTGTTAAATACTAGACACAAAGATGTGAATAGTACTAGCAAGATACAATGTGTGGGCTGGTGGGCATGTGTGAGTGTGCGTGCATGAAAATACCATACACGCTTAGACTTTAGGTCTTGTCTAAATCCATACATATTTTGCTCTGTGAAGTCTGATTTGCCTTTAGCCCAAAATACTCTGATTCTAACATAGGCTGAAATGTAGGAACGGAAATGTAAGTTACAAATATCTCAACCTGTGAGAAAAAAGCATCAACACTCTCCTTTTGGGCATGGGCAAAAACCTAACAGAGAATAAAAAGACAAGAATGTTAAACACAGTTTGAGAATTAAGAATATCAATTAAACAAATGCAGATCTTACAGCTGGTGTCCACTGTCCTCCTGCACGGACTGATCCCAGTACAGCACCTTGTTTTAGCAAACCATTGAAAATGGATTGGAAGAATGAACCTTCCACAGAAACTCCACTAGCACCATGCATCTCATGAAGCTGTTGTTGCAAGGAGTTCCAAACAGATGGCAAGTTTGTCGGCACTGTTATACCCCTTGCAGCACCACGGACCATAGCAGTAATCCGTGAGACATATGCTGGAGTGTATAGCTGTCCACCTTCCAGCCTTCCTTTCACCTGGAAGGAGGGCAATAATGATAGCAGAACATATGTCAAGTTTTTGTGAATGGCATATATGTAATTTTTTTTAAATAAAGTATTGCAACATGGAGATTTAAAGTTAGAAGATGTGAAACTCAACTAAATATTCTGATCCTAAGCACCAGGTTTGGGAAAACAAATGCCAATGGAACACGATCTAAAGCACCAGACATACCAAGAGACTAGACACATACACTACTGTCTAAAACAATTTAATGGTTCTTCTAAGAGATGATTCACATGAATCAGCTAATTCATAATGCTTGAAATGGCAGGTTGTATCAAGATTACTGAATTTAAACTACAGAACAAAGACAAATAAAGTACCACTACAAGAAAAGCCATGAGAAGCATACAATACTTCCAAGCCGTGGCTCGAGGATACTGATGACAAGCTCAGATCCAATATGCAGCTGGGCAGCAATCTCTGCCAAGGCAATCTGACTGCGTTCCTGCAGCTTCTCATTTATCTCTTCTGTCACGGTGTCCCAGTAAGATTGTGACATGATCTCGCCATTTATCAGCATTAGAGTGGGATCATCCGAGACGACCTTCTGTGACTGCCTCTCAACATGGTAAAGGTCCACCCCCAGGGTATCTGATAAGTCGACTAGAGACACACGGCCTTTCTTCTTGATCTCCATCTTAATCTCATGCTTCAAGTGGTCCTGCCACACCATAGTTTACCATGAATCAGCTAAAAAATCAACGAATTCTCAACTGAGCAAGTGTTCAGAACTGAACTGAACAATGAAAGAGCTATGTCATATCATAGGAATTGTAGATGAAATTACGCAATAACTCTTAACCTGCTAGGGACATAAAAATGTGCAACTACCTATTATCTCTAATGTCTGCTTTTATGGTGAAACCATGAGAGAAAGATCGAGTCTTCATTATAAATACCAGAACCCATCCAGAGGTTTGCTCTAAGATAGTACTAAGGCAGAATCCAGTCCCAAATCAAAAACATGTTTCACCGGTTTCATGGAATTCCCTGCTTCCAAACTGAATAATGCCATCCCAGTATCCTTTTGAGTTACTAACCCCAATATCCTAAAAACCCTTCCTAAATGTTGGCATAGTTCAGCAACTACTAGTACTAGGATAAAAATTGAATTATATGTAAAGAATTCAGTCCAGTCCACAGTGATCAGATCGTTGACAACAACAGTTTCTGCATTGTTTCTATGATCCACACTCGACACCATTTATTTCTATATACAGTATACGCTTAGGAGCTGCTGCAATCCCTACGCTACGCAGCCACGGTAAATCGAACCAAACGAGAGAAGAAAGGGCGATGGTGTTGATGGGATTGGGGAAGCAGCAGCCAGAGAGACAAAGTGGAGGGGACGAATAGAGAGAGGGAGGAGGTCGGGAAGGGGGCGAGAGCGCGTACGGATGTGATGTACTCCTTGCCGGAGACGGTGTGGAGGAGGTCGAAGTCGATGATGCCGCGCTCCTGCAGCTTCTGCACCAGCTCCACCACGTTCCGCTCCGACAGGCGCACGCTGGACTTCGCGCTCTGCGCCGCCTCCAGCTGCCGCTGCAGCTCCAGGAGCTCCGCGTCCATCTCCGTCCCCTCTCTCGCTCGCTCGTCGCGGGCAAGTGTAAGGTGTGATGCCGCCCGCGCGCAGCCTCGCCGGAGACGCGGAGGACGCGACGGCGACGGCGAGATCGAACTGCGGGGGAGAAGTTGCGACTGGCAGCTGGGCCCCTGCGGATGATGGCGGCGTGCGAAAGAGTAGAGACGGAAGGGGATCTGGGGCTGCAGCGGAGGGCCGACAAGTGGGCCCGGTGCAACGCTCGCCTGCAACTGCAAAGAACAGTAGCTTCTGGCCTTCTGGGGATGGGACGTTTTATTTAGGCCGTGTTGAATCGGCGCCGATCGATTTACTGTAGCTACACTATAGCGTTTTGTTTTTATTTGGTAATAATTGTCCAATCGTTGATTAATTAGGCTCAAAACGTTCGTCTCGCAAAGTATAACTAAACTGTGTAATTAGTTTTTGATTTCGTCAACATTTAGTACTCCATGCATGTACCGTAAATTTGATGTGATGGAGAATTTTTTTTTATATAGTGTCAAAATTGGGAATTTGGTGGAACTAAACGTGGCCTTACAGAGAAATTGTGTACTTGTTGAATGATGATGGTTGATGAGGGGTCTTCAGCTGAAGCCGATTTTCAGACTCACCACCAGCTCAGTAGTTCACATGCATTACAGCTTTTATAACTTTGACATACTCCCTACGTCCCAAAATTAAAAAAAAGTTATGAGATACGTGCATGTCAAACTTTCTCAATTTTAACTAAATTTATAGAAAATACGTGTAACATTTATATTTCCAAATAAGTTCTATTTAGTAATACTAATTATGTATTATAAATATTAATATTCTTTTATATATAATTGGTCAAAGTTTAAAAAGGTTGACTATTCGGGAAGCGAAAACGACTTTTATTTTGGGACCGAGAAAGTATCTCATAGCGCGAGTTTGGATGGTTAGCATACATCGACAAACATCTTGTCAAATTTTAGGTGAATAAATTCCTCGCCACAACTTAAGGCAAACTTTAGCGAAGTCTTAAGTCTATAGTGTATGATTGGTTTGCTTCCAAATTTTACCATGCCAAAAATTTGGCAAGCCATGATTTTAGCTAATATTTAGTTTGGTATCCAAACTTGTAAGCTCTCACATTTGACTTGCCAAATCTATGACAATTTTTTTGTTCAACTTTTAGCTTGTCAAATCTTTGGTATGGTAAATTTTGAATGTCAACCAAGGCCCATAATACATCTGGTTGAACTTAAAAAAACAAACAATGTCATGTTAGCTGCCACGAAAGTCTATAAATTATGGTAAAGGGTGGTAGTGAACAAAACAGTCTCATTTGCCTTCAGTTATTCATGATTACGCAGGAGGAAACTCTGTGTATCAAATGTTTTCTCCTTGCATACTCCAAAATTATACTCCTAACGTCGAGAAAGATTGGAATAAATCTGAGCAGCGGAGTGCTCGGTCGACAGGCCGAGAAATGCCATAATGTAGGCACATTTTCGGAGGTTAACATCACTAGGACATCCTAAGTGACTTGATTACCATTGGCATTTGCCTCATAAGAACACACACCAGACGTATCAAGTATCAAGTATTGACTAAAAGAGAACGACAATCACAGTTCGAGAGCCAAATAAAACTATTTTACTATTTAATAGACGTATTGTCATCATTGAACTCCACAAAACATGATAATTCAGCGGTAATGATCACTATCAAAATTCGCCCTCCTAGCTACGGGCCAATACCAAAACAATTTCCTAATCCTAAAAGTATTTAGGCTACACAGCACACCAGCTCCAATGTTTCATTCCCGTGTTGGTACGTCCACACTCGTCTGGATTGCCTGCTGCTGCCTGCTTACAGATACAAACAAACGTCCAATGGCAAATCTTATACATGGTAGAGCTGTTCAGGCCATTTCGGGTAAGCGCGTTTGTACAAGCTCATGCACACAGTATCATGCTGCTGAATGCTGCTATTGAATATGCATTTCATGGCACCTGTGTCAGGGAAAGAAAACGTTAGCAAAAGGTACAGAAATGGGGATATAATAATGACTACTGAATCTAAGATGTCAAAAGAATTGATTGATCAACCGACGCACCATGTGTACCAACAGTCTCCTTGATGCGGCCACGACGACCATGTTTCGTCCACAACTCAACAGGCTGCAAAACAACATTGTTATTGGAAGTGAACATGAATAAGTAAGATATGTCAATGGCAAAATGGCACATAAATACTTGCCTGGAACCATTTTACATCGTCAGGATTGTGGAACATGTACCGCACGATTGCTTTCAGTTTTGACACTCTCTGTGGATACCTGCATAATAACATGTCAAAATGCGCCCGCCCACTATATTAGCTGAGATCTAAACAAGAGCCTTCAAGGTGAAGTAACCTGTCTCCATAAACTGGAAAACTCAGCAAAACATTAATCGAATTGAAAACATAGCAGTGATTGTGTACAGGTAGAAAACCAAACCCCTCCAACGAAAAATAAAAGGACACAGAATTTTGCATAAGTAATTGCCTTGTGAAGATGGATACACCCAAAGCTTACCCAGTCAAAACAATTTTCTTCAGAATGATCTGATCTGGATCCACACTTTTTAGTGTACCTATAGCAGCAATGGCAGGTTGCTCGCCATCTCTGTTCTTCAAAACTATTAGAGGAAGTGGAGGGAAGGAAATTGGAGCATATACAGAGGCAACAGAAAACCGTCCATGGTGTAGAAATCTCTCCATTTTATGTTTATTGCAGTTGATGTTGTCGGATGAAAACAATGGCCTAAGATACAAAAGAGCAGTGAGATATCTTCCAAGGGGCAGTGTGAAGGTAAACAAGAAAAAAGAGAAATATATATCTCCTAATAATATTAAAACTTCCATTACCTTGCTGTAAATTGCCGGAATCCAATATTGAAAATTAAAGGCTCCTTAGATTTGATAGGAGCTTCATATGAGTCATGTTTCTTTATGCTGCAAAAGAAAAAAAAGACAGAGGAATGCTAAGCTCAAGAAGCATATTGCAGCAATGTTACTTTCACCAGATAAGGACACAAGCTAAGAGCAAACAAATTAAAGAGTGATACATCATAGGCTATTCTGACATGAAAATTGAGTACACACCACCATTCAAGATATGCAATAAGGACAGAAAATTGGAGCAGATAAAACTTAGTATTGATTAGTAAGGATGAGTACCTGAAGTGAAGAACTGACATTTTTGACTCGTGTTGAAAAAGACCAGAAACAACCACAGGTATTCTTCTTGATGGATGACAAAGTTTGGAAGCAATATCTGTAGGAACATTTTTCACATAAAGCCTAACATATGATCCCAATTGAGCACAATCCTTCACGCCTCCATCTAACTCGGCCATTTTAGCAAGAACATGCTTTTGAGTTCGTGTAAAGTTATCAAATGCAAATATTCTTGCATAGTCAGATGGCAATGATTCCTACAGCCAACAGGATGAGATAAAACCCATCACATGAAATGAGTAAGTTCTCTACTAAAATGGAGACTTTTTAAAAAAAAGTAATTTGTGATAATTAAATGATAGATACCTTAGGATCCCAGGATGACGTCCTAAATGACTTTAGTCCTCTGAATTTTGCAAACCGTTTCTTTGCTGGGACATCTAATGGTGTCTCCACCTCATCAGGAAATTCTGCAACATTAGATGAGATGCATGTAATCTCTTGTCAATCATTTACCAAAAGGTAAAAAATGATAAAATTCACAGAAGCTAATAGTCCATTCAGAATTGATATCGACTTGGACAAGTCATACAAGAATCTTTGCTTAGCTCAAGCTCAACCAAAATGGACGTATACCATTTTCAGACACCACCTCCATTGAGACACTATCTCAGCATAGCTAATGTGAAGACGACACAGGCCTAGACAATACATTAATATTCCTAACTGGTTTTCATGGTTGTCTTATGACATAGTTACAAAATCAACTTTAAAACTGGAAACAAAGGCTAACAAAATGCTATCTGAGTCAGGACCCTAATGCAGCACCATCGTTTCCTACCCTTTATGCAACAACAGGAAGTGTTGTGCGGGGAGGAAAGGAACAAGGTGGCATTGGCTCGGGAAGTTGTGAAAATTGAAGTACTTATGGTGGATACAAGCTCGGTTCTGATGCTCAAGGGTGATTGTGCGACTCTGTTTTCTTCATTTCACTCAAATCTTCCATCCGAATATTGTACAGCCAAAACTTTCAATATGAAAGAAATCCAGTAAGGGGATCAATGCTGGGAACTCCCCATATTTCAAACTGGGATAGGTTGAGCTAGTGGCGGAGCTTGGGCCAAATTCGAGCAGGGGCCAATAAAACTAATTTGATCAGAACAAAGAGCAAAAGTTTACAAAATATTGCAGAGTGGGCTTTAATTCTATAGAACTATAGAAGCTTTACTGGGCCAGGGGTGGCCACACCCCACGTTGGCCACAATCAAGCTCCGCCCCTGGGTAATTTTGCCAAAATGTTCCTGAAATTATAGAATTGCAAGCTCCCGCCCAAATAGCTGAATTCACAGCTGGGGAGGAGCCCATTGCAATCCCTAATCATGGCCTGACCACATCAGCTAAAGTTGAAGGATATATGTTTCTTATCCTTTTAGTATGCATACAACGTAACTTTTTGGCCTTTTTTGACAAGGAAATGTGTTCCATACTAGATTGGCAGTCATAACTTGCTGGAAAACATACGACCACCCAATAGGAACTGGACAGGAGACTTGTTAGGCACCTTTGTATATCATGCTCAAATAATGGCAATTTAACATTACAAGGTTATAGAAAACCCATTAAAGGTAATAGAAACCCATACCTTCATCATCAGCATTAGCTTCTTTGATTTTCTTAATCTCTGCCTCTATCTGGTCTTTAGTCAAATTTTCTTCATCCTGCAAATGCACAACTATCACTTTATGTTTTTTTTTTAGACGGTTTAATATTGCCATGCACCCAAAAGGAATTTTGTAATCACTTAAATCAAAAAAAGGAGAGGATGGAAACCTCATAATTCACAGATAAAAAAAAGGAACAACAGGCTAACAAGTTGAAAAGATAAGGAATAAGGTCGATTTAGCAAATCCCCCACCCCCACCCCCACCCCCAAAACAAATACACACACACACAACCTTTTCAGTAGTACAATTTTACAACCCAAGGCAACAATTCAAGAAACCTAGGGACCGAAGGCACCAAGTTTTGGCCAAACATCAAAATGGTTCTGAGACTACAACATTTAGCCAGCAAAATCTCTCACTCTTGTTCCTCTGCAATCTTAACCAAGGCTATGAAAATGATAGTTCAAGCCAAGCAACATTTCTCGAGTCCCTTCTTCATGGAATTCTTCATCATTGGCGCCTGGCAAATCTGGAAACAAAGAAACAACTTCATCTTTGATCGTGGTCACCCCTCTTTTGATTCATGGAAAACACTTCTCCGAGGAAGCTAGGCTTCAGGCTCATAGATTTAGCGACTCAAAAAAACCAGTTTTCCTCTCCCTGCTAAGCCTCTTTGCTTAAGCTCCTTTCTCTTGCTTGGTAATACAGTTTTATTTTTGTTGTTTTCTCCTCCCTCTTCTGTGTACAGTTGCTTGTTTAGTGGTTCTTTTTCTTAAAAAAATCTTACAGTGAGGGCCTCCCTTTTTTCACGAACACGCAGGAGAGAGTGAGGGCCTCCCTAGCTGTATTTACGCTTCAAAAAGACCAAGGCTATGAACAGGCTCACACTACCATTGAGCCAATTCATCAAATGTCACCACTAGTTATCCATGACCCCGGACACAGCAACAGTACCTGTCTTCTTGTTACTATATGTGTTTGGGGTCTGACAGAACATTGGATGGAAGAGGAAAGTGGAGAGTGGGAAGATGGCCAATGCTTGGGAGTTGGGATTGGACAATATGAGTTTCCCCTTCTAATTCCTTCTTGCCCTTTATTGGTAGACTACATCTCGTGATCATGGTAGTGTAACTTCCACCCAAATGGTATGGACTGGTTTGGTGAACAATCGATGCTTAAACGATTCTCCAGATTTCTTATCTAATACCTGGCTATGTAAGAAACTGTGGTCCTCTTTTGGGTCCTGTGGGCCCAGAAACACAGCATAACATACAGCTGATTACTAGTGAAACACTGAACTCCAATATTGCAAGCAAGTGCTTTAAAATGCATAAAGTCCATCAAATGAGGACAAAGGAAACTTACTGCCATCTCAGTATCCCCAATAGTTTCTCCGTCGAACTTCTCCGTAAAGTGAGACACTGCATCTATATCCGAACCATCACTTCCTTGGTCTGAGTGACCTTGCTCATCAATGACCATTCCAGAACCAGCCTGGTTGTCATTATCAGAGTCATTATCTTCATCATCTGTGTCATCAACAATCCAAGCAGCCTGGCAATAGCATTTGATGAGTATTTGTAAATGTAGTAAATATAATCAATTTAGAGAGGAGGTACTTCAAACTCACACCCTGTTCGCTTGAGCTACTTTTCAACCATGGAACAGTGTTTTCCTCTCACAACATTTCAGCATAAGCCAAATTTCAGCATAAGCGAACAGTTGAAATGCTATGGAGGAAAGAATTGCAAACCTGGTACTCTGAAGTGCCTCGGGGAAGCTTCCTCTTTACCAATTTTCTCTGTTTGTTGTTTATGTCAGCCTCCTTCATATCTTCTTCCGTTGGCCAAGTCTAATCAAATATAAATATTATTACAATCTAGCATTTTAAAAAGATTAAGTAAACTTTTCACCTTTTTA
This sequence comes from Miscanthus floridulus, assembly GCF_019320115.1. Lineage (NCBI taxonomy): Eukaryota > Viridiplantae > Streptophyta > Magnoliopsida > Poales > Poaceae > Miscanthus > Miscanthus floridulus. Next base: position 12,119,637 of record NC_089596.1, read on the forward strand.
CTTACAAAAGCACAAACGTTCTAAAAGAAAATATGAATGGGTGATCACAGTTGAAATGCTATGGAGGAAAGAACAGTGCAGTTAATGAAAATCTACAAATAAGAGAACTATTTATACGGATGCTATTTATAATGGTACAGGGAATATAGCCAATAAAGCACATAACAAATGTTTGTCAAAATTACAACTCATGGAGCAGGATTGGAAAAATACTCACCTGCTCCCCGGCAAGAGGATCTGGCACATTTTCAACAAGTAAGGGTTCCTGACTTGAAGGGTCTGGAACAAAGGTGTTAACAATCTGAAACAAACCGGGAGGTTAAAAATCTGTGTTAAAATATGACCTTAGCATACGAAAAGTGCCTAGCATGATTACATTAGCATTATTCAATTTCAAAGGCTTTCAAGTCCTCTATACAACAAACCTGAATTCCATTATCTTCTGTTTCCATTACATCAGAGCTTTTCCGCTCACTAAGAGGGCACGGATCCTTGAGGACATCAATTTGACCCAACTGAAAATCACCAGCACCTGAAACATGTACCTTTTGAATGGAGAAGGTATTAGAAAAGGAAATGGCAAAATAGCTAAGAAATAATTTTTCAAAAAAAAAGCTAAAAAATAAACATAGATCACATACAAGCTGATTCACTGAAAGATTGTGGGCCCGCAGATATCCAGACACGAGCAATGTGCACAATCCTGTATTTTCATCAGGATTTATGCAAACCTGAAGCAGCAGTGCCACCCGTTATTATATAAAAGTAGTATATAGTACATAAATTTCAACACTGGAACGCCAATTTAGTTCTTTTGGCAAAATTTCATATTTGGCCAGTATAAATTAGCACTGTTCTAGGAAAGCAACATAGTGTAGCATAGCAACTAATAAAACCTGCTCAGACATAACATAAGGTCTCTGGCTTCTCCAATGTGGTGACGAAAGATGCTGCTCCTTGAAAAGCCACATGAACTGGACAATTCGAAGAATACGTAATCAAAACAGAGAGTTCAAAAGAACAACCGTGAAGGTAACCAGATGGTCTAATATTCAATATTCAAAAGAATACTAACCTTATGCAAATCATCCTTTGTGTCTGCTAAGTAAAACTTGCAGTCCTCAGGCAGCTCTGCAGAAAGGAAAGAACTTGCTGCTTTCTTCAATTCCTGCCTACTTTTACTATCCGCTGGAAGATCCTGATTATGTAACTAGAACAGGTAAATCAACAGAAATCATAGAACAATACCTTAATGAGAAATGCTCATGACTGGAACTTACACGGATGAAAACGGCTGTACTAGGTAAGCCCATGGCCCTCAATACAGACAGACATTGAGATCCAAACTCGTCAATTGAGCCGTTCGAATCACCACTGTAGAATGAATTGGCTGGTAGTACAAACGCTAACAAATCAGCAACCTATGTAGGAAAGGAACATTTGCAGGTTCCAGGTTAGAGCTAAGAAATTATAGAAGACCATAAACCACAACAACCTGAGTTTGGTTGGAAATGCATACCTTTGCCAGTTCCATGCATATGGTAAGATCACCATATGGTGCTTGCAGTACCTTCACAGATATTATGAAATATGAAAATTCTATACGTGGAATTGATTATCTAGATTGAATAATTGGAAACAAATAATTTAACAAAACATTATGGTTAATAAGTGAATAATGAATCACTAGAACCTGAGATAGAGACATAGAGTACAATATATAACCCAGTTATAAACACGCACAGAAAAGGGTAGAGTAATAGTCAATTGTATAGTGATGGGTACATATGCAACAAGGGATTACGACACCAAAAAATCTCAACAGTCAACACTAGCCTCATATTGAACTAATAGTGGTGCACTCAAAACATCAGAACAATATATTCATTTTGAACTTACCGTGGTTCGAAGCTTATGAGTAGGAGAAGCAACAGTAGATGATTTCAGTTTCCCATCACCGCCTTCCGCAAATGCCAAAAGATCTTTGGCAAGCGATCCGACATTTGCTGATGAAGAAAGGCCGACAAGAACCTGCAATAAATAATTACCAATTGATCTAAGGAAATACCTATGGTATTACCACACAAACAACAAGAGTAACCAGGTAGCATCCAGAAGCAGAAGCTAAGAATACTAACAATGACACGTGGTGAGCTTGAAGATCCAGTTGATGAACGTTTCTCCTTCAGCAAAGCAGCACGTTTTTTATCACGGATCTGCACCCACAGGAAGATATCGGCAGGTTAAAAACTATAAACAAGGATGAGGAACTGTGCCCAAAAGAAAGAGTCCATTCATAGCCCCAAAAGCTGCAACCTCCCAATAACTGTAGAGTAAGCTCAAAGCAAGCTAAAAACACCCTGCGCAATCTAAGCACAGACCAATCCTATGCAACAACACTGATACGAACGCAGTTCTTGTTGCAGCACACCTCAGAATAATCATTATGAACTGATAAAAACAACCGCGCAAGCTACAGAATTTGTCAGCTTTAACCTCTACACAGCACAGAAATAGGGGAAAAAACATATGTGCACGGTGCTGCATGGAAGACTGACCGTCTTGCTCTGCTGGATGCGCGCGGCGCGGGCACCCTTGACGGCGGCGCGGTGGCTGGTCTCTGACTTGTTCCTGACCTTGTCTGGAAGCAGACACAACCAGTGAGATGAGACATGAGTCGCGGAAGGTGGAGAGGAAACGGGGACGAGAGAGGCCGACTGTACTTACCTATCTTGTGCGCGTGGCGGGAGGCCTTGGACGCGAAGCGGCTCTTGTGGGCCTTGTTCACCTGCGCGCGGCCCCCGCCCATGTCGGCGGCGGCGGCGGCGGGAGGTCCGGCTGCTTTGCTGCGCGGGTCGTTGGAGTTGGAGGAGGGATGGTGGAGCAATGGGCAGGTTGGAGTGGGCAAAATCGGAAGCGCTGGCGGCGGGAGGAAGAGGAGGTGGGGGGTGGGTTAGGGCTTCCGTCTCCCGGGAGATTTTTTTTATTTTATTTTATGCCTCGGCTCGGCTTATAATTAGTACTTTTTTTTTTAACAAACGATATTTTTCTAAAACAATAAATCAGTCGATTAGCTTATCAGCCAAGTAAGTAGGACATTATTTTCCAGGTAAATAGCTGCTTGCGGCCGCCGGATCCCAATCTGACGTCCTAAAATCAGGTAGGCGAGATCCATAATCTCATTTTTAAGGGTCATCGGTTCAAATGCTTTAGTCGGCTGATGCCTGATAGTCGTTTTTTTTTCTCATGGAGAAGGGCTAGCGCCCGGATGTCCGGTCGCAGGACTCGTTCGGAAGCTCCTCCATTGGTCAGGGGAACGGCGGCGTCAGCAGCACCTCGACACAGCGGGAGACAGGGCACGGCACACAGCGGCGGGGGATGGGCACGGAGCGCAGGGGCGGGGACGGGGCATGGCACGATGCGACGCAGGATGGGAGCGTCGCGCGGTGGTGAGGTGGCTTGGGACGTTCGGACGGCGCGGCTCACCACGATGAGCGAAGCAAGTCGAGGGAGTTGAAGATTTCTCACCTGTCATAGTGTAGATGGAGGAGAGACAATAGATAGAGCAGGGCCATCGTTTGCTGTTGGGCTGGTCGCCGCGCAAGTCTAGGTACGGGGCGTTTGGACGGACGCACCTGGACGAACGTCCTCACCAGAGTATTATCTTTTTTTTTGGTGGGGGGCTAGTTGTAACACCCCTGGTGTTACGATCTCGTTTAGCACCGCGATTTAGGCCTAAGTAAAATTTTCAAAACGAGTTTCTCGTGTTTTTAGTTTAAAATGTACTTGAGGCGATAAGCGAATCCGGTGACCCAATTTTGTGGACTCGAATAAACGCCCAAGTTAAATTACTCAGTGCGTAGAAATATTTAGGAATGTCCGACGACAATTCTAGCAAACGGTTTGTTCGGTTAGATTAAGCATGAAAATCAACTTTTATAAATAAAATAAAATCCATTAATAAATAGAACGATACATATATATAAACTCACTGATTTATTTTGTTAAGCACGAACTGACGAGAAAGAGAGCACAGCAGCTTCGCTTATTTTTTTTCCGGCGTGCAACGTACTCGCCTGGCATTACTTTTGATCACTGTCTCGTTCTCATCGTGGCCCTGCAATTCGCTGCATTGCAAAGTCTCCTCATCCATCCGCATCCATGCTCTCTGGCTTTTGCTTTGCTTCTCTCTCTGACTTGATTACTTCTGTCTACATTTGCTGAGTCGCTCCTTGTTTTCCCTCCCTCATTGCTTGTCTTTGTTTCTCTGATTGTCTACATTGCTTGTCTCTGCGGCCGCGGACTTGTCCGTGCCAACCGGCACGCCCTGCCGGCCACGTTGGGCCTAGCCGTCCTGACGTCGTGTTTAAGAAGTAACCGAGCCCGCACACGTCTCCTTGCTTGTTCGTCTTGAGCTAGTCTGCGAATGATCTTCTCCTTCTCCCTTCTTAATTTAATTAACACACATACACTCTTTATTGATGATCAGCTCCGTTGACACGATAAAGACACACTCGAGTCCAAGTCCATCATGAATCAACTAACCCAGTTGACACGTCGAAAGACCAAAGACCACTCAAGTTCATCACCTGAAATCCAAACACGATTCACTGCGTCTTGCCCGTCTTGCACGGCGGGAACTGTTCACCGCAGAATCACTGTAGCATGAAGAAAATACTATCCACCGTGGAAACACTGTTCATCCGAGCATCGCGTCGTACACAAGCAGCGCTTTATTACCTTTAAGCAAGCTAGTTAGCCACTAACCTTATGACACGTCGCTGTCGCGTCTACGCTTCTCCAGTTCATTCACAGTATCCATGCCTAACCTTCTCGTCGTCCTCCTTATCCTTCTCTTGCATAATTCCATCCCCGCGTCTCCTGCCTTTAAAAGGATACACCGAGCCGTTCCGCTCCGCTGCTCACTTGCTTCTCTCAAATCAAGTTTCTCTGTTCTTACTCGTAAAAGCTGCGCCTATTGATCTCCTTCCTCGAGCTGCAATAAACCAAGGTAGATAGTCCTCATACATCCCCTACCCCCCTTCTACCTCTCCATGCCCTTGGATTTGGAAGTCATGGCCAGAATTGCCATCAGGCGAAAGTCCAGCAGTTGTCCATGGCGAACGAGCTGGGGAGCACAAACGCCCAGTGCTCTCTTTGTCTCTCTCGAAGAATCCTAGCCGTATACCTGCTCTGCTCTTTGTTTAGTCCATAGCAGCAGCTTATCCTATGCCAGGTGCTGGTAGCAAAGCTGAGAACCAACTCAGCTCCTATACACGTAAAGTCAAGAGTCGTGAGCCATTAATCTACTCCACCCATTTCTTTATTCCTTTTCCCTTTCTAATAAACCAGCGGCAGAACGTGGCCACTAATCACGTTTCATTTTCTCTCCTCGTGATTAATTAGCGGCCACCTTGCACAATTAATATCTCCACTATGCTAACTCCGATTCCATTACTTCTTCTTCCTAAATTCATCTAAAATCGAACCCCACCTATCCATAAAGTTTCATAATTTTTGAAAAACATTTGAATTTATGTGAATATTTATTTGTGTCTGTTTACCGAGTACCGCGAGTTCGACACCGACGGAGGGACGTCGATGGATCACGGAGTCATCGGGAGTTGTTGGAGAAATGGTACTTTTGGAAGCATGATTGGATTTCTAAGCGTTGCGGCTGTCGTTAGTTATTTACATCTATGCATTTGCATCAATGCATACCATATAGGTACGATGATGGATCAATTGAAGGATGATTGGGAATCCGAGGATGGTGTAATGATATTCTCTCCAGGAGATGATGCAATGGACTTTCTATTCAGTTGATGGTGGACGATCTGAAGATGCAGATAATAACTTTTTAATATATCTTACCAAGGCAAGCCCTAGTGCATAACCCCTATTTTGCTACAGTTTAAATTATATTTGTGCATTAAGTTTAAGGAGTTGAATAAAACCCACTTGCATATATATATCGTTATCCTATGAGTCTTACTAGTATGATAGGATCGTGTAGATTGCTATGCTACATGACTCCGATAGAAGTCGAGTGATGGCTGTCACTCGCAAGAGATAGGAAATATCTTAATGAATTATTATCACTTGGAAAATATAAATGGTGGAAAGGAAAATGATGACCGGGCAGGGATATGGTTTGGGTATTGGTGGGTGTAAGAGGTTGTGTCGCCATGGATGCGGGGCATGCCTTGGTTACACTGTTTTCCCTGTCTAGTCGGTTAAGGACCGATCGTTGCATAAGGCTCTAGGCAGGTCACAGACTTATTATCCCGAGCACATACTTGTGTATGGGCGCTTGGAAGACTTGTTGCTCTCTTATCGTGGATTCGGCTCTTTTCGGACCGACTGTTAGGGTTTTATTTTGGTGGAGGAGGTCCTTGCACCGCACTGAGTCCGGGACTCAGGGGCGGGGGCTTGGGGTCCCAGTTTGGACGGAGACCTGGACACCCGGGACAGGAGAGTGATGGGTTGGTCCTGCTTGTGCCTAGGGTACAAGTGGGGCGTGCGTTTTCAGGGTACCCAGCTGGGGGCATTGATTCGCGAATCACCGGGAAATCCGGTACGGCTTGTCTACGGTTTAGCATCGTAATAAGAACTGAAAGATGCAAGATGGAAAAAGGAAATCTGATTGCTTACCACATGCTTGAAAGTAGCACAGGTGCTTACATAGAATGGTTAGTTAATGAACCAATGCGGCTATTAATAAAAATCGAATATAAGGACGCACGCTTAGTAATGCTTTCTGCTAATGCAATAAACCCACAAGCCAGATATCCTTGCATATCCTTGGAGTCTTTTCTTTTCTCCTGTCGGGTAAGTCTTGCTGAGTACAATTGAGTACTCAGGGTTTTATTCCCTCTGTTGCAGGTGACAGGTGGAGGCTAAAGCTGACCTTTATGTGTGGATTCCTCCTGGTGGGCTCAGCGAGGATTTCCTTTACGCGGCGATTGTAGTTGTTATTTATAACTCTCACCAAAAGCTTTTATAAACGAAAGTATTATAATCTGTTGTCATAGTTTATATATCAATGCTTCATCATTTCATGAATAGATATTTATTTCCGCTTTAATTCTGATCACATGTTTATATTCCGCTGTTACATTAAATTATTCATAACTCTGATAATATAATTACATTCCGCTGTTGTAGTAATAAATATTATACTCTGATATTGTACTAAAAGCGATGTAAGAAATGGTTAAGAATGATGTAAGCTTTATTCTCTTATTTGTGATCCTGATGGCGAAAATGTGGATTTTCGGGTTCTCCCCTGGGGTGTGCCCGACGGAACCGAGTAATTTAGTGCTTTCCTTTGGGTGCTTAGTGTCTAATGGAAGACGAGCACTCCTGGGAGGCATTAGATTAGGCGGTTCTGCCACAGGCTAGTGCCCAGACGTCCGACTGTAGGACTCGTCCGGACGCTGCTTTTACACCTACGCCTACATCGCGTCTCACGCCCCTGCGCCCCGCATCGCATCCCACGACCCCGCGCGCCACATCACATCCCGCGCCGAACGCAGCACCCTCAACGACCCCAATGCCAATGCCAATGCCGAGGCAAGATGGAGGGGAGGGATAGAAGAGGAGAAGGTGAGGCATGTCGCGTTAGGTAGGAGCCGAAGCCCTGTCGAGGTTGTTGTCTGCCGGGCATCGGAGCCCTTGTAACATGTTCAACACCCGATCTACTTTTGAAATATCCAGATGAAACATTTGCAACTTACGTCTTTAGACATATGAAGCACTTAAAACATGCATCTGAAACACATGCAAAAACACCTGAAAACTCGTGAAAAGCCATTCAATATGGAACATCCAGATAAAACCCTTGCAACATATATGTGAAACATATGTAACATCCAAACAAACACACTTGCAATATACGTCTGAAAAAACAAATAAAACATTTGGAACATACACTTGCAACATACGGGTATAACCATTGCAACATGTGCAACATCTCGATCTACTTTTGCAACATCCAGATGAAACGCATGTAACATCCAGATAAAACATCTGAAACACTTGAAACATACGCTTGCAACATGTGCTTTCAGCGCAATGTGGCCTTGCAGCCTGGAGGAATGGAGGCTCGTCGTTGCGGCCGGCGGTGGCACATGTAGCTCGCCGGTACGGCAACGACGCGGGAAACTCGCCAATGGGACGACGTCACGCGAAGCTCCTCCATCGGCCAGGGGAACAACGACATTGGCAGCACCTCGACGCGGCGGGGGACAAGGCATGGCGCAAAACGACGGGGATGGGCATGGAGTGCAGGGCGGAGACGAGGCACGAGCGCAAAAGGCGGGGACGGGGCAAGGCGCGACACGACGCGGGATGGGGCGCCACACGGCGGCGAGGCGGCTTGGGGCGGGCAGATGGCACAGCTCACCGTGACGAGCGAAGCGAGTCGAGGAAGTTGGAGATTTCTCGGCTATCGTAGTGTAGATATTTTTTTGAGGGGATGTCGTAGTGAAGAGATAGAGGAGAGGCGATAGATGGAGCAGGCCCATCGTTGGCTGTTGGGCCGGTCGCCGTGCAGGCCTAGGTACAGGGCGTTCGGACGGACGCCCTCACCAGAGTATTATCATTTTTCTCTATATATAGAGAATTTCTTATTTTCTCTGAATTAAATGGACACAGGGCCTATATTATGCCGTTTTACCTTGTAGTTTTACAAGATACAAAACATAAAAATAAATGACAAAAGTACAACAAATCCAAATGCTATGGAGTTTCTTTTTTTTGTGTTACTTTATTAGATTTTACTCTGTTTATCCTTTATTGGTTTAATTCATTTTGATTCTCTCCCTCCCATGGTTTACGTACAAACTCAGGGTTTTTTTGGGTGCTACAAATAAGGAGCCAGGAGGAATCCATGGTCACATCGTGGAGAGCTACTTGTTTCTAATTTGTGGCTCAATATTCGGCAGCTTGTGAGTTTTGCTTAAAACTCAGTTTGAGTGACTCCGGATTCTCTTTGTTATCAGATGCCCGTTCTGCACATTGTTGAGCTCATTTGCTCCCAAATCTGAAGTGTTCCAACTGAAAGGTTGTGTCTATCGTAGTGCTCTTAAAATTGTTGAGCTGCCCTCTTCCTTTCAAGAACCCAACCAGCTACGTGAAGAAACATCCACAACCTATTCCAATTCACCACCGTGACAATTCTGTGAAGCAACAAAAATCAAGATGAAAATTGTAGAATCCACACCCCAGCACGAAGTATATCCATACCACGGTGGCAAGGTAACAAGTATATAAACCTTTCCAGAGTAAAGTAATATATAAGCTTCACCTTCCGTTCCTACATACTCCTAGTACATCATCACCACAGCAGGAACCCTGGCAGCATTGTATATTTCTAATAGTCTTACTTCTATTTGTATAGATCCAACAGAAGAACTGCTGACAGACTAAGGCATCGCTTGCCCAGGAATTCAATCCTGAAAGAACATTTAGCCTGTTCGTTTGGCTGTGGCTTGTCGTAAACGATCGTAAATTTCCAGCCAGAACAGTATTTTTCTCTCACACAAACCAGCCAGCAGTACTTCTTCACGAACCAACAACGATACGAACCAGCCAACCGAACAGGCTGATTACAATCCACGAGTCATCTCTCCATGTAGATTAGCATCGCGATGCTGCTCTCAAGTGCCTCCGTTGGTGAAACAGCAGAAGATCGAAATTTATTCCATTAGTCTTTAGAGGGAACTTTAAGCTTTATGCAGAACGGTACAACAAAGATCCTGAATTCTGCTAGGGTCTAAGGAGACCTATGTCGGCCCAACAAAGATGGAAAATGGTACATCTACTGCAAAGAACAGTAATCTGATGGATCTGGCATGCAGTGTTCTGCACGGTATCTCCACACTTATTTCTGATGTAATAACGCCATCAGAACTATTCAGCCTGCAAAGGAAACACAGTTTAACTTTAACTCAGCATTGGGAAATGACATGTCAATGAGGGATAAACCGAAAATGAAACTTGAAAGAAGGCAGGGCGCCATAAACTTTGCAGCTTTGCAACACAACCATGTTAAATATATATTTTATACCTAAGCAAAGTGTTTAAGACACACAGCTGAACAAAGTTTGTTCATTTAATTATACTTACAATGAAATCTTCACGATTTTTTGGCAGCATTCCTCATCGATTCATATAGAGCAATACCACCATTGTGGCAGCCAGGCATTCGCTGCCTCATTCCTTGTAGCTCTTCCTGTAATTCAAAAGCATCTTTACTGATTACAAGCAGCCAACCAAAAGCAAGCTAAGGATCAGAGAGCTGCTAGAGCAGTTAAAACGCACCACAGATACTGCATACAGTTTAGTAGATTCATAGCCATCTTGAGCTCTAGAATAAAGCTCATTTACGCCACTGGAGTCAATGTTACATTTTGTAAAAAAGAATGCAGTTGACCTAACATTAACTTCTCGGCGAGAAACTCCAATGAACACAGGATCGGTCTGCAGATTGAAATGTTGATAGTTAATGAACATACTAGGAAAGTCGTGAAATCAACAGATCTTTCTTGGATGACAATTAGAAACAACTAAAAGCAACCTTTCTATTGGATCCTGTTTATGTATACGAACCACTATACTACACTACGTGACATATATTTTAGGCCTCTACTTACTAGGGAGATAGCAGGAACTCCAGTTTCCTCAACCACTTCACGGATGATTCCGTCAAACATTTCTTGTGAAACTCGTTCAGTGAGACAAGCAAAGTCTCCATCAGTTTGATGACCCATAATTCCAATTTCTTGTGGCTGGCATAAACAAAGTGAAGATCAATAATATGAAATGTATTTTACAGATCTGCACTCAACCAATTGTTTCAGGCTTAAAAACTAAATATTTTTCTCCTCATGCACCGTCCCCTGCCCCAACTTCCTCCAAAGAAAGAAGCCATGTTTCCAAGTTCTAATTTTGATTCATCCTCTAAAAGTATCTTCATAGTCAGCGTGCTAACTGACAGGGGAGAAGAAACAATTTTAAGCAATAAATAAGGCTGAGCAATGCATGATTTATAAATTTCAGTTAAATTTCAATATACATTTTCCTTAGTCCATAATTATGACATATAGTTTCCTTCTTGAAAAGTCACTTCAAGTAAACATGCTACCTCAAAAAGAAAATCTCAGCATGCTGACAGGCAGAAGAAACCACTAAATCAGGCAGTACTGCAGCCTGCAGTAATGTTGCTATAATCTTTATTTTGCAGCGTAAGAGAAACTACATTACACCTAGTGCTACATTTGTCAATTAGTTCTATAAAAACTAAGCTGTACATCAAATATCTACACAGATCTTCGCTTTCATCATCTGCACTCATATTGTCAAGCAATCTTAAAGGATTTACCTCCGAGTGTCCTCCAGGGAAAACATAGTATCCTGGAAAGTCCACCACATTGTAACTCCTTTGCAATACAATAATCTTTTCGTCAGATGTTTCAACTATAGCACCATTGCCCAGTGGATCTGACATGTGTTGGCAACGTACAGAATCATCTATTGAAAGAGGAATTGTTTTGGTCAAGGCTGATCATTCTTACAATTCTGTACAAAGATTGACACCATGTTGTCTGAGGCTCTGAGCACACAAAATACTAAGACAAACTATCTAATGAATAGTCACTGTCCCAGAGCAAACTTACTAGGAAATGGAAGGTGAAACAGAGGGACACGAATATACTTATCAAGGATTTAAATTTCTGAAAGCTGAAGCAATGGAAGAAACTAGAGGACTTCAAAGTTTAAGATTCAAAAAGGCCCTGATACGCACAACCAGCTGTATTAAGTTTCAGATTACAAATTACCTTCAGATGGAACCAAAAATTTCTCCCACGATGGATTGAGATTTGTTCCCACAAATGTCCTATTTCATGCAAGTAGAAACAATTGTTAATTCGAGGCAGTGTTCAAAAGGCGACTAGGCATCCAGGAGAGTGCTGGGTCCGCCTGGACGCCTAGGCGACAAGGCGCCACTGTTTCCCAAGGCGAGCTGGGTATGCCTGGATGCCTAGGCGACGCATTTGAAACACTGATTCGAGGCATTAAATCAAAATATCACAAAGAAAGTTACAGGCTGTAAAAAAATTGGTTTAAAGATCTGTTGGAAATGAACACAAATGGTCAAACCAACCTGTAGTCTGTGAGACCCAAATGAAGTGAGACACAGTACTCATGACCATGATTTGAGCCATCTTTGTAGTGCAAGGCATTTCCTCCGTACTGAAATTTGTTGTTGTTGTCAGTGTTTGCATTCTACTACCCGATGAACGCAGTAAAGCAGGTAAAGAGAGATTGTTTCAAAATATTGCATACATGAACTTCTATAATGACACATGTTTAGCTACACAGAAAAGAAGCAGAAATACTAACACATGCTAGGACACAAGTCATCACTACTTAACATTCATTGCTTGGCAATTCCGTGCAGATAGTAGAAGTGAGGATGCAAGTGCATTTGGATGAAAGTAATGCATGTAACTGACTAGGAATTCCCCTAAGGACTCAGAAACACATATAGGGAATCCAATATTTTAACAAAGCCTTCGAGAGCTACATTTAGGAGCTTGTGTAAATTCTGAGCGAAGACATGTTTTTTTGTATAAATCGTCTTCGTATAGAGCACGCACCAAACAACTTAATATTCAAGAAGCTTTCAGTTTTCTCATTTTAATACAACATGTTTGTCAGTAAATGGTAGCATCTTCAAGACTTCAAGTATCAGTGGAGCAGCAAAAAAGAGCATGCCAGGATAGGTCTAAAAATACATACCCGAAACTTTGTACCGCTGTATAGAGATGGGTTCTGCTGAAGGCTTTGGTTCCATATCTACAAGATCAACAAATATAAAGAATGACAATGGACGCATGCATGCGTCAGATAGATGTATGATATAGGTAGACAAACATTACCTCACTTATAGATTCCTCCAAGGCTCCATCAGGATGGGGAATCCTGTCGAATGACCGATCAAACTTAACCAAGACCTTCAGTTCGCACCATGAGCTCAATCAGAATGTTACTGTGTTGTAAAGCAAGACACTTTTGGTACTTCCTCCATTCACAAATAAGTCCATCTACAGGTTTGTACAGTCAAACTTTTTTTTACCTTTGACTGTGAATATAGAAAATTTTATAAGGATTGACAACACAAGATTTAGCATTACAAGATTCATTGTGAAAAACGCTTCATAATATATGAGGGCCTATTTGGATCAAGACCTGAAAATTTTGCCTGGTCAGACAGCTCCCCCAGTCCGTCGGTTTCCAACACACAAGTCAGGCTTCGATTCAAACAGGCCCTAACTCTTTTTATTTAAAGTAACAAGCACTGTATTTTTATAAATATTATTGATCAAAGTATCATGTTGAAACTCTGTTATACTATTTCCGGTCAGAGAAATATGGCAGCAGTTATTAGCACTCCACACTGTCTTGAACGAGCTAAAGAAATAACATCACGGCAGTTCATGGCAACAGCAGCACACATCCAAACACTCGAGGCTTAGTCGCTCTATTGTTCATCAGAAGGCCATAGCTGGAATGCGTCATTCAGGATTTGGGGAAACGACATGATAAACAGAAAAATACAGGCGAAGCTAGCAGGATGCAGCAACCAAAAGTCGTTCTTGCCGCCGCGCGGTGGACCGATGGAGGAAACGGCCGGCGGAGGCAGGCGCCGTTCCACGCAACCAAACGGATCATGCAATCGGGAGGGAGACGAGGGGGAGGAAGGGGAAGGTACGCACGCGGGAGCGAGGGAGGCCGTCGGGGCAGGAGAGGAGTATCTTGAACGCCGTGCCCGGATCTGCGGCGGAGGCGGAGGCGGAGGCGGAGGCGGGGGCGGCCATACGGGCTCCCGGTGCGGGTGGCGGGGCGACGGAGACGGGGTTGGCCGGTGCGCGGCAGCGGCGGTCGGCGGCAGGTTGGGTGTCAGAGGCAACGTACAGTACAGTACGAGACGCTATCTATCGCGCGGTCGCACTGTCAGAAAAGCTCCTATTATGTCGTGTCGCATTTGTTGTCTGAATGTCAGGAAATTGCAAAATTGTCTGTTAGCTGATGGATCGCTCAAACAAGAACATTTTGTACAAGATCTTGCAGATTTGTGTGTGAGATACTGAACTATTGACATGTGAGAATACACTGTACATAGCAGTGCTAACGCCGAACGTCCGTATCCGGACGCCCGCGCGTTGCATTTCGGCGAGGGCTGGATCTAGAGCCAGCTCGTCTCGGTCATTGAGCTGGCTCGTTGGGTTAACGGCTCGCTCACCTCGATTCATTAATATTACGAGTTAGAGAGATAGCTTGGTTCGGTTCGTTATCGAGCTTGAGCTGACTCATTTAGCTCGCGAGCTACTTAAAAAAAATAAGACATACATATTTATAATCACTGCGTTCGGCTGGTGCGCGCTACAGTGAAAAACGGATGGTTTTGGATGAATAAATAGTATTATGTGAGAGAGAATAAGCTGAAACAAGTTGGAATAAGCTGGAACATGACCAGCCGAACGGGGTGAATATTTATGCTATATTAATTACAGAAGACGACGTCCACAATTATATAACCATACATAATTAATATATATTAGGTTCATCAAAAGTATCAACCATACAACATAGCTAGTCCATCTATGATCATGTAGTTCCAGCATACTAACTAATTGATTGCTACCATAAACTTAGGAAAGTCCACAGATTCAATGTCAGCATCATCATCTTTTCTCTAAAAAACAATCTATAAAATCAACATTTAAGTACCACAACAATTATAAAATTAAAATTCATATGAAACAGCTGAAAATAAGGATTACGTACAAATAGAATAGGTGTACATTTCTAGGTCAGCATCATCTTCTAGATTTATGGTCGTGGGCGGATAGGTCTCAGCTCGTGAGCAGCTCGCGAGCTGACTCGTTAAAATAGTGTCGACGAAATCTGGTCGACAGTTTATTGATGGGTATACCCACGGTAATAGATGAATCGGTGGGGGTGCCTGTGATACGAACTAAATATTAATACAAGCATCGAGACACAAGATTTAGACATGTTCGATCGTCAATATAACGTAATACCTACATTCTATGTTCTGATGTATTGCATTGAGATGTATGTAGATGTCGAATAGGGGACCCCTGTCTCTCCTTATATACTCTGAAGGAGTAGGATTAAAAGGAAAGTATTATATTTGGTACTATACAATATCTTGCGGTGCACGTCTTGATCTTATGGGCTGGGCCACCTCTGATGGTGTGACCCATGTCTTGTCTTATGTATACCGGAGGTCATATCCCCCACAACTAGTCCCCGAGCGCCTTGTATCCTTTGAGCAACGCTGTCTTGAACAAGTCCGAACACTTTGACATGAAGCCGGTCAGTTTAACTGGTGATCCGAGCTATGGAAGTCGAAACCAACCAGTTTAACTGGTGACCTGGGCGGTGATGGTCGAAGCCGACCAGTTTAACTGGTGACCTAGGCGGTGAAGGTCGAAGCCGACCAGTTTAACCGGTGACCTGGACGGTGAAAGTCAATGCCGACCAGTTTAACTGGTTATGAGACCTCGGATTTAGCCAAGTAAGGCTTGCTAGAAGGATATAAGGGGCTCAAGATAAAATTTGAAAATTCTTTCACTTAGGAGAAGTGTAGCCACTTAGACTCCATCAATAAGGAGGGTAAATCAAGAAATAAGTACTACATTCATCGCCAGCTGAAGTGTAGCCACTTAGTCCCAGAGCCTGCTGAAAGATGAAGAAATAAATCTTGTAGCAGGGTCAAAGAAAAGAAATCTAAAAGCTTGCCGACGTCATCTGACATGCGTGTATCAAAACTCCAGACGTGCTGCCAAGATCAACACCCTGATCCGAACAGCATGGAGCAGCTTGATATCACACCGATGAGACGTAGCAAGATCTGACCATCAAAGGAGTGCTCAGCTTAGCTGGCGATGCTTGCACGAAGGTGATGTCCGAGCACCGAGGAGTTCCCAACGTAGCTGGCGATGTCCAAACACCGAGGAATCCCCGGCGTAGCTGACGATGCCCGAGTGCCGAGGAGTCGCCGGCGTAGCTGGCGATGTCCGAGCACCGAGGAGTCCCCGACGTAGCTAGCGATGCCCGAGCACCGAGGAGTCCCCAGCACAGCTGGCGATGAAGCCCATGCGATGAGCAGTCCAACCAACTGGTCGGCGACGAAATGAACACCGAACAGGAGTGAGTGCCGAGCAGTCCGACTAGTTGGATGGCGGTGAAGTCCATCCGATAGGTGGTCCAACCACCAAGGCGATGATCATCTTTGTCCAGTCCCTGAGCGTAAACTCGTTGACCGAGCCGTGCCCCTGCGAAACAAATGTGTAGAACAGATAGTATATGATGTAAAAATAGAATCAGCAACGGTGATGAAATAGCGTATGCAGCTCGGCGACCAGTTGGTGTGAACACTTAGTGTTATTCTGAATATGTGTTTATATTTAATACAAACCGTCCGACCAGTTAGTGTGTACTGAGTCTACAGCCCTAGTTAGCTTATTAACCATAACGCGGAGCACGGAGCCCGTGTGCGTGTAGGAAGAACAAAGCGTCGCTAAGGAGCCGCTGCCAACCACCCATAACGCAGAGGGCAGACACTCGTGCACGTGTAGGAAGGAGCTGGAGACAGGGCCGTCTCTGGAGACATTCGAGCGTCAACATGACTGTTCGGGGGTTCGTCTTTGACTTAGCTGTAACCTGTATATCATCTTTAAGATGGTATACATGAAAGAAAATCGTTTGGAGAGCAAACATAGAAAAAACAGCTCGGAGAAACATTATGACGATATACGAAGATTGGAGAATATTTAGAAAAATATTAAAGCGTGACTTAGCTTCAGACAGAACGTCTGGTCGGCGGCGTATGGCGTTATCTGGTCGGCGTTGACGAAATTGCTTGGCCCTCGAGCTTTCCAAACTCTCGTCATGGCGGCGGTCGTGGTTGTCACGGCGTTGTTCTTCATGGCGATCATCATTACGACGCGGCAGGTGGTCGGAGTAAGTAGTCCGGGCGACGTCGTCCTTATATTAGTGGTCGGTGACATGGGCAGCTGGCTTGACGGTTGGGACGGTTTGTTTGACAGCTTGGATGGATACGCGGAGTTATAGATGAACGGACATAATTAGAGCCTGACAGAGTTTACTTGTAGACCTCTGACACGGAGTCGAATTAGTAGTCCGAGCAGTCGGAGGTACATCATAGATGCATCCATCTGGGCAAGCAGCAGGGACGTGATGTATGCCTTTGTAGATGCAAGTTTGGTCCATAACTGGCTTGCATGCCTGGTGATCCGTGGAAGCCTCATGTCTTCATGATTTCCATAATTAGCTTGCTTGCGTCATCATGGATGGCGTTGAAAATTATTCATCCGAGCGACTTGACTAGGACGGAATTTGACAAGACTAGTCGGACGGCTGCTACTCTTGGGAGAGCCGGAGTCGAACTTGGTCGGAGACGAGTCGGAGCCAGATTCGATCGAGGCGGACTATCGATCGATCTGCTGGAATTCCAATCCATAATGCACGCGTTTATGCACGGAAGCCTGACTCCTGCATGCCTGGTAGATGCGTTTGTCCCTGTTTACTCAATCAGTCTGGACGTCCCAATCCGCGTGCGCATCAAATTGATTTTGAGAGGGCAACAGCAGACAAGTTGGAGATTGGAGCTGCACGGTGATGATCTCAGCTCAACCTGCCGTACAGCCACGAGATGTTTTGGGACGCTGAGTCCAAGATCGTCGGCAATGGAAGGATATCTCGATTCAAGATGTCGAGAGAAGCTAAGTCACCACCGACGTTGTTGGTCTTGAGGTTGGCCATCTGATTCATCAGGGATCAGCACGCACACGCCCCACGTTGGGCGTTACTATCGATAAAATCTGGTCGGCAGTCTACCGAGGGGTATACCCACGATAGTAAATAAATCGGTGGGGGTGTGCGTGATACGAATTAAATGGTAATACAAGCACCGAGACACAAGATTTAGACAGATTTGGCCGTCAGTACGACGTAATACCTACATCCTATGTTCTGATGTATTGTATTGAGATGTATGTAGATGTCGACTAGGGGACCCCTGCCTCTCCTTATACACTCTGGAGGGGTAGGGTTACAAGCAAAGTATCATATTTGGTACTATACAATATCTTACGGTGCATGTCGACCAGTGCCGTGTACGTCTTGATCTTGTGGGCTAGGCCACCTCTGATGATGCGGCTCATGTCTTGTCTTATGGATACCGGGGGTCATATCTCCCACAAATAGTGAGCTAAACTTCCAGCTCAACTTGTGAAAAAAAGTTAAAACGAGTCGAGTCGAGCCAAGCTGAGCCGGCCACAAGTCGAGCGAGTTGGCGAGCCACGAGTATTTTATCCAGCCCTACCCGAGCGACAAGAAGGGAAGGGGGTGGCGCCTCTGATTCGTAACGACCCGGCCGCGACATTGTATGGATGCCCTGCCGGCGCCGACGCTGAGAGAAGAACACACCGAGACGATACAGCAGAAGGTGAAGAGGAGAGGTGCAACACACGATCTGCTTTTGAAACATCCAAATACAACAGTTGCAACATACATCTAAAGGCAAATAAAACACTTGAAACATGCTTCCGAAACATTTAAAAAACACCTGAAAACCATTGCAAACATACGCAGTATCTAGATAAAACACATGTAACGTATGTGTGAAACATATACAATATCCAGATAAACACACTTGCCGCATGCGTCCAGAAAAAACACAGATAAAACATTGGTAACAGACTTTTACAACATACGTGTACAAACATTGAAACATATGCTACATCCTAATTTACTTTTGCAACATCCATCTGAAACACTTACAATATACCTCTGAAACACTCGAAACATACTCTTGGAACATGTGCTTTCAGCAAAACATGGCAACCAGGCGCGCAAAGCACGGCACAGCGGGAGCCGGCTGTGCGGTCGCGGTGAAGAAGGAGGATGACAACGGGCGAGCGGCTGTGCGGCCCCCGGTGAAGCGGGTGCGCTGCCCCCGGTCGCCAGTGAGTGGCTGCTCCCGGCAATACGGCGCACACAGTGCCCGCGGTGGAGGCGACAGTAGCAGTCGGATGGTACGGCCTCGCGCGGGAGAGCACGCCACGGCAGTGCGGGCGTGGTGGGCGATGGAGTGGAAGGCCGGCGGGAGGCGTGTGGGAGCCGCGGCGGAGCCGGTCCCGGAGCGTAGTCGTGGTGATGCGTGATTTTTTTTAATCTGCGATGACCGGAGGGGAGCGAATGAGAATGGATTAGCTTTTGGACGTTGGGTCCACCACAGAGGCGTCCAGCGCGCTCCGACGTCTTGTTCCCAGAGTTACAGCTGTACATATGTTCGGGACCAGTAGTAGAATTGAAACAGCAGGATAACAGACCAATCTAGCAGTAGCACGGGTGCCACCAGTTTTGTTTGGCAGCATGAGATCGACAGAAATCTTGTACAGACTCTTGTGGGCCCGACATTCTGCATTGCAAGTTCGATTCCGGTGGGGGGCTGTACGTGTACTGTACAAGCTCCTCCTTGTACCCGGCAGCGGATTTTGTCCGGAAAAGCTACGTAGAGCCCATTTCTTCATTTGGCTGCTGATCTCTACCGAAAAAGGATTGTTGCTGTTGATAACCCATTAACCCTCTATGTGAGATTTAATTTGTGAGCAAGAAGAGCAGTCGGCCTGACCCTTGCAGCCCTCTGCTGACTGCTGCTGCCAATTGTGTTTAGAGCAGGACTTCAAGCGTGGCGCTGTTTCTGTTTGCTCCAGACACTGCAGAGCTCTGCAAGATGCTCGCCGGCCGACGACTGGACTGCCTTTGCTAGCTCCTGCTATCAAGCTCAGGGAGCGGCGCGGGGTGCCGGTGAGCCCGTCCATTTGCTCGCCGCCCGTACGTGTTTGGGCTTACGGGTAGGGGGGAAAGAAAAGTAAACATGAGAGGACAAAAAACAAAAACAAAAATAAACAAAAGAAATGACGACCACAGTGGGAGTCGAACCCACGACCTTCTGATCCGAAGTCAGACGCGCTAATCCACTGCGCTATGCGGTCATTTGATGTCTGATGTTTCCGTTGATGTTACTTAACCTAGTTTAGCATCGCATTCTCACTCAAACCAAAGTAAGAAAACTGTGAGGTCTCCCAGCACAAAGATTACTTAGGTTGTCTGAGCTTGCCGTAGGCCACCTTAACATCTTTCTTTTTTTAAGGTATAAGCAGCAAGAGCAATGTCTTTGAATTAAGACAGAAAAGAGTTGATCCAGTTAAGGAAAATCAGGTCGAAAAACATTATACTTGCATGGTTTAACTAAAAAGGAAAACCAGTAACAACCCTAACATCGATAGCATGACCGGTTAGCCAACACAAAACAACGCAGCCCCACCACAAGTCATCATTGCCTTAAGGTCACAAACACACCCTTGCAGCAAGAACTAACACCACCCCAAAGAGGCACCGCATATGTCATCATTGTCGAGCTATGTTGGACCCCCACAACATAGCAGCTCCGACTTCGCCAAATCAAAATCTTCCAAGCAATTCAATCACCCCCCTGCGGTGCAGTGCAACACAAAAAGGTAGAGCCTCATCGAAAATGAGCAAGAGGACCAAGTACCAATCGATGAACACGAATTCTGAAACGACGCCTCAAGGAAGAAGAATGTTGCACCGAATGCGCCAACGTTAGTGGTACAAGGAATCTGGACAGGGTTTTCACCCAAAGAATCATGCAAAGTGAGAGGAAGGGCAGCACAATGACACCCGCAATAGGGGGAAGCAACGCCCTTGAGTGTCGCTGTCATTGGCTCTGGTCGCACCGGTCAAGCCTTGCGCCATGAGCCATCCATCCACAGCAGCCACGTGACACGCCACATGCCAAGAGGACACAACCATGATGCCTCACGTGAACATGCCACCAACAACGTGACACCAACGCAAAAACCGTGGCCCTTGCTAAGCTGTCGTTTCTGATATTACCAAAAGGCACAGCTAAGGCCATGGCGTGGCCGCCGCTTGCCACCAGAGGGCAGATGCCATCCATGCTGACCCAGCGCACGACCGACGCTTGACCAAGACGTACCAAAGCCGGCCTTCACCCCACCACCATAGACTGCTCCTGGCTAGATCTAGACATAGGGAGACTAGATCCACCCAAGGGGATAGCGGACAACTGATCCTCGAGTTGGCGCCGCCCAGCCTTCGCCAAGGTCACCTCTAGGAGTAGGCACGAGAGGGAAGGGGATGAGAAGGAATGCTTGGGCTCAGGGAGAGAGCCCTGTCACTGTCCTTGCGCTCGTAAAATCCTCTGGCGGCGCACCCAGGCGACAGTGAAGGCAGAGAGAGGAGTAAGATCTATGGTGGCGGCGTTTCCACCCATGTCGTCATGGGGGCGACGCGGGTGGGGTGCTCTAGTTTTTACCTTGACGTCTTTCTAACAAACACCATAAGCAGCCACCTCGATATCTTTCAAACAAACGAAGGGTGACATTAAGATCCAGATAAGATTGAAGGCGCATGACCTAGTGTTTTGACAAATAAAGCGGATACACATGCATATGCAAAAAACCCAAGGAAAATGGTCAAGACCCTATGCTCTTGTTATTCAAGTTCTTGCATAAGTCATTACATGGCATTAGGGCCCTTGTGATGCATTCATCCCTACATCACCAACTATTCTCATTCACTCATCGCACTCAATTACCATGGTTGATTTTTGCCTCCACAGGCGGTAGAGGTGGCTCATCGCCGCCGCCCCAGAAATCACTAGGCCCAGAGGGCGGTATGATCTTGTGCGGCAACAAATTCCCAACCATGCCATGTGATGTTGATGGAGGCAGCACATCCAAGTAAGGCCGTGCATCTGCCACTGTTGCCAGGAGTGTCGTCGCTAGTAGTAGTAACACCACCGCCACCGTCGCCCCGGCGGCGGCAGTGTTCTTGTTGCTAGTCATGGGTTTGGGGTTTTTTCTTCTCCTTTTCAGTATTTTGTATAGGAGAGTGTACTGTGTGGTGGGTACAAGCTTGGACTCAAAACGCATATATATAAGGCTGAGTCGAATTTAGATTTCTCTTGTGGAGGGAAAATAAATGGAAGACTTTTAATGCACCACCATGGTTTGGCACTCATTTATATCTTCCTTCATTTTCAAATTTAATTTATGCTGATGAGCTGGAATTTGGTTAGGTGGGGTATGGATGGCAAATGAGGCTAGTCCAGCGGGATAGTATACATAACCGATGGAGCCACAACAAAAACAGCCTGTATTGTACTCTCCTTGATGAAAGACCCGTCACCCTCTATCTTTCATCCCTACACCGTTGGCTGGTTCTACTTGGGTGGGGAATGGAAGAAAAAAAAAACAAAGAAAGAAGAAGAATTCTTTAATTATGTTTTGTCATCCATTTTTTGAGTCATTTTTGTATGTACTAGCAAACATGCCTGTGTTTTACATGAACTCAATATATTTTGGAATCAAACTCTATATCATCGCTAGACGCGAGTTATTTCTAACTCGTACAAGCACGGGTCAGGAATATGGTTTACATACAGGATACGAAGGGCGTGAGGACAGCTTGAAAAGTAAAAAAAGTGAGCCAGAAAAATAACTTTGCTTTTTGATATTAGGTATGTATTAAGTTTGTGACTGTGGGGGATAGACCCCCGGGTACCACAAGATGGTACATGGGCCGCACCATCCGAGGTGGCCCGGCCCGTAAGATCAAGGCGTGCATAACAAGATTACAAGTTGTACTAGATATTGTAATAGTACCAAATAGGATACTTTACTTGTAACCCTCCTCCTCCAGAGTATATAAGGAGAGGCAGGGGTCCCCCTCAGGGACAGATCAAAAAGGGATCATACAGTATACATCTCAATACAATACACCAAAGACACAGGACGTAGGGTATTACGTCGATCAGACGGCCCGAACCTGTCTAAATCGCTGTCTCTGCGCCTTGTGTCACCATCTGGTTCCTGATCACACGCATCCTACCGATAATCAACCACCACGGGCACCCCCCTCGGTGGACTGCCGACCATATTTCGTCGACAGTGGCGCGCCAGGTAGGGGTCCCCTTTAGGGGATCGTGCGCGCTGATCTATGGCGAGCCAGATGGACCTCAAGATCATCGCCATCCGTGGCAATTTGGCTTCAGGAGGCGACGTCCTTCACCTACAACGGAGTCGTCATCTTGAGGCTGTTCGCGGCGGCTCAACGTCGCTACGCAATTCGTCACGATACTTCCACCGTTTTGGTCGCACGATTCTGCGTCCCGTAGCAACTCGACAGTTCGGCACCAGGATCCTGTGCACCATCATCGCTGACTTCAACGACCGATCAAGAAGACCGGGCATTGGTTCAATCTACAGAGCCATGCACACAACCGGAGATTTCGATCCAGATTCATCTCTCGACAGATCGGAAGATGGCTCGAATCGGTATCTGAGTAAGCAAGCAAGTCTACGTCCGAATCCTCTTAACCAACAAGCAAGTAAGGAAGGAGGCGCGGGCGTACATCTTCAGAGCCATGCAATATAAGCATATACGTGGTGTACAGGGCCATGCATCAATGGACCGGTATTTACTCCGATCCCAGCGATACTTCGTACAAGTCCAAGTTAGATCACCGCGCAAGCCAACGACGGCGACGAGTATTCCGGCAGCGACAAAGGCTGCTCCTACTGCTCCTACACCATCGCCGATCATGAGCTGCCTGAGTCGCCGACCACTAATATAAGGACGACGTCATCCGGGCTACTTATTCCGACCACGGACCACGTCGACCACGTCCCGAGCAGCTCCGCCGAGCTCCGACCACGTCGACCACGTCCCGAGCAGCTCCGCCGAGCTTCGACCACCTCGACCACAAGACTACGTCGCAATGATGATCGTCGCGAAGAACGGCGCTACGACAATCACGACCACAGTCATGAAGACAGGTCGAAAAGCTCGAGGACCGGACAACTTCATCGCCAACGACACGTCAAGCCATCTCTCGAACATCGCAACACGCCGACTACTCCCACCGGTCGTCAATAAAGCTAAGTATTATTTTTAATTGAAAATTTCTTCGATCATCGTACACCTCCGCCGACCACCCTAAGGGTGCGCTCCACGTCGAATTTTCTCCATACATACAATCCAAAACATGTATAAGTTTTTACAGCGGTTCGCCGATACGTTTTCCTTCCTGCTTGAGAATCCTAGAGCCGGCACTGTCTCCGGCTCCACCCCACGCGTGCATGAGAGTCCGCCCTCTGCGCTACGGGTAGTCGGCAGTCGCTCCCTGGTAACACTGGCACTCTACGCGCGGCAGCGTTCCGTACCTCGCGCTACGAGATGTTGGTCAGCCCAGGGCTGGCGCATCCTTCAGGACAGGTTAATACATCGCGCTACGCCTCTACATAACAAAAGGGCTAAAAACAGCTAATGTTATTTTTCGAATATTACACCAAGTATAATTCGTCGCCAACCGAACACCAAGTGTTTACTTCACCTCCTATAGAGAGGTCGATATATTTCGTACACCATCATGTACTACCGCTCTCCGTGTTTATTTTTCAGGAACACAGTTCGGTCAACGAGCTCATGCTTCAGGGTTCGCCAAGACCACTACGGTGCTCGAGGACTCTGGCCAGACCACGCTCGTGCTCGGGGACTCTGGCCAGACCACGCTCGGGGACTCGCCAGACCACTCCGTGCTCTGGGACTTCTCGCCAGACCACTCCGAGCTCCGACCACGTCGATCACATCTCGAGCAGCTCCGCTGAGCTCCGACCACGTCAAGGGGACTTCGTCGGTCGCTCCTCGACCTGTGCTCGGGGACTGCCTTGATCACTCTCCGACCACGGCTCGGGGACTTCGTCGCTCGCTCCTCGACCTGTGCTCAGGGACTTCGTCGCTCGCTCCTCGACCTGTGCTCGGGGACTGCCTCGACCACGGCTCGGGGACTTCGTCGCTCGCTCCTCGACCTATGCTCGGGGACTGCCTCGACCACGGCTCGGGGACTTCGTCGCTCGCTCCTCGACCTATGCTCGGGGACTGCCTCGACCACTCTCCGACCACGGCTCGGGGACTTTGCGTCTCGACTACATGCGACAGGCAACTCGCATACAGTTGGGGATATTCTTTCTCATTTAGACCTTGCTACAAGGCTCATACCTCGCCTTCCAGCAAGCTCGGGGACTACATCGGTACGATGCACCTACCGGTGCATCTTGTATCGCCTGTACGACGGTTGAATTCTCAACTTAACTGGGAATTCTTTTTAGACCCTGGCACCACGTGCCTACGTCACCTACTACCAGGCTCGGGGACTAAGTGGGCACACTTCACCTTGCGGTGAATGTGTTTGTTTTTCGACCTCTACGCCTCTGATGATCAAGGACGCTACGCTTCAGGACGCACTTACATTTCTTTTCAGAAATACAAGTGGGCACACTTCCCAGGACGGAAATCTTTTTCTTTCTTCTTAAGAGCACCATACATTCTTCGGACAACCTACTTCTCCGGTGACAACGGTGGTCGGAGATGTCAAGAACTCAAGCCTCACTGTTCGGAGAAGGTTAAAATGGCGTGTCGTATCAGAATACATGGCGCTCGGGGACTAGCTGTGGGGGATAGACCCCCGGGTACCACAAGATGGTACATGGGCCGCACCATCCGAGGTGGCCCGGCCCGTAAGATCAAGGCGTGCATAACAAGATTACAAGTTGTACTAGATATTGTAATAGTACCAAATAGGATACTTTACTTGTAACCCTCCTCCTCCAGAGTATATAAGGAGAGGCAGGGGTCCCCCTCAGGGACAGATCAAAAAGGGATCATACAGTATACATCTCAATACAATACACCAAAGACACAGGACGTAGGGTATTACGTCGATCAGACGGCCCGAACCTGTCTAAATCGCTGTCTCTGCGCCTTGTGTCACCATCTGGTTCCTGATCACACGCATCCTACCGATAATCAACCACCACGGGCACCCCCCTCGGTGGACTGCCGACCATATTTCGTCGACAGTGACCATAGCTCAATTAGTTATATTCACCGTATGGAATCTATCTGGCTAGGTTTAAATAATTGACGTGGCACATATGCTCATATTTTTTTCTGTATTTATTCTAAGCGATTATCTTTCAAAAAAAATGAGTCTATTTGATTTGATTCGTGGTAAGATTCACATCTTTTTTGTCCAAAGAAGGATGTGCAAACACATATCATTTGGTGATATATATTTGAACTTAATTTGGTGTTTAACCATTCCATATTTTTTTTTCAAAAGGTACTCCCACGGTTCCAAATTATAAGTTATTTAGATTCTTTTTGTGTATATTGTTTTTGTTATACTACTAGAAAATCCAAAATAACTTCCAAATTGGAATGAAGGGGCTACTGTAGAAAAGATATTCCACCTTATTTAAAAATAAAAATAGACTACTTTTAGAAGAAAAATGTCCCACGATATAAATAATGATGTACACGTGGCAATAACAACAATGCTAAAGAAAAAGAAAATGGACCATGCATAATGAGGGTACATTTGAAATAATAAGAAGTGCCCCCACCATTCCCAATTATGTTTTGTCATCCATTTTTTAGTCATTTTGTATGTACTAGCAAGCGTGCCCGTGTTTTATACGAACTCAATATATTTTGGAATCGGACTCTATACCATCGCTAGACTCAAGTTGTTTCTAACTCATACAAGCACGGGTCAGGGATCTAGTTTACATAAAGGATACGAAGGCATGAGGGCAGCTTGGAAAGTAAAAAAAAGTGGGCCAGAAAAATAACTTTGCTCTTTAATATTAGGTATGTATTAAGTTTGTGACCGTAGCTCAACTGGTTATATTCACAGTATGGAATCTATCCGCCTAGGTTAAAATAATTGACTTGACACATGCTCATATTTTATTTCTGTTTTTATTCTAAGCGTTTCTCATTCAAAAAAAGTGTGTATTTAGAACAGAGTAACAACAACAACAACAACAAAGCCTTTAAGTATTTAGAACAGAGTAAAAAGATGTAAATAAAAGTAACTAAAAAGAAAAATAAAACAGGAAGAAGAAAAAAAAATAGGAAAAGAACTAAGCGACACGGAACCCATCACGTGGATGTGGTGCCCAATGAAAGAACGCTTAAAACGAATGAAGCCGACCAAAACACGCAACATGCGCACGCTCCTGGTGGTTGCATAACAGCGTAAGCTAACATATTTTTTCTGTATTTAATGGATTTTTTCTATTTTATATGGGTTGATTGTATCATACAGTGAATTCTATCAGGTTTAAAATAATTGACTTTACACATATGCTCATATTTTTTTCTGTATTTATTCTAAGTGTTTCTCATTAAAAAATGTGCCTATTTGATTTGATTCACGGTAAGATTCCCATCTTTTTTGTCCAAAGAAGGATGTGCAAACACATATCATTTGGTGATATATATTTGAACTTTGGTGTTTAACCATTCCATATTTTTTCAAAAGGTACTCCCACCGTTCTAAATTATAAGTCATTTTGTTTTTTTGTGTGTATATTGTTTTTGCTATACTACTAGAAAATCCAAAACGACTTCCAATTTGGAATGAAGGGGCCACTGTAGAAAAAGGTATTCAACCTTAATTAAAAATAAAAATATACTACTTTTAGAAGAATAATGTCCCACAATATAAATAATGATGTACACATGGCAATCACAACAATGCTAAAAAAAAAGAAAATGGACCATGCATGACGAGGGAACATTTGAAATAATAAGAAGTGCTCCCACCATTCCCAATTATAAAGACGTTTTGAATTTTCTAAATACATAGATTTTACTATGTACTTAGATATATATATTATTTTTAGATATATAAAATTAATGTATCCAGAATAGAGTAGAAAGATTATAAATAAAAGTAACTAAAAAAGAAAAATAAAATAGGAAGAAGAAAAAACAAAATAGGGAAAGAGCTAAGCGACAAGCCGACAAGGTACACATCATGCGGATGTGGTGGTGCCCGAACGCTTAAAACGAATGAACCGAACGAAACCACGTCATGGGCCAAAAACAAATTAGGAAGAGTCCTCGCAACATGCGCACGCTCTCGGTGGTTGCGTAAGCTAACATAATTTTTCTGTGTAGAATGGATATTTTTTTTATTTTATATGGGTTGATTGTTAAGGTTTGAACCTTTGTTTCCTTGACTTTTCAGACGTCTACGTAACGATTTGATCTAATTTCTCTTTTTTGAGAATGTCAGATGTCAAAACTTTTCTTTATTATCTAAAAAAATCAAACTTTTGTTTATTATTATCTAATAAAAAACTAACAAAGGAAGGTAGCGTTACCCAGCAAGCAGTACTAAGAACCCGTTTGGATCAGTTTGGATTCTTAAAAACTAGTTTTTTCCTCTACTTTCTAAAATCTGGATTACGAGCAAAAACTAGCGATGGTGTTTGGATCCTCCAGATTTTAAGAACCTAACTTCAATTGTTGCTCTATGGGTCATAAAATTGATAAAAGCTAGGTATCAACAGCTTCTATAAAAAACTGGCAGAAAAAACTAACCTTATATCTTACCCAGTTTCAAAAAAAACCAGATTTTTAAAAACCGACAAAAATTGGGGGATCCAAACATAGCCTAAGCAATCAGCTCCCCGGTTAAAAACTGACAAAACTAATAATCAATGTACACATTAAATTAGCAAGATCTGACTGATTCGCAAAATCCTCCCTGCTGGCCTCTTTCTTCATGACCACCACGAGCCATCACTCGGGAGCCTCCGATCCTTCGCAGACTAATTATTATCTTGAGCTAAAAGTTAGCTAGTTAAAAATTAGCCAACTAACTATTGGCCAATATATGTTTGGTGGATTCTTAGGCTAATAGGTGCATATATCACTACTAATAATAAATTATTAGCTAGTTATATTTGGTGAATGAGCTAACAGCTAGCTAAGCACACCATGGGCCGAAAATAAAATAAAATAAAATAGAAAAGACCTCACAACGATGTCGTGGATGCTTCTCTTGTTTAATAAAAATTGTGGCAAAGCTTTTTTTCCTCCTTTCGAATAAAATGTGCATGCTCCTCGTTGTTAATAATGACGCCTTGATGACGACTCCTGTTAGGGCGGTGCAGTCATTGATCCTTTCTTTGTTGCCTAAGAGTTTTAGAAGAAGTCGAATGCAAGAATTTTTCAAAGACAACATCGTCTACTCGTTGCGAAAATCAAAGGAAGCCACGAACATGGTAACACCAAACGGGGCAAGACGGCTAAGCCAGATAATTTTAAATTTTGACGACGAGGCTTAGCGAGATGTTGGATCAATGTCGAGTCTACGACTCTGATGTGGTGGTGTTATTTTTGTAACTGAGTAGTTTTTTTTTAACTTCTTCCCTATTCTCTAAAGGTATCTCCTCAGCAAGCGTGTAGTGTTGGCAGATCTCCTCAGCAAGCGTGTTTCTCATGTTGACAGATCTCCTGCTTGTAGCTTCAAAAAAAAACGGCTTGCCGAGTTCTATAATTTCAGAACCAGAAGAAATGAAAAACGTCACAGTTGGCACTTTGTATTCAACAAATTGCTAGTTGCCATGACCAAGAAATGACACCTAAAGAGTCTTACAAGCTCATCACCACTAAGCACTAACAAACCATTGATGTCTAAATGCATGCTGAAGCCTCTCTCGCCATGGAACCTGCCATGAGAAACACGCCTCATGCAATACAAGCATGCGGCAGAAGCACAGGTACTCCGATCGAGAACATCATTACATCACGCTTGGCGAGGCGGCGGCTCATTGTTGTGCCCGTTGCTAGGCCCGGAGGGAGGGATGGGTAGTAGGATGGCATTCGCCACCGGTGCACCGAACGTGTCGGTAACGACGGGGAGACGACGACGCGTACGCTTGTCTCGGTGCCTCGTGGCACTTCGGAAGGAGAAACCTTCGTCGTCACGAGCAGCATGCCGGTGCCGGCGGCGACGGGACACCTCGCCCGGCTCGACATCAGTCGTCGCCACCGGCGCTGGAGCGGCAGGTTGCAGGCTGGGGGTAGTAGGTCCAGGACGTGCCGCCGAGGCCAGCGAGACGGTTGTTGCCAGTACAAGAAGCGGCGACAGAAGCAGCAGTGTAGCCACCGGCACTCTGGCGGCGGTCCTGTTGTTTCGGGTGGCCATTGTTGGCTGATTTTGGTGGTGACTGCCCGGTGGTGGGCGCTACTATATATATTTGGCTGCCTATATATTTTGGTGTGTGAATGTGACGTAGCTAGCTTGGCAAGGCGCTCCAGCTCAATCTCTTCTTCTACTATACCATGTATGTATATATGATTATTCTCCTCTGACAGTATATATGGATATAAATATATATGAACTATAGTGGCTGCAATGCAATAATAAATGAACTACATAAATGCAAAATGCAAATATGTATCACCATGAAAGACCATGCTTTCGTGTTGAGCTGGATGGTGCTTGAAAAATGGTGAAATTGCCTGAGCTCACAAGATCATCGCAAGAACAAAAAAAGTTTAAAATTATAAACCACTGCCGGATCACCAGGCGACTAATGATTTATCTGACCTATATTCTTCTACATAGTGATCTCGTATGACGATGATGAGATGGGCCGGGGTTGAGCGACGTGGGGGCTGAACCTAGGGTTTACCCGTTGTCGACCTTGGCTTGTTTTTGTTCTACCTCCGCAAGAGCCTCCCTATGCCTCCCTTACCCGTCGTGCAGCCTCCTGCTCTCTTGCTTTCTTGGTAGGGGAGGCTCTGCTCTGTCGACTCTCGTCCGCCGTGTTTCCTCCTCCATACTGTGCCTGCTTCTACCCTTGTCCTCGCGGATGGCTAGGGTGGTGGCCACGCCGTCGCTAGGGAGTCCCACAGATCTAGCCTGAGGAACAACCCTCCAATCAGCACCACTGCGACCCATGTTGGGGCACTTAATCTGCATTGGTCATAGTTCGTCCCCCTACACGATACTCATTGCTTCTTCTGCCCTCGTCGCCGTGGATGGCTAGGGTTGTGGCCTTGTCGTGGTTGGGGTGCCCCTTAGATGCAAATATGGGGATGACCCAATTGGTCAACGCCGCTGCCCCTTTTCTATCTGTGGCGTCCACCACGAGGTCACTGCTTTCGTAGTGCTCTCCCTCTTAGTTTGGCATTGCTGCACCACCAGCGACACCCATCAAGGAAGTGGGCGCGACAAGCCCTAAAAATGATATGGCATGGCCTGGATCTAGATCTGTGGCTACTTCCCCTTTGGCCATTGATGTTGCCACCTTTGAACCTATGCATCCGTCTCTGTCACCAGTTCCTGCTTCCCCTAGTCCATGTTGCTTCTGTGGTTGCTGAGAATCAAAAGAATTTACTCTTCACAACTCCATTGATGCTCCTTCATGCCTTGTTGTTTTGTAGAGGGAGCAAGAGGCGGTTGTGTTGTTGTCGAATGGATATCCCCGATTGACATCCAGTTGGTGGTCCCCAAGGAGGTCATTCTTCGGCTCAATGAACGCTAGCGTTCACAGGTGTGTCTATCTGGCGATGGGCTCGAGCTGATCGAGTTCTTGTATGACCAAAAATCCTTGCAGCCTTTGATTGATGGTTGCTTTCTGCAAGCAAGGTTGAGATGGTTCTTCCCATATGGGACTATGTTGCATGTTTTTATAGTTTTTGGAAAATAATGTTAGGATCACTACTACTGGAGGAGGGATGTTTCCTGCCGTGCGTAATAATTTTTTTTGGGAAATGTTCCAATTTAGAATTATTGGGAGTAGAAAGGTGTACTTATGGTTAGAGATAATCTAAGAACAGCATGAATTATTTGATTTGAGAAGAAAATGTCATAATTTTGGCACTTTGTATTCAAATTATTGCCGGTTGCCAACTTACAGTGACCAAGAAATGGCACATAAATAAAGAGTCTTGCATTCAAGCTCATCACCACTAAGCACTAAGAATCCTTGGAACACGAGAAACACGCCCATGCAACAAGCATGCACAAGTGCAAGTACTCAGCTACAGCTAGCGAACATCACGCCAGCTGGGCAGCCGGCGGCTCACCAGGGTAGGATCTGTTGTGCCCCTTGCTAGGCCCGGAGGTTGGGATGCCTCTCAACGCCGGCGAGATGCGCC
Organism: Miscanthus floridulus; assembly: GCF_019320115.1. Classification (NCBI taxonomy): domain Eukaryota; kingdom Viridiplantae; phylum Streptophyta; class Magnoliopsida; order Poales; family Poaceae; genus Miscanthus; species Miscanthus floridulus. The sequence goes on from NC_089596.1 coordinate 12,151,839, forward strand.
GCTCCACCGAACGTGCCGTCAACGCTGGGGAGACGACGCTTGTCCAGGTGCCTGGCGTTTCGGAAGGAGAAGCCTTGGTCACCACCAGCAGCATGCCTGCGGCGACGGACACCTCGCCCGGCTCGACACCAGACGCCACCTGCGCTGGAGCGGCAGGTTGCGTGCTGAGGGTAGCAGCAGGACGCGCCGCCGAGGCCAGCGAGACGGTCATAGCCAGTAGAAGAAGCGGCGGCAGAAGCAGCAGTGCCACCGCCGGCACTCTGGCGGTGCTCCTGCTGTTTCGGGTGGCCATTGTTGGATGCTGGTGAGCAACTATTTTGGTGTGTGACGCAGCTAGCTTGGCAAGGTGCTACAGTTGGCTGGGCTACTACTGCTCTCGTCAATTGCTGCTGTATATACACAGGCTGCTCTCTTGATAGAAATAAACACGAGCTATATAGTGGCTGCAATAATAAATGAACTATATAAATGTAGCTAGATATATATACATCTGTACCACGATAGATCATGCTTCGTGGATGGTGCTTATTTTGAAAAAAAAATGGTGAAATTGCCTATGAGCTCACGATATTAGCGCAAGATCAAAAAAAAAAACTTACTATTACCACTAATATATACTCCACGTTAATCCTCATGAAACGTGCTACGAAAAGTGATAAATCTAGAAATTCCCAAAATAATAAGAAACATGCATCCTTTAATTCAATATACTCTAATTATCATCGCCAAAAATAGCCATATATTGAATTCTATTTTATTGTATAAAAAATACCCACATTTGCCATTATGACAATATATAAATTAACCCCTAAATTTGCATCCAAATTAATCACCTGTGCGTTATGAAAGACAATTGGAAATAACCATAGAAGTTTTGCATCTAAATTGCCCACCTCTACCAATATTAAAATAGCCCCTAAATCTGTGTCTAAACTATACCCATCTCTGTCATCATGAAAGATTATTTTAAAATAATCCTAATGCTTGTGTTTTAATCTAAATCACAAAAACTAAACATGATCCTTGCAACACTCTTTTTCACCCGTTGAGCTGCAGTATCACTGCCAGTCTCAAAATGCAGTGTTTTTTTAAGAGTAATAGGGCATGACCCAGTCTTATCATAGTGAGACCAAAGATTAGTTACAATAACTGGATGGGTTACATCCGAACAAGGAACATCTCAGGTTCAATCAACAGAAGATAAAACAACATAGCAATTGCTACCCATACCCATTTACGCCTTAATGGACAGGCAGGGAAAGCGTTGAACGCCTCCTCCATTGCAGACATGGGTAGGAGAAAGTTCTGGGCTTCCTCAGGTATCGCCATCTCCCAGGTCATCGCTGTTTGGTATAGTAGTCTGTTTGAAGTTGGCTTCTGCAAATCAGGCCTCATATTATTTTGCAGGATGATCCCCATCTGTGCCATGGAAGACTAATAGACCAAGCGCCACCTGGAAAAGTAGACAAATAATTTTCAGTCCTAGTTAGCAGCGGACAAACCAGCCGAAAAAGACAGAAAATTATACAAATTATACTGCCAAAAAAATGGTAATTCAAGGTTTGTACGCCAGGGCCACTTATTGTGTGACAAAAGCACATAACCTTCATTAGAAGTTTATCTTGGACAAAAAATTAGCCAAGTTTCAGTGTTCCAGGGAAGTCTCATACATTTTCAAAGTCTAAATAGATGAAGGTCATGATCCTAAAGTTATAGGAGAAGTTTAGGTAGCGCTACTCTACAAGGTTATGAGAATAAGAAATCTGCAGTTTAAGCTATGTACTTTTGAAAAAAAAGACATGTCTGGTCTAAATATTTTTAAGCTTTGTATTTGGCGAAAACAAAACAGGTCACTTGGAGGTACCGTTTATAAGTTTCTCAATCAACTGCACTCCAAGTTTAAATAGAAGAACAGAATTTTGGCTGTGAAAATTTGTACCATGGTTTTTGGGTAATATTGTTGTGAACAGACCGGTATGCAGGACGTATTAAGTCATTAATTTTGAAATGACCAGTAAGATATTATATTATTATGAAAGATGGATTGCCCTTGTGCGGTTGTGCCTATCTGTTATGCCACTATGTCTGAAGGAGACGTGAGAAATGAAGGCATGAACAGGGCATCCAAAGTAGCAGAGCAAATCTAGCCATCTAGGCAAGTTTCTAGCAAATTCTAATCAAAGAAAGAAACAGGGCTAACATGATCAGGGTTCAAAAATATAAAGAGAGACGAAACTCAGAATAAACTATGGACAAGATAAGCATACTGTCGCACCCGGTTTTAAAAACAAAACCAGATACACACCATATGTAAGCTTAGAAAGTCAAATCTCACATATGGCTACAAATAAGGATAATATCAAAAGACAATGCTCAATATATAACAAACTTAGTATAAATGATATAACCTAAGATAACAAACAGCGGAAAGACAACTCCGATCTTCGGGTGAAGACTCTAATTCCACAGGGATAACTGACTAGTTGATCATAAGCCTAATTCCTCTAAACTCTAGCAATTTGGAACCCATATGGGATTTTTCCAAAAGATTTAAAAAGTAAAGCAAGCGTAGGTACATGTCGTACTCTATAAATATAACATGAGGTTCATGAGGCTCAAAATGTTGACACTGGTTTAACTGCGATTAGCTTTTAAATAGTCATCTTTTAGCAATTGGGTGACAACAAGTTTATTCACGAGCCCATATAAACACATGATCAGGTAAACATGAATAATAAATAGCATAAACAATTAACCATTAATGAGCCTCTTTATCATCAGTATCATTAGTGTTTATCATCTATTCCGTAAGGGTCCAAGGCCGCTCAAGACCGTGAGCACGGTTGATATACCAGTTTTACACTCTGCAGAGGTTGTACACTTTTACTGTGAGTCATGATTTACCCTTTCGCCCGAAGTAGCTAATCTCTTGAACCACTTCCAAGGAAGGTCGACAGAGTTCACTATGAAGCCTTTCAAAGGTTCATCTAACAAGTTAGGGTCATTAGATTTACTCGGCAAATAGATATAGGAACCCCCTGTCGAATGGCACAATGACACGCAGCCTGTACACATAAGAGTAGAGGCTGTCCTATACCCGATTCGTCAAGCCATTCTTATGCCATAAAGGTAACCTCTAACAAGCTAGAAAATGTCCTCATACTGAGCTAAAGCCAGAGCCATATAGCCCTTATAGTTGTACTGTAAGTCTCGGATGTTCATTTACAGATAAGTCCTTAAGGAGAGAAATCTAGAACACCATAAAAACAGCCCAATGCTCTAGCCCCCTTGTTTCATGTTGCTAAAAAGCATCTTTTAGTGTTTATTGCATATACCATTAGTCAAGTTACAAGATCATGGCCTTTAATTGATCACTAGCATTATACTACCCAATGCAATACCCCATAGGTGACAAGGAATCTAGGATATCAAATAGCTAGGATAATTACTACGGTTGCCAATGTAGACACATGCATATGATTAAATTATTAAAGTGAATAGGACAACAAGGAAGATCCCATGCTATACTTGCCTTAAACTCTGATCCTTCTTCTATTGAATTATAACCTTCAAAGAACTTCTTCTGTATCACCAACTTCTTTTATATCACCAACGCAAAGCTTACCGACTGGACATGATCATAGAATACCACACAAGCATCCATGCAATCATACACAAAGCAAACAATAATACTAAATTAGAACAGTACAGCAAATATAATAAACAACAAGTAAAAAGTTTTTAAAGATGTTCTACACGTTACTACGATCACACAGACGTGAAAAGCTCTCTAATCGGAGCTATAACGAAAAAGTTATGAACTAAACAAGATTTTCTTTAATAAAATAATAGATTAAATCTAACCTCAAATTTCAAAAGTTGAAAATATATTTAACAGTAGTATAAATATGTAGATTACGCAATTATGAATCTAACGCAACTTGAACGGATCAAATCGGAGTTAAAACGGAGAAATTATGGCCTAAAGAAAACTAGTGGCAAAACTGTAAATAGATGAAAACGTATTTTGAATCTACTAGAAAAAATACGCTTTCAGAATATAAAAACATATTTTGGAAGTGCGCCTTCGACTGCGGGTTAGATTATTCAAAAGCCGAGGGTCTCTTTAGCAAAAGTACAGGGACGACGTGTTCTATACTAGAAAAGGGCAGGGACTCTTTTGAAAGTATGCTGGCCGAAGAGGTATGGTTGGATTTAAGCCATCCGATCGAGATTGGACGGTGGGGATTAGATGGGGGTGAGTGAGGGCGCGGCCAAAACAGGAACCGGCATGGCGGGACGCCATTGCCCTGCGACGTAGAGCTCGTTGGCGAGCGCGAAAACGGTCCTAGAGACCACGGGAAGACAAACTAGAAACACGGGGAGGAAAAGGAGAGAACTGTGAACTCGGCTAGGCATCTTACCGGGGCGTGGAGCGGACAGAGGCGATGCACGGCTTGGCGGGGCAACGACAGACGGCGGTGCTAGGATTCCGCTGTGGCGCGGTGATTCGGCGACTTGGCTGCGGCTTCGAGGCTAGGGATGGAAGCGACATGGTATAGGGTTGCTATTTATGGCAGGGAAGCAACGTGGGGCGCAAGGCAAGGCGCGGAGTCATGGCGGCGTTGGCCTCTTGTGGCGGACAGAGTCCGTGGAGGGGTACGATGGAGGTAGGAGATGGCATGACTGATAGCTGGGTCCCACAAAGTCAGCGACAGGGGAGGCGCGGAAGAGAGAGGGCATGACGACGCGGCTGTGCGGTTGCGTGGCTAGGCCGGTGGCGCAGTGGGCCTGTGGTTCGGCAGGGCGGGGAAGCAGGCCAAGAGAGGTGAGAGGTGGCATGAGTGCGCTGGGCCACAGGAGAAGGAAAAGCGGAGCTAGGTCGAGAGCGGGAGGGGAAAAGGTGGGAACGGACCAGGTCGAGGAGAAAAGGCCAGCGAGCCAGATGAGAGAAAGGAAATTTCTTTTCTTTTTAACTCATTTTCCTTTTATTTTAAAGCCAGTTAAAAACCCTTTTTAAAAGCAATTTAAATTATTTTGAATTTTATACAAAGCCACACATTCCAATAATTCCAGTGCACCAGCATGTATGCACAAACAAGTTGCTAAACCTTAGGATGAATTTTAATTTACTGAAAGATATTATTTTTCCTATGCTTTTCTGAGCAAAAAAAAATACAAAATTAAATCTTTTTAGCCCTATTTCAAAATGAGCAAATTTTAGGGTGTTACAATTCTACCCCCTTAAGATGAATCTTGTCCTCGAGATTCGTGGAAATGGTGACAAAAGAGATAGACATTCTTCGCCTTTGGATTCTTCTTTACTTCATTGAGTAGTTCCATCTTCTTGATAAGGACCCCACTTTACTTTATATACCTGTTAACCTTACTCCAAGTACTTTCTCAACAAATCCCAAGATTTTGACGGGTACTTCGAATAACCCTCAGGTAACTCCAATCACTAGGCCACCTTTCCTTTTTAATCCATACTACAAATTCTCTTTCTTAAAATATCCACCTTCCAACGGTGCCTTTTCACTTTCTTGGTCCAAAGTAGGCTATCACCAGCTTTAAAACATTAATGACTTCATATGCTCAGATCAAATTTCTCAACTCTCAAACACAATTCTAAGTCCACGGTTCCAAATCTTCTTAGCATAACTCTTTCTTGCTAAGGGCATCAACAACAACTTTTGCTTCTCCAAGTGATATCACTTTTCCAATTTATAAAACCTTGATTGCTTCAATCCAACAATGATGTCACAAGCTCAAAACCATCTTAGTGAAGATGTCCTTCAGATTCTTGTGATCCACCTAAATGTCACTTGTTATGCCCAAGTAAATAGTACTTCCATGCTTTACAATGGATAACTCCACATAATATGTTTGGTAGTTCAACTCACGCTTCCTTAGTTGACTTAATGAATAAGCTACTACTTTTTATTCTTATATAAGGACACATCCCATAACTCGACAGAGTGCATCATAGTAGATATAAAGCTCCTGTACTTATCTGACAAAGCTAATACATAGGTTTTACTTCAACCCTCTTTTTTTCTCCATCAAATACTTAGCTTAGGTATCTTGATCTGAACTTAAAATCTTCTCCAGTAACACTATCAATACCTTGACGATCTTGGATAAACCTCCCTTGAACCTCTAACCAAATCTCATTGAAAACTCTAAGTTCTCTCTTACATCCTTGGGTACCACCTTTATTATCAAATTAACCGATTCTTCCAAGTGAGGGCTAGAGAGCATAACTGAACTTCATATGGCACCTTGAGCATTTGGACCCTTTTTAGTTGGATAGTTTGCATAGGCGTGATCATCTATCTTATTGATCTCCTCCAAAGGTGTTTGTTCCTCTACACTGACATATGAAAACTCATAGTCCACTTTACTATCCTCAGTGTACACACCTTCCAATTGATCATCCTCGTATTCCTTAGGTGCATGTTGAATACCCTCATACTCAATTGTTTCTCCTGACGGTGTTGTTAGAAGCACCAAACATTGGGCATACTTAACCACTCCCTTACAAGTAGACAACCATCCCTTTCCAAGGATAACATCAATGTCCATTAACTCCAAAACTACAAGGTTTGCCTCAAAGTTTACCCCCTTTATGTCAAGATTAACTTTTAGCCATATGCGGTTTGCCTTCTTTTATCCTCCTAGAGAGTTAACTATCAGGGGTTTCCTCATCAGAAGCATAGTTATCTTTTGATCTTCTACATATTCCCTAGATATGAACGAATGTGAAGCACTGGGGTCAAACAAAACCATGGTAGGGGCTGAGTCTACTGGAATGAACCCCACGATAACCTCCTTAGCTCCATGAGTGTTAATCATATCCACATTGTTCAACCTACCTTGAATGTAGTTTCGCTTTAACTTATTTCCTTGCACCTGCTCCTTATGGACATTCTGTTCTGGCTCCTGCTGCTATTGATTCTGGCTTTGATTACTCTCAGCAACTTCTCAAGACAATCATTCTCATAATGTTTAATCTTACCACAATCATAATCTTCCTCACTAGTAGAAGTATTTGTCTTCATCAAGGTGATAGTGGGAGGTGACAGACATGGCTCTTGAGAGCTAAAATGCTACACATCATCATTGGGTTGATGATACTGACGTTGATCTATACTCCCAAGCAGATTCATAGGGTGTGACTGGCATTCTAGTTGTGTAGCAAAACAGAGACGAGTGTTTCTTAACTGGCGTTGAAGGTCACGCTTTCTCTTCTTCACTTCTATCTCTCGATGCTTGTTCTCAATTACAATTGCTCTATCCACCAACATTTAATAGTCGACATACACAACGGTCATCAGCTGTAGTTGCAAATCATCATTCATACCTTTCAAAAAGTGTTTCTGTTTCTTAGCATCACTATCCACCTCTCTTGGAGCATAGCATGATAATTGAGTGAACCGGTTACGACACTCACACACTGACATAGATCCTTGCTTCAAGTTGAGAAACTCTTCTTGTTTAAGTTCTACCTCACCTAACGAAATATGGTAGGACCTGAAGCTCTCGCTAACCTCATTCCAGGTGATCTATCCAGCATTGTTAGGACGTCCATATTGGTAAGACTCCCACCAGTCTTGTGCTACACCCTAGAGTTGGCTGGATGCAAAAAAGCACCTTCTCATGGTCATCACACTGAGCTATGTTCAAATTTTGCTCCACAGCTCTAAGCTAGTCATCAGCTTCTACTGGTTCGCTTGTATGAAAGAATATCGGTGGGTATCACTTCATAAATTCACCATGCTTGTCAATAGGTGGTGCTTAATGCGGGTGGTTCAACACACTTTGAGCAAGAGTCTACAATAACTAAGTCTGCGTCATCAAAGCTTGCTCTATAGATGGGGGATGTGATGGCGGTGGATTAGAATTGGTAGGATTCCTTCCCAGTGAGAGCTAGAATCTACAAAACCACCTTCACTTTGGCTACCCCTTAAGAAAAGATCAACTAAAGGACACAAAAGGACATCTTGCACCTCCTTCTAGATGAGCAAACTAGTATCAAGACGTTCTGACATCCCAAAGAATGCATGTGCATATCTAAGAACAAGCAACTTGATTTTTCCTCACGGGATGAAAAACAACAGTGCAGTAAAATAGTTGTAATTGTCATTCTGTTAATCCAATGAAGTTGTAGCTTATACCGTTCGAAAGCTTATCAAATTCCCCACAACTTCCTTATAGAACACTTTTCTAGATTCTATAGTTTAGGTAGTCGAAAACAGTGCACTACAGAAACTATTCTAGGTTTTAGATAGCACAGTTGCATGGTCTTGTGATTTTCATAACTCCCAAACCATAATGGCTATAAGGGAGGTTCTTGTGGTCAGAGAAATATGTTGAAGTATACTATTGTCTAGAAATTTTTCATGATTTTTGGTAGTCCAAAGACAGAGATATAAACTGATAAAGATAGGTTGCTCTGAAGTCAGGATAGAGAAAACAGGAGAGAACCTAAACCCAACTATTTATTTCATTAATCCTTATACCTTAGGCCTATAAACTAAATGAAATTGTGGAAACACCCAACAAGATCATTGCAATTATTATAAAGATTCAAAACAAGCAGAAGCATAATGACAATTCAACAAAGCAATAAAGGTGCATAATTCAATCATTGACTCAACTTGCGATACTATCGTCCTTATTGTACTAGGGGTAACAATCCTAAGACTCGTCTTCAGATTATGCAAGAATGTGGTGAGGAACAGTTCTAAAAGCATATCAAATTAAGGAGTTAAGATAAGAACAAAGACTTTAAAATAAGCACCAAGGTAGAGATGAATAGCAAGGGTAGAGATATAGTAGAGAAGAAAATATCAAGGTTCATAGAGCAAGGGTTTTTGTAGCAACTTCTAAACCTTAAAACGACCAGTTTCTACTAAGCTTGTGTCCTACAGTCAGCATTGCTCTGATGCCACTTTGTCGCACCCAATTTTAAGAACAAAACCAGATACACACCATATGTGAGTCTAGGTAGTCAAATCTCACATATAGCTACATATAAGGATAATATCAAAAGACAATGCTCAATATATAACATACTTAGTATAAAGGATATAACCTTAGATAGCAAATAGCGGAAAGACAACTCTGATCTTCAGGTGAAGACTCCAATTCCACAGGGACAACTGACTGGTTGATCACAAGCCTAATTCCTCCAAAATCTAGCAATCTGGTACCCATCTGGGATTTTTCCAAAAGATTTAAAAAGTAAAGCAAGCGTAAGTACATGTCATACTTAACAAATATAACATGGGGTTCATGAGGCTCAAAAGGTTGACACTGGTTTAACTGTGATTAGCTTTTAATGAGTCATCTTTTAGCAATTGGGTGGCAACAAGTTTAATCACAAGCCCATATAAACACATGATCAGGTAAACATGAATAATGAATAGTATAAACGATTAACCATTAATGAGCATCTTTATCATCAGTATCATCAGTGTTTATCATCTATTCCATAAGGGTCTAAGGCTGCTCATGACCATGAGCACGGCTGATATACCAGTTTTACACTCTGTAGAGGTTGTACACTTTCACTGTGAGTCGTGATTTACCCTTTCGCTCGTGGTAGCTAATCTCTAGACCCACTTCCAAGGAAGGTCGGCAGGGTTGAAAGCTCTAGTTTGGTTTTGGTGAATTGATGAAACCCTAAGTGCTAACCTAGTGTATCAAAGTGATTATAAGATAGGTGGCACATTCCAAGTGGTGAAGCAAATGAAGATCATGACATGATGATGGTGATGCCATGGCAATGATCAAGTGCTTGGACTTGGAAAATAAGAAAGAGAAAAACAAAAAAAAGCTCAAGGCAAAGGTGAAATTTATAGGAGCGTTTTGGTTTGGTGATCGAGACACTTAGCGAGTGTGATCATATTTAGGATCGATAGCTATACTATTAAGGGGGGTGAAACTCGTATCAAAATGCGGTTATCAAAGTGCCACTAGATGCTCTAACTCATTGCATATGCATTTAGGATCTAGTGGAAAACTAACACCCTTGAAAATGTTTGTGAAAAAATGCTAACACACGTACACAAGGTGATACACTTAGAGGTTGGCACATTTGAGCAAGGGTGGAGAAGTTGGTGAATCAAAGGAGGTGTTTTTCACTGTCAAACAGTGATGGAACACTGAGTTTGAAGTGATCGGACTCGGGGTTCCAGCGTCCGGTCAATTTTAAAAGAAGTTGGTACTCTCAGCTTGTGATTGGACGCAGGTGATCGGACTCTGACTGAACACTATTCAGCGTCTGGTCCTGCTGATGTGGCAGCACATAGAGAAGAAGGTGAGTGACTGGATGCTGGACGAGTCCGGTCGGGCATGACCGGACACGTCCAGTCACAAAAAACTGTCTCTAGAACCTTACTGGAAATGACCAGACTCTAGTGATGTAGCGTTCGGTAGGAACTTAACACATAGCACGAAGTAGACTAGCCATTAAGATTGGGTACTCAACATTTGAAGCTGATGACATGTGGCGATCATCAGGTGACCGAATGCAGGGGTCCAGCGTCCGGTCAACCTGACCGGCGTGTCCGATCGCCCCGAGTTGGGCTGCAGTGATAACCTAATGACTCTATTTCATTGGGGGCTCTATTTAAAGGCATGTGGCTGGCTCTAGCTCCCTCTCTTGGCCATTTGCATTGACATAGCAACCTTGTGAGCTTAGCCAAAGCCCTCCCACTCATCTCCATCATTGATTCATCATCTTTGTGAGATTGGGAGAGAATCCAAGTGCATTGCTTGAGTGATTGCATCTAGAGGCACTTGGTGTTCGTGTTTCGCTGCAGGATTCACTTATTACTCTTGGTGGTTGCCACCACCTAGACAACTTGGATCAGCGAGGATCATCGAGCGGAGGTTGGTGATTGTCTCCAGCTCCGATCGCGGTGATTATGAGGGGTCTTGTGCCTTCCTCGGCAGAGCGCCGAAAGGTAACTCTAGTGGATTGCTCGTGTCATTGAGTTACCTCACTTGTGGGTAGGTTCTTGCGGTGTCCAATTGTGTGGACGAGGTTCGTGCAACACCTCTTAGCCGCCAAACCACCAAGTGTTGGTCGACACAACGGGGACTAGCGTGCCGACAAGCACGTGAATCTCAGGAGAAAAATTGATTGTCTCTTGCCCTTTGATGTTTTCCTGGTGATTGAATTGGTATTCATCTTGTGATTGGTTCACTCCTTTACGTGGTGGTATAATCACCCTACTCACTCTTTTACATTCTCGCAAACTAGTTGTAGCAAGCTCTTTAGTGTAGCTAGAATTGAGAGCTTGCTTTGTAGTTTAGGTTCATCTAGTGGAGCTCTTTAGTGTAGCAAGTGTGAGAGCTCTTAGTGAGTAGTGACTTAGCAAATTGTGTGTTTAGTGATCATAGTAACTAGAAATGTTGGATAGGTGGCTTGCAACCCTTGTAGAGCTAGAGCAAGTTTGCATTTCACTATTTGTCAAACTAATCAAATTGCTCTAGTTGGTTTGTAGATTTTTTTAAATAGGCTATTCACCCCCCCTCTAGCCATATTAGGACCTTTCAAGGGTTCACTATAAAGCCTTTCAAAGGTTCATCTAACAAGTTAGGGCCATTAGATTCACTCGGTAAATAGATATAGGAACCCCTTATCGAATGGCACAATGACACGCAACCTATACACATAAGAGTAGAGGATGTCCTATACCCGATTCGTTAAGCCACCCTTACGCCATAAAGGTAACCTCTAACAAGCTAGAAAATATCCTTATACTGAGTGTCAGTGTTTCGATCAAACACCAGCTAGTAAATTTATAATTGTTGCATGCTAGGCTCGGGTGGTGTACTAAAGGACATAAGGTTTATACTGGTTCAGGCAGAATGTCCCTACGTCTAGTCCACTGCTGCTCATGTTATTAGTATCGAAAAAGGTTCATAGTAGGGGGTACAAATGGTCGAGAGAGGGATAGATCCCAAGTCTCTGATGGAAAGATTGAAAGGACACCAAGAGCTCGCTTGCTGCTTGGCTGTGTCTTGTCTGTCAAAAATTATCAGGGCCCCTTAGTGGGGTGCCCTGCCCTCCCTTTTATAGACCATGGGGGGAGCAGGGGTTAAAGTTGGGAGAAAGAGGAAAAAACGAAAGGTAGAGAATGTCCTTCGAGGGAGCCGGGTCTTCCTTTTCCCCTGTGTCTGCCCTGCTAACATGACAGACCGTGTTAGGGATGGCATGTTCGCGGATCCTTATAGGGCCATGCCCTAGCCTCCTTTAGCAAGTGGGTGCATCCCATCCTACTCTAACGGATGGTGTGGCGTGCCAGAGAGCCAAGCTGTGACCCTTCGGTGAGTAGACAGGGAAGTGACCATGCGTCCGTCACTGTGGATGATATGAGTTCTATCTTGGATCATAGTGGTTGTCGTATGCTTGTGTTAGTATCTACGTCCGAGGGCTGATGGCGGCGCCTACAACACTATGGGATAAACATCGGTGCCTACAACACAGTTTGGGCTCTATCAGGACGGAAAGGGTCTAAAGCGCCTGTCCTATTGTATCCTAACAGCACCTTCCTGCAGGCATGCAGGGCATGGCCCTCGGTACCACGGTTGACTCGAATGTCCTATCGTACCCTATGCTCATCTTTATGAAGGAGCATGGTGTGGTCGTCGGGCGAGGTGGAGCCTACCCTCAGACGTCGGGCGAGGTGGAGCTAGCCCTCAGCCATCGGGCGAGGCGGAGCCAGCCCTCGGACACCGACCGAGGCGGAGCCTGCCCTCATTAGTCAGACGAGGTGGAGCCTACCCTTAGATATCAGGCAAGGCAGAGCCTACCCTCGGACGTCGGGCAAGGCGAAGCCTATCCTCAGCCGTTGGGTGAGGCGGAGCCAGCCCTCAGACGTCAGGCGAGGCGAAGCCTACCCTCAGCCATTGGGCAAGGCGGAGCCTGCCCTCGAACGTCAGGTGAGGTGGAGCTAGCCCTCAACCATTGGGTGAGGTAGAGCCTGCCCTTAGATGTTGGGTGAGGAGGAGCCAGCCCTCAGCCATCGGGCGAGGTGGTGCTAGCCCTTAGACGTCGGGCGAGGCAGAGCCAGCCCTTAGGCGTTTGGGAGAGATGAAACATGCCCTCAATCGTCGGGCGAGGTGGAGCCTGCCCTTAGCCGTCGGGCAAGGCGAAGCCAGCCCTCAGCCATCGGGCAAGGCGGAGTCATAGCCCTCAGGGGTCGGGCAAGGCGGAACCAATCTTTCATTATTTGGGCAAGAAGTGTAGTAGCGTTCTTGTCTGATCGGAAGCGTCAATGTTCGATGGTTATTAATTCCACCTCATTTTGTACCCCGGTATTATGTCCCAACAGTAGCCCCCGAGCCCTCGAGTGATTCAGATAGAATCCCCCAGGGGGTATTTTAACTTGCCAGAGGGTGTAGCCCCCGAGCTCCTGGGTGATTCGGGTAGAATCACCCAGGGGGTGTTTCGATTCGCCAGAGGGTGCACGTGAGCGCACCCATCGGGTGTAGCCCCCGAGCCCTCGGGTGATTTGGGCAGAATCACCCGGGGGTATTTCAATTCGCCAGAGGGTGCGCGCGAGAGCACCTATCGGGTGTAGCCCCCGAGCTCCCGGGTGATTCGGATAGAATCACCTGGGGGGTAATTTTGGACCCTTCGTGGGTATGGCTGTGAGATTTGGTTTTTTGTCAATCTGGATAGTTTAAAGGAAATCCTGGTATCCCATTTACAGGGATTCGTCCAAGGTTTGATCGGTTGGGACTTGATTACGCATCGAGGCTCCCTTGAGGCTTGTGTGCCTGAGTCCTGGTCGCTTATGGGCCCATCCCTCATTGGGATGGCCATCGAGACTGTTGGACCAACCCTTGGACTCCTGGGCCCAGGCGGGCCATTGAAGAAGCTTTTTGACCTGCATCCCCTCTGTGCAAAAAGAATCCTGGTCTGCTTGGGAAGGCAAAACACCCAGCGTGATTTTGGTGGGAAAGGATAGGGATTGTGGGCGCACATCCGGCGATGTGACATGGTGGTGTATCATGGTAGGCTCAAAGATCAAGGCGGACGGTTTGCTCTTCTCGCATTCATCGCCCCTATAAAACCATGGGGTTCACCCCTAGGGTTCTATACTTTGCCTCCTCACCTTTGCATCTACAACCTCCGCGGCTAGTCACCTAAGCCTCCCACACCCGCATTGCTGCTGCCGTCAGCTCGCATCCGCATTGCAGCCGCCGTCAAGCTCACATCCACCCCTTCCCCATCATTTCAATGGAGCCATGGTGTAGATCCAATATCACCCCTCAGCGCCTAGAGGGCCTCATCCACCATGGCCTCCTTTGCCCATTGACCACTGTCGAGGAGTGGCGGCTGCCTAGTGATGAGAACGAGCCGTCGCTGCCCGAAGGATATGTTGTGTCCTTTGCTCACTTCCACTAGTAGGGATTTGCCGTACCTACTCATAAGTTCCTTCGGGGGCTGTTGGATTACTACCAGGTTTTGTTGCAACACCTTACTCCCAATGGGGTCTAGCACATTGCGGTGTTCATCGCCCTATGTGAGGGGTTCCTGGGGATTAGTCCCCACTTCGATCTGTGGCAGTATCTCTTCGCCATCAACCTATCAAAGAAGCGGGTTGGGAAGCAAGAGCTGAGCATGCCAATGGGATGTGCCAGCATTCATCTGCACAATAACCAGGTGAATGACTACCCATCGATGCATCTGTCGACCTCCAACTAGGGGTGGCATTCGCATTGGTTTTATGTCAAGGATGACGTGGCCGCCCCTTGCCGGTGTTCTCCGGGCGCATCATCGAAGAGGTCCTGGAGTCATGGAAGTGGGGTGTCCTAGACAAAGATAAGAAGAGGATCAAGGACCATCTCGCTGCCCTCCAAATTCTGAAGGAGAGGGGCATGAAGGGATCAGAGATCATCGGGGCCTACCATACGCGGAGGGTGGCACCTCTGATGAGCCACACGCTCCCCCTGTTCCTGATGGAGCCCGGGGCATCGCTTGAAGGGACGACACTCATCCATGAAGTGCTCCCCCACCGAAGTGGCATAGCGGATCAAGGAGGCGATGCAGCCTTTGAAGGACAACGCCGGCGTTGTCCTTGATTTCGTGTATCTGGTGCTGGAGCATCCCCCAATGCGGCCAGAACCGGGGTTCATCGATTTTGTAAGTTCCCTTTTCCCATGCCTCCTCTTCACTTGAATTTCTGACCCCTTGACGATGACCTCAGGATAGCAAGACCAGCCCAAGAGACTTGTCCTTGGGGATAGCCCGGCTCTGCTACTGAAGGACCAGATCCTGGAGACAGCGAATCGCACCGTGGCCAAGTGGGATAGGAGGACAAGGGAGCTCAAGAAGAAGAAGATGCTATGGAAGTAGCAAGCATGGGATCGAGGAGAGAAGACAGGTAGTGATGATGATGACGACGAGGATTTTGATGAGGTAGTTGCCGATGTGGATTGGGATGTCCTGGAGGGCAAGGTTTCACTGACGGGCACCCAATTGTCCACGCAGGGACCCTTCCCGTTCCACGTGGGGGGAAGTGAGTCCGTGCGGCCGACGAAGATGGGCCAAATCATCAGCCCATCCCCAGGACCGGCGAGAGCTGGTGGACCCACCGCCGCACCAGGGGTGCCGGCGGAGGATCGGTGGATGGGGGGAGGTGGATATGCCACCGCGCTTGAGGTGCTGATGGAGGGGGGTGGCTCCGCTGCCGCGCCCCACGAGCTAATGGGGGTGGGCGGACCTGTCGCCACGCCTAAGGTTCCGACAGAGAGGGGTGGCTCCACCGCTGCGCCCTTAGAGATAGGGGAGGCGAGATCCTCTACCTAGAGCAGGGGGCAGGCTCGAAGCGGTCCTGCCCGGATGAGTTGGAGCAGGAGTCTGAGGGTTTGTCCCCAAAATGTTCCTACCGCCCAACAGCGCCAGGGTAAGTCACCGATTCCTCTGTTTTTCTATTTTTCTATTTGGCCGTATGCCTTTTACCTCTTGGAAACTCTTGCGATGGGGCCGTTCTTTGGCGCTGGTGCCCAAGAAGAGCGTTGCTCTTCAGGCGGTACAGGTGCCATCGCCTGACGTTGCTCCTATTTTGGGTAGGAGCGGAACCGATGTTGTGGCCTCGTCAGCTGGTCAGGTGCCGCCTGCAGTGGCACCCGTGCCCTCGGCGGGTCAAGCAGGCGCCAGGGCTAAAGAAGTGCCCTCGGGGGTCGCCGAGTAGACGACAGCGAAGGTGACACCGTCGCCTATGTTGGAGCGGACGAGGCTACCGCCCGTGCTTGTGGCACCCTCTATGGTGGGTGCGGTGCTGTAAGTCGAGACCCTAGCATCGCAAGCGGAGGTGGCCATGACCACGCCAAGCCAGGAGAAGCCAGACACAGCCATAGTGGTGTCCGAGGGGGCGGTGTAATCTGTGCCTCCAGCGGCCCAAGCGACGGAGCCCGAGGCGGGACGGATGGAGGGGGACACGGCCGAAGGATCCTTGGGTGCCATGGTAGTGGTGGAGAGGACCAATGGGAGGTCACCCTTGGCCTTGATGTTGGGGGGCAGCCGCTCACCTGCTTGGGGCGAGCTGCCGCTCTAGTGGATGGACCCTCGAGATCCAACTTTGACCCTTTTCTCGCTCGATGATGCCACCAAGAGCGTAGAGTGGGGGAGTCTCGACAAAGGGATCTTGGCGATGATGGATGTCCTAGATCAGGCCAGGGTCGTCCTGCATGATGTCATCATTTGCAATGGCCAGGTATCCGCTTGATCTTTCCTTTCGCACTCTCCTTTCTTCATGTATTTTTGTATTTTTGACACTAGTCTTCTCTTCAGTCCCTCATTACTCGTAGCCAGGAGAAATCCTGGTTCCTTCATGAGCAGAAGGCAGAGTGGGACCACCTCACTGAGGACGCTTGGCTACGTGGAGATGTGGGCACCTAGCTTGCTACCGCCCAACAGCGGGAAGCCTAGGCACGTCGGGACACGGGGGAGATCCATGGGATGTTCCAGGATCTATTGGCGAGAGTGCAGGAGGATGAGGAGGCGGCCACTAGGGTCTAAAAGGAGTGGGACGAGCTACTCTAGAAGGATGCAGAGGCCAACCAGTGGGCTATCAAACTCCAAGATGAGCTAGAGACGAAGTGGAATCTCAAGCTAAAAGCCGAGGACAGGTCCGTGACACTATAGCAGAGGGTGGATCAGGATGCCGAGGTGATTGCCCAGCAGCGCAGGGAGCGAGACAAGCTGCACTAGGCCATAGAGAGACTCTGCTTGGAGCATGGCATGGTCCATGAGGAGCATGACTGGGCTGTCTGAGAGCACAACGAGGAGCGTCAGGTGGTCAGCTCCCTCCGGGCAGATCTTGGTGTCGCGATGACCCAAAGGTTGGAGGTCGAGAGCATCTCTGCCAGGCTAGGCGTAGAGCTTGCCAAGGTGTGGGGGACTCTTTAGGCTGAGAGTGACGAGCATGATCTTCTATGTGCCGCCGTCGGGGTGGTCTTCGATGACCTGGGGGTGGCGTGGCCGGAGGAAACCAGCTCGCTTACGACCCGTGCTGTGGATATCATGGTGTGGGTGGGCCAGATTGAGGAGGACACCTTTCACGCTAGGATACCCAAGCCTTTATTGTTGCCCGCTCTCATTATGATCAGGAAATCAACTTGGAGGTAATGAGCCTCGGCTTCACGCCTGGCTACGAAAATGCCAAACTGGATGAGATTGAGAAGGTGGTGAATCCCATTGCACGGAACCTGGCAAATAGGCTGAAAGACATGGTTCTCCCTTTGAGGAAGTAGTTAGTTGAATAAGTTTGATAAATAGTTATCTGTAATATGTGGACAAGTGTTAGTACTTTCGTGTCCAAAAATAGTTTTGTAATTTCATTTTGCAATTTTGTTTCATTCATTTTGAGCTTACTTTCTTCCCTTTTGCTTTCGAGAAAAAAAGGTTTAAGCGATTCGATCTTTCCATTCATTAAGACCATAGGGCCCGAGGTGTATAAGGGAAAATTTCGATTGTGCTAGTGAGCAAAATTACCGTAGCCGTCTGGGCATGGGCTTTTTGTAGTCTTACCAGGCGTGTTCGTTTATCTGTTCCCACAAATCTTGCTGCTAGTCTCGACACGAGGAAAAGGTCTGATGCAATGACTGTTTCAAAAAAAGGGAGGTATTCATACCTTTATCAGCCCCCGAGTGAGATCCGACACCTTGTGGTCGCTGGGGCTGGATGGTACTGGAGACCGGAGCGAGGGTAGCGAACTTACTTTTGTATTCGCACATACCCCTACTTAGGATTTTGGTGATTGTTCCATGACTGTGCGTTTGGTCCCATTGCTCGCCCGGCCTTCCCCGAGCCCCCGCACGTGGTGAGGATTCGGTCAAGGGTCGGCTCATTTTGTGACTATCGTCCCATCCGCCATTTTTTCACAACTAGAGGGGTTGAGGTGGCGTCACTTGCCTCGATAGCTCGAGTGACATGCCTGATGAGCTCACTAACGGGGATGTTCGTTTGGAATCCGATCCCGTTGCTTTGCGATAGGGTTGGCAAAGCCCTCGGGTGGCGTTCCATTACTCCTTGGCCCGCCTTCCAATAGATTCCCCCTCAATGGGCATTCTATGGGCTCAGCTAAAGGCTGGATTGACTTAGAAGGTTGAGATGACCCTATCAATGCAAGTTGGGCGAAGGCCGCTGAGGCTCATCTGTGTTTTCTCCCCTGGCTCTTGTTTGATGCGAGGCGGCCTCGGACCCTTCGTGGGTCAACCTTTGAACCTCGGTCTCTTGATGTCGGATTGAGCGACTTGAGCCCCCAAGCCCCTTAGGGTCTAATAGGGGTCGGCCGTATTTCATGCGTCACCCCATCCTCGGTTTCTACAACTAGAGGGGCTAAGTTGACGACACTTGCCTCGACGGCTCGAGTGTCACGCTCAATGAGCTCGCTAACGAGTATGTTCGGGTGGAATCTGGGTCCATCATTCGTTGACGGGGTCGGTAGAGCCCTCATGTGGCATTCCACTACTTCTTAACCCTCCTCCCGACAGATGCCCGAGCCATTCGATAGGCTCAGGTGGCCCATTGGCCTCTCCTCGATAGAGATTCTATGGGTTTAGCTCAAGGTTAGAATCGAACGAGAAAGGTCACGATGTCCCTATCCACTTCTAAGTGGGGTCGGGCAAGGCTGCTGGGGCTCATCTCGGTTTTTATCCCCTGGCTCTGTTTGATACGAGGTGTAACGCCCCAGAGTCCAAACGGCTCATATCCACTCTACACGCTGAGCGAACCACACCTACCACCATCCTAATTACTGTTTTGTCCTCGCTTCGTGTAAAAGGATTAACCCGGGGATGGTGGGATGGACTCTAGAAGCCTTATATGTTGGTCTGTCCCATCTTTAACAATCAAGGTGGGACTAAACTCTCCACAATATCTCATTAACTTGCATATGGGCCAATATGGGCCAAATTCCAAACTAGGCCGGATGTCACATACACCCCCCTCAAAGGAACCGACGTCCTCATCGGCCCAACACACCCACAACCGGACAAATGATGACCAAGAATGTTCCCTCTTAGCACACGCAACCGTGCACCCAGTGCCGGCTGAAAGGTCCTTGTGTGGTTTTGGTAATTGAGTGACAACCTAGGTGGACTAATTATGTTTATGTGAGATACACATGTGATTAGTCCATAGGTACATATGTATGAGCAACATATGCCATGAAGGTGAAAATGGCTTGGAGATGTTGCAAAGCTCACACATATGATGATGAAGGAGCTCATTGCACATGAGACATGACATTGAGTCATGTGATCAAGGTGGAGAAGATCAAGACAAGACTTGGCTTGATGGACTGGTTGCAAGTGTGAAGGGCAAGTCGGAGGCTTTGGAGCGATGGACCGCGTGGCGGTGAAGCTTGAGCAAGATTTGGCGCCGATGGACGAAGGCAACGGTGAAAAGCAAGTGAAGTCAAGATCGATGAACCAATATGATCATGTGATGATATGAAGTGGATCATATCATTGTTGATTGTGTTGGTGCATGTGTTGCATCGACATTGGAGGAGATGGAATGGAATGCGCAAGGCAAAGGTATAACTTAGGGCATTTCATTTCACTAGTCATAGGTGTGTAGAGAAGTTGATGACCAGGTTTAGGATAGATGGCCATATTATTAAGAGGGGCAAACAAGTTTGGGTCCTCTCAAGTTAGGAGCAACATACTTAGGCTTAGCCTTAGTATGAATAGTGGGATGTTTTGCAATAGCAACCATAGAGGTACCATTACCATCCTTCCTAAGCATAGAATCATCATCAATTGAAATAGGCTTAGAAGTTTTACCTAGGGGACATGAATGTGCCATGTGTCCCCTTTTCCTGGCATGAGTAGCACTTTTTCTTTGATTGAGCCTTCTCTTCCTTGCTTATATGGTGCTTCTCATTGCCTTGCCTCTCATGGATTGCTTGAGCCTTCTTCTCAAGCTTGGTAGGACACTTAGAGGCAAAGTGTCATGTACTTCCACACTTGAAGCACTTGATGTGAGCATAATCTTTCTTCTCATCTTCATTCTTGCTCATCATCTTGGCATCTTGAGTTTGCATTGGATGCCTTGCCTTTCCACCCCTTCTTGTTTTCTTCTTCTTTATCATCAAATCACCACCATCTTCATGGTTGATCTTGATTTGCTCTTGGGGTGTCTTCTCTTGCTCAACTTATGGCTTTGGTTGAGGCTCTTTTAGTTGCTTCACCAATTGCTTGGTTGGGCACATTGAGGTAAGGTGACCCCAAGTGCGGCACTTGAAGCACTTCACATGCCTTAGCCTCTCTTCTTCTTTCTTCAACTTGAGCTTTTCTTCATTTGGGCAACCATTTGCAAGATGTCCCACTTCATGGCACTTGAAGCACATGAAATGAGAGATCTTCTCTTGTTCTTGCTTCTTCATCTCTCTTTCATATCTTCTCTTGCCCCATCTTTTGCCCTTGATCTTGCTCTTGTTGAAGCCAATGCCACTTATGTCATTGCGGCTTTCTTGATGATTGACTTTGCTAGTCTTGAAGCCGACTCCACTCTTGTCACCAAAGTTTCTTTGAGTCTTCAACATATGCTCAAAGGTGACTTGAGAGTTGTAGCACCTCTCTAACTCATTGCTCAATTTCTTCACTTGTTCATTGAGCTCATTGTTCTCCTTCAAAAGGTTAGTCTCACAAGACATAGAAGTAGAACAAGTATCTATATGCGAAGAATATGGCATAGCTAATAAATCATCACAAGAGGTGGATACATGCTTCTTGTCTACATCACAATGGTTAGCAACAATATGTGATTGATCAATTGACCCATGTGATGAGCTCTCACTATTTTTAAGTTTCTTTGTTAACACTTTAATGAGAGAAGCATGTTGTTCTAATAATTCATCATGAGATGCAAGTAGTGTCTCATGATCCAATTTTAGCTCATCATGTGAAGATTTGAAAGCATCAAGTAATTTCTTATGTTCTTCACAAGAGTTCTTTAGAAATGAGTTTTCATTTTCGAATTTCAATGTTTTAGCTTTCTCATTTTCTAAAGACATGGTCATGCTAGCAAGTCTACTAACAAGCTCATCATATGAATCAACATGATCAACCACATTATCATTTGATACCTTGGTGTCACCTTGTGACATGAGACAATGTGGTGTAGTTGGAGAGCTTGTAGTAGCATCATCATCATGGCTTGAGCATGAACCAACATCACCATCAAGTGTGCATGGGGTAGCATCATCATTTGCAACACTTGTGGCATCATCATCACCCTTGTCAAGTGAACTAGAAGTGAATCGATCATCATCATCATTACTTGACCATGAGGTGGAGCAATCTTTCACAATCACCAAATTGTGATCATGCTTGACACACTCATGCGCCTCCTTCTTAGGCTCATCCTCCTTGAATTTGCCATCATCCCATGTGGAGGAATCACCGAAGGTGTCCTTGATGGACTCCCATATCTCACGAGCGGTTCCCGTGTAGTTTACGTGTTTCATCAAATCAAAACTCAATGCATCCATTAGAAAACAACAAGCATGTGCATCAAGTTTATAGAGAACTCTTTGAGCTTTGGTGAGATTTCGATGGTCCAAGACATGAGTGAGACCACTAGTGACAATCCACCAAAACTTAGGTCCCTTTGCACGAAAATGATCAAGCATGTGATTTTTCCAAAGTGCAAAGTTTGTACCATAAAAAATGTGTGTCTCATAAACATCTAGCCCACTAGATGCCATCCTCTTGGGTTGGTGAAGACCACAAATGAGAGACCTAGCTCCTATGCCACAAGTGTTGCAAATGATGATGCTACCCCATGCACACTTGATGGTGATGTTGGTTCATGCTCAAGCCATGATGATGATGCTACTACAAGCTCTCCAACTACACCACATTGTTTCATGTCACAAGGTGACACCAAGGTATCAAATGATAATGTGGTTGATCATGTTGATTCATATGAAGAGCTTGTTAGTAGACTTGCTAGCATGACCATGTCTTTAGAAAATGAGAAAGCTAAACCATTGAAATTGGAAAAAAAGTTAGATCACTCAAGTGGCACTAGATGACCAATATGCAAACAAGTTTGCCCCTCTTGATAGTACGGCCATCTATCCTAAACCCGGTCATCAACTTCTCTACACACCTATGATCGGTGAAATGAAATGCCCAAAGTTATACCTTTGACTTGCGCATTCCATTCCATCTCCTCCAATGTCGATGCAACACATGCACCAACACAATCAACAATGATATGATCCACTTCATATCATCACATGATCATATTGGTTCATCGATCTTGACTTCACTTGCTTTTCACTGTTGCCTTCGTCCATCGGCGCCAAGTCTTGCTCAAGCTTCACCGCCACGCGGTCCATCGCTCCAAAGCCTCCGACTTGCCCTTCACGCTTGCAACCGGTCCATCAAGCCAAGTCTTGTCTTGATCTTCTCCACCTTGATCACATGACTCAATGTCATATCTCATGTGCAATGAGCTTCTTCATCATCACATTGTGAGCTTTGCAACATCTCCAAGCCATTTTCACCTTCATGGCATACGTTGCTCACACATATGTACCTGTGGACTAATCACCTATGTATATCACATAAACACAATTTGTCCACCTAGGTTGTCACTCAATTACTAAAACCACACAAGGACCTTTCAATCTCCCCCTTTTTGGTAATTGATGACAACTCTACAAAGATATGGAAATTAAGCTTTTTTCGATTCATGTTGCTTGCCCAAGCAATTTTACCATGTGTAAATGACTTTGGACAAGTACCACAAACTCGAGATGGTAGTATTAGCTCCCCCTACATATGTGCTAGAGTGTTTGATTTGAAGCTTGCACATATGCATAGATTAAAACTGTGGGAGAGTAATTACTACTAAATAATGCTAAGGTGTATAGAATAAACCTTTGAAGCGTGTACCAATCAGAGTTGCACCTTTAAGTTCATCCTTAGCACCATGGTTAGCTAGATATCACTTGGAAATAAAAGCACTAGATACCTTGTGAGATCAACATTAAAAGCAAGGTACTAGCATTACTTGAAAAGCATATCAAGTGTCTAGCTATCATCCTATGCATGCTAGTTATCAAATCATCATTCAAGTTCTACAACTAGCATACACCACACAAGCATACATATTGAATTTTAAAGCTTATGCAATGCAAGCAAGCACATGAATATGCACATATCAAATGCAATCAATCAAAGTTCATGAGCTTGCTCCCCCTACTTGTGTGCTTCTCTTGTCCAATGTATGATCCCATGTAATCACATAGAATCAGTTAGGATATGCCGAATGTATGATTCCATGTAAAGAATATTAGTTACCCAGTTAGACTTAGACTAGATCGACATGTAACCCTACCCCCCAGGCAATATAAGGTGGGTAGGGGACCCCTCAAAACACATGCAATCATATACGATAGCAAATACAAATCGACAGGACATAGGATTAGGGTATTACGTCAAGCTAATGGCCTGAACCTATATGAATTGAAAGGGTCGAGATGGCGACTAGAGGGGGGGGGGTGAATAGTCCTTTTTAAAACTTAATCACGTTGGCTAACTAAAACAAGTGCAGAATTAAAACTATCGGTCTAGCCAAGACTACACCCCTCTATCTATATTCTCTAGCACCTTCCAAAGATACTAATTAAGCAACAAAGGTGCCGGGCTAGCTAGAGCTCACTTAACCGATTCTAGGAGCAAGGTCACACAAACCTATGCCACTAGTACTTTAAGCAACAAGGGAGCTCCTACACATGCTAGTAAGCAAAAGCACAAAGCCAATTAAGCTCACTAGCAATGCTCAATAATAAGGCAACCAATGCCAAATTAGAGAGCGCAATTACTTAGCTACACAAACTAAGCAATGTGACTAACAAGGTTACACAAACCAAATTAGCCACACAAAGGGAGCTACTTCTATGCTACACAAGCAAGAAGGTAACTAGCAAGCTACACAAGCTAACTAATTACAAAAGCAACAATACAAGCTCAATGTATATGAAAGTAATCGCAAGCTTGTGTAACGGGGATGCAAACCAATGGGAAGAACAAGGTTGACACGATGATTTTTCTCCTGAGGTTCACGTGTTTGCCCACACACTAGGCCCTATTGTGTCGACCGCTCACTTGGTGGTTCGGTGGCTAATTGGCATTACCTGCCAAGCCCACACGTCGAGCGCCGCAAGAACCTACCCTGGAAGTGAGGGTAGCTCAATGACACGCTTTACTAAAGTTGCTCTTTGCGGCTCCCACGGGGCGAGCACAATGCCCCTCACAAAGAACTTCTCTGGAGCGCCGCACAAACTTCTTGCAGGCTTCGACGGAGACCACCACCAAGCCGTCTAGGAGGTGGCAACCTCCAAGAGTAACAAGCACCACCGGCTTGCAACTCGATCACCTAGTGCCACTCGATGCAACCTCATGATGCAATCGTACTAGAATTGCTCACTTACACAATCGGATGATCACTATCAAGTATGTGTGAGATGGAGGGCTCCCAAGCACTACTACACAAGCCACCAAGGCTCTAGTGTGCTCTCCTGCCGGCCCAAGGCCAACCATGGCTTCTATTTATAACCCCACAAACAAATAGAGCTGTTACCCCTTCACTGGGCGTTTTTCGGGTCGACCGGACGCAGCACCAGATGCTGCACCGGACGCACCGGACGCGAATACCAGACGTGTTCGGTCGCTATACCGGACATGTCCAGTAGCTGTCTGACCGCCACGTGTCCTACCATTGCCTCCAACGGCTCTCTGACAAGATGATCGGATGCTCAGCATGAACCGACTAGACACTCAGCCGCTGCGTCCGGTCGAGTCCAGTAAGCCCCTAGGGCCGACCAGACACGACTGTTAGAACCTGACCGGACGCTGAGCCTCAGCATCCGGTCGAGTACAGTAAGCACCCACCGATGACAGGACACGTCCGGTCACACCGGACCGGACACTGCCAGTGTCTGATCAACTGCTCTGCCAAACACTGCTTTTTCTGATTCACACCGGACGTGACCGGACGCGTTCGATCGCTGAGTACGTAGCCAAATACCGGATGCAAAGTGAGATCATTCGAATGGCACTAGATGACCAATATGCAAACAAGTTTGCCCCTCTTGATAGTACGGCCATCTATCCTAAACCCGGTCATAAACTTCTCTACACACCTATGACCGGTGAAATGAAATGCCCTAGGTTATACCTTTGCCTTGCGCATTCCATTCCATCTCCTCCAATGTCGATGCACACACATGCACCAACACGATCAACAATGATATGATCCACTTCATATCATCACGTGATCATATTGGTTCATCGATCTTAACTTCACTTGCTTTTCACCGTTGCCATCGTCCATCGGCGCCAAGTCTTGCTCAAGCTTCATCGCCATGCGGTCCATCACTCCAAAGCCTTCGACTTGCCCTTCATGCTTGCAACCGGTCCATCAAGCCAAGTCTTGTCTTGATCTTCTCCACCTTGATCACATGACTCAATGTCATGTCTCATGTGCATTTAAGCTCCTTCATCATCACATGTGTGAGCTTTGCAACATCTCCAAGCCATTTTCACCTTCATGGCATATGTTGCTCACACATATGTACCTGTGGACTAATCACCTGTGTATCTCATATAAACACAATTAGTCCACCTAGGTTGTCACTCAATTACCAAAACCACACAAGGACCTTTCAATCTCCCCCTTTTTGGTAATTGATGACAACTCTACAAAGATATGGAAATTAAGCTCTTTTGGATTCATGTTGCTTGCCCAAGCAATTTTACCATATGAAAATGATTTTGGACAAGTACCACAAACCCGAGATAGTAGTATTAGCTCCCCCTACATATGTGCTAGAGTGTTTGATTTGAAGGTCGCACATATGCATAGATTAAAATTGTGGGAGAGTAATTACTACAAAATGATGCTAAGGTGTATAGAATAAACCTTTGAAGCGTGTACCAATCGGAGTTGCACCTTTAAGTTCATCCTTAGCACCATGGTTAGCTAGATATCACTTGGCAATAAAAGCACTAGATACCTTGTGAGATCAACATTAAAAGCAAGGTACTAGCATTACTTGAAAAGCATACCAAGTGTCTAGCTATCATACTATGCATGCTAGTTATCAAATCATCATTCAAGTTTTACAACTAGCATACACCACACAAGCATGCATATTGAATTTTAAAGCTTATGCAATGCAAGCAAGCACATGAATATGCACATATCAAATGCAATCAATCAAAGTTCATGAGCTTGCTCCCCCTACTTGTGTGCTTCTCTTGTCCAAGAATTTTGATCCATCTCTTTTTTCAATGTTGCTCCCTCTTTGTCCATGTCCATGTCCAACCTCTACTTCTTTGAGCTTTTATATCTTATCTCTCCTCCATGTACAATCTCAATCTCAAAGCTTTCATATCTTTGTACAATCTCTCCCCCTTTGTCATCAATTTCCATAAAAGGTGAGCTTCTCATTGATGCAAAGGTATACGTTTGGGGTAGATGGTTGAGGCTTGAGTCTTGCATTTTTATGGACATCACTTGATTGTTGGAATGACACCACTTGTAGATACTACTTGTAACTTGTACCACTTGTATCTTATGTAGGGCTTCTTGAGATACCACACATAAGATTTTTTTTATCTTGAGATCAATTTGTGGGACACCTCCCCCTATGTGATAGCATGGGTCATCCATTTGATACACTTGAGCTCTTGTAGGTGAAGGATGCATTCTTCATTTGATGATCACTTAAAGTTGAGGATCACTTGTGGAACCATCGTCTTGCATGATTGATACCATGTGTAGATATGATATCACTTGAAAGAATTTTCTAGTATGGAACCAGTTGTTGGATTTATCAATAAAAACCATTTATTGAACATTTTCTATCTTCATGAGTACCACTTATAGGATATCACTTGAGTGTTGATCTAGATACCTCTTGACACAAACAAACTAGATATCCATTTGTATTGTTGTCTTCTGCTTGTACTCTTATCACTATCATGAGATTCTATGGTTGACTTGAATTAAATTGATTTGCCTAAGCTTTCAAGTCCTGTTTGAACCAATGACAAGCTTCTTCACACCTCTTGCAAGGGTTATCTTGCCAATGTTGTACTTATCACTTGTTAGCAATCCAAATTAAGTCAAGTAATTGGGTTCACTAGCTCATGAACAAATTCATATACTAACCACTAGATCAAGTAATAATTCAAGCAATAGTGGTAGGTTATAAATTTAAACATTTCATTTGTTATGCATGATCCTATGAAGCATGTACTATATGCACTAACCGCATACTAGTAAGGGATGAAATGATCATGCACATTACAAGGATACCTTTGCTATGTTGGAGTAGTGGATAGTCACATAGATTCCAATTCATTACTCCAATAGCAATGTGAAGTCCAATTATAAGCTTGGTGAAGACCAATAGATACCATGTTGAATTCCTTTCTTCACCCATATGAAATGAATACCACTTATGACCAAGTGCACTTTCTTGTTGTGGTTGGCTTGCTTTATCTTTTGATCAATGCTTGCATGAGAACATCAATTTGAGAATACCACTTGAAATATCACGATTAGCTCTCTTTTTGGGTGTTGCTTGCTTTTCTTGATCAATCCTTTTGATTGCTCCAACTAAGCATCTCAAATGTTCCTCGAATCACCACTTTCATGTTAGCCTTTCAAGTACCACACTTGGTTTACCTACTCATAGGCCTCAAGCCCCTACACTAGGGAGAAGTGACCTCTCTCCAAGAACCATTCTTGACACTCACTTAAAATAACTTGATTGATTGATCCAAGTGATGGACTTAACTTGATGAGTAACCTTGATTCCTTCTTTAAGTCCTTTTCTTTCTACCAAATTATTTCCAATAGTCACTAGAACTTAAATTTCATCTTTATCTTAAGTTTGATCTTGATCTTCCAATTTTAGTACCGAATGTGTGCAAAGTACACTCCACAATCAAATAGCCTTGTACTCTATTCTTGTCATGCTTATAGATCATCTCAAAACCAAACTTAGGTGCCTCAATTACTTATTAATATGTTTCCAACTTGAGGATCTTTCAATCAAAGTGACTCTAGATCAATCCAACATTTGTCACTTTTCTGGCAGATTCTGTACCCTTCAAAGAAATAAGCATATCTCCCAAAGTACAAATCCAAATACCACTAAATTTGGTGGAAGTGTGCTTCACTAAGTTATATAGCAGCTGTAAAAATTTGAGCTTTATTTGACTTCTAGATTGCTACCAGATTTCAATTCTTCTACCACTACTATATGCTGAAAACTGCTGCACTATAGCTGATAAGAACCACTCCAAAACCGAAGCATTTCTTATACAATTTTCATGAAATTTCTACAGAATCTCATACCATAAGTCTAGAGCATATACACAAATTTTTATGCCAATCCAATAAGTTTTGATTTCTCAAACATAGCTAAGATCACTGCTCACTCAGATTTTCAATATAGGACAGATTTCAATCACTTGAGCTATACTTCATCAAATATGAATCAAACTTGAAACTAACTCATTTGAATACTTTCACAAGACATAAATCCATTCAATCCACTTACTAAATATCATTTTATGAACTTATCCAACACAAATTAATCCAAACTTGACTACTAATCAATTTTCCATTCAATCATCTCATAGCAAGCAATATTGCATATTTATCCAATTTAATCAACTCATATGCACCCAAATGAAATGATCAACAAGAGATATACCTTGGTTAGCTCATGATCATCCAACTAGCAAGCTTCAACTCAATTATTTGCAAGTCATCAAATATATCCAATGAATCACCAACAACTTGAATTATAGCACTTGTATGTTGATAGCACTTGGACTTCACTTAATTTTCACTTGGCATTGGGTTTGGATGTGCACTAGGCTTCATATCTTGACTCAACATATGATGATCAATATGAAATCAATTGAATTAAGTCTCCAATACCGATGGTACCTATAATCAATCATCCACTTTTTGATGGTACCCAAAATTAAGTGAAGCTCGAGTGGCACCGCGTGGTGGAGCGATGGACCGCGTGGTGGTGAAGCTTGAGCAAGACTTGGCGCCGATGGACGAAGGCAACGGTGAAAAGCAAGTGAAGTCAAGACCGATGAACCAATATGATCATGTGATGATATGAAGTGGATCATATCATTGTTGATTGTGTTGGTGCATGTGTTGCATCGACATTGGAGGAGATGGAATGGAATACGCAAGGCAAAGGTATAACTTAGGGCATTTCATTTCACTGGTCATAGGTGTGTAGAGAAGTTGATGACCGGGTTTAGGATAGATGGCCGTACTATCAAGAGGGGCAAACTTGTTTGCATATCGGTCATCTAGTGCCACTCGAGTGATCTATCTTTGCATCGTCGCTAGGATTGAATGGCGTGGCAAGTTGAGTGGCTAATCCTTTGGAAAATGATTGTGAAAATGCTAACACACATACACATGATGGTGTACACTTGGTGGTGTTGGCACATTTACAAAGGAAATGAAGTTGGAGTTGATGTGGATCAACTCGGCGATGAAACGGAGGCGAGAAGGGTTTGAAACTCCACCGGCGGAGTGTCCACCCATAGAGTATGAACAGTCCGACGGTGCCACTGGTGCCCTATACAGAAAAGATAGGGTCTCACAGAGTGGACCGGACGCTGGTCACGTGGTGACCGGACACTAGGGTCCTGCGTCCGGTCAGTGGCTGCAGAGAGCGTGCAGGCGTTGGTCTTCGACCGAACGCTGGTGCTGGAAGTGACCGGACGCTGACAGGGTGTGTCCGGTTAGGCTGACGTATGGTGACGTAGGTGACACAGAAAAGTTGGAGAAGGACCGAACGCTGACGCTACATCCGATCGTGACCGACCGGACACGTCCGGTCGCGACTAGTACCTTACTAGAAATGACCGGACGCTGGGGTTGCTGTGTCCGGTCAGTTTGAGCAGTTGCGTCCAGTCATCACTTGACCATTGAGATCGAGTGACTGAGGTTGAACGGAGGCGACACGTGGCGAGCATCCGTTGACCAGACGCTAAGGTCCTGCGTCCGGTCAACCCAAAAAACGCCCAGTGAAGGGGTAACGGCTAGTTTAGCCCATGGGGCTATAAATAGAAGGTGGTCTCGGCCATGGCTAGGGCTGAGCACCTCAGGGGACTTTGTGTCCATGCTTGAGAGTACTTAGGAGCCCTCCATCTCACATATGCTTAATAGTGATCATTCGATTGTGTGAGAGAGCGATTCTAGTGCGATTGCATCGTGAGGTTGCATCGAGTGGCACTAGGTGATCGAGTTGCAAGCTGGTGGTGCTTGTTACTCTTGGAGGTTACCACCTCCTAGAAGTCTTGGTGGTGGTCTCCGTCGAAGCCCGCAAGAAGCTTGTGCAGTGCTTCGGAGAAGAGCTTTGTGAGGGGCATTGTGCTCGCCCCACGGGAGCCGCGAAGAGCAACTCTAGTTGAGCATGTCATTGAGCTACCCTCACTTTCGGGGTAGGTTCTTGTGGTGCCCGACATGTGGGCTTAGCGGGTGATGCCAATTAGCCGCCGAACCACCAAGTGAGCGGTCGACACAATGGGGACTAGCGTGTTGGCAAGCACGTGAACCTTAGGAGAAAAATCACCGTGTCGACCTTGCTCTTCCCGTTGGTTTGCATCCTCGTTACACAAGCTTGTAATTACTTTCATATACATTGTGCTTGTGTAGTTGCTCTTATATTTAGTTAAGCTTGTGTAGCTCACTAGTTACCTTCTTGCTTGTGTAGCATAGAAGTGGCTTCCTTGTGTGGCTAATTTGGTTTGTGTAACCTTGTTAGTCACATTGCTTAGTTTGTGTAGCTAAGTATTTGCGCTCTCTAATTTGGCATTGGTTGCCTTGTTATTGAGCATTGCTAGTGAGCTAAGTTGGCTTTGTGCTTTTGCTTACTAGCATGTGTAGGAGCTCCCTCATTGCTTGAAGTACTAGTGGCATAGGTTTGTGTGACCTTGCTCCTAGAATTAGTTAGGTGAGCTCTAGCTAGCCCGGCACTTTTGTTGCTTAATTAGGATCTTAGCGAGGTGTTAGAGAACATAGATAGAGGGGTGTAGTCTTGGCTATACCGATAGTTTTAATTCCACACTTGTTTCGATTAGCCGACACGATTAAATTTTAGTAATGACTATTCACCCCCCTCTAGTCACCATCTCGACCTTACACCGGCACATGTGCCATGCCGTGCACCCCGCAGGGCCTACACTCGCAATGAACCCCATGTCCTTGCCCCTGGCCCGCACGCGCCCCTGGCCGCGAAGGTCGACTCTGATACCATTTGTAACACCCCAGAGTTCAAACAATTTAGATCCACTCTACACGCTGAGCGAACCACACCTACCACCATCCTACTTACGCTTTCGTCCTCGCTTCACATAAAAGGATTAACCTGGGGATGGTGGGATGGACTCTAGAAGCCTTATATGTTGGTCTGTCCCTCCTTTAACAATCAAGGTGGGACTAAACTCTCCACAATATCTCATTAACTTGCATATGGGCCAATATGGGACAAATTCCAAACTGGGCCGGATGTCACATGAGGCGGCCTCGAGCCCTTCGTGGGCTGGCCTTTGAACCTCGGTCAGTTGCCACTCATATCGAATGAGGCTGGCGCCGCTTCGTGGCACTACATGAAGTGTTGAGATGCGACGATCGCATATGCAATGTTTGGATGATGGGATTAATGTACGATTTAATTGAAACAAAAGTGGGGGTCGGTAATGTTACCTCAGTGGTATGAATGACGAGAAGCTCTTACCAGACATGTCTGTGTGGGGTTTGAGTCCGACGTTTGTGATGGGGCCGGCGTGACCTGCACGAGCATCATGATTTTTTTGTTTCCGTCTCTCGGTGGCGATTCGAGCCATTCAATTGACTTTAAGTGACCTGACAGCTTCTCCTTGAAGGAGATTATGTAGGTGGACCCCTCCAAACCTTTCTCAAGAAGGAGGATGCAAAAACTTGGTGTATGGGGAACTATGAATTCGATTATGTTGATGAACAAAAACACCGTAGCCGCCAGGGCATAGGGTCTAGTGGTTCATCCAGTTTTACTCAAAGTTTTACACCCGCACCCCACGTCTCTAGTTTTTAAATGTAAGGAGGGGTCAGGCGATGAGGATGTCTAAACAAGTAGACACCCTCGGCAGCCCCGAGCAATGTTCGTGCCCCTGCCGTTGTTGGCGTCAGACGCCCGGTAATGAAATTAACACGCAAAGTAAGTAAACACATGTGCTTATCTTTCAGTGATCGTTTGTTTGTTGTTTTACCTAGGCCATCTGATCAACCCAGGAGGCCCATCAGCCCCCCTAGATGGGGGTTCCGTCGTCAGGTCATTCCATGGTCTTGCTTAGGGAAGCGGAGAGTTGCCTGCATGTGGGTGCGCCCTAATTCTCGCACCCGGCACGTGGTGGTGGTGGGCCATGACTAGGTAATGTCCTATTTGACCAGGCGGCGTCTCATTGACTAGGGGCATCTCATCGGTCCAGGCGCGTCCCCTCGGATTCCCGTCAGCATTGATTTCCCATCTACATTGAATAGGGGAAGGAAGAGAGTTTTTTGTCCCAACCTTTCGCCATTTCTAAGCTATTGCACCTCTTCCTTAAATAGGGAGGGGGATGGGAGTTCTTGTCCCATTCCTTTGCCTGCTTCTGAGCCGCTACCTCTTCTCCTTCCTTTCCACCGAATGCGTTCGTGTGTCGCAACGGTTCCTAAGTGAGAGAGGGTAATGCCAGGGAGAGAAAAACTCATAGATCCGCTCATGAATCTACAGCATGATGTTGAGCTGGAGGTCATCTAATGTAGATGAGATGGTGTCAACCGCCTTTGCCGAGAAGGGGCCACTTCCACCGAAGGAGGAGGTGCACTAGAGGGTGCTGAGCGTTGTCGGTTTTGCCGTCATTTGTGGCAGCATTTCTTCGGCAGGAAATGCCCCCCCCCCCGTCGAGACACCATTGTCAGGGTTGTGGCTGATCATGATGGCATAGTCTCTGGACGCCCCGACAGAGGTGCCGTTGTTAGGGTTGTAGCTGATCACGATGGCGTAGTCCCTGGACGCCCTGGCATAGATGCCGTTGTTAGGGTTGCGGTTGATCACAATAGCATAGTCCCTGGACGCCCCGGTGGAGGCACCACAGTCGCCGACGTGGTGCTCAATGTTGCAGATGATGGTGCCCTCGAGGATTCCGTGGAGCGGTAGGACGTCGCCGATGGAGAGCGTGGCACGACGACCGTAGTAGTACTCATAGTAGAACTGGTCAGAAACTATAATCGAATAAGTTTGTGGGGGAGCCCCCGAGTGAATTGTTTTTGTATTTATGAATACATTAGTCCTTTTCATGATGAAATTACTTTGTAAGCGATGAATTTGTGCGAAAAATGAATAAGTTTTCAACTTTCGTTATGGCAAACAACTTTTTGGCTTTTCTCCCTCTTTTTGTAGAAGAGGTTTGGTGCCTTCTGACCCTTCTCATAGTTAAGGTCGCAAAAAACTTAGAGTGTGGGAGAGCCAACTCTAATCACATTGGTGAGCAAGGAGGCCATAGCCGCTGGGGCATGGGTTTCCCACAGTCCTACCAGTTATACTCAGATTTTGTTCCTGAAATTCTAGCCTTTAGGACTTACCATGAGAAAAGAGGGAAACACAGAGAATGTTTGCAAGATAACACAGAGAGTGTTTGTAAGGTAAACGTACTTATATCAGCCCCTGAGTGAGGTCCGACCCTTTGCACTTTGCAGGGGTCGGATGTCACTAAAGATCGGGGATTTTTGAAGACAAAAACTGATAAAAAGGTATGCATTTATTTAAGGGTAAAAATGACGTAGCTGCTCAATGTTCTAGAAATTGGTGAAGACCTTTCCGTTGATGGTTTTCAACTTATAGGTGCCTGGCCAGAGTACCTCTAATGGAGACGGGGATCCCGATCTTCCGTCAGGTGATGGTAACTATCGTTGTGGCGGAGAATGACACACCGATCCGGCTTCAGATCGAAAGATCGAACCCTGCAATCTTAGCACCACAGCTCCTCTGGTTATCAACCGAGTCACGGACCAGGTTGACCTCGCCAAGAAGGCTAATCCCTGCCTGCGCAACGAAGAACACAAGCAAGAACAAGAAAGATCGCAACCAAATTGCAAATGTATGATTAATCTCACGAGTTGGGGTCTCACAAACCGAAGAACGGCGAAACTGTTTCTTGACAGAATAATCTAAGCAAAACCCAAACCCTAATGGAGGGGCGGCGGCTGTTTATGAATACTCTAGGGTCGTGCAAGACCCCTGGACGCGCCCCTAATGGGCCCAAACTCGATACACGGTCCAACGGACCAAAAGACGGTGTCGCAGCACCCTGGCAGATTCTGGACGCTGACTTGTTTCGACGATTCCCGTTGATTCCGAACAGATTTTGACGTGAAACCACTTGGATTAGCTTCCTTATCAAATTATCTTTCCATCCATATGTGGATCATCGAAAACGGAGTCCGGATGCGTCCTAGGCGACCAATTTAAGGCAGACTGGTCCTGGAGGCCGAGGCAGACTCGAATTCGTGTTGAACTAGGCCTCCGGCTTGTGTTGGACGTCCTTGCTGGTCATCATCACCTCCTCCACGTCCTCTTAGTCCCTCTTGACCCTCTCCAATGTTCCTAAGCAAGATAACATCATTAGGTAGTAATCTATTCTCAAAAGTATGAAAAGGATCGCTTAAGAACGAGCTCACCTGTAAATTGAGTTGACGCATTCGAGCCCGGGTCATTGGACCTTGCATGACGGTTGGAGGATCAGCTGGTACATCCAAAGGAGTGATGTCCTCATCATCCTCCCCCTCTTGAATTGGAGTCGTCCTCGACTCAAGCTCATCTTCTTCTCCCAAATAAGGTTTCAAATCTGCAATGTTAAATGTGGGACTAACCCCGAACTCGGGTGGCAACTCAAGTTTGTATGCATTATCATTTATTTTCTCAATAATCTTATAAGGACCAGCTGCTCTTGGCATTAATTTAGACTTACGTAGCTCAGGAAATCTATCTTTTCTTAAATGTAACCAAACCAAATCACCCGGTTCAAGTTTAACCTCTTTTCTACCTTTACTACCAGCAATTCTATACTTTTCATTCATGCTTTCAATATTTGCTTTAGTTGTTTCATGCAACTTACGAATAAAATCAGCACGCTCTCTAGCATCACTATGTATTCTCTCAGTGGTAGGTAAAGGCAAAAGATCAATAGGAGCACGGGGGTTAAAACCATACACTACCTGAAAAGGACTTACCTTGGTGGTGGAATGTTCCGCCCTGTTATATGCAAACTCCACATGCGGCAAACACTCTTCCCACATCTTCAAATTGCGCTTCAAAATGGCTCTCAACATGGTGGACAATGTTCGATTCACAACCTCAGTTTGCCCATCAGTTTGGGGATGACATGTTGTAGAAAACAGCAGCTTGGTCCCCAATTTATTCCACAATGTGCGCCAAAAATGACTCAAGAATTTTGCATCACGATCTGAAACAATAGTAGAAGGCATACCATGCAAGCGAACAATTTCTTGAAAGAAAAGGTCAGCAATATGAACAGCATCGTCGCTCTTATGACAAGGAATAAAATGTGCCATCTTAGAAAAACGATCAACCACCACAAAAATACTATCCCTCCCCCTCTTAGTCCTTGGCAATCCCAACACAAAATCCATAGATATATCTGCCCAAGGAGTAGAAGGAACAGGAAGAGGCATATACAAACCATGTGGGTTCAAACGCGACTTAGCTTTTTGACATGTGGCACACCGAGCCACGTACCGCTCCACATCACGCCTCATCCTAGGCCAAAAGAAGTGTGTGGACAGCACCTCCTCCGTCTTCTTGGCACCAAAATGGCCCATCAATCCGCCTCCATGTGCCTCCTGCAACAACAAAAGACGAACGGAACCAACTGGAATGCATAGGCGGTTAGCTCTAAACAAAAACCCATCGCTGATCATAAACTTATTCCATGTGCGTCCCTCTCTACAATTAAGCAACACATCCTTAAAATCAGAATCAAACGCATATTGTTCTTTAATGGATTGAAGACCAAAAATCCGGCAATCAAGTTGAGACAGCAATGTATATCTTCTAGACAAAGAATCAGCAATCACATTATCCTTCCCTTTCTTGTGTTTAATAATGTAAGGAAAAGACTCAATAAATTCAACCCATTTAGCATGCCTACGATTCAGATTATTTTGAGAGCGAATATACTTAAGCGATTCATGATCAGAATGAATAACAAATTCTTTAGGCCACAAATAATGACGCCACGTCTCTAAAGAACGGACAAGTGCATACAATTCTTTATCATACGTGGAATAATTAAGAACAGGACCATGTAATTTTTCACTAAAGTAAGCAACAGGTTTACCATCTTGCATCAAAACACCACCAATACCAAGTCCACTAGCATCACATTCTAGCTCAAAAGTCTTACCAAAATTTGGAAGTTGCAGCAATGGTGCGTGTGTAAGCTTGTCCTTCAAAGTGTCAAAGGACTCCTCATGTGCCTCTCCCCAATGAAACACCACTCCTTTCTTCGTCAACTCATGCAATGGGGCAGCAATGGTGCTAAAATCTTTGACGAAGCGGCGGTAGAATCCTGCAAGACCAAGAAAACTCCTCACCTGTGTGACGGTTTGGGGAACCGGCCAGCTCTTTATGGCTTCAATTTTCATCTCGTCCACCTCAATTCCCTGTGGAGTTACAACATAGCCAAGAAAAGAAACTCGATCCGTGCAAAAGATGCACTTCTCAAGGTTACCAAATAAACGTGCATCACGTAAGGCATTAAAAACAGCACGTAAGTGATCCATATGTTCATCAAAAGACTTGCTATAAATCAATATATCATCAAAGTAAACTACCACAAAATGACCAATAAAAACTCTTAAAACCTCATTCATTAAGCGCATGAAAGTGCTAGGTGCATTTGTCAAACCAAAAGGCATAACTAACCACTCATATAACCCGAATTTGGTTTTAAATGCAGTTTTCCATTCATCTCCAAGTTTCATTCTAATCTGGTGGTAGCCACTTCGCAAGTCAATCTTAGTGAAAATTATAGAACCACACAACTCATCAAGCATGTCGTCTAGTCTAGGAATAGGATGACGATACCGAATAGTAATATTATTGATGGCTCTACAATCAACACACATACGCCAACTTCCATCTTTCTTAGGAACCAAAAGTACAGGAACGGCACAAGGACTAAGGCTTTCACGTACATACCCGCGGTCCAAAAGGTCTTGGACTTGCCGCTGAATTTCCTTAGTCTCCTCAGGATTGGTTCGATATGCAGCTCGGTTGGGCAAGGTCGCTCCCGGAATCAAATCGATTTGATGCTCTATCCCTCTCATAGGTGGCAGCCCCGGGGGTATCTCAGCTGGAAAAATGTCCTCATACTCCTACAAAAGGTTAGTGATAGCAGGAGGTACCGAGCTAACAATATCATCAAGTGAAAACATAGCTCGTTTGCATACCAAAGCATAGCAAATGTCATCAACAGAAATTTCAGCAAAGTCACATTTTGTTGCAAGCATAACACCACCCTTCAATTTAATCCCCTCTGCCTTAGAAATAGATGTAGACTTATCCTTTTTAGGTGGGAAAATAGAATTAGCAACTTGCTGATTTTCAGATTGAACATCATTCAAACTAGCAGCGCGTTCTCTATCAGCTTGTACAATTTGAGCAGGGGTCAAAGGTACCAAAGTAATTTTCTTTCCTTTATGCACAAAAGTGTATTTATTACTTCTACCATGGTGTGTAGCATCATTATCATGTTCCCAAGGACGACCCAATAAAAGTGAACAAGCTTGCATAGGTACCACATCACAATCAACAGAATCAGCATAAGAACCAATGGAAAATGAAACTCTGCAAGTTTGTGTTACCTTTGCTTTACCAGAATCATTTAGCCACTGAATATGATATGGACGTGGGTGTGGGCGTGTGGTCAAGCTAAGCTTCTTGACCAAATCAGAACTCACCAAATTATTGCAGCTACCTCCATCAATAATGACACGTGCTCGACGGTCGTTGATGATGAAGAAAATCTGGAACAAGTTATGGCGTTGTAGCTTTTCAGGCTGCTGGACTTGTGAGCTGAGCACCCGCTGTACAATAATGCTCCTATAGGACGCCGTGGCCTCGTCACCAAGGACTTCGCCGTCCTCCTCATCTGCATCTTGGTCTTCTTCATCCTCAATGTCAGAGGTGCTGATGTAACCATCTTCTGTAGCAATATATGCTCGCTGACTTGGGCAGTCCTTCTGCACATGGCCAATACCATGGTAGCGGTGGCACTGAATACCCGAAGTGCGTCCCGTCGATGCAACGGATGAGGAACTCTTGGTAGGCACCTGCAAAGAATTTTTACCTGAATCTAAAAGTCGTGCGGGAGGTGTCTTAGGTGTAGCAGAAACTCCAGAGGTTGTTGGTCGCTTGCTCGCTGGTGGAGGCGTCCGAAAAGTGGTTGGCTTGGTCAGCCCCGAAGATGGTGCCGAGCGTGGCGTGTATGTGCTGGTGCTGACCTTGCTCTTGCCCTGTTGTTCACGCCCCTGCAATTCCTTTTCTGCAAGCATAGCAAACTGAAACAACTGGTTGACAATGTTAAATTCTTTATAATCAACAATGTCCTGAATGTCACGCCTCAAACCAGAATAAAAACGATAAATGGCATCTTCGTTTCCCTCTACAACACTACAGCGCATCAATCCCTTTTGGAGCTCACCATAGTAATCCTGTACAGATTTATCTCCTTGTTCTAAACGCATCAATTTCTTACGCAAGTCTCTATGATAAGAAGGAGGAACAAAACGATCACGCATAGCTACCTTAAGTTCTTCCCATGTACCAGGTAAAGCATCTTGTGCAGCTAGTCCATTCCACCAAATAATGGCAAAATCCTTAAACTCACTAGTAGCTTGTCTAACTCTATGCTGCTCAGGTACAAGGTGGGCACTAAACTTTTGTTCTACCGTCATCTCCCAATCAAGATATCCCTCAGCATCATAATGACCCGAAAAAGATGGTATTGTGAACTTAATCTTAGCATAAGGATCATCGGGCACACGGTGATTATTACCTTGACGGTGGTGGTGGTGGACACCACCCATACCTGTCGTGTTGCGGCGAAGACGTTGCCATAATCTCTCTTGTCGGATAGCTGCTCGACCTATGTTTTCGTCGCTCTGATACCACTTAATGGAGACGGGGATCCCGATCTTCCATCAGGTGATGGTAACTATCGTTGTGGCGGAGAATGACACACCGATCCGGCTTCAGATCGAAAGATCGAACCCTGCAATCTTAGCACCACAGCTCCTCTGGTTATCAACCGAGTCACGGACCAGGTTGACCTCGCCAAGAAGGCTAATCCCTGCCTGCGCAACGAAGAACACAAGCAAGAACAAGAAAGATCGCAACCAAATTGCAAATGTATGATTAATCTCACGAGTTGGGGTCTCACAAACCGAAGAACGGCGAAACTGTTTCTTGACAGAATAATCTAAGCAAAACCCAAACCCTAATGGAGGGGCGGCGGCTGTTTATGAATACTCTAGGGTCGTGCAAGACCCCTGGACGCGCCCCTAATGGGCCTAAACTCGATACACGGTCCAACGGACCAAAAGACGGTGTCGCAGCACCCTGGCAGATTCTGGACGCTGACTTGTTTCGACGATTCCCGTTGATTCCGAACAGATTTTGACGTGAAACCACTTGTATTAGCTTCCTTATCAAATTAGCTTTCCATCCATATGTGGATCATCGAAAACGGAGTCCGGATGCGTCCTGGGCGACCAATTTAAGGCAGACTGGTCCTGGAGGCCGAGGCAGACTCGAATTCGTGTTGGACTAGGCCTCCGGCTTGTGTTGGACGTCCTTGCTGGTCATCATCACCTCCTCCACGTCCTCTTAGTCCCTCTTGACCCTCTCCAATGTTCCTAAGCAAGATAACATCATTAGGTAGTAATCTATTCTCAAAAGTATGAAAAGGATCGCTTAAGAACGAGCTCACCTGTAAATTGAGTTGACGCATTCGAGCCCGGGTCATTGGACCTTGCATGACGGTTGGAGGATCAGCTGGTACATCCAAAGGAGTGATGTCCTCATCAACCTCCGCAACGATGTATGGTCCCTCCCAGGGCGGGGAGAGCTTGTGACGGTCCTTGTTGCTCTACACGAGGCAGAGAACCAAGTCCCCGACATTGAAGGCTCGGTCCCATACCCATCGGCTGTGGTACTAACGCATCGTCTGCTGGTACTTGGCCAAACAGAGGAGGGCAATGTCGTGAGCATTGTCTAGCTAGTCCTTAGCGTCTTCGTGGGATGCCTTGGCTCCCTGTTCGTCATATGCTCTGATTCTTGGCGCTCCATAGTCAAGGTCGGTTGGGAGGATAGCCTCAGAACTGTAGACCATAAAGAAAGGTGTGTAGCCGGTGGCCGAGCTGGGAGTCATCCTTAGACTCTAGAGCACCACAGGGAGCTCGACGACCCAACGTGCACTGAACTTGTTCAATCGGTTGAAGATCCTAGGTTTGAGGCCCTGTAGGAGCATGCCATTTGCGCGCTCAACCTGCCCGTTCGTCAGGGGTGTGCGACGGCGGCCCAATCGACCTAGATGTGTTGTTCATCGTAGAATCGAATGAATTTCTTGTCGGTGAACTGTGTGTCATTGTCTGTGATGATGGAGTTTGATACTCCAAAATGATGGATGATGTCAAGGAAGAACAACATGGCTTGCTCGAACTTGATTACAAAGATCGGCCGAGCTTCGATCCATTTTATGAACTTGTCTATGGTGACAAGCAAGTGAGTATAGCCCCCGGGAGCCTTCTTGAGAGGCCCAACCAGATCGAGCCCTTAGACCGTGAAGGGCCACGTGATGGGGATCATCTGGAGTGCCTAGGCCAGGAGGTGAGTTTGCCGAGCGTAGTACTGGCACCCTTCGTAGGTGCATATGACTAGCTCGGCATCGGCTACTGCAGTGGGCTAGTAGAAGCCCTATCGGAATGCGTTCCCAACCAAGGTTCTAGGTGCGGCGTGGTGACCATAGACCCCACCATGAATATCACTCAGCAGAAGCTTCCCCTATTCAATGGGGATACAGAGCTATAGGATCCTGGTGTGGCTCCATTTGTAGAGTTAGCCTTCTACAAGAACTAAGGACTTGGCGCGATGTGCAAGCTGTCGAGCTTCCGTCTTGTCCATCAGCAGCGTGCCATAGAGGAGGTAGTCGAGGTAGAGTGTTCTCCAGTCGTCCAGAGGGTCAGGCTCTATCACGAGATCCTCTTCAAGCTCCATGACCTTGGGGCCGGACGGAGCCATTGGTTGGTCAGCCCCCGAGGTTGGATCAAATGGGCCATCGTCGGACCGCTCTGACCCTTCATAGCATACTGAGGATTTGTGTTGGCCGCTGGCGAAGACACTCGTTGGCACCGGCTCTCGACCGAACATTGCTTTGGCAAGCGCATCGGCTACCTCGTTGAGGCGCCTCGGGATGTGATTGAGTTCAAGGCCGTTGAATTTGTCCTCCAGCCATCGAACCTCTTGGCAGTTCGCAACTATCTTGGCATCGTGGCAGCTCGACTCCTTCATGACTTGGTTGATGACCAGCTGGGAGTCACCCCGGATGTCGAGGCATTGGATGCCCAACTCGATGGTGATTCATAGGCCGTTGATGAGCACTTCATACTCAGCCACATTATTTGATGAGGGGAAATGGAGCCGAACCATGTACCTCATGTAGACCTCGAGGGGTGATACGAAGACTAGCACCACGCCGACGCCCTTCTTCATCAGTGATCCATCGAAGTACATCGTCCAGCACTCTTGATCGATGACCGCCGGTGGTGTCTAGACCTCGGTCCATTCTAGGATGAAGTCAGCCAAAACCTAGGACTTGATCGCCATTCGGGAGGCATATGTGATGCCTTGATCCATCAACTCGAGTGCCCACTTCGTGGTTCTTCTCATGGCGTCCTGGTTCTGGATGACCTCATTGAGGGGGAACAATGCCACGACCGTCATGTGGTGTGACTTGAAGTAGTGGCGTAGCTTCCTCTTGGTGATGAGGACGGTGTATAGGAGCTTCTGGATCTAGGAGTAGCGGGTCTTGGAGTCGGATAGTACCTCGCTGATGAAGTACATAGGGCGCTAGACCTTGAGGGCATGCCCCTCTTCCTCCCGCTCTACTACTAGGGCAGCACTGACCACTTGCGTGGTGGCCGCTATGTACAGCAGGAGGGATTCTCCATTGCTAGGAGGAACTAGGATCGGGGGCCTTGTCAGAAGTAGCTTGACCATGTCAAGTGCCTCTTGGGCCACGGACATCCACTCTAAGCGGTCGGCTTTCTTTAAGAGTCGGTAAAGGGGGAGACCTCATTCGCTAAGGTATGAGATGAATCAGCTGAGAGCGGCGAGGCACCCTATGATCCACTAAATCCCCTTTATGTTCTAAATTGGGCCCATCCTTGTGATGAGAGAAATCTTCTC
Source organism: Miscanthus floridulus (assembly GCF_019320115.1). Taxonomy (NCBI): domain Eukaryota; kingdom Viridiplantae; phylum Streptophyta; class Magnoliopsida; order Poales; family Poaceae; genus Miscanthus; species Miscanthus floridulus. The sequence goes on from NC_089596.1 coordinate 12,194,951, forward strand.
CGAGTTGGCCTCCATGCCATGCTCGGAGATGATGAAGCCGAGCAGCATGCCCCTCGGGACCCAAAAAATGCACTTCTCAGGATTGAGTTTGATGCCATTCGCTCGGAGTTTCGCAAAGGTTTGCTCAAGATCGATGATGAGGTGGTCAACCCGTTTGGACTTAACTACGATGTCATCAATGTAGGCCTCAATGGTCTGCCCGATGAGGTCCCCGAAGCATTTGAGCATACAACATTGGTATGTAGCCCTAGCGTTCTTCAGACCAAACAACATTGAGACATAGCAGAATGATCCGAAAGGGGTGATGAAAGATGTCGCGAGCTGGTTAGACTCTTTGATCGCGATTTAATGGTAGCCGGAGTAGGCATCAAGGAAGTAGAGGGTTTCGCACCCCAAGGTAGAGTCGACTATTTGGTCTATGCGCGGCAAAGGAAACGAATCCTTTGGACACACCTTGTTGAGACCCATATAGTCTACGCACATCCTCCATTTCCCACTCTTCTTTCGCATGATAACGGGATTAGCTAACCATTCTGGGTGGTGTACTTCCCTGATGAATCCGGTGGCCGACAATTTTGCTATCTCTTCACCGATGGCCCTATGCTTTCCCTCGTCGAAGCAATGTAGGCGTTGCTTCAATGGCTTGGAGCCTAGATGGATTTTTAGGGTATGCTTGGTGACCTCCCTCGGAATGCCTGGCATATCCGAGGGTTTCCACGCAAAGATGTCTTTGTTGTCGCGGAGGAAGTCGACGAGTGCGCTTTCCTATTAGGAGGAAAGCGTGGTACCAATGCATACCATTTTACCCTTGGAGCTGCTGGGATCTATGAGGACCCCCTTGGAGCCCTCTACTGATTCAAACGACCTGGTCGATTTCTTCATGTCGGGCGCTTCTTTGGCGACCTCCTCTATGAGGGCGGTGAGTTCCTCGGAGATGATGATTGTTGTGGCATGGCCGCAACACTCGACCTCGCACTCGTAGGCCCGCTAGAAGGAGGTGCTGATGGTGATGACCCCGTGGGCGCCGGACATCTTTAGCTTGAGGTATGTATAGTTGGGTACGGCCATGAACTTCGCGTAGCATGGTCATCCTAGGATGGAGTGGAAGGTTCCGGGGAACCCAACCACCTCAAAGGTGAGGGTCTTAGTCCTATAATTGAACTGATCCCCAAAGGTAACAGGTAGATCGATATGCCCGAGTGGCATGGCCTGCTTCCCGGGCACAATGCCATGGAAAGGCACTCAGGTTGGGCGGAGGCATGTCCGGTCGACGCCCATCACATCGAGCGTCTTGGCATGCATGATGTTGGGGTCGCTGTCTCCATCCATCAATACTTTGGTGAGTCGCTTTGGGCCAACGATCGGGTCGACAACAAGCGGATATCTCCCCAGGTGCGGGATGGTATCCAAATGGTCGGTCCGATTGAAGGTTATGGTGGATTCCGACCACCGGAGGAAGGGAGGTGTGGCCGGTTGGGCCGTGTAGACTTCACGGCGTGTGACCTTCTAGCGGCATTTGGAGTCATAGGCCGCTAAGCCTCTGAAGATCATAAGGTAGCTATCCGGTGTTGGACAGCTGTCGTCCTTCTCCTCGGTGTCGTCCACAGTGGGGGCAGGTTCCTTCCCCTGCTCCCCTTTATTGGAGCTTCCGGACAAGAACTTCCTCATGAGGCTACAGTCCTTGAGCAGATGATTTACGGGAAAGGCATGGTTTGGGCACGATCCCTCGAGTAATTTTTTGAAGTGGTTCAGAGTGCCCTCCGTGAGCTTCCGACCACCCTTATGATCAGCGGTGGCCACGAGCGAGTCCTTACGCTATTGCTTCTTGTTCTTCCTTTTGGCAGAATGATTAGAGGTGCCTTTGCCAGCACCCTCGTCCTGCCTTGCCTTGCCCTCGAGACAATCAAAGATCGCTCCGACCGCCTCCTCTCCTGAGGCGTGGCTAGTGGCGATGTCCAGGAGTTCCTTAGTGGTTCGTGGGCCCTTGCGTGCCAACTTATGAACCAAGGACTCGTAGGTCGTCCTGGATAGGAAGGCTCCTATTACGTCGGCGTCGGCAACATTAGGGAGCTCGTTGCACTATCGGGAGAAGCACTGGATGTACCTACGGATGGTCTCACTGGACTTCTGATGGCAGTTCTTGAGGTCCCATGGGTTCCTAGGGTGCTTGTACATGCCTTAGAAGTTTCCCACAAAGATCTTCAGATCCGCCCAACTCTAGATTGCGTTGGACGGTAGATGTTCCAACCACGCTCGTGCTGAGTCAGCCAAGAACAGTGGAAGGTTGCGGATAATGCAGTCATCATTATCTACACCACTGGCTTGACAGGCAAGCCGATAGTCTTTAAGCCAAAGTCCGGGGTTTGTCTCCCTAGAGTATTTAGGGATATTGGTAGGTGGTCGATACCTTGGCGGGAATGCAGCATTGAGGATGTGCCGGCTTAAGGACTGAGGCCCTGGTAGGCTAGGGCTCGGGCTTCGGTCCTCACTATTGTCGTAGCGTCCGTCGCATCGAGGATGATAGCCACAGCGAGCTCCTTCTCTAGGGTCGCTGTAGGTGCATCTGCGGGCGTCGATGGTGCTACGTGCATCGCAGTTGCGGCCGAGACGCTAATGTATCTAGACCGCAGCACACTACCTACCGCCTTGTGGTGCTTGGTGGACTGATGTGTCCCTGGTGGGGCGCACCAAGGGCGTACGCTGGCTGGTGTCGAGCTCGCGTCACCAGGACAATGAGCTTTCCGCCTACTGTGCCGCCGCACGCTCGAGCAACGTGCGTATTTCGCGGTGGGCCCGACGATCCTCGGGCGTTGCGGCCTTTGGAAGGCCATGAAGCAAGGCCGTTGCGGCGGCGATGTTCTGGCTTGCCTGAGCGAAGTGAGGAAGGGTTTCATTGTCGGTGATGATCCTTTAGTTTACGTCACGGGCCACGGCATGTGCACGCCCACCATTTCTGCGGCGTTCGATCTCCTGATTGACCTCCGCGTATTCCTGAACAAGCTATTGTCTGGCTTCGTCTATCTCCCGCTTTTGGGCTCTCAGCTGCTCCACCCCTACGTGAGGTGGGGCCGCTGTCCCCCCTTCGGTTCTGCCGCCACGGTTGCCTGCCGGAGTAGTCTCGTCCGTAGAGACGCTTTCGACGTGTCCCTCGGGGGTTCTCGCCATGAAACATTCCCGGGAGGGGTGATGACTCCCCCTGCTAGAGTTAGAGCCAGAGTTCAACCCCGGCCCCTCCACGAGGAGGCCGTGGAGGGATTCTGTGTTGCTTTCGATCATCCCCATGAACTCGTTGTTCGCGGGAGATAAGATCGTGCGCTGTGCCACAAGGTGGCTTACGGTCGCCGTGGCGTTGCGGAGACCGAATGGAAGCGCCGTTGAGGTGCTCCGTGCGGAGTGTTTCAGAGAGAGGGTGAGGCAACATGGGTCCTCCCTAGATGGCTGGGGTCTGAGGGAGACGCCGGGCTGGTGCTCAAGCCTCCCGTAGCTGAAGTCGATGGAGGGGAGAGATTGGATGGCGACATGGGCCAATGCCAACTCTCCTTCCACCGTAACGATGAAGTCTAGGTCATCGAAACACACGTGTGCGTCCGGGACCCAGCTGATTGCGTGGCTAGCCATCCGAGGCCTGATTTGGAACGCGCAAAGGCCCCTACCTAGCGTGCCAACTGTCGGTGTTTCGAACAAACACCGGCTAGTAAATTTATAATTATTGCGCGTTAAGCTCAGATGGTGTACTAAAGGACACAATATTTATACTAGTTCAGGCAGAACATCCCTACGTCCAGTCCGCTGCTGCTCATGTTATTAGTACCGAAAAAGTTTCATAGTAGGGGGTACAAACAGTCGAGAGAGGGACGGGTCCCAAGTCTCTGATGAAAAGGTTGAAAGGACGCCAAGAGATCGGTTACTGCTTGGCTATGTCTTATCTATCAAAAATGATCGAGGCCCCTTAGTGGGTTGCCCTGCCCTCCCTTTTATAGACCAAGGGGGAGCAGGGGTTACAGATGGGAGAAAGAGGAAAAAACCAAAGGTAGAGAAGGTCCTTCAAGGGAGCGGGGTCTTTCTTTTCCCCTGTGTCTACCCTGCTAACATGACAGACCATGTCAGGGATGGTATGTTCGTGGATCCTTATAGGGCCTTGCCCTGGCCTCCTTCAGCAAGTGGGTGTGTCCCATCCTACACTGGCGGATGATGTGGCGTGCCAGAGAGCCAAGCTGTGACCCTTCATGGAGTAGACGGGGAAGTGACCATGCGTCCATCACTATGGATGATGTGAGTTCTGTCTAGGATCGTAGTTGTTGTCATATGCTTATGTTAGTATCTACGTCCGAGGGCTGATGGCGGCGCCTACAACACTGTGGGATAAACGTCGGCGCCTACAACACTGTTTGGGCTCCGTCAGGATGAAAAGGGTCTAAGGCGCCCGTCCCGTCGTATCCTGACAGCACCTTCCTGCATGCATGCAGGGCATGGCCCTTGGTACCACAGTTGACTCGAATGTCCTGTCGTACCCTGTGCCCGTCTTTATGAAGGAGCAGGGTGTGGTCGTCGGGCGAGGTGGAGCCTGCCCTCAGACGTCAGGCGAGGTGGAGCCAGCCCTCAGCCGTCGGGCGAGGCGGGGCCTGCCCTTGGACATCGAGCGAGGTGGAGCTAGCCCTCGACCGTTGGGCGAGGTGGAGCCAGCCCTCAGACGTCGGGCGAGGTGGAGCCTGCCCTCGGACATCGGGCGAGGCGGAGCTAGCCCTCAGCCATTGGGCGAGGCGGAGCCTGCCCTCAGACGTTGGGTGAGGCGGAGCTAGCCCTCAGTCGTCGGGTGAGGCGGTGCTAGCCCTCAGACGTCGAGCGCGGCGGAACCAGCCCTCAGGCGTTTGGGCGAGACAAAACCTGCCCTCAGCCGTCGGGCGAGGCGGAGCCTGCCCTTAGCCATTGGGTGAGGCGGAGCCAGCCCTCAGCCATCGGGCGAGGTGGAGTCTTAGCCCTCAGGGATTGGGTGAGGCAGAACCAATATTCCATTGTTCGGGCAAGAAGTGTAGTAGCATTCTTGTCTGACCGGAAGCGTCAACGTTCGATGGTTATTAATTCCACCTCATTGGGTACCCCGGCATTAGGTCCCTAACACTGAGCTAAAGTCAGAGCCATGTAGCCCTCACAGTTGTACTATAAGTCCTGAATATTCGCTTACAGATAAGTCCTTAAGGAGAGGAATCTAGAGCACCATAAAAACAGCCCAATGCTATAGCCCCCTTGTTCCATGTTGCTGAAAAGCATCTTTTAGTATTTATTGCATATACCATTAGTCAAGTTACAAGATTATGGCCTTTAATTGAGCACTAACATCATACTACCCAATGCAATACCACATAGGTGACAAGGAATCCAGGATATCAAATAGCTAGGATAATTACTATGGTTGCCAAGGTACATGCATATGATTAAATTATTAAAGTGAATAGGACAACAAGGAAGATCCCATGCTATACTTGGCTTAAATTCTGATCCTTCTTCTATTGAATTGTAACCTCCAAAGGACTTCTTCTGTATCACCAACTTCTTTTATATCACCAACGCAAAGCTCACCGACCGGACATGATCATAGAACACCACACAAACATCCATGCAATCATACACAAAGCAAACAATAATACTAAATTAGAACAGTACACCAAACATAATAAACAACAAGTAAAAAGATTTTAAAGAGGGTCTACACGTTAGTACAATCACACAGTCGCGAAAAGCACTCTAATTGGAGCTATAACAAAAAAGTTATGAAGTAAATAAGATTTCCTTTAATAAAATAATAGATTAAATCTAACCTCGAATTTCAAAAATTGAAAATATATTTAACAGTAGTATAAATATGTAGATTACGCAATTATGAATCTAATGCAACTTGAACGGATCAAATCAGAGTTAAAACAGAGAAATTATAGTCTAAAGAAAACTAGTGGCAAAACTGTAAATACATGAAAACGTATTTTGAATTTACTAGAAAAAAATACGCTTTCAGAATATGAAAATGTATTCTGGAAGTGTGCCATGGACTGCGGGTTAGATTATTCAAAAGCCGAGGGTCTCTTTAGCAAAAGTATAGGGACAGCGAGTTCTATACTAGAAAATGGCAGGGACTCTTTTGAAAGTATGCCGACCGAAGAGGTACGGTTGGATTTAAGTCAACCGATCGAAATTGGACGGTGGGGATTAGATGGGGGTGAGTGAGGGCATGGCCGGAACAGGGAACCGGCACGGTGGGACGCCATTGCCGGCGACGAAGAGCTCGTCGGCAAGCGCGAAAACGGTCCTAGAGACCACGGGAAGGCAAATCGGAAGCACGGGGAGGAAGAGGAGAGAACTGCAAACTCGGCTAGGCATCTTACCGGGGCGCAGGGCGGACAGAGGCGGTGCATGGCTCGGCGGGGCGACGGCGGACAGCGGCACTAGGGCTTCATGGTGGCGCGGCGATTCGGTGACTTGGCAGCGGCTTCGAGGCTAGGGATGAAAGCGGCACGGTGTACGGCTGCTATTTATGGCCAGGAAGCAACGTGGGGCCCAAGGTAAGGCGCGGAGTCATGGCGGTGTTGGCCTCTCGCGGCGGATAGAGTCTGTGGAGGGGACGACAGAGGTAGGAGATGGCACGACTGACAGCTGGGTCCCACAAGTCAGCGACAGGGGAGACATGGAAGAGAGAGGGCACAACGGGGCGGGGAAGCAGGCCGAGAGAGGAGAGAGGTGGCGCGAGCACGCTGGGCCGCGGGAGATGGAAAAGCGGAGCTAGGCCGAGAGCGGAGGCGCGGAAAAATTGGGCCGCGGCGACGGACTGGGCCAGAGCGGGAGGGGAAAAGGTGGGAACAAACCGGGCCAAGGAGAAAAGGTCGGCGGGCCAGATGAGAGAAAGGAAGTTTCTTTTCTTTTTAACTCATTTTACTTTTGTTTTAAAGCCATTTCAAAACCCTTTTTAAAAGCAATTTGAATTATTTTGAATTTTATACAAAACCACACAATCCAATAATTCTAATGCACCAGCATGTATAGACAAACACGTTGCTAAACCTTAGGATGAATTTTAATTTACTGAAAGATATTATTTTTTCTATGTTTTTATGAGCACAAAAATACAAAATTAAATCTTTTTAGTCCTATTTCAAAAAGAGCAAATTTTAAGGCGTTACACGTAACGCTTACATCAATCTTCATGGCTTGACTTTTCGGGTGGCTATTGATGGCGTCTCTGTATGCAGATTCTATTTTGGACCCCTGATCGCATTTGGCAAGTATAACCAAGCCGATCCCTTCAAGGCTGGCAAGGTGCTCGATGCCACCAACTGGACTGCCCTCTTGCAGTTGCATTGCACCTTCTTCAGTATCTGTAGCCATGGCATTATGTATTATCGCCAGTATCTGTAGCCATGGCATTGCGTCTGGCTCAAAAGTCAAACGTGACGACAGCGCTTGACTTCTCCAGAATTTGAAGCGCTTGAGGCCGTGGAATGTGTTTGGGTGGATAATGATGTTCTCTGGGATTGTTTTAGCTGATAAGTCGAGGAAGGTGAGGCAGGGCAACTGTGCAAGCACCTGGACGTCGTCACTTCGGAGCTCATGGACACTTAAATCAACATCCGCCAACCTGTCAGCATGCGCAATCCAATTTGGTAGCTTGGGCATTGTTACGCCATTCAATCTAAGCCTCTGTAGATGCCGTGGACGTGTCAAGCAGTTACTCCAGAATTGTGCTGAGGGGGCCCTTTCACTTGATTGAACCTGAAAATCCAGATGCCGGAGGTTGCTGTTCCCAAGCTTGTTATTTTCTACGCCATCTGCCCTGGAGAAATCGAACATCACATTAAGATTCCTAAGATTGGTGAACTCACCGAGATCTCTGATGCACTCTATGGAATTAGTCCCAACATCAAACTTGGACAGATCATGTAGGTTGCACAACTTGCTAAGCCCATTTTTGAACACTACACCTTCTGGTAAACGGAGATGCCTCAAAGATGACAAGGAATTAAAATCCACTAGTTGTTCACTCGAACCATACAACCATGAGTTGGGCATATCTAGAGTCATCAAATGCTTTAGCTTGCCAAATTTCTTTGGCAGCTCGAGAAGAAAACCATGGACCCTCACATACTTGAGCAGAAAAAAGTGATTTACAGCAGACAAAAAAAGGCACCTACGAGGCAAAGAATCATCTTCCATGTCCAAGACTCTCAAAAGCTCAAATTTCGAAAGTGGAGGCATACGATCAGCCACACTGAAGGAAATATATGACCGAACCGTTGATGCATTCACACTCTCCACTGTCAGGGGCATGTTTGTAACACCCCAGGCCCGGCACACGGCACAGGCCCACTCTACCAAGGGGTGGGCCTCACCTACGTAGTAACCCGCTTGCGCTTTCGTCATCGCTTCGCGCAAAACGGTTAACCGAATGTTACTACGCGTCCTTGGCCTGGCTATTTAAGCTGGTTCGGCCGTCCCTCAGTTCCCAGCATAGTACTAAACCTCAGGGGTGAACAGTGCTCCATGACGCTACAGTTCGCCTACAGTACCCCTGCAGATACAGTCCCCCCAGCACTATTCAATTCGGCCCAGCTCGGCCCATTTAGGCAGGGATGTTACAATGTTTCTGTCATGGAACTGATGGCTGATCCGGCGAACTTGTGATGCTCCATTCATTGGATACTTCTTATCAATTATGGTGATGAAGTTTTTCTCTTTGCACTTCAATATAATAAGATCAAGCATTAGATCATGAACTTGACAATATTTTGACACCTCACCAAAATCAGATTCATCGAAGAAAGGTTGGATCATACTTCTGTTGATGAGTTCATTGAAACAGTTATCAGAAGCTTCCTCTAGATCTAAACCATGTTTTTCCCTAATAAATCCTTCAGCCATCCATTTTCTCACCAAAGCTTCGTTGGGGATTTTATAATCTTCAGGATACATTCCAAGATATAGCAGACAAGTCTTGAGCTCATGGGAAAGGTCATTGTAGCTCAGACTTAGCACATGCCTCATCCATTCCAGTGTAGGATTTGTGTCCACCTCTGAACCCAATGAATTATGTATCTTCTCCCATATCTCAATGTGCAAGTGGTTAGCCAAAAGGCATGCAATGCTAGTAATTGCCAACGGTACCTGTTTACATTTCCTTAACATGTCATCTGAAATCTCTCTGAATTTCTTGGGACAACTATCTTCTGTATCAAATAATCTTTTGAAAAATAGGCTTCTTGAGTGAAGCTCATTGAGGGGTTGCATCTGGTATACATGGCCTTGACTTGAAAAACAGGAAGCTGTACTGACGTCTTGAATACGTGTGGTAGTTATCACTCTGCTAGCATTATTATTTTCCACAAACGCACACTCAATAGTGCGCCAATCCTTGATGCTCCATAAGTCATCAATTATGACAAAGTACCTGCAAAGTAAGTAACTTCTAGGTCAATCCTGTTTGTGCATCACAATATGACAAAGTAAATATGAGTAATATGTCACCTAAATAAGATGGAAATTTATGCATTTTCCATGGCTTCAACTACCATTTTGATATTTGTTAGTAGCTGAGCAAAAAGTCGATATACGAGGGAGGACAGATCGAAATAGCAATTCATCGTATGACCAAATAACTTTTAAGAGCTTTTGGTGTATCAATACGAAATTAAAATATTGCTATTAGACGATAAGATGACAATGGAAAAATATAGATATTTGAGACAGCCAATGAGAAATAGAACACATACTAAAGTCTACAAATAAGTATATAATGCCATAAATTCTAGATAAACACATACCTCTTATTTGTGAGCGTTTCTATAAGGATCTCGATAAGCTTTTGGACATCATCTTCCGTTTCCAAGCCACCACCATATCCAACTCCGGAGAGTATGTCCTTCAGAATCTTTGGCATGTGAGGAGTACTAGAGACAGATACGAACGACGTGCATTCAAACTCATTCCTGATTTTAGCATACACTTGGTTTGCAAGTGTTGTCTTGCCGAGGCCACCAAAACCCACGATGGACAGCACTTTAAGTCGTCCAGATTCGCTGTCATCTTCTTCGATCAACTGCTTGATGATCTCCTCCCGTGGACCATCAATGCCCACAAGCCTCTTTGCATCTTCATGTTAGAATCGATGATTAGTACCTCTGTGTGTGTAACCCGTAGATCCGGGGAAGTTGCGGCACAGCAGCAGCGTAGACGCTGGTGTAGGGGCAGCTCTGGCTCGGTGGCAAGACGGCGGTCCGGTGTAGACCTGCAGGGGAACGACGGCGGTGGCGGTGCACATCCCGTCGCTGGCAGCACGACCTTTAGATTGGTTTAGGGTTTCTCTGTGGGTGGGATGGCGGTTCCGTTGAACCTCGTCTCAAGAGCCGTTTGCCCCACCTCCTCTTTATAGGCACTGTGCGACGGGGGCCCACCAGCCACTAGATGGCTGAACGTCCCTGATCAGGACGCGGTTAAGGGGTCCGTCTCAACCGTTGGGTCAAGACGGATGAGATCAATTCTAACATTCTCCCCCTTGATCTCAATTCATACTTTAACTTTAAACTTTGACTTTAATCCCTTTCACTTTTATTCATTCCATCACAGATTAGTGCATAGAGCATGCTTCATCGTCACGGTCAATCGCCGATAGACTTAACAGCTACAATATACATCTCTGTTCTGAAAACAGATTCTTTAACTTTTGGGCCCTTTATTGTCTGGAAATCATAGGCTATACCATAAACCCATGTCGACGTGTGTTCTCCAAACACACTAGGTGGTAAGCCTTTTGTACGTGGATCCGTAAGCACTTGCTTGTTACTTATATGTTCAATACTTTTAGTATGATTCCGGACTTTCTCCTTCACAACGTACAACTTTAACGTCAATGTGTTTGGCAGCACACTTGACCCGTTGTTATAGGAGCGAACTATTTAAATGGTTATTGCTGTTGTATACCATTATCAATTCCGGGTGTAAGTTCTTTTAACCATTTCGCCTGTCCTTAAGCCTCATAATAAGCTATACTGTGGGTATGCATCTTTGATGACACCACAACTGTTTCTTTGGAGCTTTTCCACAATAAAACTCCAACTGCGAGTGTTAGCTACTATGTGGGTTTCACTAAACATCTCGCCAAAATTTAACATTTGTACCAACAACTATTTGAGAGTACTTATTCTTTCTTACTCACCATGAGGCCTATAAATCTTTGCACAATTGCAAAACATTCGCAACTCTATTCTAGTGATCTATATCTGGACTGGACTTCTGCCAAAACATTCCGGATACATGAACTATGTCAGGGTAAGTTCTTACTTATAAGCACTCATTAAGCTTCCAACAGCTGAAGCATATAGGACGTCCTTTCGATCTCACATTGGTTCTTGGAACGCTGAAAGTTCCCAAAACTATTACCCTTGACTATAGGAACAGGCGCAGATTTATTCACATATATGCTTTATTTCTTTAGAATCTTCTCTAAGTATACACTTGAGATAGTTCTAATACCCCTTTTCTTTTTGTCTCGGTAAGTTTCAATTCCTAGAACGAATGATGCTTTACCAAGATCATTCTCATTGAAACTTGAGGATAAGAACTGTTTCTTCTCCAATAGTAGATTAACACCACTACTAGCGAGTAAGGTGCTACCCTCATGCAGGATTAGGAAAATAAATTTCCCATGTTTAAACTTTGCATAAATACAATTGTCCTCTACATTCTTTTTAAAACCCAAACTTTCTTATTGTACTGTTAAACTTCAAGTACCAATGTCTTGAAGCTTGCTTTAATCCATAAATGGATTTCTTCAGGCAACATCCCTTATGTTCTTTTCCTTCCACGACGAAACCTTTTGAGTTATGCCATGTAAACTTTTCCATATAAATCCCCGTTGAGGAATGTGTCTTTACGTCTTTCTGATGTAACTGTAAATCGTAATGTGCCACTAACACCATTATGATTCTAAAAGAATCCTTGCATGCTCATTATAATCTATTCCTTCTCTTTTAGTAAATCATTTCGCCACAAGTGGCACTTTATAGCTTTCCATATTCCCTTTTGGAGTCACATTTGTCTTACAGACCCATTACAGCCTACTGTTTTGGCTCCATTGAGAATTTCTTCTAAGTCCCAAACATCATTGGTATTTATCAATTTCATTTCATCTTCCTTTGCTTCTTGCCATTTAGACGAGTGAACGCCTCTCATGGCTTTTCAAATGAGGTGGAATTACCCTCCATTTGAATTTCTTTCTTAACATTGACTCTTTAGTCACCAGAAATATCTAATTTTCTTATTCTTTGAGACCTTCTGGGGCCTCGTGGCACTTCTTTCATATGGGGCTATTGTTACTCTTCATTGCCAAAAGGCAATTGTTCTATAGCCTCCTGTATCACAAGATCCTTGTTTACTTATTCATCTTCTTTAAGAGCTAACATCTGGTGTTGTATATGCCATACAACATCAGCATGTATAAAGCAATTTGTTGCTCTAAAAACACAGTAGTGGATATGTAATCCCACTTCTATTCAAGCCTTAGGTATCTACATACCATGCTCCCCTAGATTACTCCATCTTCTGTAAAGATGGTGTATCTTCAAATTTCTTATTTTGGGCTTAATCCCAGTGTGTGACACGGTCAATGAGTTTAAGAACAAAAGAAAGTTGCATGTGAACCAAAAGATAAGAATGATATGCAAGCGTGACTTGTAGAAGTATTGATAATAATAGACTATGTTGAGTTTTAAAGTGTAATTTGGAAAATGTACTCCCATACGAATTTTGTTTGCATGATGTAATCATGTGAATGAAGTAAGTAATCAAAGTTTCTCATTCACAAGAGTTCAGAATGTTTCGAAATTGTGGTAGAAAAGTTCATACCACATTTCGAGGGGGAGAAATATAAGATTAATTAAGAAAGATAAATAAGAAAGATACTTCCCCATACTTCAGATAATGCAATGCATACTATGCATTGAAGGTAAAAGTGATCTATAAAAGATGAATGTGATCGTTGAGGGAGTAAGACGGTCATAATAAGGTTCGGCTTCGTGAGCCGTGGGTCCTATCTCTTCTCTGATCCGAATGGATCTTGTTTTCTTTTCCCCCGCGCGGTGGCGGTGGTGACCGGTAGACAGTGACGTCCGCCACCCCGGTCTCTCTTTCTTTCTTCTTTTACCCGGTTAGGGTTAGGGTTACACAGAGGCAACCTAGCTCTGATACCATTGTTAGAATCGATGATTAGTACATCTGTGTGTGTAACCCGTAGATCCGAGGAAGACCCTTCTCGCCTTTCACTATTGCGGCACAACAGCAGCGTAGACGCCGGTGTAGGGGCAGCTCTGGCTCGGTAGCGAGACGACGGTCCGGTGTAGACCAGCAGGGGAACGACGGCGGTGGCGGTGCACATCCCGTCGCTGGCAGCACGACCTTTAGATCGGTTTAGGGTTTCTCTATGGGTGGGATGGCGGCTCCGTTGAATCTCATCTCAAGATCCGTTTGCCCCACCTCCTCTTTATAGGCACTGTGCGACGGGGGCCCACCAGCCACTAGATGGCTGAACGTCCCCGATCAGGACGCGGTCAAGGGGTCCGTCTCAACCGTTGGGTCAAGATGGATGAGATCAATTCTAACACTTCGTACATTGCACAAATCCTTGGGTCAACTTCCACTATAGGCTCTCGGATAGATTCCTCAACCTTGTATCTATCTCGACTCTGACTTTGTTACTCAACACGAGCTTTGATATCTTGAATCATGCCGGCAATCTGGAAGCGCGCTCGCAGCTTCCTGATCTTGCGTGCAGTCTTTTGGAATAGGCCATCCTTGTCATCTCCGGCTTGGTCATGGTGGTGCATGAAGATGCCAATGATATCCAAGCTACCAAATCATTTTCTGACTTTCAAGCTCAAAACCGGCAGTGAAGGTACATCACTGCCGGTTCACCAAAATCCGGCAGTGATGATGCCGGCATTGATGTTCAATTCTACAATAGTGCCAAAAGTGTTATATCATCTTATTTCTACACTATTTTTGGGTTGTTTTTTGAAGTCAAATAGTTTGGAGATCATGTACATGATTTTCTATGAAATTAAGGCTTTCTTAAAAAAAATTGGCCAAAACTTTTTCTATCACCGATAGATTTCCAATATTTCCTATTTATCAGTCACCACTATCGCTTGCCACTAGTACATAAAACATTTTTAGAGACGATCAAAAGTGATATTCAGAGACGGTTTTAAAACCGCTACTATGCCAGCGATTATAAAAATAAGTGATTTTCAGAGGCAGTTTTAAAACCGCCTCTAAAAATGATTTTCAGAGACGGTTGACTTAAGACAACCGCCCTTAAAAATTGATTTTCAGGGACGGTTGACTTTTGAAAAATGATTTAGACTCTAATAAAAATAAGAAAAAAATTTCTAATGTAGCCCGAGGGCTGAGGACTTGTTTTGTATAAGTGGCGACACCCAGGATTCAAACCCACAACCTCTACCTCGCGCGATCTCTTCCTCTACCACCGCACCAAACAATCACTTGTATCTAGTTCTACGATGCTGTCTATTTGTACTAACATATACGAATCTTATAATCAATATTTTAACTCATAAACAATCTTAAATGAGAAAAAATTTCAACTACAAAGTTTTAGATCTTATTGGGCACTACAACTCTGATATAGAACATTTCTCCATCTAAGGTCATTTGAAAAATTCAAAAATTTGAAATTCAAAATCTAAGGCTTAATTTATATATTTGGAACCCTAAATAATCTCAAACAAAAATTTTATCAACTACAAAGTTTTAGATCTCGTCGAGCTCTATAATTTTGATATAAATTTTGTCTTCGTCCGACTTCATTTAAAAAAGATATGAATTTATTTGTGCTGCAGCTATTTTTAAGGACGGTGACTTAGTCAACCGCCTCTGAAAATCGATTTTTAGTTGCGGTTGTCTTAAGAGAACCGCCTCTAAAAATCACCCATTTCCAGAGACGGTTGACATAGGCAACCGTTCTTGAAAATAGCATTTTTCAGAGGCGGTTCTTTTAATGGAACCGCCCCTAAAAATGAATATATTTTTAGAGGCGGATTTTTTAATGGAACCGCCTCTAAAAAAGGATTTCTAGCAATGACTGTATAGCTACAGTACCTCCCCGAAGGTTAGTGATGGCGTGTTAAGATGACCGCTTCTGTTAGAAAAGGAAGGCGCCTCTAAAAACCATTTGTGTACTACTAGTGTGCCGGGCGCCTCTAAAAACCATTTGTGTACTACTAGTGTGCCCTGCTTCTCGATGCGATTGCCATCCTTGTCTTAGTGAAGAATATGAAAAGATCGAGACAGAGAGGGAGGGCGATGGGCACGTGAGTGGGCCCCACGACAAGCTTCAAAACAGGTCCAAGTCCAGCATGAAAATAACAGTCAACTCTTTTCTCATCTCCTTGTCCCTGTCTTCCGGTAAACAAAATAATGATCGGCATTTGTATAGTGCATGAGGTGCCCTTGTTAGAGGTACCCATATCACGGATTAGCTCATTGCTGTCACGGATTAGCATCTCAGCTTGCTCATCGCTGAGGAACTTGATATCCCTTCGGACACCCTTGAGGTTCTTGTACTGATCACTAAGGAGCAGTGACAGCTTGGAGAGGAGTGAGCACATCACACCAGTGGCAGCGGTCAGTACAATCCCTGTTGCCCTCCTATCTCTCCCTTCCCCGGCAGCGACGACAATGGCGTGGTTTTAGGTGGTTTGTGCTGGATCTGTGGTTGTTTGAGTGAAATGGGCGTCGCTGTGGTGGAGGTTCTTATGATCATGCAGGAACAACCATATGCAAAACGTTACTACTCAGCAAGCAGCACTAAGCAACCAGCTGCCGAGTTAGAAACCGTAATAATTAATAAATGTACTCATTAAATTAGCAAGATCTGACTGATTCGCAAAATCCTCCCAAGCCTCTTTCTTCATGACCACCACGAAGGCCATCACTCGGGAAGTCGGGAGGTTCCTATCCTTCTCAGATTCTGTCCGAACCAGCTAAGACTAATTAGCTTGAGCTAAAAGTTAGCTAGTTAAAAAATAGCCAACTAACTATTAGCCAATATATGTTTGGTAGATTCTCAGGCTAATAGGTGCATATATATCACTAATAGTAAACTATTAGCTAGTTATTATATTTGGTGAATGAACAAAGAGCATCTCTAGCAATGCCCCCTACTTGACTCCTTATTCTGGATTTGGATAGTGAGGCCTACAAACTAACTCCAGCAGCCCCCCTACTAGGCCCACCAGATTTGTTAGCCTCTTATTTCACCCCTCCAACCCTGTATTCCTGTTGGCCGCTACTCTTGACTACCCAAACTTTTTCTTGCGACCACTGTTGACGCGCCTTCGTCTCCAGCGGCTGCGCCCGATGCGGCCCGGCATGGCCTGCCCCGCTACTCGCTTCGCTGCCACGTTGACACGATTCTCCCCCTCTGGCGGCCCTCTCAATGCTAGCACGGTGGCCCTCCCTGGTGGGCGGGAAGGTCACCGGAGCGGGCGCGACGGTCCTCGGCGCAGGCGCGTCACTCTGCTCGGTGGCGGCTTCTCGGCGTGCCTCCCCGGAGGTCTCTCCTCCCACCGCCGCCTCCTCTGTCTCCTCGATGTCGTGTGTTGGCTCTCCTCCGTCCAACAGTCATGGCTGAGTTTGTCTATAGAGAGAAGAACATGGGAGGGGATGACATATAGGTCCCACATGTCATACACTATCATAATGGATTTGGTGGGTCTGTTTTAGGTAGTATTGTTGGAGACAACAACAAAAAATGGACAATCTCAGAATAGGTGGCTATCTAAATAGAGAAGTAGGAGGTGTATAGGGTCAGTTTTAGATAGCGTTGCTGAAGATGCTCTAACAACTAGCTAAGTGTAGTGGTTAAAAAGTAGCTCATCTATTAGCACTCCTGTTTGGATAACTAGAGCTAATTTTTAGATGCTAACCATTTGTTCATGAGATCCAAACAGTTTTGTTTGCTAATAAGTAGATAATTATGTGCCGGGTTCAAATTAAACAGCACCGAGATCGACAGAAATCTGTACAAACTCCTATGGGACATTCTGCATTGCACACGACAAGTTCGATTCCGGTGTGGGGTCTCCTCCTTGCACCCGGCAGCGGATTTCGTCCGGAAAAGGTACGCTCCAGGCTCCACTGCACCCAGAGCGCAATTCTTCATTTGGCTGCTGATCTCTACCCAAAAAGGATGATAACCCTCTGTGTGAGATCTGTGAGCAAATGGAACAAGAGAGTGGCGGAGGGGTTGAGTACTTGAGTGGCAAACCAGATCAGGAGGCCTCACCAGTCAGCAAGGTTAGAGCAGGACTCAAGCAGTCAAGCGTGGCGCTATTTCCTATTGGTCCAGACATTGCAGAGCTCTGCAAGATGCTCGCCGGCCAACGACTGGACTGCCTTTGCTAGCTCCAGCTATCAAGCTCAGGGGCGGGGCAGGGTGCCCGTCCATTTGCTCGCCGCCCGTGCGTGTTTGGGCTTACTGGGAGGGGGAAAATAAAAGAAAACATGAGAGGACAAAAACAAACAAAAATAGAAATGACGACCACACCTTGTGATCAGAAGACAGACGCGCTAATCCACTGCGCTATGCGGTCATTTGTTGTTTGAAGTTTCCATTGATTTTACTTGAACTAGTTTCTCATCGCATTCACAAATAAAAAGTCAAAGAAAACTATGAGATCTCCCAACGGCAAGATTACTTAGGTTGTCTGGGCTTGCCATAATCCACCTTAACATCTTTCATTTTTTTTAACGTAGGTGGCAAGAGCTATGTCATTGAATTAAGACAGAAAAGAGTTGGTCCAGTTTATAAGGAAAGTCATGTCGGAAAAACATTATAATTGCATGGTTTAAAAAGGAAAACAAGTAACAACCCTAACATCAATAGCATGACCGATTGGCCAACGAAAAAACGACGCAGCCCCACCACGTCATTATTGCCGAGCTCGAGAATAGCCGACCCGGTCTGGCTTCTTCCAATGGACCAAAGCCTAAGCCTTAAGGTCACAAAGACACCCTTGCCATGAGAATTAACACCACCCAAAAAGAGGTTGCAGATGTCACCATTGCCGAGCTATGTCGGATCCCCACAACATAGCAGCTTTGACTTCACCAAAGCAAACTCTTCCAAGCAATTCAATCATCGCCATGTGGTGCACTGTGCAACACAGAAAGGTAGAGTCTCATCGAATGAGCAAGAGGACCAAGTACCAGTTGGTGAACATGAAACCCCAAACCATCGCTGGTGCAGGGAATCTGGACAGGGTTTTTACCCCGAAGAATCATGCAAAGCGAGAGGACGGCTAGCACAATGACAGCCGCATTAGGGAAAGTGGCACCCTTCCATCCACAGCAGCCACATCAACACACCACATGCCAAGAGGACATCAACCATGATGCCCCACGCGAGTGTATCCACCAACAACGCAACACCGGTGCCGAAATCGCGGCCCTTGCTAAGCTGACGTTATCGATGTTACCAAAAGGCACAACTAAGGCCATGCCGTGCCCGCTGTTTGCCGCCAGAGGGCAGATGACATCCATGCCGACCCAACACATGGCCAGCGCCCGACCAAGACGTACCCAAGTCAACCTTTGCCTAGTCACCATAGACTGCTCCAGGCCAGACCCAGCCATGGAGAGACTGGATCCACCCAAGGGGATGGCTGACAACTGACCCTCGAGTCGCCCAGCCACCGCCAAGGTCACCTCTAGGAGTAGGCATGGGAGGGAAGGGGATGTGAGGGAGTGCTTGGGCTCAGGGAGAGAGCCCTACCGCCATCCTTGCGCGCTCGTATACAAGCTTCTGGAGGCGCGCTTAGGTGACAATGAATGCAGAGAGAGAAAAGGCGCTTGACCTTGTGTTTTGACAAATAAAGCGGATACACATGCATACGCAAAAAACCAAGGGAAATGATCAAGACCATGTGCTCTTCTTGTTCAAGTTCTTGCATAAGTCATTACATGGCATTATGGCCCTTGTGATGCATTCATCCCTACATCACCAACTATTCTCATTCACACCACTCATCGCACTCAATTACCATGGTTGATTTTTGCCTCCACAGGTGGTAGAGGTGGCTCATCGCCGCCACCCCAGAAATCACTAGGCCCAAAGGGCAGTATGATCTTGTGCGGCAACAAATTCCCAACCACTCCATGTGATGTTGATGGAGGCAGCACATCCAAGTAAGGCCGTGCATCTGCCACTGTTGCCAGGAGTGTCGTCGCTAGTAGTAGCAACACCACCGCCACCGTCGCCCCGGCGGCGGCAGTGTTCTTGTTGCTAGTCATGGCTCTGGGGTTTTTTCTTCTCCTTTTTAGTATTTTGTATAGGAGAGTGTACTGTGTGGTGGGTACAAGCTTGGACTCATAACGCATATATATAAGGCTGAGTCAAATTTAGATTTCTCTTGTGAAGGGAAAATAAATGGAAGACTTTTAATGCACCACCATGGTTTGGCACTCATTTATATCTTCCTTCATTTTCAAATTTAATTTATGCTGATGAGCTGGAATTTGGTTTGGTGGGGTATGGATGGCAAACGAGGCTAGTCCAGCGGGATAGTATACATAACCGATGGAGCCACAACAAAAACAGCCTGTATTGTACTCTCCTTGATGAAAGACCCGTCACCCTCTATCTTTCATCCGTGCAACGTCGGCTGGTTCTGCTTGGGCGGGAATGGAAGACAAAAAAGAAGAAGAAGAATTCTTTAATTATGTTTTATCATCCATTTTTTATGTCATTTTTGTATGTACTAGCATACGTGCCCGTGTTTTACCTGAACTCAATATATTTTGGAATCTGAATCTATACCATTGCCGGACGCGAGTTGTTTTTAACTCGTACAAGCATGGGTCAAGAATCTGGTTTAGATATAGGATACGAAGGGCATGATGCAGCTTGGAAAGTAAAAAAAAAGTGAGCCAGAAAAATAACTTTGCTCTTTAATATTAGGTATGTATTAAGTTTGTGACCATAGCTCAATTAGTTGTATTCACTGTATGGAATCTATCCGCCTAGGTTTAAATAATTGGCTTGACACATATACTCATATTTTTTTTTCTGTATTTATTCTAAGCGCTAGCTTCTCATTAAAAAAAATGTGCCTATTTGATTTGATTCGCGGTAAGATTCCCATCTTTTTTGTCCAAAGAAGGATGTGCAAACACATCATTTGGTGATATATATTTGAACTCTGGTGTTTAACCATTCCATATTTTTTCAAAAGGTACATCCACCGTTCCAAATTATAAGTCATTTTAGTTTTTTTTGTATATTGTTTTTGTTATGCTACTAGAAAATCCAAAACGACTTCCAATTTGGAATGAAGGGGCTACTGTAGAAAAGCTATTAATTAAAAATAAAAATATACTACTTTTAGAAGAAAAAATGTCCCACAATATAAATAATGATGTAAACGTGGCAATCACAACAATGCTAAAGAAAATGGACCATGCATGATGAGGGAACATTTACTAAACACATAGCTTTTACTATGCACTTATATATATATTATTTCTAGATATATAGTAAAATCAATGTATTTGGAGCAGAGTAAATTAAAAGATGTAAATAAAAGTAACTAAAAAGAAAAATAAAACAGGAAGAAGAAAAAAGAAAATAGGAAAAGAACTAAGCAACAAGGAACACATCACGCGGATGTGGTGCCCAATGAAAGAACACTTAAGATGAATGAACCGTACCAAAACACGCAACATGCGCACGCCCCTGGTGCTTGTGTAGTTGTGTAAGCTAACATATTTTTTTTTGTATTGAATGGATGTTTTTATTTTATTTTATATGGGGTTGATTGTTAAGGTTTGAACATTTGTTTCCTCGAATTTTCAGACGTCGATACGTAGGCCCCGTTCGCTTGGAGAAATCTGTGAGAGAAAATCAGCTGTGAACAGTGAATTTTTAGCACCAGCTGAACGAGGCCGTAATGATTTGGTCTAATTTCTCTTTCTTTGGAGAATGTCTGATGCCAAAACTTTTCTTTATCATCTAAAAAAACTAACAAAGGAAGGTAGCTGAGATAAACGTTACCCAGCAAGCAGCACTAACCAATCAGCTGCCCGGTTAGAAACGGTTATTAATCAATGTACTCATTAAATTAGGAAGATCTTACTGATTCTCAAAATCCTCCCTGGCCTCTTTTTTTTTCATGAAGGCCATCACTCCGGAGGCTCCGATCCTTCTCAGATTCTGTTTGAACCAGCTAAGACTAATTATTAGCTTGAGCTAAAAGTTAGCGAGTTAAAAATTAGCCAACTAACTATTAGCCAATATATGTTTGGTGGATTCTCAAGCTAATAGGTGCATATATCACTAATATAATGATAAACTAGCTAGTTGCCTAGTTATATTTGGTGAATGAACTAACAACTATCTAAGCATAGTTAAAAAGTAGCTCATCTATTAGCACTCCTGTTTGGATGAACTAGGGATAATTTTTAGTTGCTAATCATTTGTTCATGAGATCCAAACAAGCCCTCGAGGGAGGCGATAATGATCGTGGTGCGAGACGCAATCTTGACTTTGCCTGCCCACGACATCGATCAATACATGGCAAATCGTAAAACAAAATCCGGCACTTTGCTCAAGTCCAGCCGTCCACAGGATGGAGGCCTCATATCATATAAGATTATGTGACATATCTGTATTTATTTTAAAGCTTTTGGAAATAAAGTTAGGATCGCCATTGGAGGGGATGCTTCATGTGCTATTTTTTGTTTGTTTGGAAAGGTTCCAATTTAATATTATGGGGAGTTAAAAATATCTAGTAAGATTGGAGATGCTCTGAGCGACATGGGACACATCACAAAGTGGCCCAAAGCACACCATGGGCCGAAAGGAAAATAAAAGGAAAGACCTCACAACAATGTCGTGGATGCTTGTCTTATCTGATGAAACTTGCGGCAAAGCTCGTTTTCTCTTTCAAATAAAATGTGCACGCTCCTCCTTGGTAACAATGCCTTGCTGATGACTCCAATTAGGGCGGTGCAGTCATTGATCCCTTCTTGTTGCCTAAGAGTTTTAGAAGGAGTGGAATGAGAGAATTTTTCAAAGACAACATCGTCCACTAGTTTCGAAAATCAAAAAAAGCCACGAGCATATATGGTAACACCGAGCTGCGCGAGGCGGCTAAGCCAGATAATTTGAATTTTTGACGAGGCTTAGCGCGACGTTGGATCGATGTCGAGTCTACTCTGATGTGGTTAATAATTTTGGTATTTTTGTAACTAGTTTTTTAAACTCCTTCCCTATTCGAAATAGGAGGATCTCCTCAGCAAGCGTGTTGGCACAGATCTCCTCAGCAAGCATGTTTCTCATGTTGACAGATCTCCTGCTTGTAGCTTTAAAAAAAAAACGGCTTGCTGATTTCTATAATTTCAGAATCAGAAGAAATTAAAAACGTCACAGTTGTCACTTTGTATTCAAATTGCTAGTTGCCATGACCACGGTGAAGAAATGATATACAAGCTCAACACCACTCTGCGCTAACAAACTATTGATGCATAAATGCATGCTGAGGCTCATGCAAACATGCAGCCGAAACACAGAGGTACTCTGATCGAGAACATCATTACATCACGCCTGGCGAGGCGGCGGCTGATTGTTGTGCCCATTGCTAGGCCCGGAGGGAGGGATGGGTAGTAGGATGGGTAACGGCGGGAAGACGATGATGCTTGTCTCGATGCCGGCTGGCGGCGCTTTGGAAGGAGAAGCCTTCGTCACCAGCAGCATGCCGATGCTGGCAGTGACGGACACCTCGCCCCGCTCGGCATCAGTCATCGCCACCGGCTCTGGAGCGGCAGGTTGCGGGCTGGGGGCAGCAGGACGCGCCGCCGAGGTCAGCGAGACGGTCGTTGCCAGTACAAGAAGCGGCGGCAGAAGCAGCAGTGCAGCCGCCGGCACTCTGGCGGCGGTGCTGCTGTTTTGGGTGGCCATTGTTGGCTGATGTTGGGGGTGACCGGTGACTCCGGTGGTGGACGCTACTATATATATATATGTGGCTGCCTATACATTTTGGTGTGTGAATTTGACGTAGCTAGCTTGGCAAGGCGCTACCATATTACCATGTCTCTGCAACTAAAAAGCAGCGATAGTTTTCGTCCACCCGGCTAATCACCGCGTGCCGTGCGACCAATGACTCCGCCCGGCACCTCTTCTTCTCTGTAAAAAAAAAGGAAAGTCCCTAATCTCCGCTCGCAATTTCATCCACCGGTCTCGCTCCCGCCCTCATCCCCGCCCCGCTCCTCACGCCCGCGGCGGCCGCCACGCCCGTCGCTTGCGATCCCGCGAGTCAAAAAGCGATGCGCCGGCAGGTGGCACCAATCTCGCGATCCATTCCCTCCGCGATCCCGCTCCAATCAACAACTCCCTCACGCGCACGCCCACGCAGCTACCTTCTCGCCCACGCCTACCTCCCTGCCGCTCGCCGTTCGCGCCGTCGTCCTCGCCCATCAGGACCCGCACTGTCGACCTCGCCGTTTGCGCCCGCACAGTCGTCCTCGCTCCTCCCCGATCCGCATCCTCGCCCCGCCCCGATCCGCCCTGCGCCATCGACCTCGCCGTTCGTGCCCGCGCCGTCGACCCCCGAGCGAGCGAACTCCCCCACTCCATCGCTCCCCCGAAGATTTACACGGCGCCGACATGTGGGGCCACTTTCCCAGCGCTAGCACGCGAAGTCGCGAAAGCCCTCGTCCCCGCCGCTCAGATCCAGCAAGGGCAAGAGAAGGGGTGGATATCCTCTGAAGCCGCATGGTTGGGCTCCTCGTCAGCAACAGGAAGGAGATGAAGGTTGGTTTTCTTTTTTGTTGCGGTGTCCTGTTTGGAACTTTCCAGCACCGAATTTCACGGCACGGAGCTCTGATCGTTTCCCCGGCCGTCTCACCGCAGTCGATTTCGTGCGGCCTGCAGGCTTCTGGGAAGGACAGCCCCAACGGCGTGTTGCAGGTCAGTCCGCTGTCGTCATTGCCGTCGGAGCATCTGCCTGCTGATCCGGTAGATCTAGGTGCTCAACCTCAACGTCGAAGGCCTGTTGGTTTCTTTTCATGATCATGGTAATTATTTTCCTTAATTTCAATCTACGTATTAATGTGCCTTAACTGGACTGATGAATGAATGGCACTAACAGTTTGCTGCTCCTACTTTATTTTTGCTTCGTCAGATGCACTGGTGAGACGCAGCAACACTCTGCTAGCTAGCTGTTCGTTAATTTGGTTTTGAGAAAGATAAACTGGCAGCAGAGATGATATGTTCCATGTGCATATTTCCTGGGAGGAGTTCTTCAAAGGATCATGTGATTCATTGTTTCCCAACTGATATCTGGAAGATTTGATGAAATTGCAGATCAAGCAAATGTTTTTTTTTCTCAACATGTGAAATACTTGCATGTTAGCATTAGGGCTTAGGTTGGGAAATAACAGTTTGGTTTGGAAAATTAACTGGTACAAATCAGGTTAGTAAGCTTTTTTTTGTAAATAACATATTGGTTCAGAAAATTGGTTGCGTATCTCCAGTTTCCTTTGTTTTGTTGTAGCACCAAGCAGATCTGTGTCTTAATCTTAGGGATGGCATTAGCGAAAGTCAATTGTGAATTGTTGCAGGATCAGATAGCATAACAGGAGAGATGCTTGAGACCATAGAGTACACTTACAATAAAGAAACCGCATTTCAAGGAGCAGAGTTTCTATTGACTGGATTTCCTATGCATTAGAAGGAAAAAGAAATTGATTCCCAAATACAGTAATCTGGTGTTGATGGACACGCCAAGGCCAACCGGTGATCGGGTACCTTTCGGGGACCTTACAAATACAATACACGGAGGTGTATAAACTTTTACAACATCTCTACATATTCTTTGTTCATATGTTTACAACTCACCAAAATTTATTGAAGTGAAAAAAAAAACTCCCACACTGTAGATTGCGATACTGCCTCATGGTTTTATTTTATTGATTTGATTGATCAACTATTGTCGAACTTGTTAGGCTCTTAGGATGCACTTGGTATGTGCTACACGTTGTTATCATTACTCCTAACCTGCGTCAAGAAACTTGCCTTGTGGAATGCTGATGTGCTCTTGATTTCTTTGGATTATGAAATTTTTCTGTCAACTGTCAGTAGTATTAAGTTTGATGAGAAAATTTGTGACATTCTGGTGTGCAGCCAGTCAGGCAGGATAACAAGCAGAGGGGGATTAGTCTGTTGGAGCTTCCTGCACTAAATACTGGAATCGTTTCCACGAAGCAGCATGTATTTCCCCGATTGTTCACTTTTCCTTTAACTTTGCGTAAGACTAGACAGCGGAGTTTGCTGTTCCCAAGTTTGTCAAGAGAGGCAGCCAGGATTGTGTCAGTATTATCTTCTGCATCACCTAGCCTAGAGTAAAACACACTTAGCTCTCTAAGATTGGTCAACTCGCCAAGATCCCTGATGCACTCTATGGAATTAATCCCGATGTCAAAACGGAATAGACTGTAGGTTACACAGCTTGCTAAGCCCATTTCTCAATGCTATACTTCCTCCAAGTATTGGAAGAGATAGATGCCTTAAAGACGACAAGGAAGTAAAATCTGATGATTGGTTACTGAGATACAACCCTGCCCATGACAAATTTATGGTCATCAAATGCTCCAGTTTCCCAAATTCCTTTGGCAGCTCCAAACGAAAGCCTCTGACCCTTAGATACCTCAGCAGAAAAAAGTGATTTATAGCAGACAAGTCAAGGCACAAAGATTGTGGCCCCGCATATGAGCCCTGGTCCATGTCCAAAACTCTCAGAAGTTTAAACATTGAATCAGCTGCAGGGAAGGTATTATATGACCGAACTTGTGATGGATCCATCCTTTCGACTGACAGGGCCATGTCTCTGTGACTGAACTGATGGCTGATCCAACGAACTTGCGATGCTCTATTCATGGTAAACTTCCTATCAATTATAGTGATGAAGTTTTCCTCTTTGCACTTCGATATAATAAGATCAAGCATTAGGTCGTGAACTTGACATGCCCACACCTCACCAGAATCATCATCATTGAAGCAAGGTTGGATCATACTTCTGTTGATGAGTTCATTGAAACAGTTATCAGCAGCTTCCTCCAGATCTAAACCATGTTTTACCCTAACAAATCCTTCAGCAGTCCATTTTCTCAACAAATCAAACTTGCGAATTTCATAATCTTAAGGATAAGTACCAACATATATCAAGCATGTTTTGAGCTAATAGGACAGATCATTGTAGCTAAGACTTAGCACATGTCTCATCCATTACCATGTAGGATTCATGTCTAATTCAGAACCCAATGAATTACGTACATTTTCCCATGTCTCCACACGCATGCATTGGTTAGCCAAAAGGCTTGCAATGCTAGTAATCGCCAATGATATCACCTTTACATTTCTTTAGCATGTCATCCGAAATCTCTTTGAATTGCTTAGGACAACCGTCCTCTGTGTCAAATAACCTTTTAAAAAACAGCCTTCTTGAGTGAAGCTCATTAAGGGGTTGCATATGGTATACATGACCTTGACCACTAAAGCAACAAGCTGTAGCAACATCTTGATTGCGTGTGGTAGTTGTCATTCTACTGCCATAATTATTTTCCACAAAAGCACACTCAATAGTGCGCCAATCCTTGGTGCTCCATAAGTCATCAATTATGACAAGGTACCTGCAAAGTAAGTGACTTCAAAGTCAATGTTGCCTGCATGATGTCTGTTATCCAACCCACATGGCATTTCCAAAGATACAAGCAAAGTGACAACATTTTAAATACAAAAACAATATGACAAAGTAAATGAGTAATATGTCACTTGGTCTCGTGGAAACAAACAGGAGAATGAGCACTTGTTCGGTGATGCTTTGGTTTATGATTCATGCTTAAATCAAGGTAACTTCAATGTAAAGTACATATATTTTTGGGCACAGTAAAATTCATGTGAAAAACTAAAAACTCAATCTAAATTTTAAAGAAAAAAAGAAAGATCTATGTGAATAAAAATAAGAACTCCTAAAATGTAATTCTGTGATGCTATTAATTGATTTTTTTTTTGTTTGAAACAGAATCATGCTTGGTAAATAATTTTTCAACTTCATACAACATTAAGCTCAAGAGGGAAATTATCTAAGAAAAAACATTCCCACAAAAACAAGAAAACAAAATTTCAATAAATTGGTTAAATAAAAAAGAAAGATCTATGTGGATAAAAATGAAAATAAGAACTCCTAAAATTAATTCTGTGTTGTTATTAAATGATTTTTTGTTGGAAACAGAATAATGGTTGGCAATTTGAAAATGAATGAAATTGACTTGCTCAACAAACAAACAAGATAGAGATAGCTACTGATAAGCTTCCTTGGTAAGTTCACATATTGCTATTAGACAATGGAAACATCTAGATATTTGAGAAAGTCGATGAGAAATAGAAAATATTAAATTTCCACAGTTAAATATATCATCATAAATCCCAGATAAACGTATACCTCTTATTCTTGAGCGATGCTCTAATGATCTCAATAAGCTTTTGGACGTCATCTTCCATTTCCGTGCCACCATATCCAACTCTAGTATGTCCTTCAGAATCTTTGGCATGTCAGGACTTGTAGACACTGACACGAATGCCGTACAGTCAAACTCATTCTATATTTTAGCATGCACCTGGTTTGCAAGTGTTGTCTTGCCAAGACCACCAAATCCCACGATGGATACCACTTTAAGTTGTCCAGGATCACCATCACCTTCCAGCAACAATTTGATGATTTCTGACTGTGGACCATCAATGCCGACAAGCCTTTTTGCATCCTCAAACAGTGCAGGCAGCCCTGGGTCAACTTCCACCACTCCAGACTCTAAGATAGATTCATGTATCCTGTACCTATCTCGGCTTTGACTCTGCTCCTCAACACGAGCTTTGAGCTCTTGAATCTTGTTGGCAATCTGGTACCGTGCTCGCAGCTTCGTAATCTTGCGTGCAGTCCTGTTAACTAAGCTGTCCTTGTCATCTCCCTGGCCATGCTGGTGCATGAATATGTCGATGCAATCCTCGATATCATAAGCCATCTCACGAACCTTGTCTCTCCACGCCTTCGTTTGGACATCAAGTTTGTCCATGCCCACTAACTTCTCCAATGCAGCATTCATGTCAGTCAACTCACGGCTGAGGAACTCAATATCCCTTCGGACCCCCTTGAGCTGCCTGTACTGATCACAAAGCAGCAGCGATAGCTTGGAGAGGAGTGAGCTCATCACCCCAGTGGCAGCGCTCACGGCCATGCCTGCCATCTCAAGCTCCTAGCTCCCCTCTCTGGCAGTGACAATTGTGTTATGGCATCTCCATCGGCGGCTGTATCAGCTAGCTTCAAAGGGACATATCAGCTTGTCGTGCAAGGTGGATAACAGAGCACGCTGTCAGGCAGGTGAAGTCGTAGCCCTTTACTCTCTGCTCCTGCTCTTCGTCTCGCGCCGGTGAAGGCCACCGCAGCCCGCAGGTGATGGGGATGCAGGGAGCTCCAGCCCTGTGCTGGCCGGCCGTGGCGGGCCCTCTGCTGGCGGGCCGTGGCGGCGACACGGCGGTGGAGGAAGCGGCGAACGGCGGTTCGAGGAGGACTGGAGCAGGCGGACAAGCCACAGGGAACGAAGGGACGGAAATCGAGGAGAGGAGGACGATCCACGGAAGCACAGGAGGCGGACGAGCGCGGCCGGTGGCGCAGTCCGACACTTGGGGCTTAGATCAGGCCGGCGGTGGCTCGGAATCGGATCCGCCCGATCTGTCCGGCGTGGCCTCCATTGGACGCCACCGTCGTCGATACGGCGGTGGCAGAGATTGGCAGCCGGCGGACTAAGACGAGATGGGAGGGAGGGAGCTCTGCCGGGGACAGGGGGGAGGCGGCGGCGTCGGCGACTGAGGGAGGTCGGGTGAGGAGGGAGATGAGAAGAGAGGTCCGAGAAGAGCCAGTGGAGGGAGACGAAGAGAGGGTGCTGTGATAAAAAAAAAATCCTGACACGTGGAGTCCACGTCGTTTTGAAAAAATGAGTTAAATGCAAGCGTATGTCATTTGGATGCACTGAACTCGCAAAATGTATTTTTGTCCCTAAACTTGTCAACTGGTGCACCGCAAGTCTATATAATACACATAGGCATTTCTACCTGATGTGGCACGACAGCGTAGCATGTGTTTTTATATTTAACCCCTCTAATTCTCTCTTCTCATGTAGTAGCCCATGACCAGAGCATGGCATGGTTCAGAAATGTCCTGCAGGCCCCTGCTGCAGCGGCGCATACGCGACGCCGACGGCGTGCCGCCCGATGGCCTACTCGTCCATGTGTCAAGTTGGCGTGCCCGTGCACGTACAGCTACGCCTATGACGACGGCTCCAGCACCTTCACCTGCCACAGCGCCACCGACTACACCATCGCCTTCTGCCTCCCTCGCTCTAGGTAATCTCGCCACGTACACTTCACCGCGTGTAGCCAATAATATCACACTTGTCGCTCAACTTATGACTGTTAAAAGTTTAGAATCAATATTCTTGTGTCTGTTCGATCACACAGGTTGCACGACTCTAATGCAACTCCACTCGTTTCGCCGCCCGCCGATGGGCAAAGCACCAGCGGCGGCGGCGTTGGCCGTGCTGACAGCACCACGCCGCCGCCGCCTACTGTTGGCAACGGCGTCGGAAGTGCCAACCAGGCGCCCCCCTTCCACTGGCAATTGACAGTCCAACAACTGTTGTTAATGGCCATCCAAATAAAAAAAAACATCGCAAAGGGTGCCCAAACCTCTCCAAATACGCTTCTGAGGCGCGAACCTGATGCTTCCAAGGGAAAAGGCACTGTACACAGATATGTTACAGTAATACTTAGCTTCTATTTGTGCTGGAACTATTGTCTATAAAACTAGGTCATCAACCAACCCCCAAATAAACAATATTGTCATGTACCAAGATAAGTCTAAAACTAGGTCATCAACCAATCGTGCATGTTGTTTTCATTAGCCAATGAAAATAAAATGTAGCATCTCAAAAAGTAGAGTTCTAGTAGTTATTTACACTTTGATCCATATGTTTTCATTTCTTTTGTCAATCTTGTCGTGAGTCGAATAAATCGAACTACACCTTCTTGACGGCTTGTTAGTGATAGGCTTTGTTTGTTTGCTGTCAGTTTGCAAGAAACGAGAGGATCTTACAACACAAGGTCGAGATGGTGGTTGTCCGAAGGGTATTGTAGGCCACTTCATCTTTGAAGCAAAGGTGACATTCAGGTTGCGAAGAGAATCTTTCCGAGACAATATGCATGAACTCAAGAAAAATAAACAACCCAGAGTGCTCTTATTATTTATGTTCTTGCTTAGAAGTTACATCGCGTCATCCTTGAGTATTCGTCCCTCCATTAGCAACAAGCTTCTCATTCACATCAAGTGCATGCTTACCATGGTCGATCATTTCCTCCATGGATGGTGGCTTGGTAGGTTTGCCACAGCATGGTGGCAGTGGATGGCCAGGCGAAGGGCTAGGCCCCCGTGGCAGCAAATCCCCAACCACATTTGGTGTCATCGCCACCGTGGAAGGAGGCTTCCTAGGTCCAACAGGTGGTAGCGGATGGCCAGGCGAAGGGCTAGGCCCCCGTGGCAGCAAATCCCCAACCACATTTGGTGTCATCGCCACCGTGGAAGGAGGCTTCCTAGGTCCGACGGGTGGTAGCGGACGGCCAAGCGAAGGGCTAGGCCCCCGTGGCAGCAAATCCCCAACCACATTTGGTGTCATCGCCACCGTGGAAGGAGGCTTCCTAGGTCCGACGAGTGGTATTTTCCACAATGGTGGCATCGCCACCATGGGCGGCGGATGGCTAGGCCCGGAGGGAGGTACCCTCCTCCGTGGCAGCAAATTCCCAATCACGCCAGGTGGCATTGCCGAGTACGACTGTGCATCAGCCATCGTCGTCAAAAGTGTGGTCAGTAGTGTCAGTGCCACCATGACCACAATTGGTGATGCGGTGGCCCTGGCGATACTTTTCTTGCTGCTAGCCATGGCTAGCTTGTGATTCTTTTCTTGTTGTGGATCTTTGTGCATAGGAGAGGATTGAGGTCGATGGAAGCTTGCCCCCCCATGTATATATATTAGTGGAGCCTAGTTTGTAAATAAGGCATGCATATGGAAATCAATGCGATTAGTGGAATGCTTTTATGGACCTCACATATGTTTGGCTTGCATTTATAGTTTCTTATATTTATCAAATTTTAATATATGCTCAAATGGAAGACTTCTATTGCACGGCTGAATATGTTTAGCTTGCACTTATATCTTCCTTAACTTTTCCAAAGTTTGTTCAAATAGAAGAACAATTTCGGAATGTGTTTAGTGCATCTTTGTGCTTTGCCTGCTATTTTTTTCTTAATTAGTCCTTATTAAATTTTCTCTATCTTAAAGACATAACTTCAACTCTTCATTTACTACTACTTTTTACAACTCAATATAATCAATATGTTATAATTCAACCAGTTGTAATTATAGGTCCCTTTAAGATTTCTGTCGCTCATACTTTCTCAAGCTCTGACAATCGACGTACATAAAAACGTAGTGGGATTATGAAAAATAATGCTAGTGTGTACAAATCTTTTCATTTTCAATGCCATATTTTTCTAAGAATTCAAGTCAAAAGTTCAATCGTAATTAATTGTGACAAGGGAAGTTATAAAAGTAAAACATTTTTACAGACTTGTAGCTAGCAATGTTATTTCCATATATCCAATTCTCTTCATTATAAACATATATATTACAGGCGGTCTTCTATAAAAACTTCAACAACATACAATCTAAACGAACATTATAGAGTTAAATGCACCAGTAGCCCTCGAACTTGTAAGTGTGTGTCACTTAGGTCCACGAACTCGAAAAACGCACTTTTGGGTCCCTAGACTTGTCAAGTGGTGCACTGCAGATCCATATAATACACGTAGACATTTTTAACTGATGTGGCATGACAATATGACATGTGTTCTTATATTTAACCCCTCTAATTCTCTCTTCTTCTCACGTCGTAGCCCATGACCAGCACGGCATGGTTCAAAGACGTGTCGTAGGGCCAGTGAAGACGCCGGGCCTGCGTGCTTCTGCGATGTCCAGCAGGGCTCCGCGAAGATGCCCTCTTTGTAGCTCTGGAAGGCCCTGCTGTGGCGTGCAAGCAAAGCTCGGCCTCAACGGCCCGTTCGCTTCGCTGAAAAAACAAGCCAAAACACTGTTCCGGTTGATTTGTTGTGAGAGAAAAATACTATTCCGGTTGAAAAAACAAGTCTGAAAAGTACAGATTATAAGAAAAACGAACAAAGCCAACAAGTTGTTCGACTTGACTGTGGACATGTTCACCAGCATGTACACTGGCACCTTGCCCCAAGCGGACGACCAGCAGGTCGTCGGCGGCAGCCTCGCCAGTGGCAGCACGTCCAGGTCCAACAAAAGCAGCTGCCTGTCCCCGCTGAGACCATGGAGCTGTCACTGCCGTCAAGGACCAACTGACCAAGGATAATGCGGTACGTGTCGTAGTTACCTGTATGGCTGTATGTATATGCTACGTACTCAAATGAATATACATGTGTGAATGAGTCAGGTGCTCAACACTGCTCTGATCCGACTACTGCAGCTGCAGCGGTGGTTACACGTACGACGCGTTCGAACACACCATCAACCACGTGTTAATCGTAGACCAGTGCGGCAAGGCTCCGAACTACCACTTACAAATTTCGTCGCCACCATTGTCGGTAGCAGGAGGCGCCTGGTCGGTGGTTCCATCGCCGTTGTTGCCAGTGGAAGGGGGCGCGCGCCTGGTTGGTGCTTCCGACGCCGTTGCCAACAGTAGACGGCGGCGGCGTGGTGCTGTCA
The DNA here is from genome assembly GCF_019320115.1 of Miscanthus floridulus. Classification (NCBI taxonomy): domain Eukaryota; kingdom Viridiplantae; phylum Streptophyta; class Magnoliopsida; order Poales; family Poaceae; genus Miscanthus; species Miscanthus floridulus. The sequence goes on from NC_089596.1 coordinate 12,227,894, forward strand.
GCACAGCCAATGCTGCCGCCACTGGTGCTTTGCCCATCGACGGGCGGCGAAACGAGTGGAGTGGCATCAGAGTCGTGCAACCTGTGTGATCGAACAGACACAAGAATATGGATTCTAAACTTTTAACAGTCATAAGTGGAGCGACGAGTGTGATATTATTGGCTACACGCGGTGAAGTGTATGTGGCAAGATTACTCGGAGCGAGGGAGGCAGAAGGCGATGGTGTAGCCGGAGGCGCTGTGGCAGGTGAAGGTGCTGGAGCCGTCGTCATAGGCGTAGCTGTACGTGCGCGGGCACGCCGACTTGAACATGGACGAGTAGGCCGTCGGCGTCGCGTATGCGCCGCTGCAGCAGGGGTCTGCGGGACGTTTCTGAACCACGCCATGCTCTGGTCATGGGCTACTACGTGAGAAGAGAGAATTAGAGGGGTTAAATGTAAAAACACATGCCACGTTGTCATGCCACGTCAGGTAGAAATGTCTACGTGTATTATATGGACTTGCGGTGCATCAGTTGACAAGTTTAGAGACCCAAAAATGCATTTTCCGAGTTCGTGGACCCAAGTGATATACGCTTACAAGTTCGAGGGCCGCTGGTGCATTTAACTCAACATTATATTATTGTTTCAGTGGTGCATGTCGGTATATTAAGATGCATTAATCTTAAGATCAGCTTTGAGGTGCTCAGCTGGGAAATAGGGTCTACGTGTATTTATATCCGTGAGTATATAAATATGCAAGTTTCTGTGTCTATAGTATATTTGGAATATAAATAAATTAGGTGCAGAACCTGCTTTTCTCAAGGTTACGTATAGTGTTGAAAATGGTCGGTAATGGTACGAAGAGGCCTAAATTGTTTTTGTTTTCACTTTTTTTTTAATTGAAATAAAATCGAAGATGCTATGGCCGGGAACAAAGATAGCACTGGTATTACGGCATATGTTAATATCGGTCGGTAATCGATAATACATGTTAAAGGAACAGTTACATAGTACTGTATATATAGGAATGATAAGACAAGTCTTCAACCATGTTAGGTCCAAATTACCCGCTCCTTTTTGTCGTATGTCCAGATTATCTCCTACACTCATTTTGGGTTCTACTTACTTCGTTCGCCAACTATTTTAGTAGGTCAAATTTACCCTTTAACTAGATTTGTTATTTTTGTTTCTCCCCTTATAAGTTGAATTTTAATTTCGAATTTTCTAAGATGATAGAGGACATTATTCTTTAGCTTAAAAATATATCTTATTTTTTCATCATTATTTGTCATAGGTTAATGTTTGGGGGAGGCCTCCCTGGCACCGCTCCTCCCCCGGCGCTCCGTCCTTCTTTAGTCAGGCTAAACTACCTCGCAGCAGGTACTAACCCTCGTGACGAGGGTTTCCAGTGTACCATGTTTCATCCGTGTGTTCAGGTACCGTGCGTGAAGGCCCGCTTCGCGGGAGGAGTACGGCGAAAGGAGAGCAAGTCAATGATGCCGGGCCGACTCTCGGCCGGGATGCGCGAAGGTTTGGTGCCCGCTGCAGGGGAAACCGACTTGGCGGCGGCGGCGGTCCCATCAAGGTGGTTAGGGTAGAAAGTAGCTGGCGAAGGGAGGGAGATTACTGCCGTACCCTTGGCCGTTATGTAGCAATTGCCCCGTCAGGCTTGGCCCTAATGTAGATTTACCGCGCCTCTAGGTATGGCCTATAAATACATGGGGTGCTCATGTAAGAGCGGGGATTCTTGGATCCCGGGCAAATTAATGGGCATTTAATCCATATTTTTCCATCGCCCGACGCACTATTACCTTCGCTCGCTCTCACACGTTTGCTCGAACACTTTCCTGTGGGAAACCCTCAGGCTCTCCCCGCGTGTTCAGTTATGAGGGCGAGAGGCCAGGAGTGACCCCACAGTTAATAAATTTAATATTAAATTAACACTATGGGATACAATATTGTATGCAACATATTGATGAAAAATTGGCAATGTATTTTTGTAGCACAAAATATGATATTCTCTATCATCTCACAAAAAATTTGAAATTAAAACAATTTTTTTAATCTAGAGAATAGTTGAGGGAGTAAATTGAACCAAACATAGTTTAGGAGGCGTAGCTTTGTGACCCAAACTCTAACAAGAACCCTCAAATCTCAGCCTCTTCTTTCTTATGACAAGCGGAATATGTACGTCAGTGGCTTGGGTAATATTTTTCTTTTCCTCGTTTGCCCTTTTTTTCTCTCTTCGGTGATGGCAGGTCACCTCCTCTTCTCCTTCGTTTCCATCTCTCCTATGAAAAAGCTATGGATTTATTTACAACTGTTTTTTCTAGAGGTTCTTTCTTAAGAGGCCCTGTGAAAGTAGCCTTATTTTTAAAGGAATTTTCTTAAGAGAACCTCATATAAAGGTCCATTTTAGAGGGGAGCCTCTTTAATTAATGGACCATTTTCTAAAATGTAGCTCTATTTTAAGATTTGTCTTTCTTTAGATATCTGTACCCAAAAATCAATATCTACACATGGGCTACAACAATGGGCCTCCACTATTTTTTCCCGAATTACGGAGCTGCATGTCATTCCATTAAGAAGAAGAATAAAAAAATACAAAGGGAGGGACATTAGAAACCCCCTCCTATAGGCAACCCCTAACGGAGTTTAGTCAATACAACATGCTAGAAAATAAACTAGGAAAACATGATCAACAACCTCAAACGACCAATACCTAAGGAAGAACCAAGACCAACGACCTAGCAAGGAATTCATGTAAGGCCGAGGCTCCTGCCATGTATACACCATAGATTACTCTCATTGGCCACAGATTGAAGCAGCACCTCTATACTAGGCCTAGCACCTTAAAAAACGCAAGCATTTTGGTGATTTCATAATTCCCAATAAAGCAACTAAATGATCAGACTATTGAAGCCTTTGTGTGAACCCCTTGGAACCCCTTTGATGGTGTCACACCACCAACCAGAGAAGAAAATATTGGATCCTTGAGGAGTACAAGATAACATGTCTAGCTTTTGTAAAATCAGTTTCCAAATTTGCCAGGCCAACACACATGATATGAGGATGTGTTGAATATTTTCCTCAGCCTAATCACAAAGTAGGCATGCTATTGGGCGAGGAAGCCCACGCTTGGCCAGGCAATTGGTAGTCCAACAACTGTTGTTAACGGCCAACCAAACAGAAAATTTACATCGCAATGGTGCCCAGCCTCTCCAAATACGCTTCCGAGGCACGAACCTGATGCTTCCAAGGAAAAAAAAGCATTGTATGCAGACCTGCTGCTGTATGTTCCAGTAATACTTAGCTTCTATTTGTGCTAAAACTGTTGGCTGTAAAACTAGGCCATCAACCAACCCCCAAATAAACAGCTACTCTCTTAGCACTTTTACATTCAAAGCCCCTCTAATATCTGCTACCCGGGGCCTAGACCACCGTGCGTTGCTTTACATCTCTTTTGGAGATCAAGTTAAATAGATTGGGTGCGAGTTCAGAGATTTTCCTACCTTGCAACCATCTATTCGACCAAAATTTAGTTGACTCCCCATTGTCAACTAAAGTTTCAACAGCATCATTGAAGAGGGCTATGTCATTTTGTGGCACCTGGATTGGCAATCCTGCCCAAGATCTAGATGCATCGGTTTTTTTGTGCCCAAAGCCACGGATGTGCAATGCCCAACCAAGACTTTCTAAGTTATGAACTGTATGACCACCATATTGAAGAAGATGCAACACTTTTTCTGAAGCAACTAGATAGTTCACACCATTTTGTTGCTCTTGGCCTTTCCAAAGGAAGCCTCTGCGCCACTTATCAATTGCCTTGATAACCAACTTAGGCAAGTCCATACGATCATGAGGTAGATGGGGACTGTAGTTAAAACCACCTTAACCATGATCAATCGACCAGATTTGTGCATTAAGGAAAGCCTTCCATCCAGGGAGGTAATCAACCACCTTGTCAATCAATGGGAGAAGGTCATTCTTGGTCGGCTTGTGAATTGGGAGAGGTAGGGCAAGATAAGTGCAAGAAAAATCCTTTAAGGCACACGACAATATTTTAGAGGTGAATGTTGTTTTCAATAGCCACTAAAAATAAAATGTAGCATCTCAAAAAGTAGAGTCCTAGTAGTTATTTACACTTCGATTCATAAGTTTTAGTTTCTTTTGTCAATCTAGTCCTGAGTCGAAGAAATTGAACTACACCTTCTTGTTGGCTTGTTAGTGATATGCGTTGTTTGTTTGCTGTCAGTTTGCAAGAAACTAGAGTATCTTACAACACAAGGTTGAGATGGTGGTTGTGCCGAACGATATTGTAGGCCACTTCATCTTTGAAGCAAAGGTGACATTCGGGTTGCGAAGAGAATCTTTCCCAAACCATATGCATGAACTCAAGAAAAACAAACAACTCAGAGTGCTCTTATTATTTATGTTTTTCCTTAGAAGTTACATCGCGTCATCCTTGTGTATTCATCCCTCCATTATCAACAAGTTTCTCATTCAAATCGAGCACATGCTTACCAGTGGTCGATCATTTCCTCCATGGACGGTGGCTTGGTAGGTTCGTCCGCAGCGTGGTATTATCCTCCGTGGTGGCTTTCTAGGCCCAGAAGGTGGTGACATGCTAGGCCTAGAGGGAGGTATCCTCCATTGTGGTGGCATTGCCACCAAGGGTGGCGGATGGCTAGGCCCGGAGGGTGGTACTCTTCCTCAGTGGTAGCGAATCCCCAACCCCATCAGGTGGCATCGCCACCGTGGAAGGAGGCTTCCTAGGTCCGACGGGTGGTATTAAACATGGTGGTGGCATCGCCACCATGGGCAGGTGGATGGCTAGGCCCGGAGGGAGGTACTCTCCCCTGTGGCAGCAAATCCCCAACCACTGCTAGGTGGCATTGCTGAGTATGGTTGTGCATTTGCCATCGTCGTCAAAAGTGCAGGTCAGTAGTGTCAATGCCACCATGATCGCAATTGATGATGCGGTGGCCCCAGCGATGCTATTCTTGCTGCTAGCCATGGCTAGCTTGTGATGTTTTTTCTTCTCTTTATATGGATCTTTGTGCATAGGAGAGCATTGAGGTGGATGGAAGCTTGGACCCCATGTATATATATAGTCAAGCCTAGCTTCTAAATAAGGCATGCATATGGAAATCAATCTGATTAGTGGAATGCTTTTATGGCCCTCACATATGTTTGGCTTGCATTTAGAGTTTCCTATATTTATTCAAATTTTTATATATGCTCAGATAGAAGACTTCTATTGCACGGCTGAATATGTTTAGCTTGCACTTATATCTTCCTTAACTTTTCAAAAGTATGTTCAAATAGAAGACCAACTTCGGAATGTGATTAGTGCATTTTTGTGCTTTGCCTGCTTTTTTTGTTAATTAGTCCTTATTAATTTTTTCTATCTTAAAGACATAACTTCAACTCTTCATTTACTACTACTTTATAACTCAAAATAATCAATATGTTATAATTCAACCAACTGTAATATAGGTCCCTTAACTTTAAGATTTCTGTCACTCATACTTTCTCAAGCTCTGACAATCGTTCGTACATGAAAATGTAGTGGCATTATAAAATAAATTCTATTAGTGTATTCACCAAAAAAGGGTACTTCTGTAGTATACAAACCTTTTTATTTCAATGCCATATTTTTCTAAGGAATTCAAGTCAAAGTTCAATCATAATTGTGGCAAGGGGAGTTATAAAAGTAAAACATTTTTATAGACTTCTATCTAGCAATGTTCTCTCCATATAGCAAGTGGAGCTGCTTTGCCCATCGGTTTACCAAAATGGCTCTTGCTCCACTAATGGAGTTGTTTATGGAGCTGTAGCCAAAAAATGGTTTCATTGGTGAAGTGAAGCCATGCCAACAGGGCCTTCAATATCGATCGGTAATCGAAAATACATGGTAAATGAATGCTTACACATGACTGTATATATATGAATGATAAGACAAGTCTTCAACCATGTTAGGTCCAAATTACCCACTCCCTCTTTGTCATATGTCCATATGATCTCCTACACTAATGCTGGGTCCTACTTATTTCGCCAACTTAAGTTAGGAATCGCATGATCTATTGTTCTTAAGTATGCCTGTATGAAGTCGCACAACAATATACATGTACGAAGATTGGTCTAATATTTACTTGCATGCCATTTGTGTTACCACAGTTAACATACATAGTTGGTAACATGTTGAAAGGACCGAGGATGCCGCTTAAGGGGGGGGGGTGAATAGGTGTTTCTAAAATTCAACCCTTCAAAATGCGGAAACGATTATTGTTGGAGTTTCCAATTACTTGGAAACCCCAAGTCAGAGAACAAAACCCCTCATGAGGAAGCCAACAGAGAAAATAAGGTGTATAGGAACAATCTAGAAGATACAACCCTTTCAACACAAAGTTAGAGCAATAAATAAATAAAATCAGCACTACTCCCCAATACCGGATGCGTCCGGTATACGCGGGCTGTGCAGATCAGCTCCCAACTTCTTCCTTTTGATTCCTCCTTTTGCACCAAGTTGCTGACACCTTTTGGTAACCTATTTGCAAGCTCAAGCAACACACAAATATCACAAATCCCAAAACAAAGAGACATCGAGACACAATATTTGTTCTACCGAAGTTTGGACTCTGTCGAGTCCTACTCTCTGTTGAGGGGGCTGCGAGCGACCCAACGAATGCCAGCTCTAGAGAACCACAAAGGCCACTCTAGCCGGAGTCTTTTCCAACTCCTTTGCCTCCTTCCACTAGATGATTCCTTCCCTTGCGGTGGTGGAATCAAACCATTACAAACTTTCCGAGGCAAACCACAATCTCTTGGGTACTCTCCAACGACGCCTAACCATCTAGGACCAAAAGGTCCAAGAGTAACAAAAGTAAATCACGAGATCGACAAATATGCACAAGTGCTCAAGGGTGGCTTGCTCTCAATTTGAATCTCACTCAACCCATAAGATGGATTTTGTAAATTTGAATCAATCACTCACTAAGAGAGGGTTGGAGAGAATCCTCAAGGCTAAAAAACGTGTATGAATGTCAGCAGAATCAGCAGCCTCCAAAGGTGAAGGCTAAGGGGTATTTATAGCCCCTTTGAAAAACTAGCTGTTAACTAGCCGTTGGGGAATACTGGACACGTCTGGTATCAATACCTACCCATACAGCTCCAACGGTCACTAAGTTAGTAACGCAGCGAGACGCTGGAACTCCCGATGATTGCTGGAACTTTTGACTCCCGAAACTCCCGACGTTTGTTGGAACTCTCAGTGAACCAAACCGAGAACACTGAGAAAGCTGCTGTGGCTGAGCCGATACCGAACATGTCCGGTATCAATACCAGACTCAGCAAAAACTGGTTAGCTCTTTTGGCTCTCAAACACTCAAACTTCACATAGGTTGACTTGAGCACTTATGAATAAGTATCTATCAACATGATGCATCCCTCATAATAGTACGACATACCTATTAACTCAAGATCAAATGAAACCTGGAGTTGAGCCGCTTGAGTTGATTTCCTTCAAACCAAATGCCATAGACTTCAATCATCATCAATTGAGGGTGTCAATCATGTCGATCTTGATTTTCTCCTTGAGCATAGCCATCTTGAGCATGTGACTTGATTCCATTCAACAAATGTGAATTAACTCCAAATGTATCAAGTCATTTCCACATTTCATCCAATGTGTTTGATCCTCCAATTCAATGTGACCATCATAGTTTGATTGGTACCTCAACTAAATGCAAGTACTCCCTTCTTCACCCTAGCTAGGTTCCTCAGTTGGCAAGCCATCGCTTGCCCTTCACCCTTGCTTAGTACCTCAAAGCCTTTCCTTGCTATCTTCACCATCTCAAGCTATCAAGTCACACTTGGTGTTGAATCATTCATCAAGATCATTTGTATAATTGTCTTTCAATATAGCAAGCTCTAAAAAGTGAGGCCATTCTATATGCAATCCATTATGTCTCATTAATTATTTTTTTCAACGTGCTTGCTTTCATATGAGTCATCGAAATCCCACAGTGAATAAGCCTTGCATGGATTACATTTGCATTGTTGTCTTGTATTTGAACTAGATTGTTTATACAACAACACATCATTTTGGCTTTCATCAAATACCTATAAGATAACCCATTTCTTGTCCAACACTTAGCAAACGGGTTAGACCTTTAATCATGTTGTCATTCAATCATCCAAAACCCACTAAAGGGCTTGATGCACTTTCAATCTCCCCCTTTTTGGTGATTGATGACAACTTGATTAAAGCTTACAAAAAGATATTAAACATTAAAGCTTTTGGGTTCAATGATTTATGAGAAACTCCCCCTTAATATGTGCTTATGAATGGAATTCACAAAATGACCTCAAATGCCAATTGCACATATTAAAACATATAGGAGACTCCCCCTAAATCATTGCATCCATGGGGTGCAAGTGTGTGTGACAAAATAAAACCGTGATGCATATGACAAGATATATCACACAAGAATCAATATAAAAGCATCACACCATACATTTTCATTCTAAGACATGCATGGTCCTTATAAAAATAGATACAACACATGTATATCACACATATAGCACTCATCACAAATTTTCTCAAGTCCACAAACCACTAAGATAGATTATATTACAAGATAAAGATCATGTCTCATGAGTCTCAAAAGATACATCCAACAAGAACAAGTCTCATCTCATACATGATATAAAGATAAAGCTCATATAATCTGTCTCAACTCAAAATGATACAACAATAAAGCTCATAAGATACAAAAGATAACTACAACTGTAGTAAGTATGTCCAGGTAGAAGCTAAGCAAATGAAACACCCTGAAGCTTTAATCACTCTCTCTCTCTCCCTTTGTCATCCATCACCACAAAAGGTAGTCAGAAGATCAACAAAGCACAAAGGGGCTACAAGCTGTATCTAGAAGCTATGATCACTCCTCATCATCATCGTCATCCTATCCACCATCATCCTCATCCTCTAAGCGTGTTGCACCAGGTGGATGAGAACCACCCTCACCAGCAGGGCCATAGCCACCAAACCCGTAGTAGCCGTATCCACCAGTGAGGTCGTCCCAAAAGTCTGAAGCAAAGGCCTCTCTTGCACTAGGACGTGGCTGAAAGTCAGAAGGCACACGTGCCTGGAGTGGCAAGGTGTCAAGGTGCTCCGGTGCCTGCTCCTACTACTGCTGAGCCTACTGAGCCTACTGTTGCTCCTGTCACTGAAGAAACTCAGCAAACTATCTATCGTGCCTGACCTGTCTCTTTTCCTCAGTCTCATTCTCACTGGAGGGGGTCGTCATCTAAATAGGAGACCTAGGAGGATTAAGCTCAAGATTTTGGGAAATCATCTTGAGCGTGCGGGTATCCTTCCTCCTAGCCTCCCTCTCCTTCCTCTATCTGACTTCACTGTCCTTGCACATCCCAAAGATAGCACTGAAGAGCTTGCGAATAGGAGAAGGAGGGCTGCTGGCGAATGTGAAGAAGAACGTGGAGGAGCACGTGGTGGAGGTGAAGCTCCTACTGCTGCACCACCCTAAGGTGCATCTACCTCTACTGCTGCTGCTGCTTCCCCCTAGACCAGGTGGGGGATACTCCTACCTCTAGTCAGATCAGTCACTATCTTCAGAACCTTGTGAGGTCTGTCATAATCAAACTGGTGCCCTGTCACTTGCTCAATCATATGCATAATGTATGGACCAAAGCCACAACCCTTGATGGGCCTCTCACCAACACTTTGGATCTCACACCTAGATAAAATCAAAGATACTAAAGGGGTGAGCATCTGGTGCCATCCTATGGAGAAGGTTCCTGGAGTAATCTATCAATAGTGCCTTTGTCACCACCCTTGCAGTCAATCGTCTTCCTGAACATCCTATCCTAGGTACCTGTAGGTGGGATGAAGGCCATTCACCTTCCCAACTGAGCCACCTCTATACATATAAGCCATCCTCTCAGGAGGTAATACCTGCTCAGTGTGAATCCTATCTCTCTAAGCTCCTCCTCTGAAATACCTAGATGCCTACGAAGACTGCATAGTCAACAGTGTACCACTGTCCCTCTAACATCCTAGTGCATACGCCTCGGCTCCTCCTCTACAAACAGGGTAGCATAGAACTGCGCAATAACTTCAGAGTTCCAGGGATGCTGAAACTCCATGAGCTAGTGCACACCGATGCGCTGACAAGTAGCAATAGCATCATCAAGAGAGCACTTCTGTAACTCTAACATGTGTCCAATCAATCCACTGAGGACTTAGCCACAACTGGGTTCCTAGGAGAGGATCACACTAGTATAAAAATCAAGCTAAAACATAGTGCGAAACCTATGATCATATGGGCAACTCTCTGGCTGACTCCTAGGATCAATTCTCCTTCCGCCCTCTAGCTCTCTCGGCCATACCTTTAGCCTTGTAGTTCACTGTAGCAACATAGTTGGGTATCTTTGTGCTATGCACCTCAAGCATACCAAAGTGAATACTGTGAGCTGGCTATCCTCCTTGAGGTGGGTGCTGAACTGGAGGTGCCTCCTCCTCCTCCTCCTCAATCTCCTCCTCATCATCTGGACTGTTATCATCTGACTCTCTGTCGATGCTCTTTCTCTTCCTATTCTCAACTATATAATCCTCAGTGTCATCATCATCAGAAAGGGACTACTGCCATCACCACTCTCTCTGTACTATGGAGCACCTATAGTAGGTCTCCTGGTGCTCTCCTCCTGACTGAACCTAGGATGCATCTCTTGTCTTGCCTTCTTGTGTCTCTCAAAAGCAGCTCGGGGGTCATGCTTGGCCTTGGAACGAGGCTTGACCTTGCCATCCTTATGTCCCGCCATCCTTTGCTGCCCTGTATCCAAGTAGGCATACCACAAAGATTGGTCTTAGAAGCATGTCCAAAAGATATCTCAATTTAGTTGAAATATAGAACAAAGATCAATTGTCTAAGTGTTTTACAAGCACCTTAACCAAACTAGGTCACAAGGTTTGCAGAACACAACGGACAATTAATCCTAACTCTATGATCAACCAGTGAGAGGATTGGGGCAATTGGAGCAGGAAATCCTGCTCTGCTGACGGATACTCGACGCATCTGGTATGCATACCGGACATGTTCGGTATGGGCATGCAGCACCCCCACCGATGGTATGCCAGGTCCAACAGTACCATCTAGCGGTGATACTGGAACCATCGACGATGGGCCTGGCATACCGTTCGTTGGTAATGAGGGAACCATCGTCGCCGGGCCGGTGTACCATCCGGCGGTGATGATTAAGACACCAACGCTGCTGATAAAATTTTTAATCCTTTTCGTGAATCGGCAAATGCTACTGAAGTTGTGGCATAATCTAGCACTATTCATTGATCGGCAATAGGTATGGCACTAGATAAAAGATTGCAAACTACATGCTACTTACTATGCCTCTTGATGGAATGCCGGTCCGGCGTCGATGGTTCCATCATTACCGCCAGGTTAGCACGACAAGCCGGCATTGATGTGTACCATGTCAACGCTGGCCTGTGAGCTCGCCCAGCGTTGGTCACGAGATCATCGTTACCGCCTGGTGCGCAACCGGACAGGAGATGAAAGCTCGCCGAACACCGCCGACTTTTACCAACTGGGGCCAAAACCGTCGGTAAAGGGGGTTCTGGAGCCGGTGATAAGCTGTCTGTAGTAGTGGCGCAAAGTTCCTGACCTGACGTTATTTAGATCAAAAGATGAAAATTAACGTGTGTTGCAATAGGAACAAAAAAAATATTGTTATAATTCATTTTGAACGTATTGTAGTATATTAATAAAAAAGTTTAGGTAACTCATCATGACTCTTTGTACTACTTTAAGTCAGGGTAATATAGCAATAAGAAGAGGTGGTTTTAGTTTAGGTGTGGCACTAATTAATAAAATTGAAAACCGCTAACATGCAAAAGAGTATACGAAACTTGATCGAAATAGTAATATACATTTCGTCACAAACAACAAATTAGAAAGTTTGATCAAACATGTAAGATCAATCAATTAAATGAATACAGTGGATTATTCCTGACACAAACATGACCATGGCTGGGTTGTTGCCAGAGAGACAGCAATGTTCCTATAGCATGCAAAACCTATCTAATTGCTAACCCATGGCACCTAAGTTGACAATAATATTTCCAATTTTTTTTGGCACTGATGCTGCTCAACAAAAGCATGTAGATTTAAAAAGTTGAGAATGCAGAATAAGAACTTAAAAAACATATATTCATGCAAAGGGGTATCCAAAACTGGCTAAGAACACAATATTGTGATTACCTCGTCCTGAAACAAGGTGGCCTTGGAAAACCTGCATGATGCAAAAAAAAAAATGTTTAGAAGGTCTGTCACTTGTTTCCACAAGTTCAGGAACCACAGGAACACTCAATTTATTTTGCCCATGCCCATGCCAATGCCAATGCTCTTATTAGCATCTAAACAGTATGAGTTATATATATGCTAGATAAATCCAAAATTCCTCTGCACGTAGCATGGGGCTGCAAGTCCATTGCTGCAGATTCCAAATGTTTGTTGTACTTCTTTTCATAAATGTATCCAATGGAGTTCTGGAGCAAAATGGAAACTATCAAAGTCACGGTCGGGAAAAAAGCAAATGGAAAAAAATTAAAAATAGAAACCAAATAAGATGAGATACGTATACATATTTGTACTCTTACTTTTACTATTTGATTAGAACTCCTATTCTAAACAATAAAATCCAAAGTCACGTTGGGAAAAAAAAGCAAACAAAGAAAATTAAAAATAGAAACTAAGTAAGATGAGATACGTATACAAATTTATACTCTTACTTTTACTATTTGATTAGAACTCCTATTCTATTTAGTTTAGGATTTTTATTAAGATTCATGATTGAAGAGATCTATTTGGATCAGAATATAACTCCTATTTATCCAGATCGGACTCCGTACCATGTTAGACAATAGCTATTTTAACTCGTATGAGTACAGGTTATATATAAGTCCGGATAGAAGAAACTCTATATTATCCAATAGTTAGAGGGAGACAGACCAAAAAAATGGATGGACAAAAAAATAGCCTGAAATTTTGCCTTTTATTATCAAGTATAGATGAGGTTAAGAGATATGGATATGTGCATGTCGTTGTGATAGTGTAGATGGGTTGTTGCAGTGTTTAGATTTCTTGTATAGTTAGTTTGTTTTCTTATTGTTCCATCTACTTGTTACCCGAGATTGTAATGCCACGCTAGGGGCGTTCCTAGCTTTATTTCACGAAGCCAGTGAGCCCGAGAAGACATCACATTATACCAAACTTTACAATTGTCACACATATTTTTTTTCATCCTGACTCTCCCCCATGCTATCGCCAATTATAATTCCCCTATCCGATGTGGCTCCACCGATGAAGCCATCGGCCTGGTGCGGTTCCTCTCCACTGCCACCCATCTCGTCCCCCATTCAATGCTGGTTCCTCCCCTCCCAGGAGGGCACTCAGACCCCCGCCCTTGCCATCTCTGGCGCTCCTCGCCCTCGCTCCTGCGTAGCTCAATCGATTAGAATGACAACAGATATGGTCAAGTGATGAGTGGGTCCAATGTGCCAGTGCCTACTAGAATGGATTTGAGGATCCTAATTTGAGGGCTTCCGTTGGAGTAGATGCAAAAAAAAAAACCATACCCTAAAAAGTAAGAGTAGCCTCTCAAATGAAAAGTATAGGCCCTAATTTGAGGGCTTTCGCTGTAGTTGCTCTAACTCATCAATATCTATGTTCTAATTGAGCCAATTGTACTTACACGTCACTCTAAGAATTCTGCCACTCAAGCTTTCTCAATTGATTAAAAACAAAGATACAGTGACAATGCAAAAATTATGTTATGGGCCTGTTTGGTAAAGCTCCACTAGCTCCAGATTCACCAAAACCAGATCTGGATCCCATTTTTCTAGCCAAACGGTTTTGGATGCAGCAGCTCCACCATGGATCTGCTCCACCAAAATGGTGGATCTGCCCCTAGATTCACCAAATTGGTGGAGCAGCTTAGGGGTGCTCCACCAAATCCAAGGAAATTACTCACCACTACCACTGGTTACACAGAAATAACGATTTGATTCGTTTTGTTTTGCATCTTCCTCGCTGCCATGAGTGCCCGCGTCCCATGCCTGGTCGTCACGAGCGGCATAGCCGCGAGGGTCACCCCAGTCACCCCCCCGCTAGCTCCGTCCATGACTGGTGCGGTACGCCTGGCCATCATAGTTGCGAGCTCCGTCCGCCATGGCCGAGACCTGCCCGCCCAGCGTGAGGTGCGTCCGCCCGGCGTGACCGTGCCCGCCCGTGAGGCCGTGCGCCCGTCTCACCTTCCGTGCGCGTTGGAGGAGGAAGCTGTTGTTTTTTTGTTGCATTTTTCATGTTGTACCCTATGGCACGGGACCTAGATGGAAGTGAGATAGAGATGGAGTTGGAGGAGGAAGCTGTTGTTTTTTTGTTGCATTTTTCATGTTGTACCCTACAGCATGGGACGTAGATGGAAGTGAGATAGAGATGGAGGTGGAGCTGTACCAAACAGTTTCACGAATCATAGACCCACGGTGGAGCAGATCCACGGTGGATCCAGGTGATTAACTGATTGCAGATTTAGATACACCTTTTGCACTGGTGGAGCATATTGAAACATTTTTTTCGAAGAGAAGGGGGACTTATATTAAATCTTGACACGGTATATTCCCAAATTACACATAAAAAATCTAAAATAAAAATATAACAATATTCTATCCAGATCCTTCCACGTCTTCTTCCCCCGATGGTGTTCCTCGAACGTCAGAGCCAAAGTGCAGTCTTTATGCCGAATCCAATGACCAACCCCAAAACATTGGACATGTCGCAGGATCCAACGCTTCAGAACCAGTCCAAAACCCATCTAAATTACTGAAAAAATATTGGGTTCCATCGTCAGATACGACATAAGCTGCAGATTCATTACCTCGAAACCTCGAAATTCTCTCCACGACCATCGATGATGAGATCGATGACCCTGAGTCGCTATCCTCATAGTGGGCTCCTAGAAGCACCTATGCCCTTGTAGATAAAGGCCACAAATTGGCCGCCTGCCAATGAAATCGATGCCTACAACGATGATCTTGTCGTGGCAATAACCGAAATCATCGTAGGCAAACCCGATCCCTGACCGAAAATCATCTAATTTCGCCGAAAAATTTATTGGACTAAACCCTAAGCAACTAGATAGAAAAACTGCGAAAAAGGATGGGTCCCCTCCTCTTCTTGGCCCCGGAAGACGCACTAGAGAGAAAGAAGGAGATGGCCCTAGGAACGGCGGCAGTAGCGAGAGTTGTGGTTGCGGCCGCTTCCATACGGCTATGAGTTAGGCAGCGGTGAGCATATTGGTACATTCACCATGAACAAAATATATTTTTGAAGATGGTTCGTTGTTATTGGTTCAACTCGGTTGTTCACACGATTCGTGCTACATCTACAAGAAGCGGCAACACCTAGGGAAGTTCCAAAGATGTTGTGATATTGGCTTTCTTATTGGTTACTCATCAAAGTCCAAAGCATATCGAGTATTTAATCATGCCACCGGCTTGGTTGAAGAAACATATAATGTAGAATTTGATGAATCTAACGGCTCCCAAGGAGCACATGAGAATCTTGATGATGTAGGTGATGAGCCATTGAGAGAGGCCATGAAGAACATTTCGGTTGAAGACATCAAGCCCAAAGATGATGAAGATGATGTACATGTGCTTGATCCACTCTCTTCATCAAATGTGCCACAAGATGATGATAAAGATGGAAGAGTAGAAAATGAAGATACGCATGTCGAGAAGGAGAAGGTGGCCGCTCTTGTGATTGGTTCTTCACTATCTCCACCGACACCACCGTCATCATCCTCTACACATCTATGCCTCATGGCCAAGGGTGAACGAAAGGTACAAAATGATGATGATAGTAATGGTGATGACAATGCTAGTGATGATGAGAATGGTAGTGATAGTGATAAAGAATTTGAATCACCTTCTTATGATGATCTTGTCAAATTTTTAAACCAATACACTAAAATCATTAGAAAAGACAAGAGCTAAAAATGAGAATCTAGAACTTAAGAATGACTCACTCTTAGCAAAGTATGACATAGCCGAAAAAGCTAATGATGAGCTTAAAGAAGAGAATAAAATTGTGTCATCCAAACTCAAGGAGCTCAAAACCTCTAAAAGGGAGCTTAGGGAAAACATGATAAACTTGAGGGGATACACAATGAGCTCACCACTAGCTACAACTTGCTAAAAGAAGAGTACACCAATCTCAAGATTAATCATGACAATCTTGTTCTTTCTCATGAGTTATTGTCCAATGAGCCGCATGACGCTACTAACAATGTTGTTAAGATTGATATAGCCACATCATGTGGTGACTTGATTGTTGAGAGCATTGAGCAAGGTTCTAGTAGCAAAGGCAAGAAAGTGGTTGAATCCAACAACTATGATGATTATGTCAAGCTCAAGAATGAAAATGAAAAGCCTAAGAAGGATCTTGAAAAACTATCGACCACAAACACAATTGTGATAGAGAATCTTGACAATGATCATGATATAGCTCTTGAGAATGACATGCTTAGAGAAGACAACAAGAGACTCAAGATGGAGAAGAATCATGATGAACTTAGAGAAGAAAACAAGAAACTCAAGTTGAAGAAAGAACATCTCAAGACCAGTTTGAACAAATTCACAAGAGGCTAATATCTCCAAAGTGATCTACTTATGAACACCGTGATGAAGATGGATAGAAGTGGTATTGGGTTCTTGGTAAATCAAGAGAAGAAAGCTCAAGCTCAACATCAACAACAATACAAGTCAAAGACTAAGCCAAAGAGATGCTTTGAGTGTGGACAAGAAGGTCACTTTGCTCATGAGTGTGAAACCCCACCACCACAACCCTTGCCCAAGCATGCTAGACCCTTTGCCTTCAATGCTCACTACATGCTTAGAAAAGATTCTAGTGGAAAGATGAAAGTCATGTTCTTAGGTCCACCTAACAAGAATAGGCCTAAGCAAATTTGGGTTGCTAAGTCACCAGTTGAGAAAGTCATGGGCCCTCATCAAGTTTGGGTTCGTAAACAACAAGCTTGATCTCTTGTGTGTGTAGGTGAACTATAAGACCGGTGGAAGTCATTAGGTTATTGATAGTGGTTGCACTCAACATATGACCGGTGATCCTCGTATGTTCACCTCACTAGATGAAGAAGTAGATGGTCAAGAAAGGATTACATTTGGTGATAATTCAAAGGGCAAAGTACAAGGGTTGGGCAAAGTTGCAATATCAAATGATCACTCAATATCAAATGTGCTATATGTTGCTTCATTGAGCTTCAACTTGCTATCCGTTGGTCAATTGTGTGATCTTAGCTTTCAATGTTTGTTCACCGAGAAGGAAGTGGTTATGTCAAAGAAAGATGATGATCAAGTTATATTCAAGGGCTTTAGATACAACAACCTACATCTAGTGGATTTTACCTCCAAAGATGCAAACTTGAAGACATGCTTATTCACCAAAACATCACTTGGGTGGCTTTGGCATAGAAGATTTGCATATGTTGGGATGAGCTCACTCAATAAGCTAATGAAAAATGTGTTGGTGAGAGGTTTGAAGGATATGAAATTTGAGAAGGACAAGCTTTGTAGTGCAAGTCAAGCCGACAAGCAAATTGCAAACACTCACCCAACAAAAGCTTACATGTCAACAACAAGAGTGCTAGAGCTTCTCCACATGGATCTATTTGGACCAATAACTTACAAGAGTTTGGGAGGCAACCTCTATTGTCTTGTGATAGTTGATGACTACTCTAGATACACTTGGGTGTTCTTCCTTCATGACAAGACCAAAGTAGCCGCATGTTTCAAGAAGTTTGCCAAGAGAGCACAAAATGAATTTGAAGTGAAGCTCAAGAAAATAAGAACTGACAATGGGAAAGAATTTGACAACACAAACATTGAAGCATATTGTGATGAAGTTGGGATCAAGCATGAGGTCTCCACAACCTACACTCCTCAATAAAATAGGTGTAGTAAAGAGAAAGAACTGGACACTAATCACCCTTGCAAGAACAATGCTTGATGAGTACAATACACCTCAAGATCTATGGGTGGAAGCCATCAACACCGCATGCTATGCATCCAACCAGCCTATTTCTCCAAAAGTTTCTTGGCAAGACCCCTTATGAGTTGCTCAATAGGAAGAAGCCAGGATGTCTCATTCCTTCGGGTGTTTAGTTGCCTCGTTCTTATTGCTAGATGTTTATTTTAAATTCCTGCTATTTATCATTCCGCACTCTAACATTTGGTAATGTAATAATGTAATTTTTAAGAAACTCTGATGTATGAAATGGACAAGTATTGTAACTCATTCTCATTATTGGATCCTTGGGGAAAATGTGGATCTTTTGGGTTCTCCCTTGGGGTGTGCCCGACGGATACTGCCCGCTGTAGCTTGCTTTCGGGGTGTTTAGTGTCTAGGCGAAAGATGAGCACCTCCGTAAGCATGTTATTTCGGGTGGTTCTGTCACAAAAGCAAAAGTTGATCATGATAGCTCAAGTGATGATGAGATTGATGATGCAAGCCTTGCTCTCATGGTGAGAAGAACCATCAAGATGCTCAAGAAGCTAAACAAGAATGGTGTCAAGTTTGATGGCAAGAAGAAATTCTTCACTAGTAGTAGAAGGAAGCCCATCTCCGAAATGGATTGCTACAATTGTGGAGATCTTGGTCATCTAGCTCATCAATGCCCCAAACCCAAGAAAGACAAGTACAAGAAGAAGTACAAGGGCAAAAAAGATGACTCAAGTGATGATGATGATGATGAGAAGAAGAAGAATAAGCCATTCAAGAAGAAAGATGGCTAGAAGGAATTTCACAAGAAGAAGAAGAATGGCAAGGCCTATATTATTGGTGATTGGCTCACGGACATTGAATCATCAAGGTCACGGGTTTAATTTCTTGAGGTCACAAATTTTTTTTTTTTGGGTTTTTTTGAGACCATTAACGGAGGTGGGCATGTTAAACTGCCCATCTACATAAATGGCATTAATGGAGGGGATGTTTTAAGATGCTTGTCTCGCCTCCGTTAATAAAAACCAACAACCGTCTGCAAATAATAATATCTTAACAAAGACACCTGCCTCCGTTAACTCTTAACAAAGACAATAATAACTAAGATGATCGTCTCTCTGTTAATGTTTTGTTGATTTGAATTGTTTCGTTTCCTGGCAGCAGTGAGATACACAACGTTCATATCTATTTTGGGCGATTAATTTATTTGATCATATGAGCATAATAAACTAAAAAAGTATTCTGCCTCATCAAAAAGTTAAATCCGGTCTATCTCGGCCTAACATAACATTCCTATGAATCAATCAATAATTACTTGGCGCCGTGGGCCAGTATGTCTTTGGCGGTGACGCACGGTGGTGGTAGGGAAATCCAAGGCAGCCAGAGGGCACCTGAACGATGTACGGCGGCGGTTCAATCAAAAAACCATCTCTAAAATTATTTATAGAGACAACCCACTTCTGAAAATTGATTTGTAGATACGGTTCATGTTTTTCGTGCGCCCTTAGAAATGTCCTCTATGTTCAGATACAATTGACAATACCAGGTGTCTCTAGAAATCTTATTTCTAGAAGAGGTTAGAGTTTCCAACCACTTCTAAAAATAAAGACATTTTATAGGCGGTTGAAAACACCACGTACCTTTAGAAATCGATTTCTAGAGACGGTTAATAATGTAGCTCGCCTCTAAAAATAGGTGCAGTACAAAAAATCATAATTTTTTGAAGTCAAGTCGATGAAGACAAACTTTATCAAGGTTGTAGAACTAAAAAATATCTACAATTTTTGTAGTTGATCCATCTGCAATTATTTAGTATCTTGGAGTTATGTCTTAAGTTCTCAAGATTTCAAAATCATTTTTTATTTTTCAAATGACCTCGGATTGGAGAGACATGCTATACTTGATGAGATTCAAAAATTTACATTTTACTCTTTTTTAATTTAAAACATTTATGTAACACCCTAAATTTTGCCTCTTTTCAAAAATAGATTAAATTGATTGAATTATGTAATTATATGTGCATTCAAATGTAGGAAATAATAAATTTTTGCTTAATTAAAATCAATCATAAGGCTAGACACATGTTCTCTGCATTCATGCTAGGTGCATTTGAGTTTTTGTATTGTGTGATTTTTACCAAAACCTGAAAAGGATTCAAAATCTAATTGAAAACATCTTTGAAAATTTGTTTAGGAAAAAGAAAAGGGGATTCCTTTCCCTCTTTTTCCCTCTCTCCCAATCTGGCCTGCAGGCCTAGCCGGCAGCTCCCGTAGCCCACTCCCCTCCCCATGCTCTCCTTCATTCCCTGGGCCGAAAGCCCACTTCCGCAGCAGAAGCGCAGCACGCGTGGGCGCTCTATCCCTCCATTAGGCCGGCCTAGCAAGAATTGAGGCCCAACACGCCTCACCTCCCTCCCTCTCTCTGTGTAGTTGACGGCTCGGCCCCACGTCTCTCTCACCGATGCCTGGGTCCCACCTATCAGCGCTTTCCTCTACCTCCGGCTCCCTCTTCACTATCACGATCCGCCATGGCCACTCGTCCGCGAGGACTGAGCACTCCGACCAAGCCAGGCCATGGGCTAAGTCCTTCCGCGTCTACCGCACCCGCACACCAACCGCAGCCACCGCGACCTCGTCTCGTGCGTGCTGAATCCACCGACATGGAGCCGAGCTCGCGACCAAGCTCCTCCACTCGTCCCTCCCACTCCTCTGCTCACTTCAGTGGCTCATGGCCCCGTGGACTCGCTCCACCTCCACTCGACCGCTCCCGTGCTCTCTCTCGCCCTACAGCGCCATCAGCCGCAGCGCCGCCGCAAACCAATCTGCCGCCGTCGACCTCCCGAGTCCAGCCACCTCCTATTGAAACTATTCTTATCACAAAGCCATAGATCTAGCCGGGTACATCATGTAAATGTATAACATGTCCTAGTACATGAACTAGACATAGATTAGAGAGAGAGAGAGGTAGTGCTAGGTTACCGACCATCGTAGGCTTTCGATCCACTCGTGTCTGCCATGGAGTCGGTGAAGTCTGCGCAAAGGCTGCGATGGTCGGTGAAGATGGTGACTGGTGATGCGCGGTGGCGACCGGCGGTGAAGACCGGGGACGGCGTAGCTGGTGGCTTCCCATCACTGGCTGTGCCCCTCTCTGATTGGGTTAGGGTTTGTCGGTGGGGAACTATAGCTCAGGCAAACCTCATGACTTGAGCCACTGACCCCCACCTCTATTTATTGCGCAGTGTGACAGGGGCCCTCCAGCCATAGTGGGTTGGGCGCCCCCGATCAGGACGCGGATCAAAGGCCCAACTGGGCCATTGGGCCTAGTTTGGGATTGGAGATCAATCTAACAATCTCCCCCTTGATCTCCTACCATCTTTCCATTTCATATCATTTACTTTTGTTCATTCCATTACAGATTAGCGCATAGAGCCATGTTTCATCATCACGGTCAATTGCCGATAGATTTAACAGCTACAACACACCACTCTATTCTGAAATAGATACTTAACTTTGGGCCTTCTTTTGCCTAGGAATTATAGGCTTTCCCTTAAACCCTATGTCGGCTATATGTTCTCTGAACACGTTGGGTGGTAAGCCTTTTGTAAGCGGATCCTGCGAGCATCTTTTCGGTACTTATATGCTCAAGACTTATGACATGATCCTGGACTTTATCTTCCACAACATAATACTTTATGTCAATATGTTTGGCAGCACCATTTGACTTATTGTTGTGAGCATACTGTACTGCCGGATTATTATCGCAGTATAACTTAAGTGGTCTATAGATGTCGTCAACCACCTTCAAACCGGGTATGAACTTGTTTAGCCAGTTCACCTGCCCCATTGCCTCATAACACGCTACAAACTCGACATACATTGTGGATGATGTAGTGACGGTTTGCTTTGAGCTTTTCCATGAAATAGCTCCCCCTGTGAGAGTGAATACATATCCAGACGTGGATTTTCTATCATCTTCCGCATAATCAGAATATGAATATCCCACTATATGGAGTGAATCAGATCTTCTATACGTCATCATGAGGCCTTTCGTTCCTTGCAAATAATGCAAGACTTTCTTTACAAATTTCTAGTATTCTGTTCTAGGATTGCTCTGGAATTTGCCAAGTAACCCGGTAACGAATGCCAAGTCAGGGCACGTACATACTTGAGAATATTGCAAGCTTCCGACAACTTGAGCATATAGAACCGCTTTCATTTGATCGATCTCATATTGGTTCCTAGGACATTGAAAATCCCCATATCTGTCGCCCTTGACTATAGGAGCAGGTGAGGGACTACATTTGTGCATACTGAATTTCTTTAAGATCCTTTCTATATATGCCTTTTGTGATAGTCCTAATACCCCTTTACTTCTATCTCGGTGAATCTCGACCCCTAGAATGAATGAGGCTTCACCAAGATCTTTCATATCAAATTTTGAGGACAAAAACTTCTTTGTCTCTAGTAGTAGACTCACATCACTACTAGCAAGTAAGATGTCGTCCACATATAGGACAAGGAAGATAAACTTCCCATTCTTAAACTTTGCATAGACACAATTGTCCTCAATATTCTCTTTAAACCCAAAATTCCTTATTGTCTGATCAAACTTCAAGTACCACTGTCTTGAAGCTTGTTTTAATCCATAAATGGATTTCTTTAGGCGGCATCCCATTCGTTCTTTTCCTTCCATGACAAAACCTTTCGGTTGTGCCATGTAAACATTTTCCTCCAAGTCCCCGTTGAGAAATGCCGTCTTTACATCCATCTGATGTAATTCTAAATCATAATGTGCCACCAATGCCATTATGATTATGAAGGAATCCTTACATGAGACTGGAGAAAAGGCCTCATTGTAATCAATCCCTTCTCTTTGTGTAAAGCCTTTTGCCACAAGTCGCGCTTTATATCTCTCTATATTCCCTTGAGAGTCAAGTTTTGTTTTGTAGACCCATTTACAGCCTACTGTTTTGGCTCCTTTAGGAATTATTTCCAAGCCCCAAACTTTATTGGCATTCATAGATTTCATTTCATCTTCCATGGCCTCAAGCCACTTTGATGAATGATCACTTCTCATGGCTTCTTCAAATGAGGTGGGATCATCCTCCATTTGAAATTCCTAGTGTTGTATACTCCATAGTCAGCAGGAATAGCTGATTTTCTAACTCTTTGAGACCTTCTAGGGGCCTCCACATTTGGCACATCTTCTGTTTGAGTCTGTTGTTGCTCCCCCTCATGTGTGGCAATAGGTTCTATAGGATCCTAAAGAACAGGTTCCTCATCGTCATTCATTGTTGCCACAGGCGGAATAACAACAGGTGCTGGCACCACAGTATCTTGCACTATTGGTGTAGTGATAGCAGGTAGTGAGAAAAATGGCTCATGAATCATTGGAGTGGGCGCATGCACCCGCTTCTCTTCAAGGTCAATTTCTCGAGCTACCATGCTCCCCCTCATCATTTCATCCTTTAGGAAGACAGGGTGTCTCATTTCCACAAACTTTGTATGTCTGTCTGGACAGTAGAAACGAAAACCTTTTGACTTTTCTAGGTAGCCAATGAAATGGTAACTTACTGTTTTGGGATCTAGTTTCCCAATATTTAGGTTAAATACTTTAGCCTCAGCAGGACTCCCCCACACACGTAAGTGGTTTAGTGAGGGTACTCTTAATGTCCACTACTCATACGGTGTTTTGGGCACCGACTTACTTGGTACTCTATTGAGAATATGAATGGCGGTTTTTAATGCCTCCATCCACAAGATCAATGGTAAGGTGGAGTAACTTATTATATTGCACACCATATCCATCAGGGTACGATTGCGTCTTTCAGCTACTCCATTCTGCTGAGGTTTGCCCGGTGTAGAATACTAGATTACTATGCCATTCTCCTATAAGAACCTTGCAAAAGGTCCAGGAACTTGGCCATATGGGGTATGCCGACCATGGTACTCCCCCCACGGTCAGGACCTGACTATCTTAATCTTTAAATTATGTTGGTTTTCAACTTCTGCCTTAAATATCTTAAATTTATCTAATGCTTTTGTTCTTTCTTTGATTGGATAAATGTAGCCATAACAGGAGTAATCATCTGTGAATGTTATGAACGAATTAGAACCATCCACACTCTTTACAGGAAACGGACCACAGATGTCCGTGTGAACAATCTATAAAATTCATTGCGCTTCGTTTGGCATCTTTCTTCATTTTCTTTACATACTTTCCTTTTATGCATTCTCTGCATTGGTCTAAATCTGAGAACTCTAATGGAGGAAGAATATCATTCTTAACTAGTCTTTCTATTCTACCCCTCGAAATATGGCATAAACGATAGTGCCATAATTTCGACAACGCATCGTGAGCTCTCTTTCATTTTCTGTTTACATCCTGCAGACTGAGGATACATTCTCATTGTCGCACGCAATGTTCCCATCATCACATACAACATTCACATCATCACAGTAGTGATAACAAATAAAGCTCATTTTGTAAGATAACAATACCAACATATGCATTATTAAATGTTATCTTACATTTGCCATTTCCAAAATGGCAATCATATCCATCATTGTCCAATGCATGAAACACTAATCAAGTTTCTCTGTAGGGAGGGAACATAAAGTATATCTCTAAGTAAAAGTGTGAAACCATCAGCAAGCTCTAGAGAAAGATCGCCAACGGCTTCAACATCTGCTCGGACTCCATTTGCAACTTTAACGTGTCTTTCTCTTCTTTGCGTAGTCCTCAGTCGAATGGAATCCCTATAAAGAATTAGCAACATGAACAGTTGCACCTGAGTCAATCCACCAAGTAGATTTCGAATACTGTACATACAGGGATTCATTTATGAACGTAATAATGTTCTCACCTTTCTTTGCTATGATCATCTTTAAGTAATCGAGACAATCTTTTTTATAATGTCCCGTCTTCTTGCAATAGAGACACTGGTCTTTCTCTACTGTGAACTTGTTCTGCTAAGGCTGATGCAGCATGGGACCCTTTTCCTTTGGCTTTGAGGAGGAGTTAGCATTATTATTCTTTTTCTTATTGTCTTTCACATAATTGATAGTGCAAACATTGGCAGCTTTCATTCTCTCCACCTCTTGCACACACATAGCCATGAGCCTCTCTAAGTCCCATTTCTTGGGCTGTATGTTGTAATTGACAACAAAAGTGTCAAATTCCTTTGGCAAAGAAGTAAAAAATCAGATGGATAAGGAACTCTTCCTTGAGAGCTAGATCCATTGGTTTTAACTTGGATGCCAAATTGCTCATCCTTAGTATGTGCTCTCTTATGCCGACCATTTCCAGAGTACCTCTCTATCACCAGCTACTTTATCAGTTGGGTAGCATATGTCTTTGAAGAGCTAGTGAACTGACTCTTTATTCTATCGAGGTACTCGGTGATGGTGTCATACTCTGGAATTGAAGCTCACAATTGTAGGCTTAGTCGTGTTCTTTATCACAGCCATACATTTCTTGTTGGCAGTGACCCACTTCCTATGCTCAAGGTCATAGGACACCTTTTGGGATGCAAAATCCCTTTCTCTGGTTGCCCTAAGCGGCATCAGCCTCATTTGTCTCTCTCACCGGTGCCACAAGCTCAGTGGGACACGGTAAGGTGACTACCCAGTCCACCTTAAGCCAAGATGAAGGCCAGGTCAATCTTTTCTTCCACTCCGTGTAGTTATCACCTTTGAGAGTGGGGATCTCTTTGATACAACCCATTAAGTTGTATCCGCCTAAAAACACAATTCATATAGAGTGAGAACATAAATAATAACAATAACAATTGCATGCCTTAGTTCCAACGTTGGTCAAAATTAAAACATACAATTGTTCCTCTACACTAATTCTACATCACCGTTGGACAGAAATAGAATTAATGCATGACAAAACATCATAATATTGCCATTAATCAACGTTGGTTAGAATAATAACAATATTATAATTAACTAAAAACATATCCATTTTTCAAAATTAAAATTTCCTGTTGGTTCGAATTTAATAATAAAAATAACAACTTTAAATACGCAGTAGAAAGCGTAAATATTCTCATTATTATTTTTCCAGAAACTTTATAGAACTGTACTTTTCTCTGAACAAAATTGTCATTGGATCAAAATTGTGCAGAGCTGGACATCAAAATTCAATTGAAATTCATCAAATATGTATCAAAAAGTTTCTGGAAAAAATAAAATGAAAAAATATTCTGTTTCACTGTGTTGTGGCCATTTCGGCCCATAGCAGTAGAAGCGGCCCACGACCCACGGCCGCCCACGCTCTCCCCCGCGCCTAGGCTGCAACCTGGGGTTGGCCTGGGAATTCGGCCTCACGCCCTTGCTGTAACACCCCGGTGTTACGAGCTCGTTTAGCACAACAATTTAGGCATAAGAAAAATTTCCTAAACAAGTTTCTCGGATTTTAAAATTTTAAATATTGAGCTTATGTTTAAAATGCCATTTTTAACAAACGATAGTGAGCAAAGCTCCAACTCACGAATTCACATGTCTCCCTGCCACTGCTGTCTCGGTCTATGCTCGCTTGTCTGGGCTGTCTCTGTGCCGAGCCAAGCACCCGATGGATAGCGTCCCAGTCGCTTTGGCTTACTCACCGCTGCCCTCTTAACCTTGCCACCGACATGACTGCACCCTATCGCAAGTAAATGCATGCCGCCCTGCCCTGCTTGTCCCGCTAGCGCCATCAGAGGGCACTGCTCGGGGTTGACCACTCCATTTTCATGCGCGTCATGCCAAGCCCTGCCTGCCTCCGTTGTCGGATACATGGCCGCTGTTTCTTTGCCGCAGTCCACGTTCTGCCAAGGCCGAGCCGTCTCATCGCTGCCCCCACGGCCGGTTCCCACTGGGCCTCACCCGTGTAGACGCTCTCGCTTAACTAGCATAGTTGGCCATAGTTGGCCGAGCCCCATAAGGCCGCTGTCCCGTCTGCGGTTGCCACCACCTGAGCCATGATGCTTTGGAAGTAAAATACGAGATGAATGCGGCACCACGACCGCGAGTACCGAGTGCCCTTCTACTGAGCTACAGTGTCCCACCGACGCTGGCCCGTGCCCACGGGCGGGCGCACCCGCCATGGCCACCCACCATCGTCCGCGGCCGCCGTCGCAGCTTCTCGTGCCCCCGCGGTCCGCTGTGAGCTTTGCCTCCCCGAGCCACTTAGCTATAGTGCTGCCCCTCCCCAGCTCACCCTCCTTTCCCCCGCACTAGCCTGAGCCCATGCCCTGCCACGCTGGGTCCGCTGCTCTTGGCCGAGCCTACCGAGCTCTGCCCGGTGTCCGCACCACCATCGCGCCCCACGCTCGCCACTGCCCGGGACCGTGTTGAGCACAACTCCACAGCCACCACAGCTCCTCCTTTGGCCGTGCTGGAGCTGCAGTCGCATCGCATCCGTGCCCCATCGTCGCCACCGCGCACGAGCACACCTGTCGCCGTGGGTGCTACGAGCCCAAGCTCATCCACCACCGCTTTCGTCGCACCTGTCGGCGGCCTTGTCGTGCGGATGTACGGCTCGCCCTCACCACTGGCTAAGTGCACGCCTCCACCTCCATGCCGTGCTCCGAAGTGCCCCGCCGTGGAGCCGTTTCGTCCCCGCATTGCGCGTCCTCGCTGTGGCCACACCTCACACCACGCGAGCACCGACTCCCTGCTGTCGCAGTACCACGCCGCCTCCATGGCCCGCCGTCGTTTGTGCCGCGGTCTCCTGCCAGGTCTTCGCCGTGCTGCGCGTGCGGCCGAACCGCCGTGCCCCTCCACATGGCGTGCTCTGCTTGGAGAAGGTAGAAGAGGGTATAACTCCAAGACGCAATTTTATACAGGGTTTTATTTGTAAATACGTGACTTGAATGAATAGTGATTGTGGATCTCGGAGCGAATAGGGAATAGTGCGTCCAAAGGGTTTTATTTGCAAAATATGCATCGCGTCTGTGGGCTTGGCCGTTTGGGCCAGCCTGTTGCCATGCACGGTTGCTGGGACATGTTAGTATATTGGGCCGGCCTGTAAACTTGTAAAATTCGTAGAAAATCATAGAAAAATCATAAAAATGCCAAACTAGTTTTGTTAGTCTCCTAAAATCATGCTCTACATGTTAGTATATTGGGTTCACATAGTTTGATAATATTTTTGGGACATATATAATTAAATTGAGATACTTAACATTATAAAAATAGAAACTTATAGGAATTGTTGTGATCAATTGGTTATAGTGTTGAATCTGAAATCTTTACAGTAGGTTCCTAAAAATATTAGGTACTCGTGGTTATTTTGCAGCTCCAGAATAATCAGTTTGCTAGGTAGCTAATGATGCTCTATTTCAAATAAGGATTAAATCGATAGAATGAAATAAAGAAACACCTTGGTTTATATAACTAAAAGAATTGTTGGGAAATAACGCCTTATCCAACAACATGTATATGTAGCCTAAGTATGGCCGTCGTTAGAACTAGCCCGATAATGCGAGAGGCGTACGTCGTATTTTACGAGTCACGATTGCCGTTGATTAATTATATCTTTGCATTGCATCGTATGCATATCATATAGGTACGATGATGGATCAACGGATCGATCGAAGGACGATTGGGAATCCGATGATTAGGCAATGGGCTTCCTATTCAGTTGATGGTGGATGATCGAGAGATGCAGATACTAACTTTTAATATATATCTTACCCAGGCAAGCCCCGGTGCATAACCCCTACTTTTCTGTAGTTTAAATTATATTTATGCATTAAGTTGTTAGGAGTTGAATGAAACCCACTTGCATATATATCTTTATCCTATGAGTCTTACTAGTATGACAGGATCGTGTAGAATGCTACGCTACAGGACTCCGGTAGAAGTCGAGTGATTGCCTATCACTCGCGAGCTATAGGAAATATGTTACTATATCATTACCACTTGGAAAATATAAATGGTGGAAATGATAAATGGTGACCAGGTAGATATGGTTTGGGTATTGGTGGGTGTAAGAGGTTGTGTCGCCGTGGACGCAGGGCATGGCTTGGTTACACTCCTTTTCCTGTCTTTGTCAATTAAGGACCGATTGTTGCATAAGATTCTAGGCAAGTCACAGACTTATTATCCCGAGCACATACTTGTGTATGGGCGCTTGGAAGACTTGTTGCTCTCTTATCGTGGATCCGGCTCTTTCCGGACCGACTGTCAGGGTTTTATTTTAGTGGAGGAGGTCCTTGCACCGCACTAAGTCCGGGACTCAGGGGCGGGGGCTTGGAGTCCCAGTTTGGATGGGGACCTAGACACCCGGGATAGGAGAGTGATGGGTTGGTCCTGCTTGTGCCTGGGATAAAAACGGGGCGTGTGTTTTCGGGGTACCTAGCTGGGGGCATTGATTCGCGAATCGCCGGACGATCTGGTACGGCTTGTCTACAGTTTAGCATTGTAGTAAGAACTGGAAGATGAAAGATGAGAGATGGACAAAGGAAATCTGATTGCTTACCACCTGCTTGAAAGTAGCACAGGTGCTTACATAGAATGGTTAGTTAATGAACCAATACGGCTATTAATAAAAATCCAATATAAGGACGCATGCCTAGTAATGCTTCCTGCAAACACAATAAACCCACAAGCCAGATAGCCTTGCATATCCTTGAAGTCTTTTCTTTCCTCCTGTTCGAGTAAGTCTTGCTGAGTACAATTGAGTACTCAGGGTTTTATTCCCCCTATTGCAGGTGACAGGTGGATGCTAGAGCTAACTCTTGTGTGTGGATATCTCCTGGTGGGCTCAGTGAGGATTCCTTTACGCTGCGATCATAGTTTTTATTTACAACCCTCACCAAATGTTTTTATAAATGAAAGTTTATAATCTGTTCTCATAGTTTACATATCACTGTTTCATCATGCTATGAATAGATGATTATTTCCGCTGTAATTCTGATCACATGTTTATATTCCGCTATTCAATTAAATTGTTCATACTCTGATAACATGATTACATTCTGTTGTTATAATAATAAATATTGTAATCTGATGTTGCATTAAAAGTGATGTAAGAAATGGTTTAATGATGTTGTAAGCTTTATTCTCTCGTTTGTGATCCTGATGGCAAAAATGTGGATTTTTGGGTTCTCCCCTGGGGTGTGCCCGATGGAACCGAGTAATTTGGTGTTCTTTCTTGAGTGCTTAGTGTCTAATGGAAGATGAGCACTCCTATGAGGCATTAGATTAGGTGGTTCTGCCACAGGTGGTATCAGAGCACAAATGAGGAAATAAGGCTTTGAAAACCTTTTCTAAACTAAAATTTGACAACAAACTCTTTTCAAAAAGTTAGGGCGTTTGTATGCGAAGTTATATAAGTAGCCCTATTACTATGGTTACGTATCCAGGATAGATGGCACTCAGCTGACTTAGATAGGCTTAATCAAGTTTTCTACAGGTACACTGACTCGAGCATAGTCCGATAGTATCGACTAGCTACAGGGAGAGAACGATGTGCCAAAAATCTAAGAACGGTTGCCCCATATGTTGGCAACAGTGGAAGGACGTATAGGACGTGCATTCATGCATATCCCGTTTGTGCATTGTAGCGCTCGTATTGCTGGTAGATACGCCATCCATAGGTGTCGCGCGCGTCATATTGTGCATGAGTAACTCGTTCCTATTCTAGAGTTAGGTCTGCACTATGGCTTCGTGTTTCGCGTTTGTCCGTGGTTCGCACCGGTCATGACCCACATCTCCCCATACCCCTGTCTGCGCTCTTGTCGGATCCTTGCCCTGCAGTCGTACTAGTCAGTAATGACATCGCACGTCACTCGCCTCGAACACGCGGAAATTGGTCGATTCATCGTAGTGACCCCGCGCGGGAACCCTGGTGAACCGCGCCAGGACCACTGAGCGTTTCGCCTTTATAAGTAGAGCCTGACTTAGCTATTGGCATCACCACTCGGCGCCCTTTAGCTCGCTTAGCTTTTCCTTGAGCTAGCCTTTTGGTCAGCCTTCCTTGCAACCACTGCCAGAGATGGCAGGAGCCTGGGTTAGTACCTATTGCCTGAACGTTGAGGGTTTTCCCAAAATCCTGCATGCCATCTTGAAAAAGCTCAGAGTCAAAGATTGTCCCGAGTATGAGGGTCGTGAGTATGAGGAGCATGGCACCGAGCGGTGTGAGGTTACCGTCTACATTGGGAAGAGTGAAGAGTTCCCCGACCTCACTGAAGCCTAGAGTGTGACCGCAACCGAGTTTCACTTCATCGACACCTACCAGGTTGTGGCCCACAAAGCCTTGCGGTACCTCTGCCAAATCTATGAGGAGCCCATTGCCCATACCCCCATGCGGTTCTTTCCACCATTGGATAAGAATCGGCGGGCATGGAAGGCTCACATGGAGGCTCTACAAGGGCAGGATGCGCAAGAGGATAGTCCCACCGTGGTGCACTTGACCACGTATCTGCTCGCTCTAGATGAGCAGTACGACCATCAAGCCTTGGTACTGAGGAGCTGCCTCCATCGAGCTGAGGAAGCCAAGATCTTCAACCGGATGCTCCAGGTGTAGCTCACCGAAGCACATGCCAGTGCTGCAGCTGCTGAGAACTAGGAGACTGCCATGTCGGAGGCCCTGAAGGAGGCTGAAGATCAGCTTGTCCATTAGCTGTGGGTGGCCTATCTTGTCACTAGGGCTGAGCGGAGAACGTTGGTTGCTGAAAGGCAGGATGCCCCAATCTTAGAAGGGATCCCTATCCCCCGTCAGAAAGAAGAAGAACTAGAGTTGCAGCACCGCCAGCACCCCCACCCTCAGAAGTGTCAGAAGTCGAGCCTTGATTCCTCTCACTCAGCCATTGCCATGAGAAGATGTAGATTAGTTGCCTTGTGATGCTATACCCATAGTAGTAGTGTTTTTCGTCACTGTCCTTTGGTATTGTATTCTTGCCATTGTTGTCGTCCATAGTTGTTGAGATCGTCCGATCGTAGGTGAATGCTATGTCATGAATGGGAGACTGGTTGCCTATATGACGTACCCGTATAAGACCGTTGGAACATGCATTTTATTTCGCTGTGTTTATTGCGTTCCTCTACCTTAAGTTTTGTTAGACGTGCTTAAAGTTTTCAAGAGTAATATCAAGTGAGTTACAAGAAAAGTTGCCATTCAGAGATCAGCAAAACAGTCATGATTGGAGAACATTGGACATTGTATCGGCTAATTGTGGATGTCCCAATAGAACACTTGAATCTCTTTAAAACAAATCCGCCATTGGATTTGAATTCCTTGTCCCTTGTTGTGAAGAGAACCCTTGTGTTTGAATTTTTCCTTGCAATACCCCTCTTACTCTGTGGTCTATGACCCTACCGCCTTCATGGCGTGTAAGTTGGTAGTAGTTGCCTGGTTAATAGCTTATGGTGCCACGACGAAACCGAGGGCTCCCTATGGAACAACTGCCACATGTGACGCTGCTCGGCACGCGCTGGTAGCGAGGTTGTTGACCAAATACCTTTACCAAGTTACACCGCCGTACCGTTTTGTTTTAAAAATTTTCTCCTTGGAATGTTCAGGTGTTCAAACGGGAAATCCACAACGGGTTGATGACATAGTGTTCTTTCAAGGTAAGCAAGAGGAGGTGGTTTTGGAGGAAGAAAGTATGATATGGTCTCAGTCTACATGAAAGATGGATGTGGTCGGGAAAAAGGAAGAAAAAGAAGAGTAGTAAGGAAGGTTAGCCATGGGTAGTCGTAAAAGTCTAAGTGGACATCTTGTCCCAAGCCCTGTGCTTAGTTGACCACGCTTCGCAAGCTGGGTCATTTCGCCGCGTGCCCTGCGAAAGCCATCTGTGTCGGGACCTGTAGCACCCTGTTTTCATGTGGCCTCAGCATCGTGTCGTGCTCGCTGTGTTTGTGCACTATGCGTTTCTCCTTTTCCCAGCATCCAGACAGCTCTCGACTCTCACGCTTCGTCCCTCATACCGGACCCCCCTTCCCTCTCTTTTCGTTCTTCTTTTGGTGACACGTCTGCCCGCATGCTGACCTCGTCGAGTGGACCTCTCCCTTTTCTCTCCTTTTTCCCCTGCCGTTTGCATAGGAAGCGCACCATGTCTCCGACCTTATCTCCACAGCATGCACCATCTGTGTATCCCATCTCCGTTTGCCACTATAAATACCCTTGGTCCTTGCTCTTCTTCTTCATCCCCATTCCTCTCACATTCCTAGCAGAGCTACGAAATCCAGTTATCGTTGTGAAGCTAGTCGGTAGTCTGAGGTGATAGTGTGATCTGAGAAGTAGGAAGGATCTGGTTTGGCGAAGGAGTTCAAGTTCCCTTTTTGGTAGTCAATCTTAGGGTTCACGATGTTTTACTTCTCAGTCGACTATTTCTGGATCTGTTGGTGTTACGCCATGTGTTGGATAATCGTCTTCTTGTTGATTCTCCATTGTCCTTGTCTATCCCGACTTCTGGATTAAGTCTCAGGTTGTAGTATGTTGCTCTTAACCTTGTATCCCTAGATCCCCGTGTGGTTAGTATTCGAAGTTGTGTAATCTTTCGTGTAATCCCTGATCTACGAAATGTAATCGCGTTTTCCCCTTTAGTTCTTGCTTCGAATCTCGGGACAAGATTCTTTTTAAGGGGGGTTGGTTGTAACACCCCTGTGTTACGAGCTCATTTAGCACAGCAATTTAGGCATAAGAAAAATTTCCTAAACAAATTTCTCGGATTTTAAAAATTTAAATATTGAGCTTATGTTTAAATGCCATTTTTAACAAACGATAGTGAGCAAAGCTCCAACTCACGAATTCACACGTCTCCCTGCCACTGCTGTCTCAGTCTGTGCTCTCTTGTCTGGGCTATCTCTGTGCCGAGCCAAGTACCCAATGGACATCGTCCCAGACGCTTTGGCTTACTCACCGCTGCCCTCTTAACCTTGCCACCAACGTGACCGCACCCTATCACAAGTAAATGCGTGCTACCCTGCCCTGCTTGTCCCGCTAGCGCCATCGGAGGGCACTGCTCGGGGTTGACCACTTCATTTTCATGCGCGTCACACCAAGCCCTGCCTGCCTCCATTGTTGGATACATGGCCACTGTTTCTTTGCCACAGTCCGTGTTCTGCCAAGGCCGAGCGGTCTCATCGCTGCCCCCCATGGCCGGTTGCCTCTGGGCCTCACCCGTGCAGATGCTCTTGCTTAACTAGCATAGTTGGCCATAGTTGGTCGAGCCCTGTAAGGCCGCTGTCTCGTCTGCGGCTGCCACCACCGGAGCCACGCCGCTTTGGAAGTAAAATACGAGATCAATGCGGCACCACGACCGCGAGTACCGAGCGCCTTTCTGCTGAGCCGTAGCGTCCCACTGACGCTGGCCCGTCCCCACGGGTGGGCGCACCCCACCATGGCTAGCCAACATCGTCCGCGGCCGCCGTCGTAGCTTCTCATGCCCCCGCGGTCCGCTATGAGCGTCGCCTCCCCGAGCCACTTAGCTGCAGCGCTGCCCCTACCTAGCTCACCCTCCTTTCCCCTGCACCAGCTTGAGCCCATGCCCTGCCGCGCTGGGTCCGCTGCTCTTGGCTGAGCTGCTGAGCTCTACCTGGTGTCCGCACCACCATCGCGCCCCGCGCCCGCCACTGCCCTGGGACCGTGTCGAGCACAACTCCACAGCCACCGCGGCTCCTCCTTTGGCCGTGCTGGAGCTGCAGTCGCATCGCATCCAAGCCCCATCGACGCCACCGCGCACGAGCACGCCTGTCGCCGTCGGTGCTGGCGAGTCCGAGCTCGTCCACCACCGCTTCCGTCGCACCTGTCGGCGGCCTTGTCGTGCGGACATATGACTTGCCCTCACCACTGGCTAAGCACATGCCTCCACCTCCGTGCCGCGCTTCGAAGCACCCCACCGTGGAGCCGTTCCGTCCCTGCGTCATGCGTCCTCACTGTGGTCACGCCTCATGCCGCGCGAGCACTGACGCCCCGCTGTCGCAGTACCACGCCGCCTCCATGGCTCGCCGTCGTCTGTGCTGCGGTGTCCTACCGGGTCTTCGCCATGCTGCGCGTGTGGCCGAACCACCGTGCCCCTCCCCATGCCATGCTCTGCTTGGAGAAGGTAGAAGAGGGTATAACTCCAAGACGTAGTTTTATACAGGGTTTTATTTGCAAATACGTGACTCGAATGAAAAGTGATTGTGGATCTCGGAGCGAATAGGAAATAGTGCGGGGCTCTTTTTGCAAAATACGCATCGCGTCTGTGAGCTTGGTTGTTTGGGCCAGCCTATTGCCACGCACGGTTGCTGGCCGCTCGCGTTGTTGCCGTGTCCTGACAGGCCGCGCGACTAGGCCATGAGCGCTGCGCCTCGCCTGGGCCACGGCTGGCTGATTGGGCCGCTGCCCGCTGGCCGGTCGTGGGCCGCACTGCTGGGCCGTCGGTTGCGCTGGCCGCTGGGCCGGTTGGTGCTACCACCTGGGCTGCTTGCTCGCTGGGCCAGGCCAAGCTGGGCCGTTTTAATGACTGACGGCCTTCTTTAGTTTCTAGAGTATTTAATAGTTTAGCTTATAAAGTAAACTTGTAAAATTCGTAGAAAATCATAGAAAAATCATAAAAATGCCAAACTAGTTTTGTTAGTCTCCTAAAATCATGCTCTACATGTTAGTATATTGGGTTCACATAGTTTGATAATATTTTTGGGACATATATAATTAAATTGAGATACTTAACATTATAAAAATAGAAACTTATAGGAATTGTTGTGATCAATTGGTTATAGTGTTGAATCTGAAATCTTTACAGTAGGTTCCTAAAATATTAGGTACTCGTGGTAATTTTGCAGCTCCAGAATAATCAGTTTGCTAGGTAGCTAATGATGCTCTATTTCGAATAAGGATTAAATCGATAGAATGAAATAAAGAAACACCTTGGTTTATATAACTAAAAGAATTGTTGGGAAATAACGCCTTATCCGACAACGTGTATATGTAGCCTAAGTACGGTCGTCGTTAGAACTAGCCCGATAACGCGAGAGGCATACGTCGTATTTTACGAGTCACGATTGCTGTTGATTAATTATATCTTTGCATTGCATCGTATGCATATCATATAGGTACGATGATGGATCAAAGGATCGATCGAAGGACGATTGGGAATCCGATGATGAGGCAATGGGCTTCCTATTTAGTTGATGGTGGATGATTGGGAGATGCAGATACTAACTTTTAATATATATCTTACCCAGGCAAGCCCCGGTGCATAACCCCTACTTTTCTGCAGTTTAAATTATATTTGTGCATTAAGTTGTCAGGAGTTGAATGAAACCCACTTGCATATATATCTTTATCCTATGAGTCTTACTAGTATGACAGGATCATGTAGAATGCTATGCTACAGGACTTCGGTAGAAGTCGAGTGATTGCCTGTCACTCACGAGCTATAGGAAATATGTTACTATATCATTACCACTTGGAAAATATAAATGGTGGAAATGATAAATGGTGACCGGGCAGGGATATGGTTTGGGTATTGGTGGGTGTAAGAGGTTGTGTTGTCGTGGACGCGGGGCCTGGCTTGGTTACATTGCTTTTCCTGTCTGTGTCAATTAAGGATCGATCGTTGCATAAGATTCTAGGCAAGTCAAAGACTTATTATCCTGAGCACATACTTGTGTATGGGCACTTGGAAGACTTGTTGCTCTCTTGTCGCAGATCCGGCTCTTTCTGGACCGACTGTCAGGGTTTATTTTGGTGGAGGAGGTCCTTGCAACCGCACTAAGTCCGGGACTTAAGGGCGGGGGCTTGGAGTCCCAGTTTGGACGGGGACCTAGACACCTAGGATAGGAGAGTGAGGGGTTGGTCCTGCTTGTGCCTAGGGTACAAACAGGGCATGTGTTTTCGGGGTACCCAGCTGGGGGCATTGATTCGCGAATCATCGGGCGATCCGGTACGGCTTGTCTACGGTTTAGCATCGTAGTAAGAACTGGAAGATGAAAGATGGGAGATGGACAAAGGAAATCTGATTGCTTACCACCTGCTTGAAAGTAGCATAGGTGCTTACATAGAATGGTTAGTTAATGAACCAATGCGGCTATTAATAAAAATCCAATATAAGGACGCACGCCTAGTAATGCTTCCTGCAAACGCAATAAACCCACAAGCCAGATAGCCTTGCATATCCTTGGAGTCTTTCTTTCCTCCTGTCGGATTAGTCTTGCTGAGTATAATTGAGTACTTAGGGTTTTATTCCCCCTATTGCAGGTGACAGGTGGATGCTAGAGTTAACTCTTGTGTGTGGATATCTCCTGGTGGGCTCAGCGAGGATTCCTTTACGCTGCGATCGTAGTTTTTATTTACATCCCTCACCAAATGTTTTTATAAATAAAAGTTATAATCTGTTCTCATAGTTTACATATCACTGTTTCGTCATGCCATGAATAGATGATTATTTCCGCTGTAATTCTGATCACATGTTTATATTCCGCTATTTAATTAAATTGTTCATACTCTGATAACATGATTACATTCCGCTGTTATAATAATAAATATTGTACTCTGATGTTGCATTAAAAGTGATGTATGAAATGGTTTAATGATGTTGTAAGCTTTATTCTCTCGTTTGTGATCCTGATGGCAAAAATGTGGATTTTCGGGTTCTCCCCTAGGGTGTGCCCGACGGAACCGAGTAATTTGGTGTTCTACCTCAAGTGCTTAGTGTCTAATGGAAGACGAGCACTCCTGTAAGGCATTAGATTAGGCGGTTCTACCACACTTGCCCGCTTGGGCCGAAAGGCAGTCCAATCAATCTGAGGCGTCCGTTTTCATCCGATGGTCGAGCGTCGATATCATAGGATCAAAACCCCCTAGCTGCAGCTGACCCTGAAACCCTAACCCATTCAGTTCTCTCTTCTCTCTCTCTTCGCTGTGCTCCTTTCTCCTCCCCGCAGCGCAGCCGCAGCGAGGCGAGTCCGAGCGAGCAGACGATGGAGGGCGAGCAGAGCCTCGGCACCGTTGTTGGCCCCCTCGCCGGCGAGCGTGCTCCCCAGCGGGTGAGAGCGCCGCCGTCAAGCGGTCTGGCTACCGGTGCCCCCTTGGCTAGAGCCCAACGAGCAGCGCCCCCGGCTCAGCTTTCTTCGCCCCACGTGCCGGCGAGCCACACTACGGCGGTGTCAGCAGCGGTCAAGGTAGGCCTCCCCTTCCCCTTCTGATTTGTTCTTTTAGATTCAACCGATTGGGGATCTAGGGCTAGGTTTCGGGTTAGAGTTAGAGATTCGCTCTGTTCTTCTTCTTCCCAAATTGATTTCAGGTTTAGGGTTCGGTTTCGAGTGGACTTGAAACCGAGCCCATCCTTCTATTCTTTCTTCTCACCCAGTTAGGGTAAGGGTTAGGAAAACCCTCTTCTTTTCTCAGATCTGAACGGGTCTGCTCTATGTTTTATCATTCACCCGTTCTATATCTAAAACCCTAGAAAACACTGGCTCTGGTACCAAATGTTGAAACTATTCTATCACAAAGCCAAAGATCTAGCCAAGTACATCATGTAAATGTATAACATGTCCTAGTACATGAACTAGACAGAGATTAGAGAGAGAGAGAGAGGGTAGTGCTAGGTTACCGACCATCGTAGGCTTTCAATCTACTCGCGGTCCACCATGGAGTCGGTGAAGTCTGTGCAACGGCTGCGACGATCATGAATGAATGGTGACGGTGATGCACGGTGGCGCCCGACGGTGAAGACGGTGACGGCGTAGCTGGTGGCTTCCCATCACTGGTTGCGCCCCTCTCTGATCGAGTTAGGGTTTGTCGGTGGGGAACTATAGCTCAGGCAAACCTCGTGACTTGAGCCGCTGGCCCCCACCCTCTATTTATTGCATAGTGTGACTAGGGCCCTCGAGCCATAGTAGGTCGTGGCCGCCCCCGCTCAGGGCGCGGATGAAAGGCCCAATTGGGCCGTTGGGCCCAGTTTGGGATTGGAGATCAATCTAACACCTCCCTCATCTCGTTTTGCTCCCACGGCTTCGTAGTGACGAGCCGCGCCAGCTAAGGCACTCCGTGACGCAAATCTATGACCTTTGTGAGGTCCTTCGAGCTCACCGGAGCTCCAAGTCGAGCTGCTCGCCTCCGCCGCTCAATCCCCCTCTTCGGTCCACCTCCGACCATGAGAACCCCCACTGTTGGATCCATGGTAAGTTCCTCCTCTGTTTGCGCCTATCCTCGACGTCTCCCGTGGCCCGTAGGTCACTTTCTGCTCTCGCCGGCAGGTCTTTCGCCGCCGGTAATGGCCGCGCCATGCCGACCACCCTGTTCTGGCCGACAAGTTTCTCTCTCTCCCTCCCCTTCTAATCTCATCCGCCCGTCTCCAGATCAACGGCCGAGATCACGCCATACCTCTTCGCCGTGGCAATTTTACTAAAGAGACCCTCTCCTTTACTGTAATCAACCCACAGTCGAAATGACCCCGCTTGTCAGCCGTAGCATATTTTGCTACCAGACCCCTGATCTTTTCAATATTTATGCCCACCGTCCCTCGCCGGTTTTAAATTCAGTTTTGATTTATTTTAATTCGAAATTAGTTCGTAGTATTTACAAAACTGCCATCCAGAGCTTTAAATCATCATACCTTTTCCATTTTAAATCCGATTTGAGTGCAATTCATGTCTACGTGTTCATAGTGACGTGTAGAATAGTTTTACAAACCTTTAAACTTCTTTTCCCACTGTTGGTGTACTGTTCTAATTATAATTCTTGTTTGCTTCATGCATGATTACCCGTGGATGCTTGTATGTTGATGTATAATCGAGTATAGACGGTGAGCAGTACCTTGGTGAGCAGGATCAATATTTTGAAGACCAGGACCAGCAAGGAAACTCTGAGCAAGGCAAGTATAGCATGGGATCATCCTTGTTGTTTTATTTACCTTAATAACATTTAATCATTTGCATGTGTCTACCTTGATACCCATAGAAATTTATCCTAGTTATTTTGATATCCAGATTCCTTGACACATTGGGAAAATTTGCATATGGGTAGCTGATGCTAGTGCTCAATTAATTATGATCATGAACTGTAACTTGATCAATGGAATATGCAACAAAAAATAAAAGATGCTTTTTAGCAACGTGAATTAAAGGGTGAGAGCATTTGGCCTTATACATGATGCTCTTGTCCTTCTAAGGACTTATCTGTAAGTGATCACCCTGTACTTACAGTACAACCATGAGTACTATATGGCTCTAGCTTTAGTCCAGTACGAGGACCTTTTCTAGCTTGTTAGTGGTTACCCGAAAGGGCACAAAAGGGGCATGACGAGATGGGTATAGGACAGCCTCTGTTCTTATGAGTATAGCCGAGAAGGTATTGTGCCATTCGAAAGGGGTTCCTACACCTGCTTGCCACGGAAACCTAGCGGCCCTAACTTTTTAGATGAACCTTTGAAAGACTTCATAGCGAACCTTACCGATCTTCCTTGGTAGTGGGTCAAGAGATTAGCTACCTCGGGCAAAAGGGTAAATCACGGCTCATGGGTAAAGCTGTACAACCTCTGCAGAATGTTAAAAACTGTTATAACAGTCGTGCTCACAGACACGAGCGGCCTGGACTCCTTATGGAATAATGACAAATGATCGACGATGTTTTTAAATGCTATCTCATTATTCATGTTATCAGTTTCATGTGATTAATTGGGGCATTGCTAAACTTGTTGCTACTAATGCTAAAATTTGACTCATTAAAAAGCTAATTGCAGTAAACCCGTGTCTCAGCCCTTTTGAGCCTTGTGAACCCCAAATTATATTTGTTAAGTATGAGATGTACTTATGCTTGTTTATTTTTATTACTTTGAACAAAATCCCGGATGTGTAACAAATTATGGTGCTTATTAAGAGTTTCCTAAGGATTACTAGACTTGTGGTTCACCAGTCAACTGTCTCTGTGGTGCTTGGAGGCCTCACATTCAGATTAGATTTGAGTTTCTACTACTTTGATAATTTATTTGTTCCAATGTATGCATTATCATTCGATATGTAATAAACTCTGAGCTTGATACAATGTAATTTGTCATCTTATGTGTGATTGATTTCTGGGCACATATAGGATTCTTCATCCGATTTTGTCTTTAAAATAGGGTGCGACAATTTAGGTATCAAAATATGTGCTGCAAGATTTGTAAAAGTCAATAGAAAAATAGCGTCCCACACTTTGTCACGTAGTAGTAGAGGGGGGTTTGCGTGAGGCTTGATGTTGGAAGTTCAAATCTATAGCCGCGCGTTTCTCTTATAATATAAAAAATACTTTTTATGGTTGTTTTTCAATTTTTTTCAAAAAATATTTTCCTAGATACGGACCATGTTGCCAAAAAAATGACTTGCAAAGGCAGTCCCGGCCATGACCTGTCTACGACTTCTCGCAGGCCTATTAGTGATAGGCGTTGTTTGTTTGTAGTCAGTTTGCAAGAAACTAGAGGATCTTACAACACAAGGTCGAGATGGAGGTTATCTGAAGGTTATTGTAGGCCACTTCGGTTACATTTGCGTACAGAAGAGAATCATTCCTTGACCATCTGCATGAACTCAATGAAAATAAACAACCCAGATGCTCTTATTATTTAGGTTCCAGCTTATAAGTTACACCGCATCATCCTTGTGTATTCATCCCTCCATTACCAACAAGCTTTTCATTCACACCGAGCACATGATTACTATGGTCGATCATTTCCTCCATGGATGGTGGCTTGCTTGGTCCAGAGGGTGGTATTCTCCTCCATGGTGGTGTGGACGGTGACCTTCTATGCCCAGAGGGTGGTGACTTTCTATGCCCAGAAGGTGGTGATTTGCTAGGCCCACAGGGTGGTATCCTCCATTGTGGTGGCATCTCCACCAAGGGTGGCGGATGGCTAGGCCCGGAGGGTGGTACTCTTCCTCGTGGTAGCAGATCCCCAACCCCGTCAGGTGGCATCGCCACCATGGAAGGAGGCTTCCTAGGTCCGACAGGTGGTATTAAACAAGGTGGTGGCATCGCCACCAAGGGCGGTGGATGGCTAGGCCCAGAGGGTGGTACTCTCCCCCGTGGCAGCAAATCCCCAACCATGCCAGGTGGCATTGCCGAGTCATCGTATGGCTGTGCATCTGCCTCCATCATCAAAAGTGTGGTCAGTAGTGTCATTGCCACCACGACCACAATTGGTGATGTGGTCGCTCTGATGATATTATTCTTGCTGCTAGCCATGGCTAGCTTGTGAATTTTTTCTTCTCTTTTTGTGGATCTATGTGGATGGGAGGGTATTGTGGTGGATGGAAGTTGGGCCCCTCTATATGTAGTCGAGCCTGGCTTGTAAATAAGGCATGCATATGGAAATCAATCGAACTAGTGGAATGCTTTTATTTGTCCCTCACATATGTTTGGCTCGCATTTATAGTTTCTTGTATTTATCATATATATATATATATATATATATATATATATATATATATATATATATATATATATGCTCAAATGGAAAACTTCTATTGCACTACTGAATATTTTTAGCTTGCATTTATAGCTTCCTTAGATTTTCAGAAGTACGTTCAAATAGAAGACCGATTTTGGAATTTGTTTAGTGCATCTTTGTGTTTTGCCACCTTTTTTGTTTCTTAATTAGTCCTTACTAAATTCTCTCTATCTTTGAGACATAACATCAACTCTTCATTTACTACTAGTTTTGTATAACTCAATATATCAATATGTTATAATTCTGCCAATTGTAATTATAAGTCCCTTTCAGCCAATTGGGACTTCTATGCCCGCTCTAAATTTTTTCTTCCCTTTGGTGCCCTTTCCGTCAGTTGGCATTAACTTTTAAAGCAGGTATAGGAGCCCAAACAATTATTTCGAGGGCATAGAAGGGGCAACCACTTTTTCTAGGGGTACGTAGGGAATTCTCTCTATAGAAATGAGTTTTACTGGTGGTAGTTTTTGTATTTTTATTTACAGGCGGTTTTGTGAACCACCAGCATGAAAGATAATGAGTGCCCTTTCTGTCAGCTGGCCATTAACTTTTAAAGCGGGCATAGGAGTCCGAACGATTATTTCGAGGGCACAGAAGGGACAACCACTTTTTCTAGGGATACATAGGGAATTCTCTCTATAGAAATGGGTTTTACTGGCGGTATATACAGGCGGTTTTGTGAACCACCGGCATGAAAGATAATGAAAATGATGATGTTCCATTGGCGTATGCTGGAGAACTGCTAGTGTAGATCTATTTACACCTGTTATTATTGGCATTACGATGCCGCTTGTGTAAACAAATTTACATTGGCCAAATACTTAGGTTAACCGCTAGTGCTAATGTTTATACGGGTGGTTTGTGTAACAAAGTTGCCTGTGTTAATTAATACGTAGAGGTGGCTCAATAATGTTAACCATCTAAAAAATATAATTTTTTAAAAATGAAATGTTCACTACTACTGAAATGGTATTCAGATGCGGCCATTTTGGATTTCTAGAGTTGGGCACGGCTTCCGTCGCTATTAATTAGCGATTTTCCAAAGGTAGGAGCCATGGCCGCCTCTGTTAATTAACTAAGACGGACACCCAAGAATAACTTTGTTAATGGTATTAACAGAGGAATCACCTTAAGACGTTCGCCTCTGTTAACTCTTAACAGATGTAGACATAACTAAAACGGTCGTCTCTGTTAATGCTTTGTAGATTTGAATTATTTGGAGGTTTCCTGGCAGTAGTAAGAAATACAACAATCATATATCTATTTCGCGTGCTTAATTTATCTGATCAAAAGCATAATAAAACTAAAAGAAATATTCTGCCTCATCAACAAATTAAATCCGGTCTATCTCGTCCTAACATTCCTATGAATCAATGAATAGTTACTCGACGCCGACCACTACGTTAAAAACGGTTTGTAGCAACGGGACAAATTTTTTTAGGGGCAACTGGTGATGGAGCCGCCCCTACAGTGGCGTGCTCGAGATCCACGAGACCAGCCGCCCCTATAAATGAAATAGCAGGGGCAACTGGTGATACGAGTCGCCCCTACAAATGGGTAGGATTTGTAGGGGTGGCTCACTCACCAGCCGCCCCTGGTGTTGCTATTTGTAGGGGCGGCTGGTGATTGAGCCGCCCCTATAAATGCTCTATGTATAAATATCTAGGATTTGTGGGGGCGGCTCAATCACCTGCCGCACCTAGAAATGTCCGTTGTATAAATGGCTGCAACCCCCTTCTTCTTTCTCGGGTCACTCACTCCAACCTATGAAATAAAGGTGGGGAGGCCATGGGCACCTCCCAAAAATTGCTCTACTAGGGAGGGAAGGTTTTGGTCTCAAATCCTTTGGTGGAGAGGTTGTAGAAGGTAAGAAAATGCT
The DNA here is from genome assembly GCF_019320115.1 of Miscanthus floridulus. Taxonomy (NCBI): domain Eukaryota; kingdom Viridiplantae; phylum Streptophyta; class Magnoliopsida; order Poales; family Poaceae; genus Miscanthus; species Miscanthus floridulus. Next base: position 12,272,269 of record NC_089596.1, read on the forward strand.
ATTCCACACTTTTTTTTGAAGTTTTAATGGTTGGTTAGTGAGTAATTAGAGTTTTGTTTTTCTCTCTCTTCTAGGGTGCTTGAGCTACTTATGAAGCAAATTAGACCCAAGTTTTAAATGTACTAGGGTAAATTAGGTAGGGGAACAAGATCATACCCTTATTTGGTCTACATTTCTTGATTTTTGTGAACAATTAGTTAGTTTTATGGATGTTTTATGTGCATGTAGATCTAGATCTAGGGTTTGGTTTTTTTATTAATTTTGTTTTTGTAAATTTATGTTTGATGAAATTGGACTAGGGTTTGCATAAAAGATATTGGGTAAAATATAATTATTGCTAATTGTTGCCTTTGAAATTGTTTATTGTAATCAACAAATATGTATTTTAATTATTGATGGATAAATGTGCCATTAATTAATTTTCCTCTACCATGGTGTGTTTGTATGCATCATGTAATTATATTTGATTTATATTCATATATATCTAAAGTATATACAATTATTCTCAAGTAATTATTATTTTGATTTATTTTTATATATATCTGAATAAGTAGTCCTTTAATGTTTGTTTTGTTGTTGTTGTAAAAGATAGAGTATAGGAACTCTTGGATGTATGGTTCGTTAAGGTTCAAGGCAGGTTTCGTGAAGAGGTGGATAAATTTATTGAAGCCACAAAGAAGCATGCAACGACATTGACAGAGAATAAGGATACAATTATTTGTCCCTATAAAGATTGCAAGAACCGTATGGCATGGACAGATGTGACTATCATCAGATCACATTTGATTATGTGAGGATTTCTTGAGGACTACACAGTGTGGATTCATCATGGTGAAACGGTTATTGTTAACGATGAGGATGAGGAGGAATATGACAACGAAACCCTAGAATCCCTGTCCCAATATTCATAGAGCTTGATGCACGAATATATTCCGAGTTTGGCAATGAACAAGGTGGTGATGCTGGTGGTTGGGATGGTAACGACAAAGGTGGTGTCAATAATGATGGTTACATGTCGTGGATGAAGATGATTTGAAGGACATGATTCGAGCCCTTGGACCAAAGATTTTACTAAAGAGCCTGAGAGGTCTAAAAAATTTGGAAAGGGTGATAAAAGCATCGAAGGAGACTATGTATGGTGTTGAAAAGGGTTGTCCGACACATTGGACATTGCTACATTTTGTGCTTGAGCTACTCATCCTGAATGCTAAGTACGGCTGGTCAGACTATAGTTTCAATGATCTATTGTATCTCCTATCATGGGTGCTGCCACAACCAAACTCAGTTCCCGCCAACACATACCAAGTGAAGAAGGTCATAAGTCCATTGACAATGGGGTCTGAAAAAAATCCATGCATGCCCCAACCACTGTATACTTTTTTGTGGCGAAACGTTCAAGTTACTGGATAAATGTCCCTAGTGTGGGGCCAGCCGGTATAAGAATAATGACCTTTATGGTGGGGGCAAAGCCTCCATGGGGAAAAAGAGGAATAAGAAGGGTATAAAAAAGGTGGTACAAGAATCTCAGCCCCTAGAGGACATTCCATTAGGCAACGATGCAAAGCAGAGAAGAATTCCTGCCTTGGTAATGTGGTATCTGCCAGTGACCGACCGCTTGAGACGTATCTTCCTAAACTCTAAAGAAGCCGCACTCATGACATGGTGGGATGATGAGTGCAAGGTGGATGATGATAAGATTACACACCCGACTGATTGTAGTCAGTGGCAAAGGTTCGATGAGAAGCACAAAGAATTCAGCGATGACCTAAGGAATGTACGGTTTGGCTTGAGCACCGATGGAATGAATCATTTCAATGAGAGGATGAGCGACCACAACACTTGGCCAGTGATCTTGACCATGTACAACATCCCAACGTGGTTGTGTCAGAAGAGAAAGTACCTTTTCCTCACTATTCTTATTTCTAGCCCTAAACAACCAGGCATTGATATAGACGTGTTCCTCGAGCCTTTGATGCAAGAAATGGAGAGGCTATGGAGGCATGGGGAGCCTATGTACGATGCGTTCCGAAAGGAGGACTTCATATGTAGAGCAATAATATTTGTTACTACCAATGATTACCCCGCGTTGTTTGCTTTGTCTGGACAGATCAAAGGGAAGACGGGATGCTTAGTTTGCTTGGATGGTACTACATGGGTGTACCTAGATGCATCCAAGAAGATAGTTTACCTAAGGAACCAATGCTTCTTAAAGACAAGTCACAAGTACCGCAGCAAATTATTCTTTAGATTTTATGACAACACCCCGGAGATTGAACCCCCTCCGGAGAGACGTCATAACGGAGAACACATGTACAAAATGGTGAAAAACATACGCGGCGTCTATGGAAAGAAGAATCTGGATGTGACAAATAGAGATATAAGCACACCTCCTGTCGAAGGCGTACCTTTCAAGAAACAATCGATCTTCTTTTAGTATCTGCCTTATTGGCCAGACTTGGAGGTCCCCCATGCCATTAATGCTATGCACGTGCAGAGGAATGTCTTTGAGAGTCTCATTGCTACCTTGATGGACATAGGCAAGTCAAAGGATGGTCTGAAATCACGAAAAGACATGGTGCAACTAAACGTGATGCCATAGCTTCACCCGGTACCTGAGGCTAATGGAAAATACACTCTATCCATGGCATGCTTCAACCTAACACCAAATGAGAAGAGAGCTATATGCACTTTCCTAAGGGGGTCAATGTCCTGACTGGGTTTCTAGCAAATGTGAAGAAGCTAGTGTCGATGAAGGACTTGTCAATAACACACTGCAAGGCTCACGATTGTCATGTGATGCTGATAGTTTTTCTACCTATTGTAATCAGGGCTATAAAGCCAGAGTTCTTGAAAATGGACATCACCCGCATGTGCTACTTCTTTTCGAAGATCTCACAGAAGACGATTGGCAAGGAAGAGCTGAGTAACCTACATGAATTTGTGGTGGAGACACAAAACTAACTAGAGATGTGTTTACCTCTTGCTTTTTTATATAATGCCACATCTGATGATTCACATGGTTCATCAGATACAGGCGCTGGGCCCTTGCTACTTGCATGAAATATGGTCCTACGAGCGGTTCATGTCAGTTCTAAGTCGATACGTGCATAATCGAGCATACCCAGAGGGCTCCATGATAGAGGGTTATAGTACTGAAGAAGTCATCGAGTGCTCTCAAGAGTACCTAAAAGTATAGAAAGGGATTGGTAAACCTGATTCTCATCACAAGGGTAGGCTGGCTAGGAAGGGCACCAGTGGTAGAAAAGTGGTCATCGACCATGATTACAAAGAGGTGAGTTGAGCATATTACAGTGTCTTGCAGAGTACACAACTGATGCAACCGTACATTGATGAACACTTGGCTATCATTATGGTGGAGAGAAATGATCATTCGGATGATTGGGTCATGAAACAGCACAAGCAATGACTAACTACATGGTTGAAGGACCAAAACATACCACCTAGAGAAACCATAGACTCTATTACCATCAGTAGGTTGGCGGAGGGGCCATCGAGATAAGTGACATCTTGGAATGCTTATGACATCAATGGGTATACGTACTATACCCACGCAAAGGATAGTAAATATGTGAACCAAAACAACGGCATTCGAATAGAGTCTCTCGATGGATTGGGGTGAAAGATCCAATACTTTGGCATCATTGAAGAGATATAGGAACTTGGCTATGGAAGGGATATAACGGTGGCCCTGTTTCGATGCCGCTGGATCAAACAACACCAACTGAACGAGATTGGATTGAGAGTCCTAGACCTCGAGAATCTAGGCTACCAAGATGACCCTTGGGTGCTCGCTTCATGTGTCTTACAAGTTTTCTATATGTCTGACCCCCAAAGTAACCTCCCCCCGAAGAAGAAGAAGATAAAGCACGTGGTTGCCTCTGAGAAACAGCATATTATCGGAGTTGATGGCGTCGACGATGTTGAAGCTTACAATAACTACGATGAGATGCCGCTATTCATAGACTTTTCTAAGAAGATCAGTGTTGTGGAAAAGAACCTGCCTAAAGACATATTGTCATGGGAATGAAAAGATGTCAAGGGGAAAGTCGTTACAGCGGGCTTGCTAGTTGTTGAACGTGGAGTGTTTGTGTAAGTGTGTGTTTGTAAGACTTCATTTATGCATGCGTGTTAGACTATATATTTATGTATGTGTGTAAGACTATATATTTATATATGTGTGTGAGACTATATTTATGCATATGTGTGAGACTACCCTTTGCAACATCCAGATGAATCTATTTCAACATCCACTCTATTACTACTAAAACTTTATGAAATCACTTAACACTTTATGAAATGAAGAAATGACTAAAATAAAAGTAGAAGATCTTGACGAGTTATACAACTTTTATATTCATTACCTTTATTGCTGAAATCATTTAGTGATTGAAAATCAGATTTGAAGCTGTCATTTTCTGAAATTCAAAATTTGAACTGTTCAAATTTTGTCAAATAAAAAGATGACCAAAATAAAAGTTGTAGATAGTGATGTGTTCAACAACTTTTATATTCATCACCTTTACGGCTGAAATCATTTAGTGGTTGAAAATCATGATTGAAGCTGTTATTTTCTGAAATTCAAAATTTGAACTGTTCAAATTTTGTCTAATAAAAAGATGACCAAAATAAAAGTTGTAGATAGTGATGTGTTCAACAACTTTTATATTCCTCACCTTTACAGCCAAAATCATTTATTGGTTTAAAATCAGGTTTGAAGTTGTCATTTTCTGAAATTCAAAATTTGAATTGTTCAAAATTAGTGACAAAGATAGATGACTAGACTAACATGATAGAGCATGATTTTAGAAAAATTTAGAAAAAAAACCATCACATTTGGAGTTAGTATGAGGGAGAAAAACTAATTACAAGTTTCAACCACTGATTAAAAAGAGAATTCACACTTGTTCATAATTGATCATCATGAACAGTTGTGATTTTTCTTTTTAATCTCTGGGTAAAATTCATAACTAGTCTTTCTCCCTCATACAAACTCCAAATGTGATGGGTTTTTTTTCTAAAAATTTCTAAAATCATGCCCTATCAAGTTACTGTGTTTATTTGGTCATTATTTTTGTTTGACAAAGTTTGAATAATTTAAATTTTCAAATTTAAAAAAATGACAAGTTCTAACAAGATTTTAAAATACTAAATAATTTTAGCTAAAAAAGTGATGAATACCAAATTTGTATAACTCATCAAGATCTACAACTTTTATTTTAGTCATTTCTTTATCTGACAAAGTGATAGTAAACATTGTTCATAAATAAACATGTCTCTCGTATAGTTTATGAAATTACGAGTGATATGTGCATTTGTGAACAATGTTTAGTAATACTTTATTAAATGAAGAAATGATGAAAATAAAAGTTGTAGATAGTGATGAGTTCAACAACTTTTATGTTGATGACTTTTCTACTTGAAATCATTTAAGGTTTTAAAATCTTGTTTGAAGTTATCATTTATTAAAATTCAAAATTTGAACTATTCAAATTTAGTCAAATGAAAAGATGACAAAAATAAAAGTTGTAGATAGTGTTGTGTTCAACAACTTTTATGTTCATGACTTTCTTATTTAAAATCATTTAAGGTTTCAAAATCTTGTTTGAAGTTGTCATTTATTGAAATTCAAAATTTGAACTTTTCAAATTTTGTCAAATGAAAAGATGACCAAAATATAAGTTGTACATCTTGATGAGTTCTACAACTTTGATGTTTACAAAATTTTCATTTAAGGTCATTTCGTGTGCAAAAATTCTATTAGTTGTTTTGAAATTCAAATTTTCAATTTTTAAAATATTGTTTTTGTAAAGAAGAAAATATAGAATTATATCTATATATATAATATAATTTTTTTTATATATACATATATTTATATATATAGAATAATTAAAAAACTAATATATAAATTTACATTGTGTTCTTTATATATTTATGAATTACAGAATTAGTAATTAAAATAAATTAAAAAATATTTGTAGGGACGGCTAACTCAGGAACCGCCCCTATTAATAGATTTGTTGGGCTGGAGCCGCCCCTACAAATGAACTCCAGTATATAAACCAGAGCCCGCGAGTAGGCAGAAAATTTTCTAAGTCCAAGCGCTATTCTCCTCCACGACGCCGGTAGGCTACCGCCTCTGTGCCCTACCTCCACCGCCTCCGTGCCCTACCTCCGTCGCGTCGTACCTCCCCCGATCCGCCTCCAACCCCCGGTCCGTCTCCTGCCCTGCGCGCCGTCGTTCCCCCCGGCGGCTAGGGTTTCCGCCGTCGTTCCCCTTCCCTTGATAGCTAGGGTTTTTGCTGTTGGTGCTCGTGCTCCCTCCCCAGCGGCTCTGGTACCCGGCCTGCCGTGCGCTCCGGTGTCCGCTCTCCCTCCACCAGCCCCAGTGCTGGCGCGCCCCGACGTCCCTACTCCCTCCCTCGTGGCTTTGGTACCCGCCGTGCACTCCGGTGTCCGCTCTCCCTCCGTCGGCCCCGGTGCTGGTGCGCCCCGACGTCCCTGCTCCCTCCCCGGTGGCTCTAGTACCCGCCGTGCGCTCCGGTGTCCGCTCTCCCTCCGTCGGCCCCAGTGCTGGTGTGCCTTGATGTCCCTGCTCCCTCCCCCCGACCATTTGGAAGTCCATCGCCCACTGTTGGCTTATAAGTAAGTTGCTTCTTTAGCATGAGATCATTGATAATATTATGGTGTTCAATCTTTTTTCCCCATAATATTATGGTATGCACTAATAATTAAAGCAATGGCCAATGGAGCATGAATATTCTTTATTAAGTCAATTCTCCCGTATCTCTCTTAGTATACTGCTGCCGTTGTTTTGTAGTTTATCTATCGGTGTTTTAGCAGTAAATGGGACACATATTTTTATACTAGTTCAAATAAGAGGTGTCATGTGTCAAGATGTTTTATATTCGAGTTAATCGTGAGTAGAAGGGTTGCAACTATTGTCTATTATAGGTATTGGCGTATTGCTATAGATGGGCTCCGTAGCTCTTCTTGTAAACTGTGAAATAAGGGTAAATATATAGTCTTATCTTGATTGGTTTACAAGTTGGTTATAGTCTGTTACAAAAAAATTCAATCATTTTTAATGTATATATATCTTGGTTATGCCTTATCTGCTAAGTCGATGAGGTAACCTAAGCCAAATTTGCTCTTGGCCAATCGACCTGCTCTACACCCTCCTGAGAGTCATTTATGACCTCGCTGAAGGTATCTAGAGCCCACTTACTCGATAGTAGCCCTTGAGTTCTTTCATATGGTTGAGCTTGCAACACTCTAGGTGTCATCTCTGCAACTTGAACCTAGTATCATTCTAATTTGACCAACTTTAAGTCGTTAGACAAGTCCCACTCAACCCTCTATTTATCCTGGCTTCTTATATCCATAGAACCTTACAAAACCTTTAAATTTTTATTTCATTTTGATTTCTTATATCCATAGAACCTTAGAAAACCTTTAAATACATCTTAACACAAATATTAGTTCTAGACTTATGTTGTCATCTAAATCGACAAAAGTAAATATAATCATGCATATGGTATCTGATCCTTGCAAGCATGCTGTCATCTCTGTTAACACCTCTAATTTGAATATCCTACAATTTGAGCATCAATAAGGTAGCAGACTACGTTTGTGTCAATATGAACTAATTCGCGTTCCTTGTTCCCCTATGGAGCCAAACTACAGATAAGCAGCATACAGGCATCAAGAACACATAAATGCCTCCACTGGAAATGAGTGTATACTATTCCCAAAGCAGAAATCATGACAACAGGAAACCTCAAATAGTTGAAAATACAGCTACATTTACAGCCATCAAATTACATCAGCTATACCTCCTGAATAAGTTCTGCTTCTGTGGAATAAGGAGACCATTGTATTATCATCTCTAAGCTCATACACCAATCTATCAATGTTGTCTGTGCCTTCCTTTTCCATTCCTTTTCTTTTTCATAGTCAATCTGTGGGGTTATGTACAAGCATCACTGCATTAGTGAAAGCTCATACACTAATCTGGTTCATCCTCCGCTGTTGCTTCTCTAGTTCCGTCGGCCGATGATGCAAACTATAGCAATCTGAGGTGGCTGTGGGTATTCTTCTGTTGGTGCTTTTTTGTCTTCTTGTGTTATATCATGTCTTTCATCAAACCATGGGATATGTCCATTCCCAAGCAACTGTTGTAGGCATGCCTACCTGATTGCTGGGATGGACGTGTCCCACACTTCCATGGGAGCCATGAACTTGCCTCAGTAATTTGTGTTCTTATTTGCCACCTGGGATGATTGCAATTAGCTTGCAAGATGATCATAAGTTAGTTTGTAGTTAGCTGAGGCCTGCATTTTTTGTGCCTATGATGTCCACCATTTTTTTGACTGAGGCTGGTACAATTGTGAGATCATTTTCATGCCTATGAAGATAACAGTGCCAGTTGAGTAATGGATTATGCACATTGATGACCTTGGACTTGTGAGGTACTGGAGCATTGTTTCTTCTATCTTCTGCTTATGCTTCTCATCGCTGTCATCAAACCATGTGAGACATCCATGCCCAAGCAACATCTGGGCGGTTGTGATAATCTGATGGCTAGGCTGGATGTCTCTCATGGTTTCATGCCTGTCATGATCTTGGTTTTCTACTATCTGTTTGAGGTTTGTTGCTGTCTATGTTTCTTAAGCTCCAAGTTCAAGGTCAAATGAAAAGGCAATTAAATCTGAGGCAAATCGATTGAACTAACTCTCATCTTATCAACATCTTATACTTGCTTTCATCGATCTGCATCTATCTATCTATCTTCGATCCATCCATCTAGCCTGCAGATGTAGCTAGCCTGTAGGCCAGCCCTTGCATTGAGAGATATTTCACAGCAACTCCCTGTGATGCCTACAACAGTTTAAACTATAGATATTTCACAGCAACTCCCTATTAACTTTGTAGATTGAGATTTTGGTGTCGATGGATATTTCTTGTTTGGGATCAAATAATTCTAGGTCATTGCACTCATCTGTTCTTGGCTCCTGTAATGTGTCGTTAGTCTTGCTCGTTGGTGTTGATGTCTGACCATAAATATTTGCGGTGGATTAGTTGAGTCAAAATAGTTTTTAGGGGAAATGCATTTGTTTACCAAATACCCATACAATATGCTTGTAGTTGTATGGCTGACAAAATGACTATGCCTGATTAATATTCCTTTATACTCCTGATCACAAATATATATATATATTTTTTATAACAAGATCACAAATGTTTGTTTTTCATGGCATTGATGTGACCTACAAGATGGAACTTTGACTAGAAGTATCTATAAAAATATTGTTTTGAATAGAAAGAGTTACTCCCTCTGTCCTAGAATGAGAAGCGTATTTTGATCAGAGAAAAGTTGTACAAAATTTATTTGACCCTTAATTTCTCTTGCAATATGTTGACATTTTCTAAATAATCAATATCATTTCAGAGGCACTTTGAATGCAAATATATTAATGCAAGTTTCATGTCCTAGTTTAAAGCAATACAGTTGCTGGAATAATCTTGCTTTGGGACAGTTCAAAGTAGTGTATCTATTTATATTGCATGAGCTGGAGAAATGATTTACCTTTCTATTGCTATGCTTCATTCTAAGGTGATAACTCGCGTTGCTGTCTACCCAATTGCCTCATTTGGTGTCTGTCATATGTGAGATATGGCTTGCTCGATAACCTTGCAGTTGACCTTAATATCATGACTAGAGTTGACCTTAATTTCACTAGCTGTGTTGTAGGCTTGTAGCTTATAATCCCCTCTCTTGTAATCTTGTTGCCCACAGTTTAGTTGCCCTTGGGGCGAAGTTGAGTCCAGGTACTGATCCGATCATGGATAGTATTCCAACTTGTATTAACATTCTAGCGGCCAATGATTTGGCGCCAGGTTCTGAGTAATGGAGTTCACTTCCATGTTAAAAAAAAGAACTCAGTAACTCATAGATGCTTGGGAACAAAACTTTTGTTGTACCAAAACAAAACATCAGCTAGGAACAAAAAGAGAATTCTCAAAGATTGTTTAGTGTAGTGGTGTACCCAAGCCCATCGTACTCTAGTTAAAGTTCGCACATAGACTACAAAATAGCAATATTCTTCAATATAAAAACATTTGATTGAATCTATAGATCTAGCAATGCTATTTCAATTGTGTGCCTATTTTTCATTGAGCTGCCCAACATCTATACTATAGGAGGTAGCTCTTGGCCTGAATTGAACCTCACACAGTTTACCTTTCTGGGTGAGTTTGCAAATGCTTTAGTTTTGCATTTGTATAGCATCCTTTTTTAACATGTGTCTGCTTCTACCATTTGCACTCCCGGGCCCATTGCTCAAATTTAGATTTTGTAGCACCACTGTCAGCTCAACTGTTTTTGGGTTGTAGTTCTTGGATAAAATGAAATGAAGAACAATGGATGTTTGTTTGATAGCCTTAGGGTTTGAGCACTTTAAAAGCTGTACACCAGCTTTGTCATTTCCGCAGAACATCATGTAGCTGGCTTCATCTGTCAAGCGATTCCTACAATGTTATTATTAGGAAGTTTTCACTGTTCCATGTTAGTAGCTGTGAAAAGCACATTTCATCATCAGTAGCTATTCTTTGGCAATTACTTTCAATTCCTGCTTAGTTCCAACTACTTGCAAGTTACTGGCTTACTGTTAGTAGTAGTGCTAGTACTATTATTGTCTTACTACTACTCCAACTACTTCTACTACTTACTATTGTTGTCCTACTATTAATACTACTGCTGTCCTACTACTAATACTACTGGTTGCTACATAGACAGCAGTACCATTATTTTGATATTTGTTATTTTCCTGCTAGCTAAGACAGTTGAGTCACTGTCATGTTTCTAGGACAAGGCTGCTCTTTTCTAGTCCTGCTGCGCAACAAGACCAAAATTGGCATGATGATCGAATGGCCCCCTACTTATAAGCAGCTGTTGTTTTTTTACCACCTTTTCTATCTTCTATGTTTGGGAGGCAGCAGCTATTTTTTTACACCTTTTCCTCTCTATGTTTGCTAAGCAACTGCTGCTTTTTTTTGCCAAATCTCCCCTCTCCTCTCCTCTCCTTTGTTTTGCCGATGATGAAATTGTCCAAGTTCATATATTATATGGAATGTGAGCTGATGATCAAGAACTTGTGAGGAACTTGGCATCATTAGCAGCCGCCCCTACATTACCTTCTCATCTCTTCTCTGTTATGATGCCTTGATGTTCCAAGTTCATGATCAGATGATGATTGACATGTTTCTGAGGCCTCTACTGCTGCTACTACCCATTTTTTGATAAATTGTTGTTATATAGGACTATTTTGGGTTATAGACCTTTTTGATTTCTTATACCTTCTCGCTTATCTAAAGCACACTTTCTTGCATCTATTAGAACAAAGCGTGAAATAATGTCGCGGACACTAGACAGTGCAGCCCGATGCCCCAAGCATGATGAGCAACCAACCTATAAGGAGCAAGCACTAGAGGACCAGCTTACTCAAGAGTAGTTCGATAATGAGTTAGAAAAGGATCTAGAAGTGATGCTTACTCAGGAGTAGTGTTACGAGGAGGAAGGGGGAGAAGAAGGAAGAGCAGGAGAGGCTACTGAAGGTGAAGAAGAAGATGATGATTATGATGATGAGGACTCAGAAGAGGGATATGTAAGTCCTAAGGATCCTTTCCCATGTGAAGCTAGAAGGAGGCCAACGGAGGAAGATTTGGACAAGGATTTTGACCCGAACGAGAAGGTAGGGAAAAAGCCTTAGCTTGTAAATTTTGCTAAAGCTTTGGTTGTGTTACCTCTGCTAACACTTTGACCTGTCGTACATACAGGTCTCTCCTGAAACTCAGAAAAGACGACGTCGACGTTCGCGATATCTTGCTGGACAAGACAGAGTAGAGGAAAGGAGAGCAGAGACAACAGCCATAGAGACAGACATTGAGGCCTTTGCTCCACAACCTTAAGACACAACCACAACTACCAAGCCTAAGAGGAAACGAGGGGATAGAAAAGCAAATCAATATCCAGATAAGGCATGCTATGTTATAACGGAGGTCGGGCCAGCAGGGGAGATCCTTGAGCCGAAGGAATTAAGAGGACAATTCCATAATGCGATCGGGGCCCTAGTAAGAGATAAATTGAACCCAGCAATCCCTAACTGGAAAGAGGTACCAGAGAAAAAAAAGGATGAACTATGGGATAGGTAGCTGAAGCTCAATTTTAGATTTCTAGAGGGTAAGCATGAACTGGTAAAAAATGCTTTCAGGATGATGGGAGAGTCATTCCGACATTGGAGGTTGAAGCTCAACAAGAAGTATATCCAAATGGGGTTAACTCCCTTCAACGAGTTCAGCAACATAACTCCTAGTCAATGGGAGGAGCTCGTGGCTCAGAAGACTTCACCAGAGGCATTGGAGCTCAGTGCCCGTAACACCGAGCTGGCGAAGAGGAACAAACACCACCACCATCTAGGCCCCGGTGGCTACTATGCCAAAGAAGAGCAGTTTAGGAAGATGGACGAAGAGGCCGCAGCTGCTAGGAATATCGATGTGACAAATTTGAAGGTACGCTCAAGGAATTGGATATATGCGAGGAGTTCAGAATTATCCAACGGTAATCTTAAGTTTGATAAGCCGAAGACCCAACAGGCAGTATCAAGGATACTGAAGACAAGGAAAAGGGCTCATTCAATCCTTCTAGAGAGAGGGACGAGCTTAGCCTTGGCTTGGGAAACAAGGAGCACACAGGCCGCACCAGGGGGCTAGGGAAAAGGATTACCTAGAAGCAAGGATTCGAAGAGGATAGTCACATGTAAAAGAAACATGGCTGAGACTGGGAGACTAATCTTGAGCTCCAAGTGAAGGCTCTAGTTGCGAAGGTGTTGGAGGAGCAAGGACTGTCTACGGAGCCACGGATATTAATGACGCCGCCGGGAGAACTGGCATTAGTTCATAGCCCTTCGAAAGTTCCTAGCAGCTAAGGTTCCACTACAACCACAACCCCCATCGATCGTATATGGGAACCAACTAGTTACACATTGGTGTTTCTCAGTGGCCGGTAGAACATTGTGATGGAGGTGGCAACAGGTGTGGCACATCCTCCTAGTGGCTTACACCACAATAATAAGATACCACCAGACTACACTAGGATCGAGGTGCATACCGTGAAGTCCGAGTTCATGCAGTGGAGGATAGACTATGCAACTCCCGAGGGGCTGGTGTTACTTGGAGACGTAATAGGGCAGTTCATCCTTTGGCACAAACAGGACATTATATTGACTGCTTCTTCGCCGCATCCCCCTCTCCCAAATTTAGAGCAAGTTGTTGAGGTCGGGGAGATATTTTCACCGTCTCGTGACCACCACATTCCTGAGATGCCACATTCTTCCCCGCCTCCTAGCGAGCATGTGCCTGATAAGCCACAACCTTCTCTAGCTCGTACCGAGCAAGTGCAAGATGAGATGCCACAGTCTTCTCAACAAGCACAGCCGATACATGAACAACGAGTGCCTCCTGAAGAAGGTGATGCACAAGAAGATGAGGACGTGCCTGAATGGGAACTTCAAAAGAAGCATCCAATCACCATAAGACCAATTTATGTTCCAATGAAAGACGTCTCGTCGGTGCACAAGTGGTATTCCCATGACCAGTTCAAGCCTGAGAACCAAGTTAAAAAAGTCCCATCGCGGGCTTCTGAGGAGGCCATCACTAGCAAACTCCACCAAACAGCAAAGGAGTATCCAAATGTTGATGCCATCAAATGGTCAAAGATTTGCCTGAAAACATATGAAAGAGGCAAGCTCTTCCTACCAAACCGGGACATCCAATGCCTATCACTTGGAATGAGAAGGTTCCATGATTGGTACTTGTGTGTTCTCCCAATGAGCATAGACCTCATACAAGCATGCTTCCCCACCGGTATATTTGGAAGCCCAGCTAGGAAAATTGTCTTTGACTTTAATGACATGCTGACATGCTTTCACCTCAGAGCAATGGAGATGAATCTAATTCGCACATGGTGCCTGTAAGTCCTTGTCCTCCCGATATGATATGAATGTAATCTTTGAATTTTGTTGTAACTAACCCACGCCATGACTTGTAGAATGCAAGTGAACATTGTAAAACAAATGCCAAGTGTGAAAGCCGGGTATATAGACCCTCAAGCTATAGCACAAACAAATTTTAATTACCCTAAACAGTGGAAATTGGATGACAAAGAGCTAGCTGTTGGAAAGACCCTTCGGGAGAAAGAGCACATCCGTACGAAGAAACTAAGGGAAGAGTCCCTTAAGGTTTCGACATACATTGCCCTGACTTTTAAAATTCTCCAACATCACTCTACTATATGGCTACCATACAACTTCGAGTAAGTTCAACTCTATACTTAAAGCTTTGTTCGATATATTTTATTCGATGCAAAAGAGCTTATCTAGTTCTATGATTAAATTCATGCAGCAACCACTGGATTTGTATAGGCGTCGATGTCGGGAGGAGCATGGCATGGGTCTTTGATTCAATAGATAGGGACCCGGTGACATACAAAGACTTCATATCGATTCTCAAGACGTATACATATCGACAATCCTCATTAGCTTATATGTTTGTATACATACTTGTAAAGTTCACTTTTGGATATTAACAAGTTGTATTTGCTAAAATAATTCGAACAGGGCATTTAGGTTCAATGTCACTAAACATCACGGAAGGCATGATCCAGTAAGTAAGGAAAAGCTGGCTATAAAAACACTATGTGCGGTAAGTGTAACTTATTTCTTCAGTACTCCATTACATGGTTGTCAAAAGCATTACTAAACATTTCCATATGCAAAACACACAGTGTCCAAAGCAGAAGCCTGGGAGTGTACATTGTGGATACTATATATGTTTTATGATGAGTAACACCGGTGCCTACAGGAGACACCTCTTAAGGGTAAGTTTGAACCTCTTCACCCGTAGTATAAAAACTTCGTACATGGTATGAAATACTAAACCGAAACTTGTTCTCTTGTAGTGGAAAGAAGAGAAAGAAATGAAAAGAGACCTATACAAGGATGACCAACTCTTAGAGCTCGTTGGCGACCTTTGCAACTTCATATTGGACCAGATTGTATACGTCAAAGGCACATACCATGACCGAGAGTCTGACTTAGGTAGAAATCCTCAGTACCAACACCTTCGTGAGACTGAAAGGCTAGCTCTAGGACGTTGATAACAATGTGTATGGAATTTAACATTGGTTTTACCTTGTGAATTATGTCTATTTAATGATAGATTGTATATATTCTTGTGAATTGGACTTGTGCTTGTAGTTTATATAATACTCTTGTGCTTGTAGTTTATATAATACTCTTGAGCGAACGCGGTTCGGAACGTTGGTCGCGAGGCGTTCGGCGGGACGTTGAGTGAATGCGGTTCGGAACGTTGATTGCTCACTCGCAACGCGAACGCGGGAATACGCGGAAACAAACAGGGCAGTTCTGGTCGAATTTAAATTGTAAATTTGAATTTTTTTTATGGGAAAACGTACTGTAGGGACGGTTTTAGATTGAACCGCCCCTACAAACAGTATTATAGGGGCTACAAATCGATTTGTAGAGGCGGTAACCCTTTATGTAGTAGTGGACGGCCCGTATGTCTCCAGCGGTGGCGCAAGGTGGTGGTTGGGAAATCCAGGGTGCCCGGAGGGCACCTGAATAATGTACGGCGGCTCCACCACCGAGGCCGCCGGACGCGGAGGAGGAGGAGGCGACGACGCTTGCCCCATATTCTGTGGCGGAGGATAGCTGACCACGGGACCCCAAGGCCTCGGAGGAGGGTCGGAGAAGGGTGTGGGTAGATCAACGATGCTTCCACCCAACGGGCGCGCCGCCCACACTGTCGAGGACAGCATCAGCGCCGGCAGCAGGAGGAGGAGCACGGCGATCACAGGTGCTGTTGTGGAGGCCCTTTGCACCGCCATTGTCGGAGCTAGCAGAGCAGCTACCTGTTGCCTGTGGGTGGCTGAGCTTCCCTGGATCGATCGGTCGTTCTTGGATCTGTCGCAGACTCGCAGCGTTTTCTATATATAGCGTGCACTCAGTAGATGGCTCCGGTGCAGTGCGTTTGCTACTGACCTAAAAATAGTGATCTTTTATTAATCCATCTCAGAAAAATAGCTACCTTAAAAAATTGCTATATTTCAGGTATCTTAATCTTACAAAACTAATTAGTATATAATTAAAAGGATATAATTCACAATTTTTTCTACACTTCTCCTATACTTCAGGTGCATTAATTTTTCTTGTTGTTTTACTTAACATGCAATTTGTCATTGTTTGACTATATAAACAACATTATAAATTATTTCTTGTGAGTTGTGTATTTAGTTGTATGTAAGATTATCATCTAAAATCAACTTAAAATTCAGACACCATACCAGAAATATAGAAAAAAAATTCTATCGGTAATGTTCGGAAGCGGGCGTCCGCTAGCCCAGATGCCCATGTTGGTGGGCCCCGATGACCAAAAGGCTCCGCAGTTTCTGAAAAAAAAAACTGACGTAGCGCCGCGACTGCGCTCCGCCACGTCTCTCGCCCGCCCTCCTCTCCACCGCGCCTCCCACTGTCTTTCCTCTCCACCGCCGCCGCACCATCACCGCAGCAGCATGCTCCCCCGCGACCACATAGCCACTGTCGCCTCACCGCACGAGGCCACACCCGCCCGACTACTGCTGTCGCCTCCACTGCGGGCAGGGCACCGCTCACCAGTAGGGATGGCAACGGGGCGGATTCGGATGGGGTGGAGTCTTTATGCACCCGAACCCGAAATCGAAATCCTAAACCGCACAGAACACCGTTTCGGGTGATAATCCGCCCCCAAAACCAAACCCGCGAATACCCGAAACCCGAATGGATACCCAAAACCCGCGTTGTATGGCAACATAGTAAGACCAATAAGGACTTTCTATAAACATATGCATGATATATATACACATATTCACATGTGTAAATAAGAGGCAACAAATAATCAATATTTTCATGAGTCAATTTAGAATAAATTTGATAATCTAAGTAAACAAGTTATTATTAGCATATTACAAAACATGAGTTTTAATTCCGAATGATTTGTTTTGGATATGCATTGGATATCCATGGGTGGAAAACCAAACCTGAAATCGAACCCGATAGGTTTCGGGGCCCCGAACCCGAGAATGATGGGTGAGAAATCATCCCCGAACCCGAACCCATGAAACCCGAAACCCGTGGATATCCAATCCGAAACCGCCCCATTGCCATACTTACTCACCGGGGGCCACGCAGTCGCCTGCCCGCTGCCATCCTTCTTCTCCACCACGACTGCACAGCCGGATCCTGCTGTGTAGTTCTCCGTTCGCCCGTCTGCCTGCCAGGTTTTGCTGAAAGCACAAGTTGCAAGTATATGTTTTAAATGTTTCAGAGGTATGTTGCAAGTGTTTCATATAGATGTTGCAAAAGTAGATCGGGTTTGCATGTTGCAATCGCTATACACTCATTTTGCAAGTGTCTATTCCAAATGTTACACCTATTTTTTCAGACGTATGTTGCAAGTGTGTTTATCTGTATGTTGCATATGTTTTTACACATATGTTGTAAGTGTTTTATCTGGATATTGTATATATTTTGCAATGATTTTTAAGTGTTTTTAGGTGTTTTTGCAAGTGTTTCAGACATACGTTGAAAGTGTTACAGCTATTTCAGACATATGTTGCATGTGTTTTATTTGGATGTTGCAAAAGTAGATCTCATGTTGCACATGTTACAATGGGACCCACATGCTGCAGATGTTGGGGTGCCGCCGAGCGGGCGTAGATGTTTCCGCGTGCGACTGTAGGCACGGGCAGGCGACGTCCGGGTGGCATGGGCCCCGTGTCGGCACACGAAACGGCGTGAAAAATGGACTGCAAGCGCTGGCGTCCGTCTGGCCGTTAGCAGTGCCGTTTTTCTATAGCAAAATTATGATGAAATTATATGTTGTTTATTTAAATAGTAGTGAAAAAATGAAACATCTGACCCGTAAAAAGTGGTTGATAAAAAAAAGATGGATCGGAACTTGGAAGAGCAGTGCATGGGGCTTGAGACTTCCGATCGACCTACGTACACTTCGGTGAAAACATCATCACAATTTTACATGGGTTCTACTTTTGACGTTTATTTCTCCGATCATCAAGAACGTACGTAACGTATTTATTTATATAAATGGTATATAGCTATATATATTATACACAACAAAAAAACAACTTATTCGTCACAAGATGAAAGCAAGCACATTTCGTCGACACCGGCGCTAGTAGTAGGCAGACGGCTGTGGTTGCTTCACTGGGTTGGGTGACGGAGGATGGGTCGGCGCTGGAGGAACAGGAAATCGCCTCGCCGCCGTCGTGGTCGTCGTTGGTGGTGGCGGGGGCCTGATGATTATGAGATCGTGGGGGAAGCGAGGGGGAGGAGGGGAGGCGGCGATCCTTCCAGCGGCCAGACGCAGGCGCGCCGCCGACACTGATGCCGTGGAGGAGAGCAGGAGACAGCAGACGAGGAGCGCCGCCGCGATGGCAGGCGTCTTCGTGGCCGGCGTTTCCTTCTTCTTGTGCCCCGCCATGATATTGTCGTAGGTAGTAGATACTAGCTAGAGAGATGATATTGCAACGTGAATTAAAGGGTGAGAGCATTTGGCCTTATACATGATGCTCTTGTCCTCCTAAGGACTTATCTATATAGGATCACCTAGTACTTACAGTACAACCATGAGTGCTATATGGCTCTGGCTTTAGTCAAATACGAGGACATTTTCTAGTTTGTTAGTGGTTACCCGAAAGGGCGCAAAAGGGGTGTGACGAGATGGGTATAGGACATCCTCTGTTCTTATGAGTATAGCCGAGAAGGAATTGTGCCATTCGAAAGGGGGGTTCCTACACCATTTTGCCACGGAAACCTAGCGGCCCTAACTTTTTAGACGAACCTTTAAAAGACTTCATAGTGAACCTTGCAGATCTTTCTTGGTAGTGGTTCAAGAGATTAGCTACCTCGGGCAAAAGGGTAAATCACGGCTCATGGGTAAAGATGTACAATCTCTGCAGAATGTTAAAAACTGTTATAATAGCCGTGCTTACGGACACGAGCGGCCTGGACTCCTTATGGAATAATGACAAATGATCGACAATGTTTTTAAATGCTATCTCATTATTCATGTTATCAGTTTCATGTGATTAATTGGGGCATTGCTAAACTTGTTGCTACTAATGCTAAAATTTGACTCATTAAAAAGCTAATTGCAGTAAATCCGTGTCTCAACCTTTTTGAGCCTCGTGAACCTCATGTTATATTTGTTAAGTACGAGTTGTACTTATGCTTGTTTATTTTTATTATTTGGACAAAAATCCCGAATGGGTAACAAATTATGGCACTTATTATGAGTTTGCTGAGGATTAATAGACTTGTGGTTCACCAGTCAACCGTTCCTGTGGCGCTTGGAGGCCTCACATGAAGATTAGATTTGAGTTTATGCTACTTTGATAATTTATTTGTTCCAATGTATGATTATCATTCGATATGTAATAAACTCTGAGCTTGATACAATGTAATTTGTCATCTTATATGTGTGATTGATTCCTAGGCACAAATAGGATTCTTCATCTGGTTTTGTCTTTAAAATCGGGTGTGACAATTTAGGTATCAAAATATGTGCTGCAAGATTTGTAAAAGTCAATAGAAAAATAGTGTCCCACACTTTGTCACGTAGTAGGGCTTGCGTGAGGCTTGATGTTGGAAGTTCAAATCTATAGCCGCGCGTTTCTCTTATAATATAAAAAATACTTTTTATGGTTGTTTTTCAATTTTTTTCAAAAAATATTTTCCTAGATACGGACCATGTTGCCAAAAAAATGACTTGCAAAGGCAGTCCCGGCCATGACCTGTCTACGACTTCTCGCAGGCCTATTAGTGATAGGCGTTGTTTGTTTGTAGTCAGTTTGCAAGAAACTAGAGGATCTTACAACACAAGGTCGAGATGGAGGTTATCTGAAGGTTATTGTAGGCCACTTCGGTTACATTTGCGTACAGAAGAGAATCATTCCTTGACCATCTGCATGAACTCAATGAAAATAAACAACCCAGATGCTCTTATTATTTAGGTTCCAGCTTATAAGTTACACCCACTAGTACAGAGATGGGCTTTACTCCCGGTGGGGAACCCCCTCTAGTCCCGGTTCCCCACCCGGGAGTAAGCATCCGGGACTAAAGGGTCTACCTTTAGTCCCGGGTCAGAAACCGGGACTAAACCTTTAGTCCCGGTGCGTAACATCAACCGGGACTAAAGGTCCTCCCAGCTTTAAAAAATAATGCCTCCCACCGTTGCGTCCCGTGAGATTCGAACCCAAGACCTCATGCATTGCCTCGCGCGTAGCTTACCACCCCACCTACACAACACATTTAATAATGGATGTGATGCTTCCCTTTTGAACTAACCCATCGGGGGACCTTTAGTCCCGGTGCGTAACACCAACCGGGACTAAAGGTCCTTTAGTCCGGGTTGGTGTTACCAACCGGGACTAAAGGGTCTACCTTTAGTCCCGGTTGGTGTTACCAACCGGGACTAAAGGTTTGAGGACTTTTAGCCGTTGGGCAGGGACCTTTTGTCCCGGTTGGAGACACCAACCGGGACTAAAGGTCTCTCTAGTCCCGGGCGCAAAAAATGCCGGGACTAGAGCCCATTTTTGCATCGGATAAAAGGTCTGTTTTCTACTCATCCTTGTGTATTCATCCCTCCATTACCAACAAGCTTTTCATTCACACTGAGCACATGATTACTATGGTCGATCATTTCCTCCATGGATGGTGGCTTGCTTGGTCCAGAGGGTGGTATTCTCCTCCATGGTGGTGTGGACGGTGACCTTCTATGCCCAGAGGGTGGTGACTTTCTATGCCCAGAAGGTGGTGATTTGCTAGGCCCACAGGGTGGTATCCTCCATTGTGGTGGCATCTCCACCAAGGGTGGCGGATGGCTAGGCCCGGAGGGTGGTACTCTTCCTCGTGGTAGCAGATCCCCAACCCCGTCAGGTGGCATCGCCACCATGGAAGGAGGCTTCCTAGGTCCGACAGGTGGTATTAAACAAGGTGGTGGCATCGCCACCAAGGGCGGTGGATGGCTAGGCCCAGAGGGTGGTACTCTCCCTCGTGGCAGCAAATCCCCAACCATGCCAGGTGGCATTGCCGAGTCATCGTATGGCTGTGCATCTGCCTCCATCATCAAAAGTGTGGTCAGTAGTGTCATTGCCACCACGACCACAATTGGTGATGTGGTCGCTCTGATGATATTATTCTTGCTGCTAGCCATGGCTAGCTTGTGAATTTTTTCTTCTCTTTTTGTGGATCTATGTGGATGGGAGGGTATTGTGGTGGATGGAAGTTGGGCCCCTCTATATGTAGTCGAGCCTGGCTTGTAAATAAGGCATGCATATGGAAATCAATCGAACTAGTGGAATGCTTTTATTTGTCCCTCACATATGTTTGGCTCGCATTTATAGTTTCTTGTATTTATCAAATATATATATATATATATATGCTCAGATGGAAAACTTCTATTGCACTACTGAATATTTTTAGCTTGCATTTATAGCTTCCTTAGCTTTTCAGAAGTACGTTCAAATAGAAGACCGATTTTGGAATTTGTTTAGTGCATCTTTGTGTTTCGCCACCTTTTTTGTTTCTTAATTAGTCCTTACTAAATTCTCTCTATCTTTGAGACATAACATCAACTCTTCATTTACTACTAGTTTTGTATAACTCAATATATCAATATGTTATAATTCTGCCAATTGTAATTATAAGTCCCTTTCAGCCAATTGGGACTTCTATGCCCGCTCTAAATTTTTTCTTCCCTTTGGTGCCCTTTCTGTCAGTTGGCATTAGCTTTTAAAGCGGGTATAGGAGCCCAAACCATTATTTCGAGGGCACAGAAGGGGCAACCACTTTTTCTAGGGGTACTTAGGGAATTCTCTCTATAGAAATAAGTTTTACTGGCGGTAGTTTTTGTATCTTTATTTACAGGCGGTTTTGTGAACCACCAGCATGAAAGATAATGAGTGCCCTTTTTGTCAGCTGGCCATTAACTTTTAAAGCGGGCGTAGGAGTCCGAATGATTATTTCGAGGGCACAGAAGGGACAACCACTTTTTCTAGGGGTACATAGGGAATTCTCTCTATAGAAATGGGTTTTACTGGCGGTATATACAGGCGGTTTTGTGAACCACCGGCATGAAAGATAATGAAAATGATGATGTTCCATTGGCATATGCTCGAGAACTGCTAGTGTAGATCTATTTACACCGGTTATTATTGGCATTACAATGCCGCTTGTGTAAACAAATTACATTGGCGAAATACTTAGGTTAACCGCTAGTGCTAATGTTTATATGGGTGGTTTGTGTAACAAAGTTGCCTGTGTTAATTAATATCTAGAGGCGGCTCAATAACGTTAATCATCTGAAAAAGATATTTAAAAAAATGAAATGTTCACTACTACTGAAATGGTATTCAGATGCGGCCATTTTGGATTTCTAGAGTTGGGCACGGCTTCCGTCGCTATTAATTAGCGATTTTCCAAAGGTAGGAGCCATGGCTGCCTCTGTTAATTAACTAAGACGGACGCCCAAGAATAACTTTGTTAATGGTATTAACAGAGGAATCACCTTAAGACGTTCGCCTCTGTTAACTCTTAACAGATGTAGACATAACTAAAACGGTCGTCTCTGTTAATGCTTTGTAGATTTGAATTATTTGGAGGTTTCCTGTCAGTAGTAAGAAATACAACAATCATATATCTATTTCGCGTGCTTAATTTATCTGATCACAAGCATAATAAAACTAAAAGAAATATTCTGCCTCATCAACAAATTAAATCCGGTCTATCTCGTCCTAACATTCCTATGAATCAATGAATAGTTACTCGGCGCCGACGGCCCGTATGTCTCCGGCGGTGGCGCATGGTGGTGGTAGGGAAATCCAGGGCGGCCGGAGGGCGCCTGAATAATGTACGGCGGCTCCACCATTGAGGCCGCCGGACGCGGAGGAGGAGGAGGCGACGACGCTTGCCCCATATTCTGCGGCGGAGGATAGCTGACCACGGGACCCCAAGGCCTCGGAGGAGGGTCGGAGAAGGGTGTGGGTAGTTCGACGATGCTTCCACCCAACGGGCGCGCCGCCCACGCTGTCGAGGACAGCATCAGAGCCGGCAGCAGGAGGAGGAGCGCGGCGATCACAGGTGCCGTCGTGGAGGCCCTTTGCACCGCCATTGTCGGAGCTAGCAGAGCAGCTACCTGTGGCCTGTGGGTGGCTGAGCTTCTCTGGATCGATCGGTCGTTCTTGGATCTGTCGCAGACTCGCAGCGTTTTCTATATATAGCGTGCACTCAGTAGATGGCTCCGGTGCAGTGCGTTTGCTACTGACCTAAAAATAGTGATATTTTATTAATCCATCTCAGAAAAATAGCGACCTTAAAAAACTTTGCTATATTTCAGGTATCTTAATCTTACAAAACTAATTAGTATATAATGAAAAGGATATAATTCACAATTTTTTCTACACTTCTCCTATACTTCAGGTGCATTAATTTTTCTTGTTGTTTTACTTAATATGCAATTTGTCATTGTTTGACTATATAAACAACATTATAAATTATTTCTTGTGAGTTGTGTATTTAGTTGTATGTAAGATTATCATCTAAAATCAACTTAAAATTCAGACACCATACCAGAAATATAGAAAAAAATTTCTATTGGTAATGTTCGGAAGCGGGTGTCCGCCAGACCGGATGCCCATGTTGGTGGGCCCCAACGACCAAAAGGCTCCGCAGTTTCTGAAAAAAACTGACGTAGCGCCGCGACTACGCTCCGTCACGTCTCTCGCCCGCCCTCCTCTCCACCGCGCCTCCCTCTGTCTTTCCTCTCCACCGTCGCTGCACCATCACCGCAGTGGCATGCTCCCCCGCGATCACACAGCCGCTGTCGCCTCACTGCACGAGGCAACACCCGCCTGACTACTACTGCCGCCTCCACCATGGGCAGGGCACCGCTCACCGGTAGGGATGGCAATGGGGTGGATTCGGATCGGGTGGAGTCTTTATGCACCCGAACCCAAAATCAAAACCCTAAACCGCACAGAACACCCTTTTCGGGTGATAATCCGCCCCCAAAACCAAACCCGCGAATACCCGAAACCCGAATGGATACCCGGAACCCGCTTTGTATGGCAACATAGTAAGACCAATAAGGACTTTCTATAAACATATGCATGATATATATACACTTATTCACATATATAAATAAGAGGCAACAAATAATAAATATTTTCATGAGTCAATTTAGAATAAATTTGATAATCTAAGTAAACAAGTTATTATTAGCATATTATAAAACATGAGTTTTAATTCTGAATGATTTATTTCGGATATGCATTGGATATCCATGGGTGGAAAACCAAACATGAAACCGAACCCGATAGGTTTCGGGGCCCCAAACCCAAGAAGCGTGGGTGAGAAACCATCCCCGAACCCGAACCCGTGAGACCCGAAACCCGCGGATATCCGATCCGAAACCGGCCCATTGCCATACTTACTCATCGGGGGCCACGCAGCCGCCTGCCTGCTGCCATCCTTCTTCTCCACCACGATTGTATAGCCGGATCCTACTGTGTAGTTCTCCGTTCGCCCGCCTGCCTGCCAGGTTTTGCTGAAAGCGCATGTTGCAAGCATATGTTTCAAATATTTTAGAGATATGTTGCAAGTGTTTCATATAGATGTTGCCAAAGTAGATCGGGTTTGCATATGTTGCAATGGCTATGCACGTATTTTGCAAGTGTTTATTGCAAATGTTACACCTATTTTTTCAGACTATGTTGCAAGTGTGTTTATCTGGATGTTGCATATGTTTTGACACATATGTTGCAAGTGTTTTATCTGGATATTGTATCTATTTTGCAATAATTTTCAAGTGTTTTCAGGTGTTTTTGTAAGTGTTTCAGACGTATGTTGCAAGTGTTACAGCTATTTCGGAAATATGTTGCATGTGTTTTATTTGGATGTTGCAAAAGTAGATCTCATGTTGCATATGTTACAATGGGACCCACACGCTGCAGATGTTGGGGTGCCGCCGAGCAGGCGTAGATGTTCCCGCGTGCGACTGCAGGCACAGGCAGGCAACGTCCGGGTGGCATGGGCCCCGTGTCGGCGCGCGAAACGGCTTGAAAAACGGACTTCAGGCGCTGGCGTCCGTCTGGGCGTTAGCAGTGCCGTTTTTCTATAGCAAAATTATGATGAAATTATATGTTGTTTATTTAAATAGTAGTGAAAAAAATGAAACACCTGACCCGTAAAAAGTGATTGATAAAAAAAAGATGGATCGGAACTTGGAAGAGCAGTGCATGGGGCTTGAGACTTCCGATCGACCTACGTACACTTCGGTGAAAACATCATCACAATTTTACATGGGTTCTACTTTTGACGTTTATTTCTCCAATCATCAAGAACGTACGTAACGTATTTATTTATATATATGGTATATAGCTATATATATTATACACAACAAAAAAACAACTTATTCGTCACAAGATGAAAGCAAGCACATTTCGTCGACACCGGCGCTAGTAGTAGGCAGACGGATGTGGTTGCTTCACTGGGTTGGGTGACGGAGGATGGGTCGGCGCTGGAGGAACAGGAAATCGCCTCGCCGCCGTCGTGGTCGTCGTCGGCGGGGGCGGGGGCCCGATGATTATGAGATCGTGGGGGAAGTGAGGGGGAGGAGGGGAGGCGGCGATCCTTCCGACGGCCAGACGCAGGCGCGCCGCCGACACTGACGCCGTGGAGGAGAGCAGGAGGCAGCAGACGAGGAGCGCCGCCGCGATGGCAGGCGTCTTGGTGACCGGCGTTTCCTTCTTCATGTGCCCCGCCTTGATATTGTCGTAGGTAGTAGATACTAGCTAGAGAGATGATATTGCAATTTGCAAATCTCGTGCATGGGGCACTATATATAGGGTGGAACTCGATCGTCTGAAAGCTGGAGACAGGTGTGCGCTATGCGAGCGATCACAGCAGTAACTCTCGGAGGAATTGATCATTGATATCATTTGCCATATGTATATGCAATAATTAATAAGGGCGCGATAATGACGACATGGAACGTTTCATCGAGCACGGATTTGCCTCGCTTAAACGATTTTTTTTGTTTTTTTTATAATTTTCCATTTAGATGGAACGGTAGATTTAGCAAATGGCAGGAAGATTTCAGAATGAAATTATAATGCGAGCAATATTTCATATCTCCGTGACAAGTATTCATAAATCATTGAGTAATTTGATCGACATTTAATACTCAGATTATAAACAAAATTGATTTTCACATGCTCCCTATTTTTTAGGCAAAGGTGGCGCTCTATCAAAAATCACCTATAAATAAAATTCGTTCTAGAGATTGTCCGCTAGAAATGGCCTCTATATTAAGACGCGATTGATAGTACCAACATTATCTAGAAATCTCAGAAATCTCATTTCAAAGGCGGTAATTTTTTTTTCCAACCACTTCCAAAAACAAAGGCATTTGTAGAGGTGGTTGAAAACATCACATACCTTTAGAAATCGATTTCTAGATGCGGTTTCGCAATGTAGCTCGCCTAAAAAATAAGAGCAATACATAAAATTTATAACTTTTTCAAATCAGTCGGTTGAAAGCAAACTTATCAAAATTGTAGAACTCGGAAATATCTGTAATTTTGTAGCTAACGAATTTTTCATTTAAAACTACTTAGTATCTTGAAGTTAAGTTGTAAGTTCCCAAATTTTGAAATCTAGTATTTTGAATTTTTAAACAACAGAGAGGCACGCTATATGTTCAATGAGATCTAAAATTTTATAGTTTGATCCTTCTTCATTTAAAATCATTTAGCTATTGAAATATGCACTGCAAGATTTCCGAAAGTTAATAGAAAAAACAGCATCCCACACTTGGTCACAAGTGGCCCCACTACGTATTGGTATAGGGAGGCTTACGCGAGGCTTGAGTTTGGGAGTTCAAATCTATAGCGGCATATGTGTGTATTTTACACGAAAATCACATGAATTTTATGATTTGCAACGTGTGGTTACATTGTTTTTTTTTTTTTTGAAAGATCTGGTAGTCCGGCTTGGCATTAAATAAGAAGGGTTCCAGAATTCAACGTCTTACAAGCGCGAGAGGCGCTGCCTCCCGCAGTAGACCGCTGCACGAGGTTTAGGAGAAACTGTGCTAATTACTCACTAAGGGATGAGCTACCAAAAGGGGGCTAAGGCCTCGTTTAGATGCATTTCAAATTCCAAGTTTTTTCACTCTCTCTCCATCACATTAATTTTTAGCCACTTGCATGGAGTATTAAATGTAGGTAAAAAAAATAACTAATTACACAGTTTAGTTACAAATCACGAGATGAATCTTTTGAGTCTAGTTGGTCCACGATTGGATAATATTTGTCAAATAAGACGAAAGTGGTACTATTCACCGGGTTCACTTTTTTTCGCAATCTAAACGAGGCCTAAGTACTTCCCCTCCCACCAAGGCCCAAGTGGAGCATCCTTCACAGTTTTCCACGACCAGGGACTGTGCAGACTTCCAAGTGTTCCTAAAGATTACAGCATTGTTTCTAGATGCACCAGTGTTAGGATTGACAGCGTGTCTGTTTGCTTCGTACTAACAGGTGTTATATGGCGAGGAACCAGCCCTCCATGTCTACAACATCCGTACACCTTGATGTGTGCAGATTGTGGCACTTGCTCCAGATGACATCATTTGGCCAGCAAACCGAGTAACATTCGCTACCTCTGGAGTTTCAACAACCATACACCTTTCCCAACGTCATCTCTGGCAACAGTACGTTCTACCAAGTGTTTCACCATGAACTTTTAGCTGATCTTACCACCAAGCCCCAAACAGCACATGACACTGGAAAATAAACATTATCTAGAAGACCGGCCGGCGGTGGCACAAATCTAGGATACATGGATAACTAATCCAAGTGCAACATCCTCAGCCTTAGTCACAGCACCATCATGGGATCTCTATCTCGGCCAACCCCGACGCAGCTGCCATTATTGCAGCTAGGGCCTTGGAGAGCTTCCTGTTGCCCATCTTCATCGCAGCCTTTATTGCCTTGATTGCCTACTCGGGGTCTTGTCCAAACATGTCAACGAACTCTGTGACTGCTGCATCCGGCGCCAGCGACTGCCCGTTGATGAAGTTCAACTCACGATAAGCTTGCGCTGCGTCACCGGCACGTACAGGGGATGGACGACAGGCGGCGAGATGCAGACTGGAGCGGGTGGAGGCCTGTGTCCTCCTGCGACCTCTGGTACCGGCAGGCTGGCCTGCCGTGGTGGTGAGGCTGGCCTCAGAATTGAAGCACCGGCTCAGGATCATTTCTGAACATCGGTTACGCTGCTTCCCTGGTGCATTTCTCCTAGTATATAAAAAAGTACTATTTTTATGGCTGCTTTTCATTTTCGGAAAATGATTTTCCTAGAGACGGACCTGTTGCCAACTACATTTAGGAAATTGACCTCCAGAGACAGTACCAAACATGACCTGTCTATGAATTATTCCTCGACAAAATAAATCTAGTCTTGCCCTATTTCCTCTGAAGAATCAATTACTTGCATTGGCGCCGACGGCCAGCATGTCTGCTGGGTTGGCGCACACTGGTGGTATATCGAAATGCAGGGCGGCCAGAGGACTTAGGATTATTCTCTCTGGATCTGCATCATATCCAACGCTGCATGCCACATGCGGATTGTTATATATAGCGTGGACTCGATAGATGGGTCGTGACTCGTGAGTCCACTTGCTGCTACCCTAAAAACAGTGATGTCTATATCTTCCTATGGAAAGGTCATGACAACTTTACATGCATGGTTATACTTAACACACACATAAACAAACAAGAATGTAACGTTTTCATATATGACTATAATATAAAATCGAAAAAAGTATTTGTCAAAATGAAAGCAAGCATCTTTAGTGGGCAGTGACGACTAGTGGTAGGCATGTGCACACTATGGCAGAATCCCAAACTTCATCACAGAGGAGAAAATCCTCCGCCTGTGATGTGACAGCATCGTAAATGTGTTTCTGCCTGTTTGTGATGATAACCCGTCTATGATTGCTGTCATCACAGACAGATATCTAACCCGTCTGTGAAGACAGTTAAACAATTGCCTATGATTAATACATCACAGACAGTGTAATGACCCGTTATTTGGGATGATCATCACAAACGGGTAAAAACCTGTTTCTCTCATATCTAGAGGTGAAATGGGTCAGGATAAATCCCATTCCATTCCACCCGATTTCTACATTTAACCTATTTCAATCCGTATTGACGGTCATTCCAACCATTTTTTTATTTTTTCATTTTTGTAAATTTGAAAACAAGATGAAAACAATATAGCTTTTTTCCAACCATTTTAGCTTTTTTCGTTTTTTTTTGCCAGCATATCCTGCTTTTACCCGAATAGGACATCCATTTTATGAAGTGCAATAATGCAGTATAGTCGGTCAAGCCACATCGGAGTAGCCTTGTCTAAGGCAGACTAGTGATTGGCTTGTGGTATAAATTAGAATATTTATCTGTTGGCAATGTTGCCTTGCCAGGTTGGTTAGGTTAGTACGTCGAGTCATGATGAACTGTATCTTGACCGTTCCGACACTTTTTCGTTTGAATTGATCCATTTTTTTATTTCTGGTGAATCACCATTTTAATTCTCGTTTCCAGCCATCCTTGATTTTAATTTTGTTTCCGTGATAAAATGTGAATGTGAAAACGGGAGAGGGTTTATCCTGGCTGATCCCGTCCATTTTCATCCCTAGTGATGCCACAGTTCATCATAGATTCCAACACTCAAACGGCTGCTTCACCCGTATAGTTAATACTCTTCTGTGTTAACACTCTAATGTAATCTATATCGTAGATGGGGCTTTATAACGTCCCATCTGTGTTTTGTTTATTTCATAGCCGGTCGCTATAAGACACGTATGTGGGCAGCCTCTATGTCAGATGTAGTCTTTTTATAATCCCCGTCTGTGACGATCGGAGGTCACATAATGATGACCGCTTGATTAGAGACGTGGATTCTTTATTCATGTCTTTGATCAAGCGGAACTGCAAGCACCAATTATAATAATCAATTCACAGGCAATTTTCATAAATCATAAACAGTTCAATATATATCACTAGTACATTTTTTTTTGCAAAAGGTGGCACAAGCTGCCCAAGTGGTATTATTCTTTTTGGTGTTTGTGCAATATTTAAACATAATTGCTGCCTGTTCGGACCCCCCCCCCCCCCCTCCCATTGCCACCGGTATTGCCCCTCGGCAATGATGGGCATGGTTATCGGTTATCACTGCTGGTTCAGAACCGGCAGCGATAATATGCTATCACTGCTGGTTTGGCGTTTGACCCATGACGACGCCATGGTCACCTTCGGTTCAAAAGTTTTATCCAGCTTTGATCATTCTATAATCGTTATCTGTTTATAGCATGAACCTATGGTGATGAGCGTTTGGTCAGCACATGTCATTGGTACACTCAGGCGGTGATGAGTGTTTGATCAGTACCGGTCAGTGGTGCAATCCGGCGCTGATGCAAAAGTGTAGACCATTAGGTGATCGTTTCATCCGACAGTGATGACCGTTTTGTCAATATGTGGTAGTGATGACGATTAGTTCAAAGCCGGTAAACAATTTGATCCGGCATTGATGACCATGTTGTCATCACCGCCAGAATGTTTTTTCATCTGGCAATGATATTGCATTTTCACAAAATTTTGTTCAAATGAAGCTTAATAGCATATTCAACAAACCATGTACATCTTGACCAGGAACAAATTTAAGTTTTACAAGAGCAATCCAAGCTAACACAGAATATGAGGTAAAACATGACCGCTATGAGCAGATATAGTACCCAAGCTGCTCCTTTTGATTACATAATAATGTAGTGCTCTCTACACAGACTTACATAATGAATCAAAGTAGTTGTGCTTGATTCTAGTATGTGCCTCTACTCACTGCAACACAGAGTGAATATATATAATTAGTTTCAAACTGAATTCAAGGATGTGTATACAAGTGATTTGCTTGTTCAATTATCTCGTCAATGTTCACTATACCAAAACTAATTTGTAGCAACTCCAAAAGTGTCACTATAAGTCGTTATAGCGACTGATGATGTGTCGCTATAACGCTATGCCATTGCCATATGTTGCAGTAAGTGGCGTTAGTATAAACATATACCAACCGATAGGGTTTATACCTACTGATAGTTGGACACTAGTATTTATACTAACCAATGATATGTTACAAGGTTTAGCGACCAATGGTTGGATGATATAGATCTTTTTACCAACCAACAATCCATCGCTATGAACTAACATGATTATATAATTAATTTCACATTAACCATAATACCATATAATCTGAAGCTCATTCAACATTCATACAAGCTCACATTACACATCAACTATATATTTCACCACTACAGATTGACTTATCACTATCTCCACTTTCACTGTCGTAGCAATAGAAGCGGTTGTGTTTTACTTCCACCACCGGTTGGACCGATAGCGAGGTCTCTTGATGAAGGAAACTAGCAGTTGAAACTTCTACCACCTATGGGTTAATAGTGAAAGGGGACCGTGACGCCTAAGAGGGGGGGGGGGTGAATTAGTCAACTTAAAAGTCTAACTCTAAACTATGGCCTCTTCTTCTATTCTTAGCAAAACCTATGCAAAAAGATAGACTATCTAAATGTGCAACTATGGTTTTACTAGTGTGTTGCTATCTCTACCACAAAAAGAGTTATGCAAACGATGTAAATGCGGAAGCTAAAGAGTAGGGTAGAGATATGCAAACTCCCATCGACAACTCCGGTTTTTTTAATGAGGTATCGAGAAGCGCGCAAGCTTTCTCCTAGTCCTCGTTGGAGCCCCTCGCAAGAAATCTCTCGCAAGGGCCAAGCTCTCAGACGGGTAACTCCGTGGATAGCCTCGGGCCTTCCCCACGTGCAAGTGGGTCTCCGGTGTGCCTCTCCCGGACCGCTCCCCGCCATCTTCACTATCAAGCTTTCGGCCGAACCGCCGCGGGCCTTGTTCCCTTCGGTACACGGTGGCGGCCACACCACAAACGCGGTTGCTGTGATCTGGCAAGATTACAAGCCCCTCCGATGTACAACAATGATGCGCGCAAGCACCAAGTGGTAAGAGGTATGCAAACCTCACTAAACACTAGGCCTAAACCTAGAGCAAGCGTATAAGCGGTGGTCTAATCAACCTAAGCACTTCGCAAAGCACCTACACTAATCACCTAATGAATCACTAAGCACTATGCAAGTGGAGATTACTAAAATAGTGTGTCAACACCCTTGGTATGTTCCCTCAGCTCCACTACCGTCAAATGACCGGTTGGGGATCTATTTATAAGCCCCACTAAGAAAGTAGCCGTTGGGGAGAAACCCACTTTTCTGCTACTGATCGGACGCTGATCACGTCCTGACCGGATGCGTCCAGTCACTCACAACGGTCACTTGGTCTTCGGCGTGATCAACTAATCGGACACTGATGGTGTCCGGTCACATGCCACCGGACGCGTCCAGTCGCAACTGTGCCACTCTAGAACCTCTTTGGAAACGATTGGACACTGCACTTCGTGCATCCGGTCGTCCAGTCTGCTACGTCCGATCACGCTGAAAATACTACCGTGATGATGAATAGTGTCACCAGTGCGTCCGGTCACTTGCTTCGCTCAGCGTCCGGTCACGCTGAAAACACTACCGTGACAATGAACAGTGTCGCCGGTGCGTCCGGTCACTTGCTTCGCTCAGTGTCCGGTCATAGTTGCCGACGCCTGCTATTGCCTGGCACCTGATCGGAGCATTTGGTCACTCATAGGTCCACGTCCGGTCACCACTGCCGGGAACGTTTCTTCACGATATTGCATCTAGCTTGGTTCCAATCTTCGTTCTTGGACTTTGATTGACCTTGTATGTCTTCTATGCATCTTCACATGTCTTTCTTGAAGTGTTGATCATCGGATCATCACGTCGCCTTCGTCCAAGTCACGTTTTGCATCCTATTGAACTACAAAACAATTACTTGCAAATCCATTAGTCCAATTTGATTGTGTTGGTCATCAAACACCAAAATCCAAAGTAAATGGGCCTAGGGTCCATTTTCCTTACAATCTCACCCTTTTTGGTGATTGATGACAACATGACCAAAACAAGAAAATAAGAAAAAATTTGGAATTTAAAAAACTATTTACTTGCTAGGATGCAATGCAAAGGGCAAGGTTCTATGATGCTAAAAGACACCACATGTAAACATCTTTGGAAACTTATCTTGCCCTTGCAAATGTCCCTATGTGGCATTATGGATTTAAGCCTTCCCCTAACTCCATAATCCACTATCCTCCCTTTCTCGGACTATTACCACTTATAAATTATCATGATTGGGCTTGCTTTTGGTCCTACAAATTCTCCCCCTTTGGAATCAAACACCAAAAAGGAAGACATTAGTAGCACAAGGGAGGGTCAAACTTTGTGATCCTTTGTATGTGGTGGAATAGGTCACAAAATTTGACTCTCACATTACATGGACTAAGCTCCCCCTAAATATATGCATATATATGATGGAGAATATAGTTTTATGCATAATTGGCAAATTAATGCTCAAGGGAGTTTAATCTATATAATACATGGAGAAAGCATATAAATACTAAAGTGAAATCAACATGATAATATCGGTTTAGAAATACCACATGTGGAAACCAATTTGATTTATACCACTTGCAATAGGTGGTGGATATTTGAAGTATGATGCTTAACTCCGGGACTCCATTTTCTTTGCAATGAGACTACTGCACACATGATAAGCTTGAAAATGTGTTAGTCTCAAAGCATCCAATTTGTAGAGTAACCTCCCCCTAAATTTGTGCACATAAGTATTGAATACTTGTAGGAGATATGCACATTGATTTTAGAATAAAAAATACCACTTGAAAGGTGACATCACATGAATGTGAGAATCATTTTCGAAGGTGATATTTGGGAGAAATTAACTATAATTTGGACTTTGGCACATATTAGATGAACAATTGTAAGACAAGCTATGTGCCGTGCTCCTAAACAATTTAAACCATGTAGGTTTGCTCCAAGGGTTAAGAGTGAAACTGAGCAAGCCTACCATAAGATATACCTAGTGTATGCAAGACAAAAGATTAGACATGCAAATGCAAACCTAGGCATGAAAAGGAGCTAGATGCTAATTGAGATTGTAAGAAATTAAATCTAGTTACCTAACATGGGAAGGGGAATTTGGGTCCATAGTATTCACTAACCCACTTGGCAATTTCCTTGTCCATAATGATGCACCCCATGAAATGCACCCATACTTTGCCAAGTCTCCAAATTCCCCAAAGTCCATTCGAACTTCTCACTTCCCTTTTGGGATCCAAACCTTCTTGGTGCTCTTCATGTTGGAAATGATTTCCTTTGGCACCCAAATGCGTTTGGCCCCATTGTTGGCTTGCTTGTTCACCTTGATGGCCATCACCTTGTCATTCTTTTTCTTCTTCAAGAGATAAGGTGTGGAGGCCTTTTGTCCACCTTGTTGGTGTAGGTGTTGGAGAGCTTGGTTGTTTGCTTTTTATCTTTCTTATTTGCTCCTCCCCCATTTTTCACCCTGCACTCATAGGACTTGTGGCCTTCCATGTGACACACGTAGCAAACCATGGTTTGTCCTTCATCAAGCTTCTTCACTCCCTTGATGGCGTTATCTTGATGAAGGTGGACTTGATCCGTCTTGCCTTTCACTTGAGTCAAGTCCTAGGTGAGGAGAGCCACTTCTTGCTTGAGTTGCTCATTCTCCATTGCAACCTCTTGTGTGCATGTATCTACAACAACTTTCTCAACACAAACTTGGTTGCACAAGGGTAAGTCTAAACATAAATTATTGCAAGAAGTAGAGGCATACTTTTTAGGCATGTCAAAAATTGAACCTTTCTTTTTAGGTGCCTCGGTGGGGATAGAACCGATGGCTTCAAGATTAGCAACTTTATTAGTTAGCTCATCACAATATTTGCACATAGTTTCCATTTTAGCAAGCAAACTTTTATAAGCATCTTGTGAGCTAGCTTACTTTTTCTTTAATTTCTCATTTAATTACAAGTTGCTCATCATTGATTGTGCAATTATTTGTTGTTGCACTAGCCTCAAGTTGCTCAATTTTAGTAGATAGCTCCATATTAAGATTGGCAAAAGTTTCATATTGTTCAAGCAAAGTAGCATAAGCTTGTTGTGAGCTATCTAGTTTTTTTTTAATTTTTCAAGTTTCTTTTGTTGACTAGTGTAAACTTTAGCAAAGTTAAGATTTTCTTGCATAATTTCATCATAAGAAGGTAGCTCATCATTACTATCACTATTATCGTCACTATCACTAAGGATAGACTTTTTGTTACCTCGTGCCATAAGGCACACACGTGAGGTGCTTGATGATGAGTGCTTGTGCCCTCATCTCTTGTCATGGTATTCTTCTTCACTTGAAGAATCATCCCATGACCTTATTGATGTAAGGGCTTTGTCCTTGCATGCCTTCTTCTTTGTCTTGGGTGTGGGCTTGTTTGGACAAACTTCCACAAAGTGCCCCAACTCACCGCATCCATAGCATCCTTTCTTTCTTTGCTCATTTCTTTGATTGGTGAAGATGAAATCTTGAATTTGGATGGGCACACCCTTGACATTGAGCCTTTGGATCATCTTCTACACCTTGTTGATAAGTTTGATTGATTCTTCATCAAGGTTAGAGGTGGAGGAGGAAGATTGATCATCATCACTTGAATCTTCATCATCATCATCATCTTCACTTGAGGAGCTTGAGCTTGAGCTTGTTTCAACTTGCTTGCCCTTTATCTTCTTTTTCTCACTACATGCGAGAGCTTTGCCTTTGCTTGATGAAGATGCTTCTTCTTGACCCATCTTGCGTGACATTTCAAATGCCACAATCTTGCCAATAACTTTGGCTGGGGTCATGGTGCTCAAGTCCTCCATGTTATGAAGGATGGTGATGATGCTTGCATATTTCTTTTGTGGTAGCATGGAGATGATCTTCCTCATGATGTCCGCATCATCTAGCTTCATTAATCATATTGAATGGAGCTCATTGATAGTTAGATTCAAACAAGAATACATATCATGAACAAGCTCATCATCATTCATTTTAAAGGAATCATAATTTTGTTTAGCTAGACAATGTTTTTGCTCACGAACATTAGTTGTGCCGTCATGGAGCTCTTTGAATTTTAACCAAATTTCATGTGCCATATTTAAAGTGAACACTTGGTTAAACACATCCATGCTAAAATATTCAAACAAGCAATTTTTAGCTCTAGCATTGAAATGTATTTATTTTTCTTCACTTTTTGTGGGTTTATCGAGATTCTTAATGGGTTTCATCCCATCACGAGTGACTCTCCAAACACCCAAATCTATCACCTCAAGGTGACAAGCCATTCTAGCTTTATAGTAGGGAAAATTAGTGCTGTCAAAGTGCGGAGGCCTAGAGGTATCCATCCCAACCACTCTAAATAGCGTCGGCTCAACGGCGGTGAAGCCAAAGGTCCAAATTGAGTCAACCTGGCCTTGATACCAATTGAAAGGGGACCATGGTGCCTAAGAGGGGGGGATGAATTAGGCAACTTAAAAGTCTAGCTCTAAACTATGGCCTCTTCTATTCTTAGCAAAACCTATGCAAAAGATAAACTATCTAAATGTGCAACTATGGTTTTGCTAGTGTGTTGCTATCTCTACCACAAAAGGAGTTATGCAAACGATGTAAATGCAGAAGCTAAAGAGTAGGGTAGAGATATGCAAACTCCCGTCGACGACTTTGGTATTTTTATCGAGATATCAAGAAGAGCGCAAGCTTCCCCCTAGTCCTCGTTGGAGCCCCTCGCAAGGAATCCCTCGCAAGGGCCAAGCTCCTGGTCGGGTAACTCCGTGGATAGCCCCGGGCCTTTCCCACATGCAAGTGGGTCTCTGGTGTGCCTCTCCCAGACCGCTTCCCACCGTCTTCTATTCTTCGGTACACGGTGGCAGCCACACTACAAACGCGGTTGGTGTGATCTCTCAAGATTAGAAGCCCCTCCAATGTACAACAATGATGTGCATGAGCACCAAGTGGTAAGAGGTATGCAAACCTCACTAAACACTAGGCCTAAACCTAGAGCAAGCGCATAAGCGGTGGTCTAATCAACCTAAGCACTTCGCAAAGCACCTAAACTAATCACCTAATGAATCACTAAGCACTATACAAGTGGAGATCACTAAAATGGTGTATCAACACCCTTGGTATGTTCCCTCAGCTCCACTACCCTCAAATGACCAGTTGGGGGGTCAATTTACAAGCCCCACTGAGAAAGTAGCCATTGGGGATGAAACCCACTTTTCTGCTACTGACCAGACGCTGATCACGTCCTGACCGGACGCGTCCGGTCACTCACAACGATCACTTGGTCTTTGGTGCAAACTGATTGGACGTTGATGGTGTCCGGTCACATGTCACCGGACACGTCCGGTCACAACTGCGCCGCTCTAGAACCTCTCTAGAAACGATCAGACGCTGCACTTCATGCGTCCGGTCGTCTAGTCTGCTGCGTCCGATCACGCTGAAAACAATGCCATGACGATGAACAGTGTCACCGGTGTGTCCGGTCACTTGCTTCGCTCAGCGTCCGGTCATAGTTGTCGATGCCTATTGTTGCCTGGCACCTGATCAAAGCGTCTGCTCACTCATAGGGCCAGGTCCGGTCACCACTGTCAGGCTCATTTCTTCGCGATATTGGTCTGGCTTGGTTCCAATCTTCGTGCTTGGACTTTGCTTGACCTTGTATGTCTTCTATGCATCTTCACATGTCTTTCTTTAAGTGTTGATCATCGGATCATCACGTCGCCTTCGTCCAAGTCACGTTTTGCATCCTATTGAACTACAAAACAATTACTTGTAAATCCATTAGTCCAATTTAGTTGTGTTGGTCATCAAACTCCAAAATCCAAAGTAAACGGGCCTAGGGTCCATTTTCCTTACAAATAGTAGATGCGGCAGTGGTATTTTCTCCGTTGCATGAAAAGCCGAGCTGACTAGATAGGTGTTCTGGCCGTCGGCCCTACATGACCATTTGGTGTTCCGGCGGTAGTAAATTCAGCATGAGTTATTTCCCCATTTCCCAACTACCCACAACACAGTTGCATCACCATTCCACTTCTCCATCTTCAAAAGGTTGGCGCATTGTTCCTCTCTCCATTGCACGCCTCGCGCCGCACTACCGCCACCTCCCGTACGACCAGCGGATTTTTCCTCTCGCAATTTATGTGAACCATTGCACGCCTCGCGCCGCGCTGCTGCCAGATCCAAAGGCAAGGGTATGCTTTTGCACTTCATTGATGGATCTTTGTCGAATTATTTTCCTTTTTAGTGATCTCATTACTAAAGAAGCTCTCATCCTACCGCACAATGACGATCGCAGGCTCTTTGAAATGGAGGCAGCCCCCAACAATAGGAATGCACTGGCCAGCCTCACAGAGGATCTTGTTCTGGAGACCCTTCACTGCCTCCCCGCCCGCTCCTTGTTCTCCTACAAATGTGTATGTCACTCCTAGAAGCGCCTCATCTCCGAAAACCATCAGGTGCTGCCCCAGACTGTGGTCGGCTTCTTCTACGACAGTGAGAATGGAAATCAAAACTTCACCGGCGTCTCTGGTGTACGCCCCCTTCCTTTGAATTCTTGCCCTTCAACCTGACAATATAGCTGTCTCAGATTGCTGCAACAGCCTCATCCTATGATGGTGCCTTGGGGCTGATGGATACCGCTATGTCGTTTGTAATATAATGACCCAGAAGTTTAATATACTGTCACCTAGCACCCATCATGTTGGCCATTTTGTTGGTGAGGCTTGCTTGGGGTTCAATCTGACAGCCTCCTCGCACTTCCATGTGATTGAGTATGTGGATGTCGATGGTTTGTGTGCAGGTGTGGAGATCTACTCATATATAAACTGCAAAATATGGATCTATAAGGAATCTAAATGGAGCGAGGATACTGATGTGACATTTTACAGATTACCAAGTGTGTTTCTTAATAGGTGTCTGCACATTATGGGGCACTCTAGGAAGTACTCTATGATACTTGCTATGGATATGGAGGGAAACACATGGAAGAAAATTGATAGGCCTAGTGGTCTTCAACACTCCATGCATCAAGCTCAGGGTCACTTGTGTGTATGTACTATTGCTGGTCCCAATAATTCTAGGCTTTTAATCTGGATCCTTGAAGACTATGGTACTAATAATTGGATATTGAAGCATACGGTCAGCACGTAGATCCTGTTTGGAAGGATTAATATTAGATTTGGTTTCATGGATTGTGTTGTTGAGTACACAGTGATTACAGTTCACCCAGAATGGAATATGATTTTCTTTGCTGGGGAGGATGAAACAATCATCGCATATGACATGGACCGCAGAAGAGTTCATGTCATCCTTGCCTGTGTCTTTCGGTATGTTAGACGTAGCGTGTTCAACTGCAGACCATTCTATCTTTCTTATGTTCCCTTGTTCTTGAAATCATTAGCAGAGCAGTAAATAAAGCTACATTTGATGTATCTCTCTGTCGTGCATTTTAAATGGACCTTTTTTGTCTATGGATATGTTATTTCAGCTAAACTAGTGTGCCATCTTTTTTTTGCAAATTGAATTATTTATTTGGTGCACACATGCGTTACAGTGGTGTTATAATAACATTTCAACACCAATGGCTCCTTTGCTTGGCTTTTAATAAAGGGACGTGGTCACGTGTACTGTCTTTTGCTTGGCTTTCAATTTAATTCCTTACAAAAAATGTGACGCAAGACTTGATTGGATGAACTCTATTATGCGATGAATATAGAATTAGATATCAATTCTCGGTGGTGTGACAGCTCCCGTCACCGTTTCAAGCACTGATTCAGCGTTAGTAGCGCGAAGAGTACTGTAGTAGAACATTTATATTGATTTATAGAGTAGTTTCCTAACTAATTCATAGTAGAACACTTATATATTGAATTATGGAGTACTATAGTAGAACACTTATATTGAACAGTACTGTAGTACAACATTTATACAGAAAATCAAAACCTAACTAATAATCCACTCTCGCATGTAAAGAGTGAATTAGTTTCCTATTCCAATTGCCTTTTCGAACAAAATAATTTCGCGGCGAAGCCTACAGTCTACGCTGCAAAAAATAGAGTCCTTTCTTCCCATCCTTTTGGAATGCCACAGTTGCCGCCTGCGCATAGAAGATCGCCGCGTACCTATGCTAGTGGCGGAGGTGGCCACTTGTTGCGCCACCACGTCGTTTCGTGGATCAGTTTTGTGGCCGCCTCGCGGCACAGCCGACATCCCTTGTTGCTTAGACGCCTACTCATTGGTCCACCGCCACCACCCGTGATTCTTCCTCGCCCTTGACCTGTCTTATATACCACCTTGTAGTGTTGTCGTCACCAGCATCGCCATTGTGCCTATAGAGGAATATGGCAACTAGATAGGCCGCCACATTATGCGCGCCATCAGCGGCGCAGGTGAGATAGTCAAGGCAAGGCCGGGGGCTGTGGTTTCCGTGAATATGATTTGTATCCCAGTGAGCAAGCGAGCCTTCGGGTTGTCGACTTGAGTCAGTCTAGCAAGAAGAGTGAAGTAGTTGATGAGGTCGTTCAATGACCTCGGCCCGCGTCTGCACCGACCCACTACCACGCGGCGACCGATGGTGGGGTTGCCATAGATGTCGCGCATGGATGAGCACGTCGCCCATAGGCTGTGGAGGTAATCCATGGGCCGCTCTGAGGTTGCAGCGAGGTGGCTGGTGATCTCAATTTGCACCTCGACAGGGAGCGCCGTCAGCAACGTGGGGTGCCGCCTCACCGCCATGATTGCTGGCGTGGATGGAGGAATGACAAGTGGTCATCGGTGAGCAAGAGGGCAGGAGAGGCGTAGCGGTGTGACGTACATTGATTGAGGAGGAGTTTTTTTTGTGAAATTTAATTTGATTGGTTGAGGAGGAGTTATTGTGACGAACTTATTTCCTGGTTATTTAAAGAGTATCGTCCGGCCACGTAGTGCACTATGCCACTTGATCTTGGACGTTGGACGTGATCTCAATAGCATAGCCCACAACATCGTAGTTGGGTACATCGTCTTCTTACGTGTGAATCGCACTCCTAATCGATGACCATTGTGGCAGTTGCGTTTCCAATGTTTTAGAATGTTTTGGGTACGCTGCCAGGCCAAGCGACGTGAAATACGGGCCTTGGGAACTTGATGCTACCAAGCGAACAGTCACCATTAAATGGACGCATTGGGTACATAGCGAGGTGAATCGACAAGAAATATGGGCCTAGGGAAGTCGACGTTACCATGCAAATCATCGACATTGCTTCATATAAGAAGGGGGTGGGGTGTGTTGC
Source organism: Miscanthus floridulus (assembly GCF_019320115.1). NCBI lineage: Eukaryota > Viridiplantae > Streptophyta > Magnoliopsida > Poales > Poaceae > Miscanthus > Miscanthus floridulus. Next base: position 12,313,861 of record NC_089596.1, read on the forward strand.
TTTCTCCACTCTGAACTTGCAAAATTTTGCAGTTGATATTTCTCTTTCTTTCTTCAACTATCTTCGCAAGCATGGCAGGCCACAGTTACTCCGAGATTGAAAACTCATATTCAGATGAGTCTAAATTCAAAGAGAAGGAGAGCGAGATCCTACTCGTCCTCTCCAATGGAGGTGTCAGGTTTTGTGGTCGTGGCGAGGGCACCTTTGTGTGTCCTTTTTGCCTTAAAAAGAAAGTACCATCATGGAGTCTTTGTGAGTTGCTGTAGTACATGAATGGGAAGTCTCGAAGAGGTGAGGGGATCTCCAGGACAGAGCATTGTGCTTTGGCCAAGTATATCTTGAGCAACGATGCCATTGCCCACTACCGCGAGTTTGGTGGAGTTGGGGACTATGGCGGCAATGTCCGTGCATTTAGGCACGCAGCTGCTTGCATGTTCTGGTCAAGCAGGAGCTGGTGCAACTCGATGCTTTATTCATGGCCGATATAGAGAGACACCGGTGCCATCTCCCTTCTTCATGTTTCCTCGCCAACGTCGAGCTCCTCCTATCTACCAGCCCAAATTCACCACACCTGCTCGCCCACCATCTAATTAGCCATGCCCACAGCATCGCCTCATCCTCATGTGCCGCCTAAGCCCTCTCGCCTCATCTCTGGCCGTTGGAACCAGCCGCACGCCGCCGTCCTTCCTCACGGCTGCCCAGAGAGACACCACAAACCGCTCACCGTGGCCAGACACCTCTGGTTGTTCTCTCTCCCTTCTCTCTTTTGTTCCGTGCCCACCTTGGTCCCGTGAAGCTCTTCAACTTGATCATTGATTCATTCCCCATCAAGTTATGTCGGAACGCCACCTCGCCACTGGGTTCATGTCGCCACCGTCATCCTCAACGTCGACCAACTAGTTCCACTTCGCCTCTGACTCAACCAGCTAACCGTTGAAGTCATGGAGAGCACCCTTGAGCTAACCATCCCCTCCTTCTAGCAGCTAACACGCTGTGATGGCCAGAATGCATCACGCCGCTGTGTTCTATTTCGCCAAGCTGCCATGGCTGTGGCCATGCTCGTTCGTGGCCATAGTTCGTTCAAATAGTAGCTGTTTTGAGTTCGCATGAGCACGAGGAAGCTATTGATGGTCTCCCCGTCACAGCTAACCTAGTCACTAGCCATTTCCACCATGCCGTCGAGCTACCATAACCGCCGCCATGCCTGCTACCATGCCCTAGGTGTTCGTCCGTTGCCCTTAGGTTGTGCACGAGGCCGAGGAGGTCGTGTAGGTGCAAGCCTCATCGCCGGAGACCTCGCCGCCGGCGAGATTTCAATGGTCAATGGCAGAGTCTGTCGCGGTCAGCGCGGTGGCACTATGCGCTGACCGGGGGTCCCGCTTGTCAGCTACAGTAGCTAACTGCTCGTGTGTGCAAAACAAATTTTATTCTTTTTTTCGAATTTTAGAAAATGATAAATATGTTGATTCTTGTTAAATTCTTAGAAAAATATAGGAAGGCGATAAAATTATGAAATTGTTTGTGTAAGCTTATTATGATATGATCTTTGTAGGAAAAATATAAATTGCTAAAAATCGATAGTTTTTGTATGACTAAAAATTACCTCTTTTAATTAATAAATCAACCTTCCATGATTTTTTATAGGATAAAATAATTGTCCTTGAATCATGAAACTTTTTGTGTGTGCTTTATATGCTTAGGTCTGCCTTCACAAAAAGTTTGGTACTGTTTTGATAATTCTAAATTGGTTAATTAATTTAAGTGTGTTTAAATGCTTCATCTTGATTAATAAATACAAAAATGATTTATATAAATACTTGAATAACTTTGGTGTGTTTTATACTTTGTTTGTGGAGCTTGGAACACCCAAACCCCTATTGTTCCTTGACAAGTTAATTACTTGTTTGATATGCTTTGAATCAACTTGTTTATATAATAAATTAAAATGGTTTATTTAATATTTAGTTTAGTTTTATGAGTTTCTTATAATGATCATGAGTTAGGAAACATGTTAATCACCTACTAGTCCATGTTAAGTTAATCCTTCCATGATAACAACTAGTTAACTTGATAGTTAATTAACTAAAATGCTTTTATGATAATAACCCTAATTTCTTGGTGAAGGAAACTTGTACTCAACTTTCTTAACTTTGTTTATCTTCTGTTAATGCACCTAAATGTCTTTCATCATGCATCATGGCATGTAGTCCATCATGTTAAGCAATGCATCATTTATCACGTGTAGTGTATATGAGAGCGAGAAGACTCGTGTTGATCAAGTTTTGGAGAAGGTCCATCCATCTGTGGTGTTGGTGAACCCTGTGATCCTCTGTGGAACTAACCTTCTCTACAACGCAAGCAAGCCCTGGAGCATAAACCCTTCTCTAGTTTTTACAAATCTTTATTACACTTTAAGTCTTGTGAGATGTGCATTAAGTAATTAGGAGTTGGTTGAATATTGTTGTTGCATGAATACCTTAACATTCAGGTATCATTAGTTGTACCCTACTAGTATGTATAGGTCATCATGCCTTATGCTTAGTAATGTCTGGACTTCGTTAGAAGTTGAGTGGTGAGTTCATCATTTCGCTATGGTTCTATACTCAGGTGTAAGGGACCATGACACCTAAGTGGGGGGTGTGAATTAGGCAACTTAAAACTCTAACTCTAACTAAGGCCTCTAATTTCACCTACTCAAAACCTATGCAAAAGATAAACTATCTAAATATGCAACTATGGTTTTGCTAGGTGTGATGCTATCTCTACCGCAAAAGGATTTATGTAACCTAGGTTCCAAACCTATCAACTAGCCTATTACTAAGCTAGGAAAGTAAAGCACACACCAAGATTGCAATGTAAATGCGGAAGCTAAAGAGTAAGGTAGAGATATGCAAACTCCTGTCGACGACTCCGGTATTTTTACCAAGGTATCGAGAAGCACGCAAGCTTCCCCATAGTCCTCGTTATAGCCCCTCGCAAGGAATCCCTTGTAAGGGCCAAGCTCATGGTCCGATAACTCTGTGGATAGCCTCGGACCTTCCCATACGCAAGAGGGTCTCCGACGTGCCTTCCGGCAAGCCTCTCCCGGATGCTCCATGCCGTCTTCACTATCAAGCTTCCGTCCGAACCGCCGCGGGCCTTGTTCCCTTCGGTACACGGTGGCGGCCACACCATAAATGAGGTTGGTGTGATCTCGCAAGACTACTAGCCCCTCTGATGTACAACAATGGTGTGCGCGAGCACCGAGTGATAAGAGGTGTGCAAACCTCACTAAACACTAGGCCTAAACCTAGAGCAAGCACATAAGTGGTGGTCTAATCAACCTAAGCACTTTGCAAAGCACCTATGCTAATTACCTAATGAATCACTAAGCACTATGCAAGTGGAGATCACTAAAATGGTGTATCAACACCCTTGGTATGTTTCCTCAGCTCTCCACCTCTCAAATGGCCGATTATGGGGTCTATTTATAAGCCCCACCGAGAAAGTAGCCGTTGGGGGCAAAACCCAGCTTTCTGCTTCTAACCGGACGCTGCTGTCGTCCTAACCGAACGCGTCCGATCGTCCTAACCGTTAAAGCATGCACGTTGATCGGACTTTGGGCCGAGTCCGGTCTCACTCGATCGGACGCGTCCGGTCGCGCTGGCGCCGCCTTGGAACCTCTCTAGACTCGATCGGACGCTGTACTTTGTGCGTCTGGTTGTCCAGTGCTGCTACGTCCGGTCACGCTGAAAACATTGCCATGACGAAGAACAGTGTCATCGGTGTGTCTGGTCACTGCTTCGCTTAACGTCCGGTCACAGCTGCTGACGCCTGCTGTTGCCGAGCAACTGATCGGACATGTCCGGTCCCTATAAGGGCCACGTCCGGTCTCCTCTTCCGAGCTCATTTCTTCGCGATCTTGCATCCGGCTTGGTTCCCATCTTCATGCTTGGAATATGCTTGATATCTTGGGTCTTCTCTTGTGCTTCTAGGGTCTTACTTATGGTGTTGATCGTGGGATCATCATGTCGTCTTCATCCAAGTCACGTCTTGCACCCTATTGAACTATAAAACAATTATTTGCAAATTCATTAGTCCAATTTGGTTGTGTTGGTTATCAGACACCAAAATCCAAAGTAAATGGGCCTAGGGTCCATTTTCCTTACATCATGAAATATTCTGAGGGTTTTATAATGAATATGGATAAACTCAAGACCGGACGGGACATGGGAATTGACTTTAGGGGTTAAGCCGACAGGGTTGCCTGGTCATGCTCATCCCGTCTGTGTCGATTAAGGACCATTCATTATAGGCATGTTGTGTTCGATACCTTGCAGTACTGGCCACATACTCCGATAAGCCTAATACCTTGGCTATTCCATTATGGTAAAGAACAACCGCGCACTGGGAGTGGAGAGATGGCGAGAGTAGCATGTACACATCCTGTGAATCCATCATGGACGAATGACGTAGGGAGGTGGAGTATTGTACTCTTGGGTAGCGCTGGACCCATTTACGTTTTGGAGGATCCGAGTGAAGGTTGATATATGGAGGTCTAGGACCTGCATATGTCGTGTGGTAAGAAAACCCCAGCTGGGCCAAATCAATTCTAATTGTCGTGCTCCTCGGTTATGGAGACTCGATCCTCCGACCACTCGTCGTAGTTAATCAATGGAACATGGTTACTGGTGGATAAGAGATGAACATGAGATGTGATGATTAAAGAAGTAATTGATTTAGATCAGGTGCAAATTAGATACGATAATGACTTAATGCAAAGCTAAAACATTGAAAGTAAGGATCCACGATTTTCTGCAAAAGTTAGTCTTGCTTCAAACTTTCCTTTCAACCTGCATACCTTTGTAGTCTTTTCTTTTAGTCAGGTAAGACTTGTTGAGTACCCTCAAGTACTCAGAGTTTGTTAACCCCTATTGCAAGATCTGACTCGTGCTACTAATCGAGGTCATGTCGGTGGGCTCGATATGATCTGGCTATCTCCTTTACCTTAGATGCTTTACCTAAGTCGCTTCCGTAATTCTACTCACCATTTGAACTTAAATTAAGTTTTGACTCGAACATGCTTTGTAATCTAATTCTGTAAAACTTTCGTACTCTGATGTAATTTATTTTTGAACCAAATGGTGTAATGTTGTGGTAACTCCATGTTGATCCTGTATGAGTTATAAAATGTGGATGATTTGGAGGTTCCCCGAGGACACCCGACAGACTACTGAAGTTATCTAGCTCTCGTGTGCAGTAGTCAGAGGTATTTATGGGACAATGACAGGTGCACGTGGGCCATATAATTTGGATGGTTTTGCCACAACTGTCACCTCATGCTCCTGCCTCAGATCCTCAGACCTCCTCTAAGTCAAATCTTACTCCTTCTAACATCCCACATTAACATAGTCAAAAGTAAAAATTGTTTATGAATAATACATTGATAGCACTAGCAAAAATATGGTTAGCTTTTACATTATTAGCAAACATCAAAATGGTTAGGTGCAGATTCTAACAAAGCACCATGTTGTACGTTGTAGTGACGAACAGGTAAATATTTAAGAATAGGAAAAGTGTTCGGAATAGAAGTATAAATTGGTAATAACAAAGGCACACTTTAGTTTTAGTGCATAGCTGTATTGAAATAGTACAAATAATCAGTGTTGAAAGCAAAATTACAACAATAAATAAAGCAGCTAGTGCAGAAGCAGGACAAAGTACTCTAGGTTACTGACAGGACAAAATTAGGAGAATCGACCTACTACTAATAGGGCAAAACGGATCCATAGGAAATAGAGAATCCAGTGCAAAGGCTAACTCTAAAGACAAACTGAAGTAACTATGTTATGTGTGCTTTTTACTATCATTTAGTCAAAAAAGTGAAAATGAGAATGATAGCCAAGGACCTGACAACCTAGGATCATATGGAAGTCGTTAATGCTTTTGACCTGACAAAAGGTGTTTTTGACCTGAAATATTTCTTGTAGCTCAATTTATTTATTCATGTATGTCATATGTGAATCATAAATGACAAAAAGTTATCATATTCAAGGATTGTATTCACGGGCAAAACTACCTAGGAATTTTGGGAGAGGAGCATCACTTTTGTATTGCTATTGAAGGTTTCAACAGTATCATCGGCATCAATGCGGCAGTCATCAGAGAGGGGAATGGACGAGAGAGAAGGGAGGTGGTAGGAATTGTAAATAGAGGTCAACAACATCTTTGTCCTTGTAGCTGGCCCCAGGGTGCAAGGTCGGATCTTTCTGGTGTTGGTCTGACACATTGATGGTATCTCACTTGCTAGAGTCGAGGATCAAGGCGCGAGAGATCGGGTAAGTAACAACATGAAACCATCGTTGTATTCAGTAGGGACATTTCGCCCCACATTAGTATTCCAAACCATCAAAGAACTATTTTTTTGTAGCCTAAGTGACGGAACTGATAACGAAACAGCAATGGTTCAACATGACAAGTTGACAACCCAAAAGTAAAGAACACTAATCCTGACACACTTCAATCTACTTCAGTGCACTGAGGCTCTGGCCAATCAACATGCCAAGAACTAAGATAACTACAAAAAAGGTGAAAGAAGAACTGCAACTGCATTTGCTTTTCATCGGTACCAATTCTTCCTTCATCTTCATTGGACCCCTCGCCAGGTGTTCAATCTCTAGCATCTCTTCGACATCCTACATCTCCTTGTCGAATGTTGCACTATGTTGAACTCTTCCTTCATTATAGTAGGCGTGTCCACCTTAAGATACTAGATCTCATCATGTAAACCTTGTAGCAAATTATTCAAAATGTCCCCATGATCAAGATTGAACAACGCATAGAACCCGGAGTCTAATGGGGTCTACAAAAAGAACAGATAATCATAAATAGCAGACTATATAACATGGTACTTTCAACATTTCCATACCCTACACTGAACAAACTTAAACAGGAAATAAATTATGTTACCCATGCTCTTTTGCGTCTATGGTAGCGACAACCTGGGTAGTAATCACTCCAAGAAATCCACCGAGTCGCCTTCAGTCCACAGCAGCGCTCAATCTTATGGACCAGGTATGTTCCCATTGTTCCCTACTCTGCCCGAAGACTAGGTCCTGCTTGCAAGCCCATGCCTTGATGTTGTGGACCAGGGTGATGTGTTCATGGTAGATTCCATCATTGTCAACGATGGATGGAAATCGTCCACACTCTAAGCTCGCTTGGAGCCTGAGCCCACACTCTTTCTTTCCCACCATACCCCCCCCCCCCCATCCTGAAATATCCTTCATGTCCTACCACTTAGGTGACAAAACCGGCTATCAAGTGGACCCAGGCTCACAAGAGGGCCCTTGTTAACAATTTGTGCACAAGTAAACGTGTACACCTCCATCGCAATAGATTAATAATATCTAGGATTCAATCATATACAAACTAAGATTTTGATGAGGCACAAACCAAAATAAGAGATGGATCATTACTTAGATTTCAAGCATGATTAACTTGTCCATACAGATGCATTGTTGCATAATGCCATTACATAACTCCATAAACATCCAAGGACTAGACATCGTTGAAACGTGGAATATAGCATCGAACATTGCTCAGGTACTCAATGGCATGATGCAGGCCAAACATCCAAAGGTAGTGAACGAGAGCGAAAATGACACAATCTCCATCCGCGTCGACACTAGATAGGGTTTTCAACGATTCTGGTAAAACTTTGTGCCATGAGAAGGGCACGAATAGCCACTGCAATAATCAACTCTTGCTCTTGGCGATGACCCCAAGTAACAAACAATAATTGCTAGGGCCCTGGTACGACCCCTAACTGCTAAATGGCAAGGTTGGTCGCATGGAAAACGTTCCTTCCATGGTAAGACATCTATTTAATAAAGAATGACCTAATATGACCAAATCTGAGTTTACCAAATACGAACGTTTGTTCTCTGAATCTGAAGCACTAAGCATTTAATTCTGGTCCCAAGCACTTAAAGGAATTGGAATAGAATGCAAAGGTAAGAACAGCCAATCATGGACGGCCGAGATTGCTCGAGAGGAAGCACGAATGACCGATAATATGAGTAACAACATCTGTATGAAGTGGTGAAAGCTGTCGGTGACTTCATAGTATGATAAGGTCATTGTTAGTGATTAAAACCACTAGACTACACCTCTCAAACAAGAGACAAACAATTCTAATTGATTGACACTTAATATGAAATTAATGATACATATATATTTCTTGGTAAGCTTTACAAACATTACATAGATTGGAACTAAATGAAATTAACCTAATCTAATCTAGATCATTGTTGATATTTCTTAACGTCTATTGCAGGATTCCGCAAGTGCACAGAACTATCGCATAGCACTTCGCTCGGTGAGTACCGAGTGTCGAATTTATAATTTATCCCATAGGAAGGCGGAAGGCTAGAATCTATACAAGACTAGGATTTGCTAAAGGTAGGTTCTAAGTTGATCCTAGGTAGGTGGACGATAGTGAAGGATGAGTGTAAACTACCTAAACTAACTACTATTAATAAGCTAACCAGATATAGCTAGGTGGGAGAGCGAGAGATTTATCTTTCTAGTAACTAAGGGTAAACAAATAACTAGAAGAAATGCGATAGTACTTCGGGGCACAGCCTGCCTACCAACTAGGAGAGTTAAATAGATAAGGTCTACCACGAGCCCTACGATATAATAACTAGATCTATCGTGGGGGAATACAGAGGATGGACAAGGCTGTCACCACTTGCCACCTATCCCAATCTATTTGGAGGCCTAGCCGTATCCATAGGTAATCTATAGCGTAAGCACCACGCTTAATCTATCAACTTACTACTTTGATCCGAGCTCCGATGAAATGAGATCAAAGCACCCTAACCAAACGGTGGAACCGGTACTAACAAAAGACTACTAATGATAAGATAACCTATGCTACTAATGCTAAACAACAAGCACCTAAGCTCACTAATGATGAACACTAATGACTAAGTACTTAAAGTAAAGCAAGCAATACTAGAATAAAGTACTAAAATAAATACTAAATAAAGTAATGTAGAAATGAAAGAATTATAAAGGAGCTATACCAGACCCAGAAGACTCTTCCAGACTCCGAGAAGCTCCGCTCTTGCTCTACTCCACTACTAGACTACTACTCTATAGCTAAAGCTAAGCTAGAGAAGATTGGAGAGCTTGGAAATGACTAGAACTGAATGGTGAAACTCGGACGAGAAGTTGGTTGGTGAAGTTCCAAGCCTATGACAATGGGCCCATGGATCCATGGCCTCTTCATCGTGACCATTGATCAAACCGACTTGGATCAACGCTTCTAATTGGCTGAGGAGGAGCTCCCATGGACCACTAACGTGGCAAGGTGCCCAGTGAGCACCAGGTGGGGCCGGGCACCGCCTAGGTGGCGTCGGGCAGCGCTGCCTAGTGGGCCCAGGTGGCCCTGCCATGTCCACTTGCTCCTTTGGTCCATGTTTGTCACCATTTTGGCCAAAATTTACCATATTTCCTGCATACAAATAATTCTCCAAGTACAAGTGGAACTAGGTGAAATTTAAACATAAATCTTCACATGTGATGACGATTTTCCATATTTTTGGGTCAAATGTTGACGGTAAAAATGGGTGTTAGTGACCATCAACAAGCTCCCCCAAGCTACCCCTTTGTTGTCCTCAGCAAAGACACAGGTTTAGCATAGGATAAGTTGTTAGATCAGGAGTTGCGTACAACGTAACGCCCTACAAAAACTCATACAAACAAATACTATCTCTTGAATTGAACATGTTAGCGCTTAGAAATTTCACCATCGGTCTTAGTAATGTGGGGTTTATAGCTTTCACCTTGATACAAGCAAGTGCAAGATAGTGTAGCTAGATAGATACTTTTTGCCTACTTTGGTTTAGTTCAAATTTCCTAGAGGTTTTCAAATGATTTTGAAAGAAAACTTGCCTAAGTTCCTCAAATGGTACAATCAAGTCACTCAATAGTGTTTGAAATCCTCACCATGGCCATGAATGTTATCCTTAATTTCTATCCTAAAGCTTATGTGGAGCTCAAGGTAGGAGTAAAAGCATAACTTACTTGAATTGAATCTATTGCTAAGTCAAACACTTGAATCACAAGGAGCAACAAATCATACAAATTGATCAAGATGTGCATGTGTGTGACATATTTGGTGGAAGTGGTACTCCTTTGAGAAGTTTCCCTTCTCTAGCTTCTTTTGAGAGGGCATGGCTACTTGCTTTCTCTCTCTCTCTCTCTCTCTCTCTCTCTCTCTCGAACACAAGAGCTTTTTGCTCTTTTATTCTCTCTTACTTTTTTTCTGTAGCCCATGCCTCTCTTTTGATGTAAGATAGCTAGAGAGGTAACTTTGATTCTCATAAAGCAATAACAAATGGAATGTGGTTGCGTATCCCCAGTGTAGGAATAGCATACATGTGTGGGTGTACGTGATCTTGATCGAAAGGCATGAAAAGTTTCTCTACAAGGCTTGAAAAAGCTCAAAACAAACAAGCATCTTTTATGGTGGCTTTATCATGTATGAATGTGTAAGTAAGTATTTGGCTTAGGTAGGAGTTTATCACCATTGAGGAACTTCTAGCAAGAGAGTTTTAGCATTTTGCAAAACAAGACTCTAGGTTGTCTTGACTATTCCTCAGATAGGTTCATAGATTTACTCTAATCATGACTACAACACATCTCACAAAAGCCTATTCTTGGTTCTAGCATTTGCAACCCACGAAAGCATTCAACTTAAGATGAACTCTAAGTTTATCATGCTCAAAACTTAAGAAGTATAAGGTTGTATGACAAGCTTTTGCAAAGTATCACAGAGCAACTATTCATCATCTCCAATTTTAGCATCATTTTATTAGAGCAGAGTTTTTCTCAAAATAAATTAAAGGCACTCCTCTCTACATTCTATGATCATGAATATTGAAACATAAAGCAAACATGAATGTAAAGAGAGGGTTTAAGATTTTCATACTGAGCGGGGAGAGATGTCTCCCCCAAGCTTGCATTTTGCATAGGTTAGAATGTCTTCTGGCGGCTCTTTTGATTATTTTCTTTATTTACTAACTAATACTACTAAAATGCATAACTGACTAGCTAAACATATAACTACTAGATAACTTATTCAGCAGGGATGCTACTGAATTTTATTCATAAATATTAAATATTTTTATATATGTGTTGCTTTAATGCATATCTACCTATCAATCATTAGCTACTACAAACTTTATTTATTAACATAGAGTAGCTAAGTGCAACTAACCTATCATGCAATGTAAAGCAGCTTTATTGGAAATGAAATGCAACTAATGAAATGCGGTAAATGAATGCAAGGAATAGAAAACTTACCTTTTTGTCGGGCTCAAGGTCATTCGTTCTTGGGCGGAGGTGTTTCCTCTTGTTTCACCATGGAGGCCTTATCAGGATCAGGGTCAGGGGATGACATGTTTGTGGAAGGATCTTTCTTTTTACGCCATCTCTTTCTATTCTTCTTTTTCTTAATAGGTTTCTCTAGTTCTTCAATCGGCTTTGGTTTCTTTATCTTGATTCTCTTCGGATGCTTCTTCTTTCCCTATTTCTCATCAAAGAGGGGTTGTCCAGAGGCAAAAGCAAATATTTCTTTCCTTCCAACAAAGTGGAATTGGATTTGCCCAGAAGCCACATATATGCAAGCATTTGCAGTGTTAAGGAAAGGACAACCAAGGATTAAAGGTGTATCCTTGGCGTTACCCATGTCTAGGATCATAAAGTCAGTGGGTACATAGGCACTCCTAACTTTAACTAATAAATTAGTGGCTACTCCCTCGAGATAACGGGTGGATTGATCAGCCAATTGTAAGTAAACTGAAGTTGGTGCTAAGGTAGTGTAAAACAATTTATCATATGTTGCTTTTGACATTATGATAACACTAGAGCCTAGATCACATAGAGCATTATGGAAGGTATGAGTTACAATGGAGCAGGTAATCGCGGGGATACCGGGATCGCCTTTCTTAATGGTAAATGGGGAATCTAGTAAATAGGAACCCCAAGAACTTAAAGCATAGCCATACTTTGTAGTAACAAGGTTGGCTGTTTCCATTGTTCCCTCAGGTTTGCCAGGAATTCTATCTTTTTTATAGGATGGGATAGCAGTAGCAATTTGAGCTAATTGGGTTTCTATCATCTTATTAAAACTAAGTTGATTCTTTAAGATAGAAGAAAATTCATCCAATTTAGCATTTATGTTTTCCAACATTTTATCATGAGCATGTAGTTTCTTATTAATGCTATCAGTCATTGTACCATTGCTATAAACAAGATCTTTCAAGAAAGTATAACTATTATTACCCTGATTATTCAAACGAGAAGAAGAGTAATAATTATTACCTCCCTGATTGTTGGAGCGCTGATTCTAGCCTTGAAGTTGTGGATGGAACCTGTTGTTGGTGTGGACGAAGTTGAGGTCCTCTTGGATTTCGGGGCAGGAATTGCCCGAATGTCCAACATCTCCATAGACTTCACAAGTCATGTGGGAATCCATGGCTTTGAGTGTCTCTTGGGCACTCACCTTCTCATAATGATCCACTCGCTTTGCGAGTAGATCCATCTTAGCTACAAGCATGCCAATTTCTTTAATTGAATTCATACCTCATTTACGGGGTTAGAGTCGATCTTCTTTATCAGTGTCTTTGCATCTACAACACTTAGCGAAAAGAATGCACCACCACCAGCAGCATCTAAATGTCTCCTATCTAACGGCACTAATCCATGGTAGAAGTTCTGGATCAAAAGCCAATCTTCCATTCCATGGTGTGGGCATGCAGAGACGTACTCTTGCATTCGTTCCCAAGCCTCGGGAATCGACTCATCTGCTAGTTGTTGAAAACTAGAGATTTTATTGCACAGAGCATTAGTCTTCCGCATGGGGAAAAATTTAACTAGAAAAGCATTGGAGCACTTGTCCCAGGTATCTACAGCATTGCGGTTAGAGTAAAACCATTACTTAGCCTTTCCTAACAAAGAGAAGGGGAAAAGGCAAAGACATATAGCCTCTTGACTCACTTCCTTAATGGTGAATGTGCTACAAATCTCCTAGAAATGTTGGAGGTGAGCATTTACATCCTCGTGGGCTTTCCCACAAAATGGACTAGCTTGAACCATCGTAATTAACGCTGGTTTAAGCTCACAGTTAGCGTCCCCATTGATAACATTGGGTCCAGTGGCTACATTAGCAGCTAAGGGTGTAGAAAAATCACGAATGGACTTGTCGGCCATGATCATGTAGGGTAGTGATAGTATATGAGGAAAAAAGGATAAACTACTTAGGATAACTAAAAAGAACCTAGCTAACAAATTTAGCCTTATAAATTCGATGCCAATTGCCTTCCCCGGCAATGGTGCCAGAAATACTTGTTGATATTTCTTAACGTCTATTGGAGGATTCCACAAGCGCACAGAACTATCGAGTAACACTTCGCTCGGTGAGTACCGAGTGTCGAATTTATAATTTATCCCACAGGAAGGCGGAAGGCTAGAATCTATACAAGACTTAGATTTGCTAAAGGTGGGTTCTAAGTTGATCCTAGGTAGGTGGACGATAGTGAAGGATGAGTGTAAACTACCTAAACTAACTACTATTAACAAGCTAACCAGAGATAGCTAGGTGGGAGAGCGAGCGATTTATCTTTCTGGTAACTAAGGGTAAACAAATAACTAGGACAAATGCGATAGTACTTCAGGGCACAGCCCGCCTACCAACTAGAAGAGTTAAATAGACAAGGTCTGCCATGAGCCCTACGATTTAATAACTAGATCTATCATGGGGAAATACAGAGGATGGACAAGGCTGTCACCACTTACCACCTACCCCAAATCTATCCGTAGGCCTAACTGTATCCATAGGTAATCTATAGTCTAAGCACCACGCTTAATCTATAAACTTACTACTTCGATCCGAGCTCTAATGAAATGAGATCAAAGCACCCTAACCAGATGGTGGAATAGGTACTAACAAAAGACTACTAATGGTAAGATAACCTATGCTACTAATGCTAAACAACGAGCACCTAAGCTCACTAATGATGAACACTAATGACTAAGTACTTAAAGTAAAGCAAGCAATACTAGAATAAAGTACTGAAATAAATACTAAATAAAGTAATGCAGAAATAAAAGAATTACAAAGGAGATATACCAGACCCAGAAGACTCTTCCAGACTCCGAGAAGTTCCATTCTTGCTCTACTCCACTACTAGACTACTACTCTATAGCTAAAGCTAAGCTAGAGAAGCTTGGAGAGCTTGGAAATGACCAAAACTAAATGGAACATCTGTCATCGAGCTCCACACCCCCTATTTATAGTGTAGGGAGGCATGGGGGTACTTGTAGCAGCCAGGAGGTCAGTGGGGGTGACTTGGGCGTCAGGTGGCCTAGGGAGGGCGCCGCCCGGCCCTCCATTCCACCGCCTCTTGATCCTATGGCGTTGGTTGGCTCCCAATGGCGGTTATTTGGACAGCACGTGGTGAAACTCAGATGAGAAGTCGGTTGGTGAAGCTCCAAGCCTATGACAATGGGCCCATGGATCCATGGCCTCTTCATCATGACCATTGATCAAACCAACTTGGATCAACGCTTCTAATTGGCTGAGGAGGAGCTCCCACGGATCACTGACATGGCAAGGTGCCAAGTGGGCACCAGGTGGGGCCGAGCGGTGCCTAGGTGGCACCACCCAGTGGGCCCAGGTGGCCCTGCCACGTCCACTTGCTCCTTTGGTCCATGTTTGTCACCATTTTTGCCAAATTTGCCATATTTCCTACATACAAATAATTCTCCGAGTACAAGTGGAACTAGGTGAAATTTAAACATAAATATTCACATGTGATGATGATTTTCCATATTTTTGGGTGGAATGTTGATGGTAAAAATGGGTGTTAGTGACCGTCAATAATCCCACTATGATCTTTTGCCTCTTTGTTGGACCCTAATTGTTGGCCTCCTCCTCGTCATCATCCTCTTCCTCCTCATCATTATTGGGCTCCTCCGCATCCTCATCCCCGTCACCATACCATTGCTCGTAGTCTACCATCCATGGACTTCGAGGCGAGCCGTCATCACTGGAGCCCTCATCGCCGTCACTCTCCTAGCGCTATGATTCTTCCTCACAAAAGGATTCATTGTTGGGTTGCTTAAAGTTTGTCACAATGTTAAAGTAGAAGAATAGGGTGAAGAAATAAAAACTTGTGGTTTCTTAGTGGTGGTTCTGGAGCGTATATGGTGTCAATACATAGAGCGATGGCGTCAATACTCTTTGGCTTCATGGTGGCACTAGTGATGATGAAAGGTGTTCAAGTGTTAGAAGTTAGAACAATCACGATGGTACAGGGGAACTACTTTTGATTGTCGGTTCAATATGTCGCGGTGATTATGTTTTTGAAAAACAAACCGTTTAAGACCTTACTAGTTTGTAAAGGTCATTTTGAGACTAACTGGAATGATCTCTTAAAATCCACTGAAGCCAAGCATGTGTTTTTTTCTTCTAGCTCTAAATGTTCTATCTATATATGTGTTTTGTTCCATTTATTAAACTCTATCATTGTGTGATTCTAGTGATATGTGCAAGCTAGAGACCTCTAGCATCAACTACTGCTTATGTCTAGCACCGGTGGAGTGTCCTATTACTATTAGTTGTGTAGTTCAATTTATGTCAACCATTTGCAGTATTTTGACTTTGATTTTCAGTTGTATGCTTTGAAAAGATGGAACCTATTTTCAATAAATGTAGTGCAATATATACACCTGATCTTTCTAGCAAGTGTTGGTGTTAAAACCACACTAATGCATCCTTTTTTATTTCAATGTTTGCACATGGAACAATCTTAAGCTAGCTTACTTGCTTGATATATTGGGGTTGCTAATAAAACCTAACAACTTATATACCATCCTATGCACCTACTTTTGCAAGAAAAACTAAAATACTGATAGTTTCAATGAAAAATTCTGTTGAAAATAGCAATGCATACTTGGAAGAATTTAGAGATTGGAAGAGAGAAGATATTTGTCATGTGAGATTCTAGAGCTAATTTGATGGCAAATAAAAAAGAGACTAGAAAGTTCTAAAAGGGTCTTGCCATGTATAAGGATAAGATTGTAGCAAGGTGTGGGAAATTTTTTGAGTATAGATATTTTGATAGAAGTGTTTGGAATGTGTCATATGACAATATCCTATAGATCATGTAACACTATAAATAAGGGTGGTCTTCACCCACCATAAATGTGAACCCAACATGATAAGGCAAAGTAGAAACATGTAGTGACAATCCATGGTGGATTGAAGAGGAGAGAGTGGTAGTGTGGTCATCACATAAACAAGTGTGAATACCTTGGACCAAGTCAATATAAGAGAATAAAGAGTTGACTTCGAGGCACCGATTTCTCAACTAACTCAAACAATCCAATTCTGAATAAAATGAAATAACTCCAATTATAACACTGACAACGAACCATAACAAAAATACATGATATATGTGAAGTTTGAAACATGCTTGGTAATAGCCACTTATATTTTAACAAGAGTGAATGTGACGGAAATTCTCATGCTATGAACTGTAAGGTGTTGATCTAAATGGTCGGGAGGTTCTAGATGTGTTCGGAGCTTCGTGTCATGGAGGATGGGCAAGAATGGGTTGTGCAGTACTTTGTGTCTCTATACTACACAATGGGCCACGGTGGTGGTGGTGGCTTAGAATGGGAAAGCAACGAGCGATGAAGAAGACGACGTTGGTGGTTTAGGATGAGAGCACTTGATGACCTGATCAATCAATGCGGCTGTGGATACGGTGCTGCTCCACTCCTCGAGCAGGTTATGCCGAGCTGTGGTGGTGTTGCTTGGGGAAGAAGGGGACGAAGACAACGGAGACAATGAGGGAGGGAGGCGGATGCCATTGTTATTTGGATTGTTCGTTATATGACAGTTAGCGATGAGACGAGGCCGGGGAGGGCATTTCTTTCTTTTAAAGGAGAGAAGAGGAAGCCGGGAGTATTGTAATTGGCCAAACTTTAACGGGGCCATTTTCCTGCCGTTCTTCTTTCTTTTTTTAAGAAAAAATGTATTTTTCTATTTTTTACTAGAGCTGATGAAACTATTCAAATTTTGAAAGCTTCTAGAGATATATATTTCCACTCGCTCTAGTAATCAAATTATAGGCCGTTTTGGCTTTTCTAGGTACATAGCTTCTGTTATGTATCCAGATATACGATATGTCAAGATACATTATAAAAGTTATGTACCTAGAAATACTAAAACGACCTATACATTGGAATTGAAGGAGTACTCTATTTGGATTTTTCCTGTCCCACTTCTATCTCTAAGATTTCTCTTCCAAATTAAACGACCTATATTGTGGTTGTTGGGCTAGATTGTTTCAAGTGATTGAGCCTTCATTAGGAGAGTGTTACCATGCTTCTCATATTTGGGCTTAATTGAAGCTTTTTCCATTTCATTTGTGCCCTCGCCACCACGTGCCTCGCCAGCGTGGTTGTCGTCCTGGAGGCATAGGCCTGGACGAAAAACTCGTAACTAGCTAGCTCACTCGACTAGCTCGTTAGTGGCTCAGCTCGAGCTCGGCTCGTTTGAATTTTTAAACAAGCTGAGCCAACACTTTAGCTCGATTAATTAATAAGCCAGCTCGATCCAGCTCGCGAGTCAAAACGAGCCAAGGTAAATCAAATGACAGCAACTTGAATCAACCCCCATAGCCCATTGGCCCAATATGATAAAACCCTAGGCCCCAACTCCCACCCATAGGCCCTAGACATCCTCCATCTGCCGTTCCGTGCAAGCGTAGCCGTAAACGCATGCACGCTCAGTTGTTCCCCTCCTAAGCCGCCACACGCGGCACACGGGTAAGTCGCCTGGTGCCTGCTGCTCGCTAGGGCCTTGCAATTGCAGCTTTGCTTACTCCCTTGCAAGCCAACGCACAGCAGCAAATATTAGCTTTTGTTTACTCCCTTGCAAGCCAACGCATAGCAGCACGCATTAGCTTTTGTTTTTTTCTTGATTTTCCCAAACCAGCATCAAATCATATGTCTTCTTATTTATTTTGTTTTCCCCAAATCAGTACTCGTCTCTGCCTTTTGTTGGATGAATAACCTCAACAGGAAGAAAAAAATAAGTTAGCTCACGAGCCAGACGAGCCAGCTCGGGCTGCCAAGCAAGCCGAGCCGAGCTGCGCTTCTAGCTCATTAATATAATGAGCTGAGCCGAGCCAGCTTGATAACAAGCCGAGTCATAACGAGCCAAGCTAACTCGCACTACGTGAAAAACGATTTGTACCAACGGGACAAATTTTTTGTAGGGCGGCTGGTGATGGAGCCGCCCCTACAGTGGCGTTCTCGATAGCCCAGACACCAGACGCCCTACAAATGGAACAGTAGGGGCGGCTGATGATACGAGCCGCCCCTATAAATGGGTCTGATTTGTAGGGGCGGCACACTCACCAGTCGCCCCCGGCGTTGCTATTTGTAGGGGCGGCTGGTGATTGAGCCGGCGGCTCAATCACCAGCCGCCCTACAAATGACCCACATATAAAGCAAACTAAAACACCTTCTTACTCCTCGGGTCACTCACTCCAACCCATGAAAGAAAGGTGGGGAGGCCTTGGGCACCTCCCAAAAATTGCTCTACTAAGGGGGAAAGGTTTTGGTCTCAAATCCTTTGGTGGAGAGGTTGTAGAAGGTAAGAAAATGCTATTCCACACTTTTTTTAAAGTTTTAATGGTTGGTTAGTGAGTAATTAGAGTTTTGTTTTTCTCTCTCTTCTATGGTGCTTGAGCTACTTATAAAGCAAATTAGACCCAAGTTTTGAATGTACTAGGGTAAATTAGGGTGGGAAACAAGATCATACCCTTATTTGGTCCATGTTTCTTGATTTTAGTGAACAATTAATTAGTTTTCTGGATGTTTCATGTGTATGTAGATCTAGATCTAGGGTTTGGTTTTTTATTAATTTTGTTTTTGTAAATTTATATTTGATGAAATTGGACTAGGGTTTGTATGAAAGATATTGGGTAAAATATAATTATTGCTAATTGTTGTCTTTGAAATTGTTTATTGTAATCAACAAATATGTATTTTAATTATTTATAGATAAATGGGCCATTAATTAATTTTCTTCTACCATGGTGTGTTTGTATGCTTCATGTAATTATATTTAATTTATATTCATATATATCTGAAGTATATATAATTATTCTCAAGTAATTATTAATTTGATTCATTTTTTATATATATCTGAATAAGTATTCCTTTAATGTTTATTTTGTTGTTGTTGTAAAAGATGGAGTACAGGAACTCTTGGATGTATGGTTCATTAACGTTCAAGGCAGGTTTCCATGAAGAGGTGGATAAATTTATTGAAGCCGCAAAGAAGCATGCAACGACATTGACAGAGAATAAGGATACAATTATTTGTCCCCGTAAAGATGGCAAGAACCGTATGGCATGGACAGATGTGGCTATCATCAGATCACATTTGATTATGCGAGGATTTGTTGAGGACTACACAGTATGGATTCATCATGGTGAAACGGTTATTGTTAACAACGAGGATGAGGAGGAATACGACGACGAAACCATAGAATCCTTATCCCAATATTCAGCAGAGCTTGATGCACGAATGAATTTCGAGTTTGGCAATGAACAAGGTGGTGATGCTGGTGGTTGGGATGGTAACGACGAAGGTGGTGCCAATAATGATGGTGGAGCATGTGTCGGGGATGAAGATGATTTGGAGGACATGATTCGAGCCCTTGGACCAGAGATTTTACTAAATAGCCCGAAAGGTCTAGAAAATTTGGAAAGGGTAACAAAAGCATCGAAGAAGACTATGTATGGTGTTGAAAAGGGTTGTCCGACACATTGGACATTGCTACGTTTTGTGCTTGAGCTACTCATCCTGAAGGCTAAGTACGGTTGGTCAGACTATAGTTTCAATGATCTATTACATCTCCTGTCATGGGTGCTGCCACAACCAAACTAAGTTCCCGCCAACACATACCAATGAAGAAGGTCATAAGTCCATTGACAATGGGGGTTGAAAAAATCCATGCATGCCCCAACCATTGTATACTTTTTCATGGTAAAACGTTCAAGTCACTGGATAAATGTCCCCGGTGTGGGGCCAGCCGGTACAAGAACAATGACCTTTACGGTGGAGACAAAGCCTCCACAGGAAAAAAAAGAGGAATAGGAAGGGTACAAAAAAGGTGGTACAAGAATCTCAGCCCCTAGAGGACACTCCATTAGGCAAAGATGCAAAGCAGAGAAGAATTTCTGCCTTGGTAATGTGGTACCTACCAGTGACCAACCGCTTGAGACGTATCTTCCTAAACCCTAAAGAAGCCGCACTCATGACATGGTGGGATGATGAGCGCAAGGTGGATGATGATAAGATTGCACACCCGGCTGATTGTAGTCAGTGGCAAAGGTTCGATGAGAAGCACAAAGAATTCAGCGATGACCCAAGGAATGTATGGTTTGGCTTAGGCACCGATGGAATGAATCCCTTCAATGAGAGGATGAGCGACCATAGCACTTGGCCAATGATCTTGACCATGTACAACATCCCAACATGGTTGATTCAGAAGAGAAAGTACCTTCTGCTCACTATTCTTATTTCTGGCCCTAAACAACCAGGCATTGATATAGACATGTTTCTCGAGCCTTTGATGCAAGAAGTGGAGAGGCTATGGAGGCATGGGGAGCCAATGTACGATGCATTCCGAAAAGAAGACTTCATATGTAGAGCAATAATATTTGTTACTACCAATGATTACCCCGTGTTGTTTGCTTTGTCTAGACAGATCAAAGAGAAGACGGGATGCTTGGTTTGCTTGGATGGTACTACATGGGTGTACCTGGATGCATCCAAGAAGATAGTTTACCTAAGGAACCGATGCTTCTTAAAGACAAGTCACAAGTACCATAGCAAATTGTTCTTTAGATTTTATAACAACACCCCGAAGATTGAACCCCCTCCAGAGAGACGTCATAACGGAGAACATGTGTACAGAATGGTGAAAAACGTACGCATCGTCTATGGAAAAAAAGAATCTGAATGGGACAAACAGATATAGAAGCACACCTCCTATCGAAGGTGTACCTTTCAAGAAACAATCAATCTTCTTTCAGTATCTACCTTATTGGCCAGACTTGGAGGTCCCCCATGCCATTGATGCTATGCACGTGCAGAAAAATGTCTTTAAGAGTCTCATTGCTACCTTGATGGACATAGGCAAGTCAAAGGATGGTCTAAAATCACAGAAAGACATGGTGTAGCTAAATATGATGCCACAGATTCACCCGGTACCTAAGGCTAATGGAAAATACACTTTGCCCGCGGCGTGCTTCAACCTAACACCAGACGAGAAAAGAGCTATATGCACTTTCCTAAGGGGGTCAAAGTTTCGACTGGGTTTTCAGCGAATGTGAAGAAGCTACTATCGATGAAGGACTTGTCAATAACACACTGCAAGGCTCAAGATTGACATGTGATGCTGACAGTGTTTCTACCTATTGCAATCAGGGCTATAAAGCCAGAGTTCTTGAAAATGGCCATCACCCGTATGTGCTACTTCTTTTTGAAGATCTCACAGAAGACGATTGGCAAGCAAGAGCTGAGTGACCTACATGAATTTGTGGTGGAGACACAAAACCAACTAGAGATGTGTTTACCTCCTGCTTTTTTTGATATAATGCCACATCTCATGATTCACATGGTTCATCAGATATAGACACTAGGCCCTTGCTACTTGCATGAAATGTGGTCCTACGAGCGGTTCATGTTGGTTCTAAGTCGATACGTGCATAATCGAGCATACCTAGAGGGCTCCATGATAGAGGGTTATAGTACTGAAGAAGTCGTCGAGTGCTGTCAAGAGTACCTAAAAGTATAGAAAGAGATTGGTAAACCCGATTCTCGTCACAAGGGTAGGCTGGCTGGGAAGGGCACTATTGGTAGAAAAGTGTTCATCGACCATGATTACAAAGAGGTGAGTCGGGCGCATTACAGTGTCTTGCAAAGTACACAACTGATACAACCATACATTGATGAACACTTGGCTATCATAATGGCGGAGAGAAATGGGCATTCGGATGATTGGGTCATGAAACAGCACAAGCAACGACTAATTACATGGTTGAAGGACCAAAACATACCGTCTGGAGAAACCATAACTCTATTACCATCAATAGGTTGGCGGAGGGGTCATCGAGACAAGTGACATCTTGGAATGCTTATGATATCAATGGGTATACATACTATACCCACGTAAAGGACAGTAAATATGTGAACCAAAACAACAGCATTTGAATAGAGGCTCTCGATGGAGTGGGGCGAAAGATCCAATACTTTGGCATCATTGAAGAGATATGGGAACTTAAAGGGATATAACGGTGGCCCTATTTCGATGTCGCTGGATCAAACAACACCAACTGAACGAGATCAGATTAAGAGTCCTAGACCTCAAGAATCTAGGCTACCAAGATGACCCTTGGGTGCTCACTGCACGTGTCGCACAAGTTTTCTATATGTCTGACCCACAAAGTAACCTCCCCCCAAAGAAGAAGACAAAGCACGTGGTTGCCTCCAGGAAACAGCACATTATCGGAGTTGATAGCGTGGATGATGTTGAAGCTTACAATAACTACGATGAGATATCACTATTCATAGACTTTTCTAAGAAGATCAGTGTTGTGAAAAAGAACCTACCCAAAGACATATTGCCATGGGAACGAAAAGGTGTCAAGGGGAAAGTCGTTACAGCGGGCTAGCTAGTTGTTGAACGTAGAGTGTTTGTGTAAGTGTGTGTTTGTAAGATTTTATTTATGCATACGTGTGAGACTATATATTTATATATGTGTGTAAGACTATATATTTATGTATGTGTGTAAGACTACATTTATGCATGTGTGTAAGACTACCCTTTGCAACATCCACTCTATTACTACTAAAACTTTATGAAATCACTTAACACTTTATGAAATGAAGAAATAGCCAAAATAAAAGTAGGAGATAGTGATGTGTTCAACAACTTTTATATTTATCACCTTTATAGCTGAAATCATTTAGTGGTTGAAAATCAGGTTTGAAGCTGTCATTTTCTGAAATTTAAAATTTAAACTGTTCAAATTTTGTCAAATAAAAAGATGACCAAAATAAAAGTTGTAGATAGTGATGTGTTCAACAACTTTTATACTCATCACCTTTACAGCTGAAATCATTTAGTGGTTGAAAATCAGGTTTAAAGCTATCATTTTCTGAAATTTAAAATTTAAATTGTTCAAAATTAGTGATAAAGATAGATGACTAGACTAAAATGATAGAGCATGATTTTAGAAAATTTTAGGAAAAAAACATCACATTTGGAGTTAGTATAAGAAAGAAAAACTAGTTACAAGTTTCAGCCACAAATTAAAAAGAGAAATCACACTTGTTCATCATTGATCATTGTGAACAGTTGTGATTTTTCTTTTTAATCTCTTGCTAAAATTTATAACTAGTTTTTCTCCCTCATACTAACTCCAAATGTGATGATTTTTTCCTAAAATTTTCTAAAATCATACCCTATCAAGTTACTGTGTTGATTTGGTCATTCTTTTCATTTGACAAAGTTTGAGCAATTCAAATTTTTAAATTTAAAAAAATGACAAGTTTCAACAAGATTTTGAAACAATAAATGATTTTAGCTGAAAAAGTGATGAATACCAAAGTTGTATAACTCATCAAGATCTACAACTTTTATTTTGGTCACTTCTTCATCTAACAAAGTGATAGTAAATATTATTCATAAATCAACATGTCTCTCGTATAGTTCATGAAACTATGAGTCATATGTGAATTTATGAACAATATTTACTAATACTTTGTCACATAAAAAAATGACCAAAATAAAAGTTGTATATAGTGATGAGTTCAACAACTTTTATGTTCACGACTTTTATAGTTGAAAGCATTTAAGGTTTCAAAATCTTATTTGAAGTTGTCATTTATTGAAATTTAAAATTTCAACTATTTAAATTTGGTCAGATAAAAAGATGACCAAAATAAAAGTTGTAGATAGTGATGTGTTCAACAACTTCTATGTTAATGACTTTCTTATTTGAAACCATTTAAGGTCCCAAAATCTTATTTGAAGTTGACATTTATTGAAATTCAAAATTTGAATGGTCCAAATTTGGTCAAATGAAAAGCTGACCAAAATATGAGTTATACACCTTGATGATTTCTACAACTTTGATGTTTACAAAATTTTCATTTGAGGTCATTTAGTATCCTAAAATTCTCTTTCTTGTTTTGAAATTCAAATTTTAAATTTTTAAATATTATTTTTGTAAAGAAGAAAATATAAAATTATATCTATATATATATATCATGAAATTGTTTATATTTATATTTATTTATACATATATAGAATAATCAAAAAAGTATTATATATAAATTACAAAATTATTAATTAAGATAAATTGAAAAATATTTGTAGGGGCGGCTTACTCAGGAACCGACCCTACAAATAGATTTGTAGGGGCGGCCGGCTCAGGAATCGCCCATACAAATCGATTTGTAGGGGCGGTTGGATAAGAACCGCCCCTCGAAATAACCCGTGGTATATAGCCAAGAGCTCGCGGGAGGCCGAAATTACTCTAAGTCCTAGGCGCTTTCTTTCTCTCAGACGTCGACAGGCTACCGATTTTTTCTCCGCCGCACCCATTGCCGCCGCCGCCGTCTCCGTGGCCTACAACCGCATTCTCTGACCACTTCCATCCTCACCTAACTGCACCTCCATCCATCGTTCCCCAACCACTGCCTTTCCGCAGACCGCCGGGGGCTAGGGTTTGAGCTCCGCCGGCTTGGCCGCGTGCTCTAGCTGGTGTCCCCGTCACCGGTGCTCCCTCTCCAACCTCGACCACCGAACTCACCGGCCCACGCGCGCTCTTTGACATCCCTCCACCTCGCTGTCGCTTGGTCTCTCTCGTGCGTGCGACGTCGATGCGGGGGTCACACTCGGGCGCTCCTCCACTGCCGCCGCCTTGCTCCTCTTCCGCCGTCGCCATCTCCACCGCCATTGCCATCCGTCTCGAAGGTCAGTGCACCTCATCTCCTTTGTTGCAGTAGTTTCTGGATCCTCTAGGGTTTGACCCACACGTCCATTGCTTTTCTGGATCCGCTAGGCTGGTTAATTAAGCGGTCATAGTTGAGAAAATGGTAGATTTACTTTTGACATATTGAATTGGGACTGGCAGTATTACTCCTCTCTCATTTTTTCTCAGCTGACTATTCTTTTCTGGTTCCATAAAATAGTTATCCAATAAATTGGTGGTGAACACCTTACTTTCTGGTGATCTTATATCATGTGTGAACTTGTGATGCACTTGGTTTGGTCAGAAATCATATTGTTTGGCACATAAGTAAATATTTAATTTTAGCATTTTTATAATTCTGGATAATTTCTAGCACTTGGTGAATTAGGCTTTGATAATGGTGTTTGATGGGAATCATGTGAATACCAAAGTTGTAGTTAACTTACTAAACTAGCTTGTGTTAAAATTTGGTGGCATTTGTCCAAGTAGTTTAGGAGATATGGTAGTTTGAGTCCAGTTTTGGCTGCTCTTTGTCTTATAAAGATAGATTTCCGTTGTTAAGAGATTTCGACCTAGTAACAGTTGGAATCATGCCTTGAGGTCTGAAAATGAATTTTAGGCAATTTCATAAGCTTTCCAAATTGTCTTGTTCCATATCATTTGGATTTGTGAATCTCTAGTTATGGTTAGTTTACTATGCTATTGTTGCTCTCTTACTACTGCTATTGCTCTCTTACTACTGCTACTACTCTATACTATACTCCATTCCTCTCTTTTGCTTGCTTTGATGTGTAGCTACTACTACCTAACTACTACTACTCTGCTTTCCTATATTTACTACTCTGTTGTGTCTCTATCTCACTCTTTTTTGGCTCGACTGAACTGCTCTTTTCTGGCTACTTTTCTATGCTTCGGGCAGCCCTTCGGGGTCGATTTAAAACAGCCGAAGGACTTAGCATAGGGCAAGGCAGGTGCTTGTTGTGCATGCTCTCTCCATATTTGGTGCTGCTAGTGCTGTCTGGTGCTTGTTGTGCTTCCTCTCTCCCTCTCTAGAGCTGCTGGTGCAAATACTAGAGACGGCGTGTTTGTTTTGCTTCGAAGCAGGTTTTGGTGGGATGATAGAGACTGCGTGCAAATACAGACACACGCTAGTTGCTAACTTGCTACCCTCCTCGGCTCCTCCCCTGTGCTACCCTCCTCTCTATTTTTACCACCTTTCCTATCCTCTATGTTTGGGAAGTAGCTGCTGCTTTTTTTACACCTTTTCCTCTCTATGTTTGTTAAGCAGCTGTTGCTTTTTTTGCCAAATCTCCCCTCTCCTCTCCTTTGTTTTGCCGATGATGAAATTGTCTAAGTCCATACATTATATGGAATATGAGCAGATGATCAAGAACTTATGAGGAACTTGGCATCATTAGTAGCCGCCCCTACATTACCTTCGCCTCTCTTCTCTGTTATGATGCCTTGATTGCTCCAAGTTCATGATCAAATAATGATTGACATGTTTCTGAGGCCTCTACTACTGTTACTACTCATTTTTTTGATATATTGTTGTTTTATAGGACTACTTTAGTTTGTAGACCTTTTTTATTTCTTATACCTTCTCGTGTACCTAAAGCACACTTTCTGCATATATTAGAACAAAGCATGAAATAATGTCGTGGACACCAGACAGTGTAGCCCGATGGCCCGAGCATGATGAGTAGCAACCTATGAGGAGCAAGCACTCGAGGACCAGCTTACTCAGGAGCAGTTCAATAACGAGTTAGAAAAGGATCTAGAAGTGATGCTTACTCAGGAGCAGTGTGACGAGGAGGAAGGGGGAGTAGAAGGAAAAGTAGGAGAGGCTGCTAAAGGCGAAGAAGAAGAGGATGATGATGATGATGATGACTCAGAAGATGGATATGTAAGTCCCAAGGATCCTTTCCCATGTGAAGCCAGAAGGAGGCCAACGGAGGAAGATTTGGACAAGGATTTTGACCCAAACAAGAAGGTAGGGAAAAAGCCTTAGCTTGTAAATTTTGCTAAAGCTTTGGCTATGTTACCTCTACTAACACTTTGACATATCGTATATACAGGTCCCTCCTAAAACTCAGAAAAGACAATGTCGACGTCCACGACATCTCATTGGACAAGATGGAGTAGAGGAAAGGAGAGCAGAGGCAATAGCCACAGAGACGGATCACGATGCCTCTGCTCCGCAACCTCAAGACACAACCATGACTACCAAGCCTAAGAGGAAATGAGGGGATAGAAAAGCAAATCTATATCCAGATAAGGCATGCTATGTGATAACGGAGGTCGGGCTAGCAGGGGAGATCCTTGAGCCAAAGAAATTAAGAGGATGATTCTATAATGCGATCGGGGCCCTAGTGAAAGCTCTAGTTTAGTTTTGGTGAATTGATGAAACCCTAAGTGCTAACCTAGTTTATCAAGTGATCATGAGATAGGTAGCACATTCCAAGTGGTGAAGCAAATGAAGATCATAACATGATGATGGTGATGCCATGATGATGATCAAGTGCTTGGACTTGGAAAGAAGAAAGAGAAAAATAAAAAGCTCAAGGCAAAGGTATAAATTGTAGGATCTATTTTGTTTTGGCGATCAAGACACTTAGAGAGTGTGATCACATTTAGATTTGATAGCTGTACTATTAAGAGGGGTGAAACTCGTATCGAAATGCGGTTATCAAAGTGCCACTAGATGCTCTAACTCATTGCATACGCATTTAGGATCTAGTGGAATGCTAACACCCTTGAAAATGTTTGTAAAAATATGCTAACACATGTGCACAAGGTGATACACTTGGTGGATGGCACATTTGAGCAAGGGTGAAGAAGTTAGAGGTGAAAAAGAATTAGTCTTGCTTATCACTGAGTGACCGGACGCTGGTCTCAGAGGGACCGGCGCGTCCGGTCAAGTGTGGCAGCGTAGACGCCAGTGTTTGTCCTCGACCGGATGCTGGGTCTTGGACTGACTGGACGCTGAGGTCCAGCGTCCGGTCCTGTTGTCGGGCAGCGCAGAGAAAAGTCACTGAGTGACCGGACGCGTCCGGTCAAAGAAATTCATTTCTGGAACCTTACTGGAAATGACCAGACGCTGGAGGCTGAGCGTCTAGTCAGTTTGTGTGCTGCATCCGATCAACAGATGACCGTTGAGATCTGATGAACAGTATTTAAAGAGAGGGGACATGTGGCGTGTATCACATGACCGAACGCTGAGGGCTAGCATCCGGTAGATCGGACCGGAGCGTCCGGTCACCCCGTGCTGTGCCTAGTGAAGGGGTACAACGGCTCTATTTCGTGGGGGCTTCTATTTAAGCCCCATGGCTGGTTGAAGCTCACACCTTTGGCCATTTTCATTGACATAGCAACCTTATGAGCTTAGCCAAAGTAGTCCCACTCATCTCCATCATTGATTCATCATCTTTGTGAGATTGGGAGTGAATCCAAGTGCATTACTTGAGTGATTCTATCTAGAGGCACTTGGTGTTCGTGTTTCGCTGCGGGATTCACTTGTTACTCTTGGTGGTTGCTGCCACCTAGATGGCTTGGAGCAGCGAGCATCGTTGAGCAGAGGGTGGTGATTGTCTCCAGCTCCGATCGTGGTGATTGTGAGGGGTTCTTGACCTTTCCCCGTTGGAGAGCCAAAAGGTACTCTAGTGAATTGCTCATGGCTTGTGTGATCCTCATCTTGTGTTGGTTATGCGGCACCCTATTGAGGGTTTGGCATGTGAAGCCAATTAGCGCGTGAACCTCCAAGTGAGTGAATCACCATAACGAGGACTAGCTTGCCGGCAAGCAAGTGAACCTCGGTAAAAAATCATTGTGTTCATCATTGATTCCGAGGTGATTGGATTTCATTGTTATTCATCTTTGTGATTGATTGGTTTCTTCATCTACACAGCGGTATAACCTTCTTGATCACTCTCTCTACATTACCGCAAACTAGTTGTCAAGCTCTTTAGTGTAGCTAGTTGTGAGAGCTTGCTTGGTTGGTTGGTGTGGCTCTTTAGTTAGCCTTTGAGAGCACACTAACATAGGGTAGTGTCATAGCTATTGTGTGAATAGATATAAAACTAGAATTGTGGTAGGTGGCTTGCATTTTGAGTAGGCTAGCGCAACACTTGTTTCGTCTCATAATTGTCTAACCATTTTATTAAGTGTTGTTGTAGAAATTTTTATAGACTATTCACCCCCCTCTAGCCATTAGGACCTTTCACCTAGTAAGAGATAAATTGAACCCAACAATCCCTAACTGGAAAGAGGTACCAGAGAACAAAAAGAATAAACTATGGGATAGGCAGCTGAATCTTAATTTTAGATTTTCAGAGGGTAAGCACGAACTAGTAAAAAATGCTTTTAGGATGATGGGGGGTTAACTCCCTTCAACAAGTTTAGCAAAATAACTCCTAGTCAATGGGAGGAGCTTGTGGCTCAAAAGACTTTACCGGAGGCATTGGAGCTTAGTGCCCATAACACCGAGCTGGCGAAGAGGAACAAACACCACCATCATCTAGGCCCCGGTGGATACTATGCAATGGAAGAGCAGTTTAGGAAGATGGACGAAGAGGCCGCAACTATTGGGAATATTGATGTGATGAATTTGAAGGTACGCTCAAAGAATTGGATATATGCGAGTAGTACAGAATTATCCGACAGTAATCTTAAGTTTGATAAATCAGAGACCCAAGAGGCAGTATCAAGGATACTGAAATATGCTGAAGACAAGGAGAAGGGCTCATTTAATCCTTCCAGAGAGAGGGATGAGCTTAGCCTTGGCTTGGGAAACAAGGAGCGCACAGGCCACACCAGGGGGCTAAGGAAAAGGATGACCTAGAAGCAAGGATTCGAAGAGGATAGGCACATGTACAAGAAACATAGCAAAGACCGGGAGACTAATCTTGAGCTCCAAGTGAAGGCTCTAGTTGCGAAGGCGCTAGAGGAGCAAGGACTATCTATAGAGCCATGGATATTAATGATGCCGCTAGGAGAACTGGCATTAGTTGGCAGCCCCCCCCCCCCGAAAGTTCCTAGCAGCCAAGGTTCCACTACAGCCACAACCCCCATCGATCGCATACGAAAACCAACTAGTTGCGCCTTGGTGTTTCTCAGCGGCCGGTAGAACACTGTGATGGAGGTGGCAACGGGTGTGGCACATCCTCCCGGTGGCTTACACCATAATAATAAGATACCGCCAGACTACACTAGGGTCGAGGTGCATACTGTGAAGCCCAAGTTTATGCAGTGGAGGATAGACTACGCAACTCCCAAGTGGCTGGTGTTACTCAGAGACGTTATGGGGCAGTTCATCCTCTGGCACAAATGGGACATTATATTGACTACTTCCTCGCTGCATCCCCCTCTCCTAAATTTGGAGCGAGTTGTTGAGATCGGGGAGATATTTTCACCGTCTCGTGACCACCACATTCCTAAGATGCCACATTCTTCCCTGCCTCCTGGCGTGCATGTGCCTGATGAGATGCCACAACCTTCTCCAGCTCGTACCAAGCAAGTGCATGATAAGATGCCACAGTCTTCTCAACAAGCACAACCGATACATGAACAACGAGTGCCTCCTGAAGAAGGTGGTGCACAAGAAGATGAGTACATGCCTAAATGGGAACTTTGAAAGAAGCATCCAATCACCATTAGGCCAGTTTATGTTCCGATGAAAGACGTCTCGTCGGTGTCCAAGTGGTATTCCCATGACCAGTTCAAGCCTGAGAAAAAGTCCCATCACGGGGTTCTGAGGAGGCCGTCACTAGCAAACTCCACCAAATTGCAAAGCAGTATCCAAATGTTGATGCCATTAAATGGTCAAAGGATTGCCCAAAAACATATGAAAGAGGCAAGCCCTTCCTACCAAACCGGGACATCCAGCGCCTACCACTTGGAATGAGAAGGTTCTATGATTGGTACTTGTGTATTCTCCCAACGAGCATAGACCTCATACAAGCATGCTTCCCCACCGGCACATTTGGAAGCCTAGCCGAGAAAATTGTCTTTGACTTCAATGACATGCAGACATGCTTTCACCTGGGAGCAATGGAGATGAATCTAATTCGCACGTGGTGCCTGTAAGTCCTTATCCTCCCGATATGATATGAATGTAATCTTTGAATTTTGTTATAACTAACCCACGCCGTGATTTATAGAATGCAAGTGCATATTGTCAAACAAATACCAAGTGTGAAAGCCAGGTATATAGACCCTCAAGCTATAGCCCAAACAAATTTTAATTACCCTAAACAGTGGAAACTGAATGCCAAAGAGCTAGCTGCTGCAAAGACTCTTCGGGAGAAAGAGCACATCTGTACAGCGAAACTAAGGGAAGAGTCCCTTAAGGTTGCGGCATACATTGCCCTGGCTTTCAAAATTCTCCAACAACACTCTACTATATGGCTACCATACAACTTCGAGTAAGTTCAACTCTATACTTAAAGCTTTGTTCGATATATTTTATTCGATGCAAAAGAACTTATCTAGTTCTATGATTAAATCCATGTAGCGACCACTGGATTTTTATAGCCATCGATGTCAGGAGGAGCATGACATGGGTCTTTGATTCAATAGATAGGGACAAGGTGACATACAAAGACTTCATATCGATTCTCAAGACGTGTACATATCAACAATCCTCATTAGTTTATATGGCCCCATTCAGACGGTATGGTTCTGGAGGAATTTTGAAGGTTTGGAGAAATTTGTGAGAGAAAAACACTGTTCCGGATGAAAAAAGAAGTGGATCAAGCCGGGTTTAAGAATACGCGAACGGGGCCTATGTTTGTATACATACTTGTAACGTTCACTTTTGGATACTAACAAGTTGTATTTGCTAAAATAATTCTAACAGGGCATTTAGGTTCTATGTCACTAAACATCACGAAAGGCATGATCCAGCAAGGAAGGAAAAGCTGGCTATAAGAATACTATGTGCGGTAAGTGTAACTTACTTCTTCAGTACTCCATTACATGACTGTCAAAAGCATTACTTAATATTTTCATATGTAAAACACACAGTGCCCCAAGCAAAAGCCTGGGAGTGTACATTATGGATACTATATATGTTCTATGATGAATAACACCGGTGCCTACAGGAGACACCCCTTAAGGGTAAGTTTGAACCTCTTCACCTGTAGTATAAAAACTTCGTACATGGTATGAAATATTAAACCAAAACTTGTTCTCTTGTAGTAGAAAAAAGAGAAAGAAATAAAAAGAGACCCGTACAAGGATGACCAACTCTTAGAGCTCGTCGACGACCTTTACAACTTCATATATGACCAAATTGTACACGTCAAAGGCGCCTACCATGACCGAGAGTCTGACTTAGGTAGAAATCCTCAGTACCAACACCTTTGTGAGACTGAAAGGCTAGCTCTAGGACGTTGATAACAATGTGTATGGAATTTGACATTGGTAATTATGTCTATTTAATGATGGATTGTATATATTCTTGTGAATTAGACTTGTAATTGTAGTTTATATAATACTCTTGTGCTTGTAGTCTAAGGGGTTCGGAACGCTGGTCGCGGGGCGTTCGGCAACGCGAACGCGGTTCGGAACGTTGGTCGCGGGGCATTCGGCAACGCGAACGCTGGATGGAATACGCGAAAACAAACAGTGTTCTGGTCGAATTTGAATTATAAATTTGAATTTTTTTTGACGGAAAAACGTACTGTAGAGGAGGTTCTAGACTGAACCGCCCCTATAAACAAGTATTATAGGGGCGGCTGGTACTACAGCCACCCCTACAAATCGATTTGTAGGGACGATTTGAAAACCGCTCCTACAAATACATGATTTGTAGAGACAATTTAGTAGAGACGGCTGACCAAACTGCCCCTACAAAGGATTAGGAGCCACCTCTAAAAAAACGTTTCTCTAGTAGTGTTGATATCCAGCCCTATCTAGAGCTTGTGGTCGTTGTCCACCTGCACGTATCCCACACACGACCATCGTCTGCCCGCACGCGTCCTGTCCATGGTAGTCCTCTGCATGTGTCAGGCCACATTATTGGTTGTCATCCTGGGGGCCTCCACGGCTCGAGGCCGTCGTCCACCCGCGATAGGCCACTTCCCAAGTGCCATTGAGAGATGACGACAATGAGAGAGAGGCCACATTATTGGTTGTCATCCTGGGGGCATCCACGGCTCGAGGCCGTCGTCCACCCGCGATAGGCCACTTCCCAAGTGCCATTGAGAGATGACGACAATGAGAGAGAAGATGAGGAGAGAGTGTTTCTATTGCTTGTGTTATCCTTTGTCTAAATCTAAAGAACCTAAACTAAGCATGATCATGTAAAGGGCACATGATCCTTACACCACCGTTGTTGATGTCAAGGTGCAGCTGACATAGCCAAATCAGAGGAGTGAAACTCTTGGAGATGACGAGAGAGAGAGAGAGAGAGAGAGAGAGAGAGAGAGAGAGAGAGAGAGAGAGAGAGAGAGGATGGGGAGTGAGTGTTTCTAGTGCTTGTATTATCATCTGTCTAAATCTAAAGAACCTAAACTAAGCATGATCATGTAAAGGGAACATGATCCTTACACCACCACCAACGACGAGGTCCAGGTCCAGCTCACATGGTCAAATCAGAGGAGAAAGAGCTACGAGATGACAGTGAGAGAGAGAGGGAGGATGAGGACAAAGTACCTCCATGTGTATAGAGGAATGGGAGGGAGGTATGTGCTTGATATATAGCTTTTTAAAGAGGAGATGCATGGGCAAAAATTTTGGATGATCTAGTGACGACGTTTTGGTAAAGTGGTCTCTGAATTTTTTTCCAGTCCCTTTGATTCACATCTCCAATGGTTTGATAAAATGTCGTAGGGATCGATATATCCCTTCATGGCGTCATCCCAGTTATGTGGTCATTCGAGCTGAGTCATCTTTCCCTAGAAAATTGTTAGATTCCTAATTAACGAAGAAAGCTAGGCTTCCCAATAATTTTCGAATAACAAATGGCTCTTGGAAACAATCTTTGCCTAGAACATTTCAAATTTCCTTTGTGGGGATAGAAAAATAATAGTTGTAGAGAATTCCACCATCGTCGTTATCGTTAGTAGCGCCAGGCGTGTCATAAGGCAGCTTCTGTCCCATCCATCATGCACGACATTGCTATATGCATGGCGCCCGAGGTCCGATCGTCCAACTCAAAAGAGGAGGCACTGGAAGGAATTGAAGCGGAGATTACTGTGAGCTCAGCAAAGGGATTATTGGCACTGGGGAAGGCACCAGGGAGTCCGGCGACGAGCAACGGCGGACTAGAGAGAGATCGAAAAGACCACCGGTGAGCGTGAATTGGTGCAAGGAATGACAAAAACAAAGAGGAAAGAGTACTATCGCCCGCGGTGGGACCTCGCGAAGCTCCTAGACACGGTTGTAGCACCAACCGAAGGTTTTCAATGGTGAGTGAGGTGTCTAGAAAAGAGAGCGAAAGGAAGAGAGGAAGGACTCAACACTCAACGGGGGGTTTATTGGGAGAGCAGGGGCGGTAGAAGCGGGGTCGTCCGCGGACGTTGCTGCCCAGCTCTCAGGACCGGCCTTGATGGCCTCCATCACTCGGCGAAGTAAAGGAACGCGATGAATGCCTGTGCGGGATTCCAGCGCGAGGGAGAAGAAAGGGGGAGGCGTTGTGCTGACGAACGGGCCTGGATCGCCAGTGATAGAGAGGGAGAGGGTGCGTGGAGCAGCTTCTGCGCAGGCCGACTAACGGGCCTCAAGTTGGGCCTAAGCGCGCGAAGGAGAGAGATGGGAGGGAGTGGGTCGGTGCTGGGCTTGCTGGAGAGAGGGAAGGGAGTGGCCTAGTGTGCTGCCACTTGCCCACGGCCAGGATTTGAGTAGGGAAAAGAAAAAGGAGATGATGGGCTGGTTCTGGTGTTGGACTAGAAAGGAGGTAGAGGGGAGTTTTCAAAAGATAACACTTCTTATTTTCTCAACTCTTTAAACCTAGTCAAATTTAAAGCAATTTGAATTTGACTCTATCCCTACACTCAACCAAAAACAAAATGCTTCGGCATGAATGGAACAAACATGTTTCCAAGCCAAATAGTTAATTTTAATTAGCCAAAATTTATTATTTGACCTAGGTAAAAATGCACAAAAAATACATAAATGCTCTAATTTAAGTACTAAATTGTAGATAAAGTTTGAATGTGTTATAGTATGCGAATGATGAACATTAATTGGAGAAAAGAAATATATAAGAGAAAAAAAAGTTTGGTGGTAGGTACCACGACACAACAAACCGGGAATCTCAACTTCTAACTTATATAAGCACAGTAGCACTACAGATGTCTAATTAAACATACTATATCGAGAAGTATTATTAAACCCTAATAACCAGATGGCTCTGGCTGTTTCAGCTGCTGCCGCTGCTTTTTATGGATTCAGCAATGCCCTGCTTCCCTTTGATGTCCACCTGTAGTGAATCATCACGGCGGAGCGATGCATGGATCACTGAGAAGTGGGATCATCAGTCCTCGTGGCGCAACCCCTGGTGTTTATCTTCGGCACCTGAATCCCAGTGCTAGTTACTACCCTGCATCTAGTGCACCTCACCTCTGACGAATTTCCGACAATACCGTTTCAGCATTGTGCAGCCTTCTTATTCACATTTGTAGCCAGGAAATTCGAAGCTAGATTCCATGCAAACATGGATGTCATTGGTGGGAGACATCACGTTTCCAGAAATGGTCCCACATGCATGAGCTCTTCATTGTGGATTGATATTGGGCGCGGTATGGTCTGCTCCCGGCATAGCACACCTGAATTTCCATACAAACAAGGGAGACGTGTGGTCGATTGATCTCAATTTCCGCAATGAGCAGCCTTCATTCTTCTCGCATTTTTGTCTCCTCACCAATAGTGCCTTATGAACTGCATAGAACCAGTCCTTGCAGCTCACCACAGACTGTGTCAATGGCATCTTGGGGACATGCCGCTTCAAACATAATCGAACACTTTCCATGGTTGACTAACTCATTATTTCTGACTTTCTAAATCAGCAAAATCCCTTTGTAGATTGTTCTCTTTTTATTTTTTGAGCCAATCAGGAGGGGTGAGGCACCCCTACTGAAATGTAGCTTGTTCTCTGCCAGCTTTAAAAACAACACAAGGGAGTAACAAACAGTATAAATCGGCCACAAACAGGAAAAAGGGAGGGTGATGGAGTAAATTGCCATAGTTGGGAGCCATTTCCAGATCTAAAGTGACCAAAGACCTATATTAACAACAATATGCAAATTCATTAATATTGATCCATGGTATTGAAGCTACGTCAAGTTACAGATCTCAAACCCTTGTTTCAGGTCACCATATACTTTTTTTTTTACTTCGCCCTGGTGCCCACAAAAATAAGGAGTGTGTTAACGCGCGACCGGTCGCGCTTTCCAGGAGCACGCGCCCCCGCCGCCGCCCACCACTCTGCTGCAGCGTGGTAGGGTTTCGCCAGAGCTCTGGGGGCATGGCCATGGCCGCGGAGCTCCGGCGAAACCCTACTGCGCCCGCGGCGGCCTCCTTCTTTCTCTCTCCCTGCCACCACCATGGCCATGGTCGCCCTCGCCCCAAACTGGCCCGGCCGCCTCCTCCGCCGCCCACTCCGGCAGCGGCATCACCACCTCTAGCTACCTCGCCGCCGTCTCTCCTATCCCCACCGCCTGGCATACTTGCCTCCCGAAAACTTTTTTCTAAGGCCGCCGGAGATGAGGAAGAAGAGAGGGAGAGAGGGCGCGGGGTTGCACGGTCGAGCTGGAGAGCGACGGGTCGCGTGTTTAACTTTGCACAAAAAACAACATTTACAGGGGCAGTAATATTGAACCTTAGCCTATACAAGAACTCAGTCACTCAGAGACGTCTGGGTTGTTCGGCGGAGTGGTGTACCCAAGCTCATCGTACTCTAGTTAAAGTTGGCACATAGTCCACAAATTAGCAATATTCTTCAATATAAAAACATTTGATTGAATCTATAGATCTAGCAGTGCTATTTCAATTGTGAACCTATGCTTCATTGAGCTGCCCAACATCACTATAGGAGGTAGCTCTTGGCCTGAATTGAACCTCACACAGTTTACCTTTACAGTGATTGCAAATGCTTTAGTTTTGCATTTGTATATCATCCTTTTTTAACATGTCTCGTGTTTTCTTATAAGTTGAACCATGCCGTTCGGCTTTGGAAGCTTTTGAGGAAATAATAGATTGAACGAAGAGTAAGGAAATTGCCATATTTTAAGATATAACGGAACATTGTCTCCAATAGTCAATGACTCGGAAAAGGCATATATGTCTCACGAGGTAAAATGGTTTTGAAATATTCCCTACTCTTAACAGTAGTTACTTCATCTCATGCTTGTGTTTTCAATCTAACATCATCAGATGTATGAAGTGGTTGAAAATGTTGCTGACAATTTCAAAACTTCCATTATAAGTGGGCATGCATGCAGCAAAGTATGTTCCATAACCACATCCAAGTTCCAAGCAACTACTTTATTCTCTATTCGGGCTCTGGCTGTCTAACTTCTTTAAAACCTCTGTTTAATATCTATGTACATGCTAAATTATTGAGCGGGTCTTTGATTTCGTTCAAATCAACAAGATTAACTACGTTGGAAGCCACGACATGGACATCAAGATGTCCTCTGCCATAGAGTACGCCAGTACCAGTAGTGAAGTGTTGCACAATATTGTATTTTCAAGGCATATACGTTTGATCTATAAATGATTCAAACATGAATATGAGAGTATGGTTCTTATCAACCTGCAAAGGAGTATGTAGTGGTAGGGGTGGATCCAATGTGGAGGGGGGCTCAGGGGGCCTAATCCCCCTACCACCACCAGACCCCCATGTTGCCCATGGAGTCCCCTCTAAATGAGATGCAGAATACATCTTCCAATTACAAATAGCAAAGCTAAATCTGTGATCTATGGAATTTTAATACACATATTTGTTCGCTATAGGTTTATATGACTCTCGTTCGTGAAACAGAAGAAATAGATGGTGAAGTTTTGTATTTTGATGAGGGCCTATATGTTTGATCCATAAACTTATTCAAACATGAATATGTATTTTTTATTGTAGACTGAAGGGTAGGAGTATGTTGTGGCAGGGGCGGACCCAATGTGGAGGGGGGACTGATCCCCCCACTACTACAGGATGGCCTTGTTGTCCCGGGCGGTAACGGCCTTTAGTCCTGGTTACCGCGCCGGGACAACGATCCCGAGACTAAAGGTGAAACCTTCAGTCCCGAGTCATCGAGCCGGGACTAAAGAGGGACGTTTAGACCCGGTTGATGTTACCAACCGGGACTAAAGGCCCTCCAGCCGAGCAAACGTGGCCGCACCCTTTAGTCCCGGTTGGTAACCCCAACCGGGACTAAAGGTTCCTTTTCTTTTTCTTTTTTTTTTGTTTAATTTGTTTTCAGTTCAGTTACACATATTTGTTTAATATATAATATGTTTTTATGTATGTATTCTACGCTGCTAATATAAATACACGCACGCATATAATTACATCTAATTCTCATCTCGAGCATTATTATATCCGAATAAAGTATGAAACTATATATATTATAGATATATATGTATAT
The DNA here is from genome assembly GCF_019320115.1 of Miscanthus floridulus. NCBI lineage: Eukaryota > Viridiplantae > Streptophyta > Magnoliopsida > Poales > Poaceae > Miscanthus > Miscanthus floridulus. Next base: position 12,352,569 of record NC_089596.1, read on the forward strand.
ATACAACACTTTTATAATCTTGTTCTCGAAAATAACAATATCAATAAACATTTAATTTACATCATTTATTCCTTAGGATCAAAGTAGAACTCGCCGTTAGGATTTAGCACTTTTTCTAGAAGAAATCCTGCTATTGACTCTTGAACTGCTTTCAGATGGTCTTTTTGCATGACCCTTTGTTTTAACCATTCATTCTTGCATTTGAAATAAAAGGAAAAGTATTAATACATACATATATATATATATATATATATTCATTTAAAAATAAATAAAAAATTGATATATACATACTCTGAGGACATCTTCAGGAATTCTTCTTATGTGTGCAATGATAAATTCACAAACGTAGTATCCACACAAGTTATTACCTGGTTGCTGCCGCAAACACCACTGTACGAGAAGAAAATTATTCTCATCATCTCACACGTAAATTGAAGTACAATATAGTAATTAAACACATGGGGAAGTATATATAGTACAACTTACTGGTATTTCAACTACATTAAGTGGTGTCTTATAATCCTTACGGTGTTGCCAAATAAACTCTTTCCAAACCCTGTGCGACCAATAATGTACGATCGTTAATAAATTATGGCAAAGTCTATTCAATAATAGTTGTGCGTGAGAGATCGAAATTACCCCTGGATAATGTCTATCATATCTTGGTATAGTGTCCGCTCTTTTCTCAATAAGTCCAAGATTACTAACCGACTTGAGTTTAACTCAATGACAATAAGTATCCAGTGAAACCTGCATTGGTTTATACACACACGTACATGCATATAAGTTGTATTGATATTACATAAAATGTGTAGACTACATTATTATTAACACTTACTCAAAGTTGTACGGGAAAAGTATTGTTGTCTTGTCGTACTGCTTCACGAAGAACCTCATGATATTCTTCTGTTTTTCAGATACCCACTACTCCTTGACAATAATATCGGTTTTGAATACGATATAAGGATCAATGAAGCCAACACTGGTGTCTTGTATTCTTTGGAGCTCTGACATCTGGAATCTATATATAAATATAAGTTACATGTGAGGATAATTATATACACGTACGCATGGAAGTGAGTTTATTAAATAAAAGTACGAATTACTTACAAACAAAAGGAGCTAATGATTGATTTGTCCAGAGCGTCCATGTGGTATAGTTGATGCAATTCTTTGAAACTAATATGTAAGATGTCATCGCCACGGAAGTAATGATGGTCTCTAAATCTGACAAAGATCCACTCCTCACCCCTACCACACGCCTGCATGTATCACTTATTGAGCAAGTACATTTACGTACCCAATATATTCAGAGTCGCAGGGTTTTACAGACTTTTGCCAAATTTATAAGTCTTTCAGATATCAACTTCCAGGTTCTAGATTGGAGCTTTGCCCATCAATTGATCTAAGGTTAAACTAGTTAGTTCAAAAAAAACATTAAGGTCTTGAACCGACACTTCTCTAGAGTTGTCTGGTCGATAGACTTCTATATTAGAACCATATTCATTAGCAACAACAAGATTTTACATTGGTTGCTTCTGTTGTCCGAGCTGTGGGACATCCTTCCCTAATGCTCTTTTCCTTTTCTTATCTGCATCATGTGACTTCATGAGGGATCGGTCATAGTCTGATAGTGGCGGAGGCTTACGAAGTTTAAGCATCTTTTTCTTGTGAGCTTCGACCTTCTGCCTCAGTAGATCTCGTGGTATGTAAAAGTATGGCTTCTCCTTAAGCTTCGCTTGTCTCTGCTTTTGGATATCTATAAAAAAATCTTTCACTTTTTTGTCTTCTTCAGCTACTATTTGCTCATCAGTCTTTTTAGGAAGTATTTCTTGAGAAATAACTCTTTTTTCGGGGTCTTCTTTGCCGCCGGGACCTTAGACGTCTCTATAGTGCGTCGCTGTGGAGGGGGTGGGGCGGTGTTGGAGACCGGCGTGGAGGCGATGAGGCCGGTGTTGGAGACCGGTGTGGAGGCGTTGGAGATCATTATGGAGGTGGTGGGGCCGGTGTAGGAGTTGGAGATCGTTGTGGAGGCGATGGGGCCGGTGTAGGAGTTGGAGATCGCCGTAGGGATGAAGTCGTCTCGCCCCCCACGACGCTGTGATGAGATGGGGAATGAATGATTGGGCTAGACTGGGGGGAGACCCTGCTACAAAAACAAGTTGTGGGTCAATTATTTTTGAAGCCAATATAAAATTAATGGAAAATAATATTTCATTCACTTTCATTCGTACCTAGGGTGAGGTAGGGGAAGCGGTGGCGCCCCAGGAATGATGATGAAGCATTTGCGCATTGAATAAATGTCTTCTCTGCTTCTCCTAGTGTCTTCTCCCCATCACCGCCTTTAATGTCAAGAGGAACATTGTTGTAACCTTTGACCACTCTATCGACCGAGACGCTAGCATATCCAAGTTGAATAACTGACCCATGGATTCTTGGTGTCTTTGTTCGGTCTATTGGAGATATAACCTCGACAGCCACCATGATTGATGCATTATTACCATCTGGAATGTGTAGCTCACATGTTGTTAGAGACTCGGTAATGTCATCAACAGGGAAGCGCAACCCAACGTCATCTTGAATAACTGGCAGCTTCATGGAAGCACCACTGCTTTTTATCTGACCAACGGGGCTAATGGTGACTCCCGGCGTTGATTGCGATTGCATTTGACTCATTGCTAGCTGCACTTGCCTCGTGATCTCCTCCTGTATTCTTGTCTCAAGAGATTTTTCTCGTTCACGTGATTCAAGCAATGCTTGTCGTGACTCATTAACAAATTGCTCCAATACACGGATTCGATCTGCCTCCTCATCCTTCTTTCTCTGGTGGCTTCTGTAGGTGTCCTTGTCTGCTGGGAATGCTTGTAGCCATGGAACCGCCCTATAGCCTCTTGTTCGACCACCGTGTTTAGGATTCTCTAGGGCATATGTCAATTTATCCTTCTCTCTGTTGGGCTTGAAAACACCACTATCAGCTTCTTCCCTAGCATGAGCTAGTCTCTGTGTTGCTCTCTCAATTTTTTGGCCAAAAATTAGCTTGCCAGTGTCTGGGTCTAGGCTTCCCCCATGAGCGTAGAACCAATTCTTTGCGCGTTGAGGCCAGTTCTTCTCTATTGTTTCAGGTATGATTCCCTTGGCAGTAATCTCTGCTTCTAGGTTCTGCCACTTAGGAATAGCACTCCTATAACCACCTGATCCCATGCGATGATGATATTGCTTCTGTCGGGCATTCTGCTAATTCCTCATCACACGTTCTTCACTCTCTTGAGATGTCTTGTATTATACGAAGTCATCCCAATGGGACTCCAACTTGACAAACGCATTAGCATTGAAATCCGACGTTTCATTCTTCAAGATAAACTTTTTATACAATGTCTTCTTCCAACTCTGAAACAATGTTGCCATCTTCTTTATTGTCCAATCCCTCACTAGCTCCTTCAAAGCATCATCTGCTTGTAATGTGAAATGCTGAGTGATATCTCTCCAAGCTAGGTTCTTGTCACGATCAGATACAAAACTAACATTAGGAGCGGATATCTTCTACTTCCATTCACGAGCACTAACTAGGATCATATCCCTTACAATGAACCCACATTGATTGACATATGTCTGAGCATGTGGTCCCAATGGTTTATCGATGTCGGTGTCGAATTCTGATATTATGAAACGGCCCTCTAATGGCTTTTTTGGCCCTCGGACTTTCCTACTCTTGTCGGTGGTTGATGTAGATCCAGAGACCGGCTACATGAGTAGAAACACAACGATTAACAACAAATATACGTACGCATGCATCTATAAGAGATGATAGATAATCGAATATACCTCGCCAGTATTTTCTTGCGTGATAATTTGTTGATCTTCAACCACCAGGATATTTAGGATATCCTCATAATCAGCAAAGTACTGACTCATGTCATCTACATCCGTATTGGTGCCGGCATTGATAATATCCGCCATTATGTCATCATTCAAGTTATCATCCGGAGCAGCCATTTGTATCTTCAAGATAACACATAGATAGAATTACTATGGCACATAACATAAGTACATGTGATAACACATATAGAATTAGTAAATCCAATTAAATATAATAACACATAATATTTCATAAGGATAAACAATAATAAGGTATAGGCTTTGGAATCGAATCAAAAACACTTTCGATCCAAAAACATGGAAATAAGTACATGTATATATACACATAGAATGATACAATTTTCTCTCTCTCTCTCTCAACACATAGAAATAAGTGCATATGTATATATCTCTAGATATGCATGTGATAACACATAGAATGTCTCTCTAGATACAATTTTCTCTCTTTCTCAACACATGGAAATAATTAAGTATATGTATATATACACATAGAAATAATTAAGTACATATATATGTATACATATAGAATCTCTCTCTAGATATATGTGATATAGATAGAATTACTAATAAAATATCCAAGTGATATATAGATAGAATTACTAAAATAAAATATGAGATATAATTACTAATAAAATATGCATGTGTCAATTACTAAAACAAAATTAAATCTAACATATATATATAGAGATAGAATATAATTACTAAATCCAATTAAATAAAATAACACGCATATATCTAGATAGAATTAATTACTAAATCTAATTAAACCTAACATATATACATAGATAGAATTACTAAATCAAAATTAAATCTAACACATATAGAGAGAGATAGAATAATAATTACTAAATATATCAAAAACTATAATAAAAAACTATCTAAAAAAACTATCTAAATAAAATACTAATTAAATTTTAATACATTTAAATCTAATTAACTATATCAAAAACTATCTAAAAACTAACTAAAAATCTAAGAATAAACTACTAATTAAATTTTAATACATTTTAATCTAACATATATATCAAAAACTATCTAAAAAACTATATAAAAACTATCTAAAAATATGGCCGAGCTAGCTAGCAGGCTAGGGGCGGATGGCGGGCGTGCTGGCCGGCCACGGGGCCGAGCTGAGCCACGCGAGGACGACGTACGGCAGAGATGAGCTCGATGGCCACCGGGCGGGGCTCGACGACGAGGTCGGGCGAGGGTAGACGACGACGGCGGTGCGGCAGAGCTCGACGTGGCCGGGCGCGGCAGAGACGAGATCGACGTTGTAGATCGAAAAGTAGAAGATGAACAGAGAAACCATTCGATATATATAGGCCGGGACCCTTGAGTCCCGGCTGGTAACACCAACCGGGACTAAAGCTCCTTTAGTCCCGGCTGGTAAGCCGAACCGGGAATAAAGGAACAACCCTTTAGTCCTGGCTCGGCTTACCAGCCAGGACTAAAGGAGCTTTAGTCCCGGTTGGTGTTACCAGCCGGGACTAAAGGTATTTTTGGGCGGGCAATTCCGCCCACCCTTTAGTCCTGGTTCCAGGCCTGGGCCAGGACTGAAGGCCTGAAAATTTTGGCAGCCCGACAAAGTAATTGGAAAGGCCTGGGATTTTGATTTTGTTCTCCTTGTTTAATACTAGGTTAATCAATTAATTCTATAGCAACTTCAATACTTTGCAATATTTATTTTAAAAAATACTATTGATTAACTAATTATTTATTGTAAATAGGAAAATTTTGTAACCTAAAGTTTTTAATTTCTTTTATGAATATAGAATATAAATGTTACTAATACTAAGTATTTTGTTAATGCAAAAATATATTTGTAACTTAAAATTAATAAAACTAATATTATTCGGTAGGAAATTTATTATCACATTATCGTAACGTCAATGTTTCAATTTTTTCTCGGTTTTTTGACCAAAATGACAGAAAATTTTTGTTGAACCTATAAAAATAAAAGAAATATAGTATTTTTGTTCTACAACTTTTTCAAATGAAAAAATAGCCTATATAAGGATTGTAGATCTTGATGAGCTAAACAAACTTGGTATTCAAAACTTTTCAATTTGAGACAATCTAGGGTTCCGAAAACTAGTTTGTAGGCGTCGAAATTTAAAAATCACAAATTTGAACCATCCAAAATTTCTCAAATAGAAAGTTGACCAAAACAACAATTGTATTCAAAACTTTTCAGTTTGAAGTCATTTAGAGTTCATAATACTAGAGTCAAAGTGTTGTTTTTTCATTTGACCAAATTTGACTTGGTCAAACTTGCTCAAATGAGACACTAAATGACCTCAGATGAAAAAACTCTGAATATCAAGTTTGATCATCTCAGCAAGATCTACAATTGTTACATAGCTCATTTTCCCATTTGAGAAAGTTTTATCAAACACTAGTCATAAATTCTTGAATCTCATATAGACTTTCTAAAACTATGTCACACACTTGTGAAATTTGAAACATATATTAGACATATTACAATGTGAAGTTATAACATATTACATAATATCCGTCTCTAAAATATAATATATTAAACATACATCGTTGTATCATGCGGACACAACAGTGAATTTCTTCTTGACGTATGACCCTTGGTTATGATCTTGTCGTAACCATGGAGTGTCTTCATTATTTAACATGATGCTTGGATCTTTCTTCACTATAAAGGGTAGAATTCAGACATTTCTTTCATAATCTTCTAACATGTCTGACTTGTCTTCAATTCCTAGTATATTTATTTTCTCAGAAAGAACTATGTGGCGCTTTGGCTCATTGATCATTGAGTTGATGTCTTCGTTTTTTCCTCTCTTTGATTTTGTAGACATGTCTTTCACATAGAACACCTGACTCACATCGGCAGCAAGGACGAATGGTTCGTCTTTGTACCCAATATTGTTGAGGTCCACTGTTGTCATTCCATACTCTTTGTCGACTGTTACCCCTCCTCCGGTCAGCTTCACCCATTGGCACCGGAATAAAGGGACTTTAAAATTAGATGCGTAGTCTAGTTCCCATATATCTTCTATGCGGCCATAATATATTTGTATATTCCCATTTAGATCTGTGCCATCTATGCGAACACCACTATTTTTATTGGTGCTCCTTTTATCTTGGGCAACTGTGTAAAATGTATTCCCATTTATCTCGTACCCTTGGTACGTGAGGATATGCTATGATGGTTGCCTAGCCAATAAATACAGTTGCTCATCAATATTGTCATCGCCTTGACATTCTTTTCGCAACCAACCACTGAAACTTACATGTGCTGACGCCTAATCCAAGCTTCAGTCTTCCCGAGAAACTTAGATCGTAAGAACTCCTTATGTATCTCGATGTACGGATGCACCAATGACGAGTTCTGAAGAACTGTGTAGTGTGCTTTATTGAAATAATCGTCTTCCATGCCAATATATGTTTTCTTCCCTAAAGTTCCTTTACCACTGAGTCTCCCCTCGTGTCACGATTCGGGAACGCCAATCGGGGCAAGGTCAGGAATAAAGTCAACACAGAACTCAATGACCTCCTCTGTTCCATAGCCCTGGGCGATGCTTCCTTCAGGCTTAGAACGGACTTTCACATATTTCTTCAAGACTCCCATAAACCTCTCGAAGGGGAACATGTTATGTAAGAACACAGGTCCAAGAATACTAATCTCCTTCACCAAATGAACTAGGAGGTGTGTCATGATATTAAAGAAGGATGGAGAGAACACCAACTAAAAGCTGACAAGACATTGAACCACATCATTCTGTAGAGTAGCTAGTTCTACTGGATTGATTGCCTTCTGAGAAATTGCATTGAGGAATGCACATAGCTTCACGGTGGCTAGACGTACATGTGGAGGTAGAATTCCTCTTAAAGCAACTAGAAGCAATTGCGTCATAAGCACGTGGCAGTCGTAGGACTTTAAGTTTAGGAATTTCTTCTCTGACACATTTATTATACCCTTTATATTGGAGGAGAATCCCGATGGGACCTTGAAGCTGCTTAGATATTCGAACATGATGTCCCTCTCTTCTTTGCTAAGCGTGTAGCTAGCAGGACTTAAGTAATGACGTCCATCATCTGTCTTCTCTGGATGAAGGTTGTCTCGTTTTTTCATGCCCTGCAAGTCCTGGCGTGCTTCAAGTGAATCCTTTGGCTTCCCATACACACCCATGAATCCTAACAGGTTCACACAAAGATTCTTTGTCAGGTGCATCACGTCGATTGTGTTGCAGACCTCTAGGACTTGCCAATAGGATAGCTCCCAAAAGATGGACTTCTTCTTCCACATGGGTGCGTGTCCCTTAGCATCTTTGGGAATAGATTCGCTGCCTTGTCCCTTTCCAAATACTACTTTCACATCCTTGACCATTGTGAGTACATCTTCCCCGGTTCGATTATGAGGCTTCTTCCGGTGGTCTGGCTTACCTTTAAAATGCTTACCTTTCTTTCTTACTTGGTGATTCAAAGGAAGGAATCGACGATGGCCAAGGTACACGACCTTTCGACATCTTTTCAAATATATACTGTCAAGGTCATCAAAACAATGTGTGCATGCATTATATCCTTTGTTTGTCTGACCTGAAAGATTACTTAAAGCAGGCCAATTATTGATTGTTACGAACAACATTGCTTGTAGGTCAAAGTGTTCTTGTTTGTACTCATCCCAGACACGTACACCTTGTTTGTTCCATACAACTTTGCATGGTCTTTATTTCTAAACAAACGTTTTAAGCGTAGTATTATAGGAGCATACCACATAACCTTGGCAGAGATTTTCTTTCTAGGACATTGTTCACCCTCGACATCACTAGGATCATCACGCCTGATCTTATACCGCGCTGCTTTACATACCGGGCATTCATCCAAATTCTTGTATTCATTGCCATGGTAGAGGATGCAGTCATTAGGACATGCATGTATCTTCTGAATTTTTAAGCCCAAAGGGCAGACAACCTTTTTTGCTTCGTACGTAGTGGTGGGTAATTTATTTGGCTTTGGAAGCATCTTCTTTATGAGGTTTAATAAATTCCCAAATGCCTTGTCGGATACACCATTCTTTGCCTTCCACTATAGCAATTCTAGTGTTGTACCTAGCTTTTTTTGCCCCTCTTCGGCCATTGGGTATAGCAACTTCCTATGATCCTCAAGCATGCGCTCGAACTTAACTTTCTCTTTTTCACTTTCGCATTCTTGTTGTGCATCACAAATGGCATCGCCAAGAGCATCACCGAGATCATCTTCTGCCGCTACCTCTTCTTCATCTCCCCCCATTGTAGTATCATCAAAGGCACCATACTGAGCAATAATGTCATCAATGTCTAAATCTTCTCCTTCACCTTCTTCCATCATGACCCCGCTTTCTCCATGCTTAGTCCAACATATATAGTTTGACATGAAACCTGACTTAAGCAAATGTGAATAAAGACTCATTGAGCTTGAATATTCCTTTAAATTTTTACATATGGCACATGGACAGAACATGAAACCATCCTGCTTATTTGCCTCGGCCACACCTAAGAAATAGTTGCTTAAGGCAAATAAGCGGGATGGTTTCATGTGCCATCCATGTGCCATATGTAAGAATTTAAAGGAATATTTAAGCTCAATGAGTCTTCATTCACATTTGCTTAAGTCAGGTTTCATGTCAAACTATATATGTTGGACTAAGCATGGAGAAAGCGGGGTCATGATGGAAGAAGGTAAAGGAGAAAATTTAGACATTGATGACATTATTGCTCAGTATGGTGCCTTTGATGATACTACAATGGGGGGAGATGAAGAAGAGGTAGCGGCAGAAGATGATCTCGGTGATGCTCTTGGCGATGCCATTCGTGATGCACAACAAGAATGCGAAAGTGAAAAAGAGAAAGTTAAGTTCAAGCGCATGCTTGAGGATCATAGGAAGTTGCTATACCCAACGGCCGAAGAGGGGCAAAAAAAGTTGGGTACAACACTGGAATTGCTACAGTGGAAGACAAAGAATGGTGTATCCGACAAGGCATTTGGGAATTTATTGAACCTCATAAAGAAGATGCTTCCGAAGCCAAATGAATTGCCCACCACTACGTACGAAGCAAAAAAGGTTGTCTACCCTTTGGGATTAAAAATCCAGAAGATACATGCATGTCCTAATGACTGCATCCTCTACCATGGCAATGAATACGAGAATTTGGATGAATGCCCGATATGTAAAGCAGCGTGGTATAAGATCAGGCGCGATGATCCTAGTGACATCGAGGGTGAACAACGTCCTAGAAAGAAAATCCCTGCCAAGGTTATGTGGTATGCTCCTATAATACCACGCTTAAAACATTTGTTTAGAAATAAAGACCATGCAAAGTTATTACGGTGGCATAAAGAAGACCGTAAGGTAGACAATATGCTGAGACACCCAGCTGATGGGTCCTAGTGGAGAGCGATAGATAGGGAATTTCCAGAGTTTGCAAATGAGGCTAGAAACTTAAGGTTCGCCTTAAGTACAGATGGTATGAATCCTTTTGGGGAGCAGAGCACTAGTCATAGCACTTGGCCAGTTACTCTATGTATCTACAACCTTCCTCCATGGTTATGCATGAAGTAGAAGTTCATTATGATGTCGATCCTCATCCAAGGTCCGAGGCAACCTGGCAACGACATTGATGTCTATCTGAAGCCATTAGTTGAAGAACTTCTAGTTTGATGGAACAAACCAGGTGTACATGTATGGGATGAGTACAAACAAGAACACTTTGACCTACGAGCAATGTTGTTTGTAACCATCAATGATTGGCCTGCTTTATGTAATCTTTCAGGTCAAATAAACAAAGGATATAATGCATGCACATATTGTTTTGATGACCTTGACAGTATATATTTAAAAAGATGTCGAAAGGTCATGTACCTTGGCCATCGTCGATTCCTTCCTTTGAATCACCAAGTAAGAAAGAAAGGTAAGCATTTTAAAGGTAAGCCAGACCACCGGAAGAAGCCTCATAACCGAACCAGGGAAGATGTACTCGCAATGGTCAAGGATGTGAAAGTAGTATTTGGAAAGGGACAAGGCAGCGAATCTGTTCCCAAAGATGCTAAGGGACACGCACCCATGTGGAAGAAGAAGTCCATCTTTTGGGAGCTATCCTATTGGCAAGTCCTAGAGGTCCATAACGCAATCGACGTGATGCACCTAATAAAGAATCTTTATGTGAACCTGTTAGGATTCATGGGTGTGTACGGGAAGCCAAAGGATTCACTTGAAGCACGCCAGGGTTTGCAGGGCAAGAAAGAATGAGACAACCTTCATCTAGAGAAGACAGATGATGGATGTCATTACTTAAGTCCTGCTAGCTACACGCTTAGCAAAGAAGAGAGGGACAGCATGTTCGAATGTCTAAGCAGCATCAAGGTCCCATCGGGATTCTCCTCCAATATAAATGGTATAATAAATGTGCCAGAGAAGAAATTCCTAAACTTAAAGTCCCATGACTGCCACGTGCTTATGACGTAATTGCTTCCAGTTGCTTTAAGAGGAATTCTACCTCCACATGTACGTCTAGCCACCGTGAAGCTATGTGCATTTCTCAATGCAATTTCTTAGAAGGCAATCAATCTAGTGGAACTAGCTACTCTACAGAATAATGTGGTTCAATGTCTTGTTAGCTTTGAGTTGGTGTTCCCTCCATCCTTCTTTAATATCATGACACACCTCCTAGTTCATTTGGTGAAGGAGATTAGTATTCTTGGACCTATGTTCTTACATAACATGTTCCCTTCGAGAGGTTTATGGGAGTCTTGAAGAAATATGTGAAAGTCCGTTCTAAGCCTGAAGGAAGCATCGCCTAGGGCTATGGAACAGAGGAGGTCATTGAGTTATGTATTGACTTTATTCCTAACCTTGCCCCGATTGGCGTTCCCAAATCACGACACGAGGGGAGACTCAGTGGTAAAGGAACTTTAGGGAAGAAAACATATATTAGCATGGAAGATGATTATTTCAATAAAGCACACTACACAGTTCTTCAGAACTCGTCATTGATGCATTCATACATCGAGATACATAAGGAGTTCTTACAATCCAAGTTTCTAGAGAAGACTGAAGCTTGGATTAGGCATCAGCACATGGAAAGTTTCAGTGGTTGGTTGCGAAAAGAATGTTAAGGCGATGACAATATTGATGAGCAACTATATTTGTTGGCTAGGCAACCATCGTGGCATATCCTCACATACCAAGGGTACGAGATAAATGGGAATACATTTTACACAGTTGCCCAAGATAAAAGGAGCACTAATCAAAATAGTGGTGTTCGCATAGATGGCACAAATCCAAATGGGAATATATAAACATATTATGGCTGCATAGAAGATATATGAGAACTAGACTACATACCTAATTTTAAAGTCCCTTTGTTCTGATGCCAATGGGTAAAGCTGACCAGAGGAGGGGTAACAGTCGACAAAGAGTATGGAATGACAACAGTGGACCTCAACAATATTGGGTACAAAGACGAACCATTTGTCCTTGCTGCCGATGTGAGTCAGATATTCTATGTGAAAGACATGTCTACAAAATCAAAGAGAGAAAAAAACGAAGACATCAACTCAATGATCAATGAGTCAAAGCGCCACATAGTTCTTTCTGGGAAAATAAATATAGTGGAAATTGAAGACAAGTCAGACATGTTAGAAGATTATGAAAGAAATGTCCGAATTCCACCCTTCATAGTGAAGAAAGATTCAAGCATCATGTTAAATGATGAAGACACTCCATGGTTACGACAAGATCATAACCAAAGGTCATACGTCAATAAGAAATTCACTATTGTGCCCGCATGATACAACGATGCACTGTTGTGACATAGTTTTAGAAAGTCTATATGAGTTTCAAGAATTTATGACTAGTGTTTGATAAAACTTTCTCAAATGGGAAAATGAGCTATGTAACAATTGTAGATCTTGCTGAGATGATCAAACTTGGTATTCAGAGTTTTTTCATCTGAGGTCATTTAGTGTCTCATTTGAGCAAGTTTGACCAAGTCAAATTTGGTCAAATGAAAAAACAATACTTTGACTCTAGTATTATGGACTCTAAATGACTTCAAATTGAAATATTTTGAATACTAAGTTTGTTAAAATCATCAAGATATACAATTGTTGTATTGGTCAACTTTCCATTTGAGATAGTTTGGACAGTTCAAATTTGTGATTTTTAAATTTCTACGCCTACAAACTAGTTTTTGGAACACTAGATTGTCTCAAATTGAAAAGTTTTGAATACCAAGTTTGTTCAGCTCATCAAGATATACAATCCTTATATAGTCCATTTTTTCAGTTGAGAAAGTTTGAACAAAATGTAGTTCAAATTTCATAAGTGTGTGACATACTTTTAGAAAGTCTATATGAGATTCAAGAATTTATGACTAGTGTTTGATAAAACTTTCTCAAATGGGAAAATGAGCTATGTAACAATTGTAGATCTTGCTGAGATAATCAAATTTGATATTCAGAGTTTTTTTCATCTGAGGTCATTTAGTGTCTCATTTGAGCAAGTTTGAGCAAGTTAAATTTGGTCAAATAAAAAACTAACACTTTGACTCTAGTATTATGGACTCTAAATGACTTCAAATTGAAAAGTTTTGAATACCAAGTTTGTTAAACTCATCAAGATCTACAATTGTTGTTTTGGTCAACTTTCCATTTGAGATAGCTTGGATGGTTCAAATTTGTGATTTTTAAATTTTTATGCCTACAAACTAGTTTTCGGAACACTAGATTGTCTCAAATTGAAAAGTTTTGAATACCAAGTTTGTTCAGCTCATCAAGATATACAATTATTGTTTTGGTCAACTTTCCATTTGAGAAAGTTTAGATGGTTCAAATTTATGATTTTTAAATTTCGACGCCTACAAGTTTTCGCAACCCTAGATTGTCTCAAATTGAAAAGTTTTGAATATTAAGTTTGTTCAACTCATCAAGATCTACAATCCTTATATAGGCCATTTTTTTATTTGAAAAAGTTGTAGAACAAAAATACTATATTTTTTTATTTTTATAGGTTCAACAAAAATTTCCTGTCATTTTGGTCAAAAAACCAAGAAAAAATTGAAACATTGACGTTACGATAATGTGATAATAAATTTCCTACCGAATAATATTAGTTTTATTAATTTTAAGTTACAAATATATTTTTGCATTAACAAAATACTTAGTATTAGTAACATTTATATTCTATATTCATAAAAGAAATTAAAAACTTTAGGTTACAAAATTTTCCTATTTACAATAAATAATTAGTTAATCAATAGTATTTTTAAAATAAATATTGCAAAGTATTGAAGTTGCTATAGAATTAATTAGTATTAAACAAGGAGAACAAAATCAAAATCTCAGGCCTTTCCAATTACTCTGGCGGGCTGCCAAAATTTTCAGGCCTTCAGTCCCGGCCCAGGCCAGGAACCGGGACTAAAGGGTGGGCGGAATTGCTCGCCCAAAAATATCTTTAGTCCCGGCTGGTAAGCCGAGCCGGGACTAAAGGTTGGACCTTGGATCTTTAGTCCCGGTTGGTGTTACCAGCCGGGACTAAAGGATGTTTAGTTCCGGTTGGTGTTACCAGCCGGGACTAAAGGGTCCCAGCCTATATATATATCGAACGGTTCTTCTGTTCATCTTCTACTTTTCGATCTACAACGTCGATCTTGTCTCTACCGCGCCCGGCCGCGTCGAGCTCTACCGCACCGCGGTCGTACGTTGTCTACCCCCGCCCGGCCTCATCGTCGAGCCCCGCCCGGTGGCCGTCGAGCTCGTCTCCGCCGTACGTCGTCCTCGCGCGGCTTAGCTCGGCCCCGTGGCCGGCCAGCATGCCCGCCATCCGCCCGCCAGCTAGCTATAGCTCGGCCATATTTTTTTAGATAGTTTTTTAGATAGTTTTTTAGTTAGTTTTTTAGATAGTTTTTTATATATGTTAATTAGATTTAAATGTATTAAAATTTAATTAGTACTTTATTTAGATAGTTTTTTAGATAGTTTTTATTATAGTTTTTGATATATTTAGTAACTATTATTTTTCCTCTCTATATATATGTGTTAGATTTAATTTTGATTTAGTAATTCTATCTATGTATATATGTTAGGTTTAATTAGATTTAGTAATTAATTCTATCTAGATATATGTGTGTTATTTTATTTAATTGGATTTAGTAATTATATTCTATCTCTATATATATATATGTTAGATTTAATTTTGTTTTAGTAATTGACACATGCATATTTTATTAGTAATTCTATCTCATATTTTATTTTAGTAATTCTATCTATATATCACTTGGATATTGTACTTATGTTATGTGCCATAGTAATTCTATCTATGTCTTGAAGATACAAATGGCTGCTCCGGATGATAACTTGAATGATGACATAATGACGGATATTATCAACGTCAGCACCAATATGGATGTAGATGACACGAGTCAGTACTTTGCTGATTATGAGGATATCCTGAATATCCCGGTGGTTGAAGATCAACAAATTATCGTGTAAAAAAATACTGGCGAGGTATATTCGATTATCTATCATCTCTTATAGATGCATGCGTACGTATATTTGTTGTTAATCGTTGTGTTTCTACTCATGTATCCGGTCTCTGGATCTACATCAACCACCGACAAGAGTAGGAAAGTCCGAGGGCCAAAAAGTCATTAGAGGGCCGTTTCATAATATCAGAATTCGACACCGACACCGGTAAACCATTGGGACCACATGCACAGACATATGTCAATCAATGTGGGCTCATTGTAAGGGATAGGATCCCAGTTAGTGCTCGTGAATGGAAGCAGAAGATATTCGCTCCTAATGTTAGTTTTGTATCTGATCGTGACAAGAACCTAGCTTGGAGAGATATCACTCAGCATTTCACATTACAAGCAGACGATGCTTTGAAGGAGCTAGTGAGGGATTGGACAATGAAAAAGATGGCAACATTGTTCCAGAGTTGGAAGAAGACATTGTATAAAAAGTTTATCTTGAAGAATGAAACGCCGGATTTCAATGCTAAGGCGTTTGTCAAGTTGGAGTCCCATTGGGATGACTTCGTACAATACAAGACATCTCAAGAGAATGAGGAACGTGTGATGAGGAATCAGCAGAATGCCCGACAGAAGCAATACCATCTCGCATGGGATCAGGTGGTTATAGGAGTGCTATTCCCAAGTGGCAGAACCTAGAAGCAGAGATTACTGCCAATGGAATCATACCTGAAACAATAGAGAAGAACTGGCCTCAACGCGCGAAGAATTGGTTCTACGCTCATGGGGGAAGCCTAGATCCAGACACTGGCAAGCTAATTTTTGGCCAAAAAATTGAGAGAGCAACACAGAGACTAGCTTGTGCTAGGGAAGAAGCTGATAGTGGTATTTTTAAGCCTAACAGAGAGAAGGATGAATTGACATATGCCCTAGAGAATCCCGAACACGGTGGTCGAACAAGAGGCTATGGGGCGGTTCTGTGGCTACAAGCATTCCCAGCAGATAAGGATACCTACAGAAGCTGCCAGAGAAAGAAGGATGATGAGGCAGACCAAATCCATGTATTGGAGCAATTTGTTAATGAGTCACGACAAGCATTGCTTGAATCACGTGAACGACAAAAATCTCTTGAGGCAAGAATGCAGGAGGAGATCAAGAGGCAAATGCAGCTAGCAATGAGTCAAATGCAATCGCAATCAACGCCGGGAGTCACCATTAGCCCCGTTGGTCAGATGAAAAGCAGTTGTGCTTCCACGGAGCTGCCAGTTATTCAAGGTGACGCTAGGTTGCGCTTCCCTGTTGATGACATTAACGAGCCTCTAACAACATGTGAGCTGCACATTCCAGATGGTAATAATGCATCAATCATGGTGGCTGTCGGGGTTGTATCTCCAATAGATTGAACGAAGACACCAAGAATCCATGGGTCAGTTATTCAACCTAGATATACTAGTGTCTCGGTCGATAGAGTGCTCAAAGGTTATAGCAATGTTCCTCTTGACATTGAAGGCGGTGATGGGGAGAAGACACTAGGAGAAGCAGAGAAGACATTTATTCAATGGTGCAAACGCTTCATCATCATTCCTGGGGCGCCACCGCTTCTCCTACATCACCCTAGGTATGAATGAAAGTGAATGAAATATTATTTTCCATTAATTTTATATTGGCTTCAAAAATAATTGACCCACAACTTATTTTTATAGCAGGGTCTCCCCCCAGCCTAGCCCAATCTTTCATTCCCCATCTCATCACAGCGTCGCAGAGGGCGAGACGACTTCATCCCCACGGCGATCTCCAACTCCTACACCGGCCCCATCGCCTCCACAACTATCTCTAACTCCTACATCGGCCCCACCGCCTCCACAACGATCTCCAACGCCTCCACGCCGGACTCCAACACCGGCCTCATCGCCTCCACGCCGGTCTCCAACACCGCCCCACCGCCTCCACTGCAACGCACTACAAAGACGTCTAAGGTCCCGGTGGCAAAGAAGACCCCGAAAAAAAGAGTTATTTCTTGAGAAATACTTCCTGAAAAGACTGATGAGCAAATAGTAGCTAAAGAAGACAAAAAAGTGAAAGATTTTTTTATAGATATCCAAAAGCAGAGACAAGCGAAGCTTAAGGAGAAGTCGTACTTTTACATACCACGAGATCAGCTGAGGCAGAAGGTCGAAGCTCATAAGAAAAAGATGCTTGAAGTTCGTAAGCCTCCGCCACTATCAGACTATGACCGCTCCCTCGTGAAGTCACATGATGCACATAAGAAAAGGAAAAGAGCATTAGGGAAGGATGTCCTACAGCTCGGACAATAGAAGCAACCAATGCAAAATCTTGTTGTTGCTAATGAATATGGTTCCAACATAGAAGTCTATCGACTAGACAACTCTGGAGAAGTGTTGGTTCAAGACCTTAATGCTTTTTTTGAACTAACTGGTTTAACCTTGGATCAATTGACGAGCAAAGCTCTAATCCAGAACCTAGAAGTTGATACCTGGAAGACTTATAAATTTGGCAAAAGTCTGTACAACCCTGCGGCTCTGAATGAATTGGGTACGCAAATATACTTGCTAAACAAGTGGTACATGCAAGCATATGGCAGGGGTGAGCAGTGGATCTTTGTCAGATTTAGAGACCATCATTACTTCCGTGGCGATGACATCTTACATATTAGTTTCGAAGAATTGCATCAACTATACCACTTGGACGTTCTGGACAAATCAATCATTAGCTCCTTTTGTTTGTAAGTGATTCTTACTTTTATTTAATAAACTCACTTCCATGCGTACGTGTATATAATTATCCTCACATGTAACTTATATTTATATACAGATTTCAGATGTCAGTGCTCCAAAGAATACAAGACACCAGTGTTGGCTTCATTGATCCTTATATCGTATTCAAAACCGATATTATTGTCAAGGAGCACTAGGTATCTGAAGCACAGACGAATATCATGAAGTTCTTCGTGAAGCAGCACAACAAGACAACAATACTTTTCCCGTACAACTTTGAGTAAGTGTTAATAATAATGTAGTCTACACATTTTATGTAATATCAATACAACTTATATGCATGTACGTGTGTGTATAAACCAATGCAGGTTTCACTGGATACTCATTGTCATTGAGTTAAACTCAAGTCGGTTAGTAATCTTGGACTTATTGAGAAAAGAGCGGGCACTATACCAAGATATGATAGACATTATCCAGGGATAATTTTGATCTCTCGCGCACAACTATTATTGAATAGACTTTGCCATAATTTATTAACGATCGTACATTATTGGTCGCACAGGGTTTGGAAAGAGTTTATTCGGCAACACCGCAAGGATTGCAAGGCACCACTTAATGTAGTTGAAATACTAGTAAGTTGTACTATATATACTTCCCCACGTGTTTAATTACTATATCGTACTTCAATTTACGTGTGAGATGATGAGAATAATCTTCTTCTCGTACAGTGGTGTTTGCGGCAGTAACCAGGTAATAACTTGTGTGGATACTACGTTTGTGAATTTATCACCGCACACATAAGAAGAACTCCTGAAGATGTCCTCAGAGTACGTATATATCAATTTTTTATTTATTTTTAAATGAATATATATATATATATATGTATTAATACTTTTCCTTTTATTTCAAATGCAAGACTGAATGGTTGAAACGAAGGGTCATGCAAAAAGACCATATGAAAGCAGTTCAAGAGTCAATAGCAGGATATCTTTTAGAAAAAGTGCTAAATCCCAACGGCGAGTTCTACTTTGATCCTAAGGAACTAATGATGTAAATTAAATGTTTATTGATATCGTTATTTTCGAGAACAAGATTATGAAAGTGTTGTATATATACATATATATATATCTATAATATATATAGTTTCATACTTTATTCGAATATAATAATGCTCGAGATGGGAATTAGATGTAATTATATGCGTGCGTGTATTTATATTAGCAGCGTAGAATACGTACATAAAAATATATTATATATTAAACAAATATGTGTAACTGAACTGAAAACAAATTAAACAAAAAAAAAAGAAAAAGAACCAATCGAGACTAAAGGGTGCGGCCACGTTTGCTCGGTTGGAGGGCCTTTAGTCCCGGTTGGTAACACCAACCGGGACTAAATGTCCCTCTTTAGTCTCGGCTCAATGATCCGGGACTAAAGGTTCCACCTTTAGTCCCGGGATCGTTGTCCCGGCGCGGTAACCAGGACTAAAGACCGTTACCGCTCGGGACGTATGGGCCTCCCAGTCCACAATTTGGCGCGGTTTGTTTCATCGCGTGCGGTTTTCCTTTGCCCCTGGCCACCCTTGTAGCCTTTGGCTAGTCCGGGTCACGCCTGGTTGCGGCCGTTGGATGGCTAGCTGAAGCTGACAGGGCCTTGGCAGTGGCAGTGGCAGTGGATGGAGCCAGGCATCAATGCCGATCCCGAGAAGAGAAGAAGAGAGGCCGCACAAGAAAAGATGATGTAGCACATTTTTCGATTTTGAAAACCGACCGGACCTCGGGATTTTTTAGTATATAACTATATACGTGGTTTTTCTTTATAATACCTTTTGGCCTATTGGAAAATATTGTTTTCGGCTCTCAGTATTTTTGTAATCATTGGAAATACTCTTAGAATATTAGTGTTGTCATTGCCTTTTAAGAGGGATCAAGGTATATATTAATTTTCCCTTTACTTAAATTCAGTTCAGGTATTGTTCCCCAAAAAAAATCAGTTCAGGTATATTTTTGGCAACAGCGGCATGTCCACTGGTAGGAAAGTACGTGCACAGTATGTGGTTACCCTGTAAGTCTCAAGTCTCAATATATGTCGTTCAAGTCCAAACTGTGTTGCATATGCATATTAGAAACACCTCACATTATTATTAATTAATATACTAAGTTCGTGATTTCTTTTTTTTTTCTCAGCAATCTGCTGCAGACATATTCATTTGATTATTTGAGCTATCTAGCTTACTCCTGTTTGCCTGCCGCTGCTGGCTCCGGCGCGTCGATCGGGTCTCTGTGGATCGGCGGGAAACACCACGACGCTGGATGCTCCGACGCAGCCGCCGCCTCCTGCTCCGTGACCAGCAGCAGCGGTGGCGGTGGCGGCGGAGACGGGTCGTTGGGGCTGTGGCCCGGTCCCCTGGGAACCTTCCTCAGCACCGAGAACTCGTCTTCCGCGGCGGCGCTCGGTGGCGGAGGAGGGTGGCTGATCACTGGGCGGCCGTGCCCAGACGGCGGACGCAGGTTTATGTGGCTCGTCGTCACCGGCAAATGGCGCGCCGCCTGCTCCGTGGCCGGCACGAGCGAGAGCTTCGAAGCAGTCGCCGCCGATCGCGGCGGCGGCGGAGACGGGTCGTTGGGGCTGTGGCCAGGTCCCCTGGGAACCTTCCTCAGCACCGAGAACTCGTCGTCCACGGCGCTATGTGGCGGAGGGGGGTGGCTGATCACTGGGGGGCGGAGGACGGGCGGGGCCGGCCGAACCAAGTTTATCAAGCTCCGGTGGCTCGTCGTCACCGGCAAATGGCGCACCGCCAGCGCCGTGGGCGGCCTGATCAGCATCACCAGTGCAAGGAGCACCACCACCTCCGCTGCCGTTGCGGCCGCCGGTGACGCGACATTCTTGGTCGCCGCCATAGCAATTGGTTGGCTGTTGTCTAGTACGGCACGAGCACTACTACCACTGCAGCACTAGTCCCTTCTGCTGTGAGCATCGTAGCTAATCTTGCATCGATATTTGTAGGGCATCGATCGCCTCTGCATGCAGTGCCAGTGAATGGCAGATTTGGTCGTCACTGACACGATTCGCTGTGGCCGCGATCGAGCTAATTATTTGTCGTTATTGCTATGGTTTGCATGCTTACTAATATTATCACAGCATACGAATAGCGACTTGTTAGTTTCTAGACACGTACATTCCCGTAAACACGGCAGTATTGGTGCATAGCATATGGATGTTTATTTTGACAGAGGTGAACTTATTTATCTCTACATCTTTATGGGGATATAATTTTCTGGCGTTGGATATCAAATACGACTTTTGGACTCAAGAGGTCTTTAAGGGCACATTTAGATCCGTTAGCACTAAAAATTATCCAGCTAATAGCTGCTAATTTTTAGCAGGGGGCTGTTTGAATCCACTTGCTAATAGGTAATTGGATAATGAGTTACGTTGAAGATGCATATGAACTATAGCATACGCTAGCAACAATTCCAAACCTGCTAATGAAACTAATAGTTAGCAGCCCTCCGGCTACTAATGAGCAGGTTTATTAGCAGGTCTATTTGGATCAATCCACTAGTAATAATTTTAGCTGCTAATTTTTAGTACTAATGGATCCAAACAAGTCCTAAATTAAAAATGTCCCATCACTACCCTGACCAAGTACTTTAAAAAATGCAATGGCATGGAAATGCTTGTAAATCCTTAGGGGATGTTTGGATCACCTAAACTAAACTTTAGATGTGGTTTTGGATTCCAAATAGAAGGATTAAGTATGAACTAATCATAGACTAATAAGAACTAATAGAGGCTAACTGATGTCTAGAACTCATTAATTTTTTTTTATTACTCCATGTTTAGTCTTCCAGAGATCCAAACACGCCCTTAATAGAGTTTTGCTTCTCAGTAGTATAGCCGGCCATGCAGATGGTACGCCTTGTATCTTCCCAAGTCACATACATCTCTTTTCTCAGGTAGCATGTTCGGGTTCCCCACTTGGACAACTCATTAAAGTTGACTTATCACTGTAAATTCTCCCTTGCCCTCTTACAGTGTTCATCACACATTTAGCAGAATGCTACATGCTAAACAGACTATAGGACGTTCGGTTCCTAACTAAGGACGTGCTGAAGTAATCCGGTGGTTATGCTTCGGCTCTGATCTTCATAATCAATTCCGTAGCCTTCCTGCAGAAACCAAATGAATGAAACACAATGTCAACTACTCATCAACCGTAATCACAGCACCAGTCAACCATGGTAGCTAGAATGGCATAAATAAATATTCAGGAAAAAAAACGTTGTTCAAATTCGCCAGCTTGGGTTTGCTGATCTGAGCAACTGCTTGTGATTATCATGACGAGTACTTCGTCAAGATACTAGTACCATTTTTTTAAAGAGACACTCAAAAGAGTAAAAAATAGATTTTACCGTAGCTCTCTTTAGATCTCGTCATTCCCAGGATCCAATCTTTGAGCATCTAGGAGAGCGTCACAAGCTTGCTTGTAATCCTGGACGTAGCACATCCATTCAAGCACAAGAAACATAACAATGTTCAGGTAATTGTAGGGTAAATATGCAGAATAGAGAGCTAGATGTGTATCTCACTTTGAGTAGCATGTGAGCTGCAGCCTGACGATAGCAAGCTTTTGCCCAGTCAGGTCGCATCATCCTGCACTGATAAGCATCCGAGAGAGCACCTTCGCCATCACCCATTAGCAGCTTGCAGAGGCTCCTGTTTGAATATAGCATTGCATCTGGTGCGCGATCTATCATCTGTGGTAAAAGATGGCAGATTATAGGACAAGGTTTATACCAAGCTTAAATTGATAACAAGAAAAGGTATATTTTATCAGTTGTGCAGACTATATTTAACAGTTGCGTAAACTAGATTTTGATAGTTGCATCTAGAGTATAGACTTTGAACATGAAAATAGATAAGTAGCCTGTCTACAGACTTCGTGGGCTGACGATTCATTCTGTGGCGTAGTATGTTGCTGCCCTTTATAGAGATGAACAAAGTTTGAAGTAATGTCATTAGTACCTAATCCAAGCATGTGGGAGAGCAATCTCATAATGCAAGCATGTGGGAGAGGACAATCTTCTAGTTCAAGCATACAGGAGAGAGCAATATGTCATTCCCAATTGGCCACCTAAAATCTACATGGACTACATGTTCGAACTGGATTCCATTCTATTTAAAAGAGTTTAGAGTGTGTACTTCAAGGCATTCTTCATTAGTTAACGGCTTGATTGGTACAGATTTTAGTTTCCCCACTATAAAAACTACTCGTTACTGCACCGAAACACATAATAACTGCACTGAGCTCAGCATCAACAGACTAGCTCATGGTTTTTTTTTTACCAGGGGGGGAGATGTCCCCCTGATTTTGTCTTAAGAAGATGGTGCCGTGACTCGAACCCGGGCTGGCTCAGCCAACCGCTTCTTTGGCGTGTTGTGCTGACCAGTTGCACCATGAGAGTGTTGGCAGCTCATGGTTCAAGTACTAGAGTAAGTCAGCATGTGACTTTGTCATCGGGTGTTCAGGATTGTTTCGTGTGCACGGCTGGATGCAATCGTACTTCCAGTGCTATTTATCATCGGCAGCCTACTGTGCCTTCTTTCATGGGCTCATGGGCTGATGGCCATAATGCAATTTATAGTATCATTGTCTCAGTTTCATATGCAATTTGTCTAGGTATTTTGTGTTCCATGTAAGAGGTTATCAATCCCTTAGGTTGCCCTAAACATTCTGAACTTATCATAATGAAAAACATGTTCATGTGGGGGGGAGGGGGCAATTCAGCATCAACTTTTCTAATAACTTACCAAAACACTGTGAGCAGCAATAACATTTTCCAGTTGGTGCCTTTTTTAACAAAATGGGACAATCTTTAACCATTCCAGATATTGTGCAAAGACTTACCAAACTATAAGATTTCGATGCCAACTCATAATCCTTCCTCTTGAATGCCACACTTGCCTGTGATTTGAGGAAAGCTTTTCTTCCTTCAATCTGCTGTTCATTGTAAACAATCAAACAACAAAAGTTAAATGCTACCCTGATTGAACATTTGAATCCTAGAGTGAAATTTGTCTATGATGAT
Source organism: Miscanthus floridulus (assembly GCF_019320115.1). Classification (NCBI taxonomy): domain Eukaryota; kingdom Viridiplantae; phylum Streptophyta; class Magnoliopsida; order Poales; family Poaceae; genus Miscanthus; species Miscanthus floridulus. Next base: position 12,376,758 of record NC_089596.1, read on the forward strand.
TTCCAAAAGCAAAGAAACTTAAACATCTTTATCTCTAAAATCTGCATTTATTGGGACCTAGATGGCTTGCTCTTTCATATGCTTAATATGCAGAAATGCAAGTGTATATGCTTATACACTTAGAGCTCTTAGCCTGCAATCTTCAGCAGCCACAGAGACACAATATGTGTATCAGAAATGGGGAGAACTTTTGGTAATGCAGATGAGTGTTCAAGTTCCTGTCCATAATAAATTGACATATGGGAAGAATGTGTAATATAGTCAGTAGTTTTATTTTTTTCTCGAACGATGCAGAAGAACTGCATGTCATTTCTTTAAGAAGAGAAAGAAAAACAAGGAGAGGCCAGAGGCCAGCTCCCACCAAAGTTCAATTACAAACACACCACTTACCAAAAAAAAAACTCAAATTCGAGTTTTATTTATTAATGAGGGGTTCTATTTGTACATAAACTTGAAAGGCAAGGTCTTAGAAGGAACTATACTCGAACATTAAGAGATTCAAAGGGAACGATTCATGATTAAAGGTCCAAAAAGTAACCTCAAACTAGGAATAAAAGGGTATCTATAGATTATTGTATGAAAAGAGCATTACAGCTATAAGTACCATACCAATGGCTTTGCGTTTTCAAATATTGCATACGAGATTACTCAATCAATACTCCAGTTTGGAACATTAGGGATTGGCAAAGTCAAGGGAAACAGCATATCAACTTCTTCTCTACAATCATTTATTGCAGCAAGCTCTATTGGCAACCTACCCAACTGCAACAGGAGGAGAGGATTGTCATTTCTGCGAAAATTAATGGCAAATTCAACAAGTAACCCAAATGGTGTGTGGAATCATTTAAAGAACCAAGATACAGGGAATTTTGGAACAAGATGTTTCAAGAAGGATTTAACCCAGCAGATATATACTCTCAATTTGATATATAGAAAATAAAACATGCAAACATACATGCCTGGTATCCCATGGCATCCACTACAATGTGTGGTGCAGTTAAAAATACACTATTAACAACTGGTGCATAGATGAATACAAGAGATGTATTAGACAAGAGTAAAGACCAAATGAATAACAAGAATTTCTAGTTCTATCCTATTTTACATGTCTCCATTCTCCATCAGTTATACAAAGAAGTAGCCACATCATGAGCATTCTTTGATAACTCTAATGATATAAAGTAAGGATAGCATAATCAGGAGGACATTTAGAAATGTAAAATATAAAATTTACATCATCTGGAATGTTAGGGTCTGCTCCAGCCTTCAACAATAATCGGATGGAGTTGGTATGACCTCCCTTTTCTGTAGCGATCGACAGAGGAGATGTAATAGTACCTTTTTCCATTAACATCAGCACCAGCCTGTAAAAAGCATTGTACAACAGTAAAGTAAAATTGGCACAGATGGTTTGAGTAAGCAAAATATCCACACAACAGTAGTTGAAGAAACAAAGTCAAGAAAGATACTAGCCTTGATGAGTAGCTTCATGCACTTCAATGAACGGTTTACAAGAGCTCCCATCAGTGGAGTGCCAACGCCACTGAATATGCAGTTGGGCTGAAAGAAGACTATGAGCATTTCTCCTTTGTCTCTTGAGTAACAAGGAAACCCAAAATCTATAGTCATGTCATCTAATCACAAGAGGAACAACAGAGATAAATCAGTTCTACCACTGTGCTTCTAATGCATGTAACAGTCATATGATGGCAGCTCTGGAAAGATGAAGGGTCCAATTTTCATTGGATAGAACATACACAATGAGTGAAGGGGTAGAATTATATATAGTGTTCCTAGTTGATCATCTCACCTTATTGCCTAGTTTGCCAAACAAGTACTAAATAACATGCATGTTTAAGTGTTTAAAATATATTTTAAGACGCTAATAATATATAAGAAACAGAAAGGGACCACATACATTTGCATGGTGATCCAATAAAATCTTCACAGTCTTATCCTGCCCGGCCGCGGAAGCATGATGTAGTGGTGTCCCATAGCCAAAAATATTTGTCGACGGGTATTCCTTTAGAAAGCAAGAACTCTGTTACATTACAGGATCCTGCAGTGTGCAAAACAATCCCATAAATCATGAGAACAGAATAAACAGAGTAGATAGTAATAAACATGACAGTGGCTGTGAGTAATGACAAAATTGCAGCACTACACGCATGCACAGTATGGTTCAGTGAACCAACCAATTTTTGCCAGTAGTAACATAACAAAAACAAACAACTAGCAATTAGCTAGCCACATGAAAGATGAAACCATCAGATTTCAAGTCGAAAGAACTTCTATAATTCTATTGCAGTTCAACTGTTCCCTGCACACTAACATACTTAATAAAACAAAACAGAACTGGTATGTGCATATGTAGCGGAGAGGAACCTGTGGACGCAGCATGGTGTAGAGCAGTCCATCCTTGGTCATCTGATTTCATTAGTTCACCACCATGACCAAGTAAATACTTCACAGTTGAAACATCATCAGATTGAGCAGAAGCCATAATCGGTGTCAGACCTGCAACGAAAAGCATAAAAGCACATTTTACATATCTCATACAGCCAAGTGACGAAAGTAATACATGACAGGCGGCTCAGAAGGGTTGAAGAGTTAGTGAAGGACCTTTATATCCAGTGATATTAGGATCACCCCCAAGTTCCTCGACCAGGTACTTGCAAACGTCCAGATGTCCTTGGCATGCTGCGCAGTGCAGCACCCCAAAACCATGTTTTTCAGTAATAGAAAACACTGCTGCTCGGTTGGCAATCCCTATGCCAAGGGTCTTTATGATACCTTTTGCCCAAAGCATATGCAAGAATAAATCACCAGTAAGGAAGCAAATAAGCAACATATAATGGCCAGCCAAAAGCTCACTAATGCGAATGTAACTAAGCAAGATGCAGCAAGCACGCAACATTCGGCAAGACACAGATATTGCGAAGACCTGTGTGGTATATTTGGCAATGCACACATATTTCAAAGACCTATGTGGTAAAAATAAAAGGAATACTTCTCGGTTGCCAATTCCAATGCCAAGAGTCTTTATGGTGCCGTTTGCCCAAAGCAAATGCAAAAAAGTAAATAAATAAATAAAATCACTAACGTGAAGATAACAGAGCAAGATGCAGCAAGCACAGGGCATTCTGCAAGACGCATATGCAAAGGCTTCTGTTTAGACTAGAGTACTTGAGAAGGCGCAAATTGAAGAGGCTGGAACTGGAACATAATTGTGGAAATGGTGCATCCCATACTGGTCAAGGATTAGAGTTAAGACCAATGAACTAAGGGTGCAATATAATGTTGCATCCACTAGGCAACAGAGTAATTTGTCATTTACTACACCACTAATCCAAAGGCCACTTTTAAGTCATGAGCGTTGTAAAACTCAAATTTCTACCTTAATACAGTGATATGCAACGAGAAAAAAAAAGTCATGATAAGATCGGAGCAGACACATACAGCTAGCATAATAACATTTAAAAAGAACTCCAAAGACACGAGGTGATGAAATAGTGTGGATAGGTGCATCAGCAGTCACTAATTGCAGATCAACCCCAAAGACGGAGGCGAAGTTTTACATGTGACAAGCCAACACCAAATTGAACTGGACTCGCTAGCTAGGGTAATCTGATTCCGCATGGGAGCACGCAAGGGCCCAACAAACTTTGCAATCGGTCGATACACGGTGATGAGAGAATACGGTGGGCTAGTGGGTACCTTTGACGCGGGGGAGGTCCCCCTCCATGGCGGCCTTGAGGAGAGAGGTTTCCTCTGCACATACAAACGTAGACACTGAGCGCGCGATCGGGAATGTGAGCAACTGACAACGTCATCGGAAACGCGCGCGGGCGCCCCTCTCGAGATGAGTAGGCAGCAGGAGCGGTGGAAATGGAAGTGCGGGAGGGAAGCGAGGGTGGAGGAGGACGTACTGTTGCCGTCGACGGAGGAGCGGCAGTGGATGCAGGGCGCCGCCATGGCTCCGACTCCGCTCGGCTCGGCGGTCTCGTCACGCTCCCCCGACCCTCTCGCCTGATCGATCGCCTGGCGTGCGGCAGGCTGCCTTGTCTCTCTCGCCTCGTCGCGGGGATGGAGGGCGACAATCTCTCCCCTTCCGGCGGAAGGAGACGCGGGTGGCCCACCGACGGCTGACGGGTGTGACCGGGCCGGGGTATGGTGCGCTGGTGCGGAAGAGACGGGAGAGGCCGTGTGGAGATGGAGAAGGGCTGGGGGCATTTGCGGCCTATAACATAACAAGGCCGGGCCTCGAAGAGGCAGCCAAGCTCAATCCAAACACGAAACACAAGTTAGTCCCTTTTGTTCTTCTCACAAATTAAGAGTACGTCTATCAACAATCATGTATTTTATGTAGTTTTAACACATGATTTTTTTTCACCATAGAATTAAGATCAACAGCCTCTATCCTCCTTCTACCTTCAGCCTCTAGTCTTCTTCTACCTCTAGACAATCACAAATCACAAGATCACAGATCCACATATTACCAGAAATAATTTTTTTCTATGGAAGGACAAAAGACAAATTGACCACGCGTATACAGGTTCAGTGCGTGCGTACTTTGCGGAGCACATGTGTTGCGTGCGTGCGTTGCGGAGCACATGTGCGTGCGTGCGTGCGTACGTTGCGGAGCACGGAGCGGTACGTGCGTGCGTGCGTACGCGTATACAGGACGCGGGCGGGATCAGCGGAACGGAGGCAGAGAGAGTATAGAGAAAATTCATGTGTTTTTTTTTTCTAAAACACATATGTGTTGTATAGCATTCCTGTAAATTAAAAGATCAGTAATGTTATGGCGCGGGTGTTCATCCTTTGACCCGTGCTCGACGCCTACGTCGTCTGGCACCGCTCACCCCGCTAGCCCACATCACTATGCTCACTTCTGCACCCAAAAAAATCTTACCTCTCACTTCCTCCGCCCTTCCACACTCGCGCCCTGCCCCACCTCAAGGCGCGGCCATGGATGCCTCCCTGGCCGGCGGCAGCGCCCGCACCCACCCTGCCGTGTGCCCTCCCCAACCCCATTAGGTGTTATTAGCTTATGTTGAGCCTTTCTAATTGATATGTAAAAATAGGGTGCTAATTATTAACCCCTTATCCAAATACCAGAGGCGATGGTTATCTAGCCTAGATTTGCCCCTGCCAAATACCACCTTAACATATAGTTCCTTTTGACCTACATTGTGTCGAGACAAACAGATACGTGCAAGCAGTGGAAGAGATTACGTAAGTTCGTTAAGTGAGATGCCTAGATATCTACGTATAAATACTCCGTATCCGTAGACCGACATGTGAACCAACCAGGGGAAGCGAAATTAATAGCTGCATCCATGGATGGATGGTCAGGATGGATGCCTCCAGCTCCAGGCCTGCGTCACGCTCGTGGACGTGGACGTGGCTCCTTCACCGATCATCATCCATTGCTACTGCTAGCCTGCATGGCTACTACGGAATACGTCGAATTCGAATGTGACCGTATTCTTCCCGATGGGAAAGAAACGAGGAAGGAACGGCTTCGACGTACGTGCCACGTTTGTTTAAAATGTTTTATTTGTAAGTGTTTAATATGTTGCAAGTGTTTCAGAGGCCTGTTGCAATCGTTTGTTAAAAATGTTTTATTTGTTTTCTAGACGTATGTTGCAATCGTTTTGATCTGGATATTGCATATGTTTCAAACATATGTTGCAATAGTATGTTCTAAAATGTTTCATCTGTTTCAGTGTTCTGTTACAACAAGTGTTTTCATGTTGTAAGTTGCAAGTGTTCTATCTGGATGTTGCATATGTTTTCACACACATGTTGCAATTGTATGCTCCAATTGTTTCACCTGTTTTAGATGTATGTTGCAAGTGTGTTTATCTGTATGTTGCATATGTTGCAGTGGTTATACTCATATGTTGCAAACATATGTTTTAATTGTTTCACCTTGTTTCAGCATATTGTAACAAAGTGTTTCATCAGCAGGCGTGGCTAGACAGCACAAGCAGAGGTGGTCCCCTCGGGTGCAGCAGTCCCCGCGTGCGCGCGGGAAGCCAAGCGGACGCGATAGCAGGCGCGGAGCACAAAGCACCATGTGCGTGGCAGCAGGCGTGGAGCACAAAGTTGCATTCATGCTCCGCTGCTCTCTCTCTCTCTCCTTATATATTCCAGATTGATGCAGCCGGTAAGCAGCAGCATGCGGGCAGCAGGAGTGCGCGGCCAGGCGTGGCACGTCGCTGCTGCTCCTGATGGCAGCGGGCGCAATAATTTCCCCCACAAGCATGCATGGTCAAATCGAGACTTAGCGGCAGAGGCACGGGGGGAGCACACGTGGGCACATCAATCTAGCAAATTATAATAGTGGGCACCAAGCGCGGGGCAGTAGCATCACGTCCCGTGGAGGTGGGGGCAGCAAGCCCGGGGCATCCACCGGGCGCTAGCATAGCAAAAAAAAAAAGTTGCCCCTTTGAAAACCTCACGGTGCGCTGAGTCAACTACAAATGAAAGAACAGGCAACATATAAGGATTTGTTGGTTGATAATTAGGGATGGCTTGTGTTTTGACCTATCAGGTCCCGCCTTCGTTTTAATGAAGAATTCTAAAGTATTTCTCTCAAGTTTGGCCTATGCCTAGATCTTAAACTAATATTTTGTTCGATTTATTCCTTCAACCATTCTCTCGGTTCAATTTACCCATTAACTAAATTTGTATTTTTTTTCCTCCACGTGCAAGGTGAGTTGGAAATTCAAATTGTATTTTTTTCATCATTATGTTTTAGATAATTTTATATTTCTAGTGTTAATTTTTTATTAGATGTCTAATATGTAAAAATAACAATATAAACTATGAAACACTTTTTTAATATAAATTATTGTGTACCACCTCATAAAATTCAAAATTAAGAATCAACTTAAAATACAAAAAAAATAGAAAATCTTGTAAAAGGAGTAAACTGGACCAACTCAAAAATCTAAGAGCATGTTTGGTTGCCCTGGCTTCTCCTGGCTTTGGTTCTCTTCCTATAGCACCCTGTAGCACAAAGCCAGAGGAGCCAAGGAAAGGCAGCTAAGCTGCCTCCGGAGACAAGAATAGAAGGAGCCGGACTGCCGGAGTCAGTTGGCCATTGCTACAGAAACATATAGTGCGCACAGTCGCACTCAGAGCCGGAGCTGCTCGGGCAGGAACCCTGCCCAAAGACGTCCTAAGTCTGGTTTAGCCAAACATTGATTTACATCTCCTTCGGATACCCTCATGAATGGGTGATCCAAAGGAGCCCTTTTTGGGCAGATATATGGACATAGGACAATCTCGAGAAAATAATTTCAATTTTTCCTTTCTTTTGATATAATAATAGCAGCTCACCTGTTGGATTATTAACAAAAACATAGATGAACAACGCAATCAACACACAACCATGCAAAGAAATGTCAAAGTTAGTGGTAGGCAAGTAGTAAGTAGTGGCATGTACACACCAAATTCTCCTTCAATTAAAAGCTATTTGTAAACTCTGCAAATAAAACATAGACCTATTTTTAATCATGTCATATTTTGCTATAGCCAGTCAATAAAAGAACATATATAAGCAAACATGAGAACACATGCACCATAAATCAAAATTAGCAATTACAAACTTGCCCTTCTTTACTCCTTCGGATTGTTATTGCAACTTTCAAAGTTTCTCAAACAAAATATTATAAACATCAGATTCAAAAGTATTTGTAGATTAGTACATTGAAGAAACATCCGCACAGTGTGTTATAGCGGCAAGCAATCTTGGCATCGGGGGTATATCAAATTCTTGGAGACCATCAAGAACTCGGACCACTTCATCCATTGCTGGCCGATCGAAGTCGTTATCTTGGATGCACCAACATGCAACTTTGCAAACCCTTTCGACCTTTTGCAGATTGAAGTCACCTTGTAATTCTGGGTCCACCAAACTCTGCAGGTCTCCCTCATGGAGCTTGTTGATGGCTTGCACAGGAAAATAAGAGACATGGCAACTGTTACCGGTATGTACTTGTGGTGAGTTCCTCGTTCCTGATATGATTTCCATCAGTACCATACCGAAACTATAGACATCAACTTTTGGTGTAATAGCAACTCCACTAAGCCACTCAGGGGCAAGATACCCTGCAGTGCCTCTAAATGTTGTTAGAACTCGGCTATAATCCCTTCCCACACACGCTGCCATCCCAAAGTCTACAATTTTAGGAACAAATGATGCATTGAGAAGTATGTTTTCTGGCTTGATATCACAGTGTATGATGCATTCACGACAACTCTTATGCAAGTAGAGCAATCCTCTGGCAACTCCTATGGCTATCTGATACCTGGTATTCCAATTAAGGATGGGAGAATTGCTCTTAAACAGATGGCCATCAAGAGATCCATTTGGCATGTGTTCATAGACAAGTAGTCTCTTGTCACCACCACAGCAGAAACCAATCAATTTCACTAGGTTGATATGTTGGATCAATCCGATTGAGCTCACCTCAACCCTGAATTGCTTCTCTCCCTGACGAGCACCATCAAGCCTCTTCACTGCTATGATAGTTGAGTCATTTAACACTCCCTTGAATACAGAACCAAAACCACCTCCTCCTAGCCTCTCGGAGAAATTTTTAGTAGCACGGCACAAATCGCTGTATCTAAAGGCTATAATTCCCCCACCAGTACCTTGGATGTCATGTAGTTGAGCATTGCACCACATGGATCTGTTCCTCCAAATCATCAACAGCAGCATGAGCATTATTAACCCAAAACCAACAGTGCTTGCAACAATAACAAGTCTTGATATTCCTCTGTTGTTTTTCACCATACTTTGATAATCTCTCGCAGCAAGACGAATGTAAAGAACATCCTGAGAAACAATACCATTACCATCATCCTGATTTAAATTAAGCAATTCTCCATGCCACGTAGAGCATATACTGTTGTTATAGGCATAAGCAGTGCAAGAGCAATCTCTGAGGTAAGCTCCCGCTCAATCGCTCTGCGTAGTAGCATCTTGTAATCTCCGGGGATCATAGGGCAATGTCACATGAGCTATAGGGTGGAACACATCAGTGGACCTAGCCGTGTTTGTGTTGCTACTTGCTACCAATGCAGTCTAACGGCGTATTTCTGGCACACCCTCCTGTTCGATCATCAAGCTCCCAATCATGAGGCGACCTCTGAGAGAAGCCCTCCATACAGCCACAGAATGGACTAGCATTGCCATTGCAGACCGTGTGCAGAAATCAGAAGGCTGCCAAGACTCCGTGGCTTGCGACCAAACATTCAGCTGTAGCTGACCGGTGATGCTTATTGGAACAAATATGGAAGATGATTCAACCAGCAAGGTGTATGTGAAGGACACCTCTTCGTCATTATCGACAAATGTGAGGATATATAGAAAGTGGATGCATGCAATAAAATACAGCTTCGACTGCGTATGTTCGGGTAACGTGGAAGAAACAGCAACGACGCCGCAGGTCCAACTGCCTGCATATGGCAGCATGTTCAGCAATAAACCTTTTTTTTTTTTTGGTACAGAGATCAGCCATCAGCACCAGCCACCTGACCTTCCTGCCAGTTGTACAAGCTCTCTCTCTCTCTCTTGAAAAGAGTTGTACAAGCTAGTTGGTACAACTACAACCACAAGGCCAGGAGAGGTATGTGCTCCTTATATCAACCCAAAACTGTCATACAAGATGGTACTTTGGTTAGCCAATTCTGTAGAAATATGGCATTTCAAATAAAAAGAATGCTACATATTTGTGGAGCTGAGGTATGTACTAGTATTTCTCAAAGTCAATATAACAATGATAACGTCATTAGGAAACATAACAGCAAGTATTTTATGATCAATTGCAAATGATTGTCAACGCCATAGAATCCTAGAGAACCACTTAAATCTCAGATCTTAGGGTGTCTTACCATAGAAGAAGTACAGGGGCTTAGCCGCCCCCGTATATTCTAGTCTCCGTCAGCTTCATTTGACCAGGCAGTGCTGCCCTGCAGCCAGCTATGCTCAATCACGAGGCTTCGCGTGACGATGCAGATGGAACTGATGCCTCCACCGGCTCGCCCCGTACATGCAGGTGGAGCTGATTCCATTCATGGCACGCACTGGGAAATATAATTCTTTTTTCAGTGTTTAGAGCACACATATATAGTAGCAGTAATATAATAAACAGAGTCTCCTCTGATGGGCTCAGGGTCCTTATGCTCGAGATTGTTGCATTGGGCCCTTCTTGGCCTCCTTGTTCCTCGGTATTCAGAGCCTTTTCAGATCCTGGAGCACTTCAGAGTTCAGCTTGCAGTTCCCAGCTGCTTCTAGAACTCGTTATTACAAATTCATCTTCAAGCAGGTCTTTGCCCTGGTTATATATCCATCTGCAAAGAGGAGATTTTTGTTCCCCTAAATAGTTCATGGCTAGAGAGCTTTGTGTTTCTTTTATGTTTTTTGTTTCTTTCTTTGTCTCTTTTACCTTGTTTGTTGCATCTTCTGCCTCCTCTTTTTTAATATATTTTCAGTATGGACTTTGGTCCCTCCTGTTTTTTTTTTCAAAAAAGGAGAAAACCCACAAAAAATAATGAAGAAAACCCAACCTGGAGTAATTTGTTTTGACATCTCTGAAATATATATCTGAGTGAGTGAGTGAGTGAGAGAGAGAGAGACTGCTCCCAAAAAATTTTTTTAGAAGTTGCTCCCAAAAACTCTATCCTAAATAACAGAGCAGAGCAACTTAGCTAGCAGACATCCTCAAATAAGCAGCATATCTCTAAGGTAAGCAGTCAGTAGTGAGCTAGTCACCATGTAGACCTTTTTATTTTTGCTTAATAAATTGCCTGTAGGAGCCTAAAACCCCTCCAGTTTCTTCAAAAAAAAAGTAGTGAGCTAGTGGCATAGATCCAATTCTCCATCAATAAAACAGACACATATCACCAGCTTTTGCCGTATTTTTACTACAATCAGCGTAAATGAACAAACAGGTGACACATCCACCATGAACACAAATTCAAAATTGAAAGCTTGCCCTTTTATTCTTTCAGCTTTGCCATACAACTAGTACATTTGCTGAAACAAAAAAACTACTACAAAGTATTGATGAATCATATTACATTAACTCCGCATCGGCGCGTTCCGTTATAGCTGCAAGTAGTCTTGGCATTGGGGGCATATCAAGCTCCTGGAGACCCTCGAGAACCCGAACAACATCAACCATTGTCGGCCGATCACATTCGTTGTCTTGGATGCACCAAAATGCAACTTTGCACAACCTTTCAGCCTCTTCCAAATTGAGGTCTTCTTGTAACTGTGGATCCACCAAACTCTGCAGGTCTCCCTCATGAAGCTTCCTGATGGCCTGCACCGGGAAATACACAACATGGTAACTGCTCTTGCTGAAAACTTCTGGCGTGTTCCTTTTTCCAGATATGATTTCCAGCACTACCATACCAAAGCTATAAACATCGACTTTCGGTGTGATAGGAATTCCACTAAGCCACTCTGGGGCGAGATACCCTGCTGTCCCTCTAAACGTAGTCAGGACTCTGCTAAAACCCCTCCCTACAAATGCTGCCATCCCAAAGTCTGCAATTTTCGGAGCGAATGATGCATCAAGAAGTATGTTCTCTGGCTTGATATCGCAGTGTATGATGCATTCGTGGCAACTCTGGTGCAAGTAGCACAATCCTCTAGCAACTCCAATGGCTATTTTATACCTTCTGGTCCAATTCAGGACAGTAGCGTTGCTCTGAAATAGATGGGCATCAAGGGACCCATTTACGACGTGCTCATACACGAGTAGCCTCTTGTCACCTTCGCAGCAGAAACCAATCAATTTGACTAGATTGATATGCTGGATCATTCCGATCGAGCTCACCTCAGCCCGGAATTGCTTCTCTCCTTGACGGGCATCATCAAGTCTTTTCACCGCAATAGCGGTCGAGTCACCTAACACTCCCTTGAACACAGAACCAAAACCGCCTCCTCCAAGTCTGTCACTGAAATTTTTAGTAGCACGGCATAAATCGGTGTATTTAAAGGCTATAATTCCACCACCACTATTTTGTATGCCGTGTAATGGAGCATTGCACCACCTGAATCTGTTCCTCCAGATCACAAACACTAGCATGAGCACTACTAGTCCAGAACCAATAACACTTGCAGCAATAACAACAGTTGGTGTTTTCTTGTTGGCCTTGTTCAAACTCTGAAAATCACTTTTGGCAAGGCGAAGGTAAAGAACATATTGAGAACTAATTAAATTGCTGTCGGCCTGGTCTACATTAAGCAGGTCTCCATGCCAGACAGAGCATTTACCATTGCTGTAGGAATAAGCGGTGCAATTGCAGTCGCCGAGACAAGCTTCCGCGCAATCGCTTTGTGCGGCGGCGCCTTCTATTCCCCGGGGATTATAGGGCAAGGTCACTTGAGCTATAGGGTGGAACACATCTGTCGAACCTGATGATGTACCGCTTCTGTTGCTAGCTTTGCAATCCAAGGGAGTTCTTCTTGCACACCCTCCTGTCAGATCACTAAGCTCCCAATCCCGAGGCGACGTCTGAGAGAATGCCTCCATGCAGCCACAGAACGATGATGTGCCTGAACCAGAATTGCCATTGCAGACCGTGAAAGGTCCACACACGGCAGACGTGACGCAGAAATCCGAAGGCTGGGCGTATATGGTCTCCCAAGACCTCTTGGCTTCCGACCAGAGCATGAGCTTGAGCTGGCCGGTGATGTCGATGGGGACGAACACGGAGGCCGACTCGTTGGTGATGCTGTAGGTGAAGTACACCTCGTCGGCGGTGATTTCGTAGCCCGGTACCAGCAGCCCCTTGGTCCTCGGATCCATGTTGATCAGAGCCGTCAGCAAAGACACGAGCTCCCCTAACCCCCTCCCGGACGGCCAGGACCAGTACCTCACGATCGGGTCGTTGCGAGTTATGAGCTGCATCAACCCGTTGGGGTCGATGTTGATGGAGTAGGAGCCGGGGCTCGGATCGACCAGGCTCTTCTTTGAGACGAACTGGCGGCTGAAATCCGGCTTGCCGGCGGCGACCTTGTTCCAGCCGATCTTGGCGCCGGGAAGGCCGACGTCGGTGGGGTAGTCGAAGCTTTGCCACAAGTAGGAGCTGGTGGGTGCTGCAGTGGATTGGGATTCTGGTAGGAGGGCAAGGTTGCCGGTGTTCATGAGGACGGCATGGACGCTACTAGCGTTTGTGGTGCTGTTGGTGACAGCAGAGGACCAGATTGTGGATTCATCAGTGCTGGTGTTGTTGGTGACGATGAGTTTGTTGCCGTCTCTGGAGATTCTGAGCTGGGCTACCTTGAGCTCAGACTCAGTGATGGGTCTGTCCCGGTTGGCGATCCAGACCGGGGTGCAGACCGGGATCTTGTTGAACCATACGCCAAGGTACCAGCCGGGGGAGGAGACGGTGATGTTGGTGGCGGCGCCGCCGCCGCCCTTGCCACCGCCTGGCAGGGTTTGGCGGAACTGGAAGAAGCCGAGCGCGAACTTGCCGTTGCGGGAGACGAGCTTGTCCCCAGCGGCGAGAGCCTGGCCTGCCGCGAGAGTGTCACCGTCAGCAGCAGCTGGAGTGTGCAGCGAAGAGAAGAAGATGAGCGCAGCAGCTAGTGCTACGTAGAGGGGGTTGGGAGGCACCATGGCCGGAGCACGCGAGGCAACTGGGGAGACGATGATGGCAGAGAGGAGTAAGGAGCACACATCAATAATAGTGTATCATATAGGCGTAGTGACAGTGGCGTGTGTGCTGATTTGCTGCTGTACTGGGAAGCACAGCTACGTATTGTGTGCATAAAGAAAACTAGAGATGATGAGCTGATGAATTCAACAACTAGTAAGCAAAATTAGAAACTCTGGTGCTAATAAGAGTCCGTTTGGCAGCGTTCTTTGGAGCAGGTTCTCCATGAGAAAGAATCACTCCTCAGCCAAACACTACAAGTCCGCATATAGATTCTAGTATAGGGAGCGAACAAAGAATCACTTCTCGTGTTTATATCGGGAGATGGGAGCTACAAATATCCGCTCATCATTCTCTCTATTCAATCCAATCAACTCTCACTTTTGCTTCTATATATACCAGAATCAACTAGAATTGCTCTATCATTTTTTTTGAGGGAACTGAAGGGGCCAGGACCCCTGCAATCAAAAAAATAATTAAGAAGCTAGAACTAAGAATCAGAAGGTGGACCTCTACCAAATTAAACATGTGGTGGAAAATTCACATATACTACAACACTCCGACAATTCACATACACTCACTCCACTCATGTGGAGGCTCCCTCGGCTCTCAGATGTGGAATAGCTAGGCATGGGCAGACATTGATATTCATATTGAGTTACATGCACCGACCAATCCAACTTTTAACTTACATGCACCGACCAATCCAACTTTTAACCCAAAAGCCTATTAAGCTGATGGGAAGAGGTGGACCACATATTCTTCAATGCCGTAAAACAGGACGAGCAATAATTGTTTTATTTAATTTTGTCTTTCAAGATTCTCGGACTTTGATACCATATTGATTTGAATGAACCAACCAATGCAATTGAAAAGCTTAAATTGCTAATACTTTGGTTCAGATAGTAAGATTACTGGTTACTAATTAGTAGTAGCTGAGATCGATGGAGATGGTCACCGCCGGGTCGTTGACGCCGATCCGGCCACCAGTCGTCGCGAGCGGCCGTACATGCCAGGCCACCATATTCGTTCGTACAGGGACGGACTGCTCGTAGTATAGCTAGAGGAAGGACAGAGGCGGGCGGGCGGCCGGGTCAAATAGTTATCTGGTGAGCTGTCCTAATCCATCGATCAACAGTCTTGTCGGTTGGAGCAGCAGCACGTTAGTCGTTACGAATGAATACTACGAGCAGTCCGTCCCTGTACGAACGAATATGGTGGCCTGGCATGCACGGCCGCCCGCGACGACTGGTGGCCGGAGGCGTCAACGACCCGGCGGCATCTCCATCGATCTCCCGGCGGTAGCGGTAGGCCAGTGCTTGCACGACATGACACTGATATGATATGCTGCTGCGTCGTCGTCGTTGCGCGGCACGGCAAGGGCCACGTACAGCCTCTCCTGCCCATGCATGCATCGGCCGGGATCGGAGCGGAGGGCCAGAATCGTGTCTGTGCTTATAAGCCGGCTAATACTGTTTTATTGTAAGAGAAAAATACTGTATCATAACTGATAAGCATGACGGATACGATCAAGCGGACAGTGTGAAGCTAGCTAGACGACATCGTATCCGATCGATCCTCCGGAGCACTGGCCTCCTGCGTGCGTGTGAGTGTGTGACCAACGTGCAGAGCTCCAAAGCTAGCGTCGATCGGTGTGTGTACAGATACGACACAGCCTGCACAAGTGCACAGCACACACGCATACGCATACGCACTAGTGTTATCAAGA
The DNA here is from genome assembly GCF_019320115.1 of Miscanthus floridulus. Taxonomy (NCBI): domain Eukaryota; kingdom Viridiplantae; phylum Streptophyta; class Magnoliopsida; order Poales; family Poaceae; genus Miscanthus; species Miscanthus floridulus. Next base: position 12,392,176 of record NC_089596.1, read on the forward strand.
TAGCGAGTTCGACGTAGTACGAACGAATTGGGTACATTCCCCCCGGCTCGTTTTCACACGTAAGGCATGCATTTTGCTATGGATCGAGGCATCGAGCTCCACATGCTCGGTGCAGTACGTTGGCAGTTGGCACTAGAGACACTCAAGACAGTCAGACGCTGCAACTTGTGGTCTCAAATTTTGTTCTTCTTCCTCTTTTCCTTGATGAGGTCGGCCGGGCATATTCGGCGCCGGGCAATAATCCTAGTCTCCCTTTGAGTCAACTTCTTCGACCATGGAGGTCTCATGTGCATATACTGCAGTTAGGTGTAGTGTACCTATATATGCTACTGCTACGAAGGTCCATTTGTTTGTCTCGCTCTCCCTCCCTCCCTCCAAGCACGGAATATGGCTTGCAGCGCGGCCGGTCATCAGCAAGTCAAGCACGAGGTAACCGAATTGCAGTCCTGTCATGTCCTGTCAAATCGTCCTATTCAATCCATTTGGTCCATCCCCATGTGCCAAACAACACACGACAAAGAGATGGGTTGACGCTAATCAGATCATCACACTAGTAAGGAACTAGCTAGATCGTTCAGTAGAGGCGGAGGGAAGATCAGTTTAGCCAACTTTTTAGGTCGGCCGGCGCATAGCAATGTGTTCACAGACAAATACTTTACCCCGTGCCTTCGGTGATGAGCGCAATTTGCAAGACAATCGCTGGATAAGCCTTGTCGGGGTCTCGATACGCACGACACGCTGATGAGATCGCTTGAAACATAAAACTCCATCACACAAGATCGGACGAGTTTCCAAAGGAAAAACACGAAATTGGGCTCTAACTATCACAACTGGCCTAGGCCGGTTACACAGTACATGCCGAGGACTCAGGCAAAACCGGTCTATTTGCAAAAATCGGTTTGGTCCGGTTTTGGTAGGATATTACTAGCTAATTATGCCCAAATTGCTCCAAATTTGATCGTTTTTGCTCTTTTTTGTTTGCACATGTTTTGCAATCCATCTTCTGCTCTCCGATCATTTTGGTCATCAACAGGATGGTTTCTCTAGGTCTACAAGAGCTCCTTCAAGATGAGGGGGTTAAGAAGATTTTGTGACCTAGCGTTCAAGAGTTGGATTGGATTAGTAAAAAAATCTACTAAATGATCAGGGATGGTGGCGCCTCTGTAACCCTACCCCCTAGCTATATAAGGTCGGTAGGGAGCCCTCAGTTCGATATCCAACAATTCATCACTCATACTCCGCACAAACAATGCAATCCAATCCACTAAAACAAGATGTAGGGTGTTATCTCCTCACGCTAGCCTAAACCTATACAAACTCCTTTTTGTCTTGTGACAATATGTAGCTAGATTCCTCACGCACACTACACCCCATAATCATACAGCCGACGACAAAACACCGGTAGCTGAACAACTCATAAAAAAAGAATGATATTGTCTACTTTAACATCTGAGTATGAAAAAAACTATCCCTTGATGACCTAGATAACAAGGCCACCACACATAACCTGTAAAGATGTGACATATCACTAGAGAAAGTTTGCAGTAAGTAGGATCAACATATTCCTTTCAGTAAAGGATAAATGTGCACTCTCTCTCCCATCAACAAACATACCCCTATTTCTCTACACATTTGGAAAATCCAGGTTTAAGAAGAGTCTAGAAGTTAGGATTACTTATAAGTCAAGTCAAGTTAGATTGGGTCCTCCCTATATAAATATAAAGGGAGATGTAACTATTGGAATAAGTAAGGATAGTCTAGTGGAAACCCTAAGGCTCTCTAGCGTCTCCACGTTTGAGCCAATGGTGGACATGCTGCCCAACCTGTGCCGCCTAACTGCAGTCTGCCCCCCCCCCCCCCCCCCCCCCCCCCCCCTCCTCTCTCGGTCTAAGGTGCAACTAGTCCTAGCTAGGGAAGTCGTTCCCCTCCTCTAATCACCTAATTCATCCAATTTTACCCTCAAATCCCTCTCTCATGTGCCTACTGCAGCAGAACCATTACATAACACACAACTATCTCTTGATTTTTTGTTTGGTCAATTCATTTAGTTATGGTACAGCACACATGCAAACTTCGATTATCGTAGTCTTATTTTTTGTTCCCTTGGTAATGCATGTGCATAAATCTAGTATACATGATTTACACACATGCTCTAAGATTGATTTGACAATAGTTACATATAAATAGAAAAAAAGTAAAATCAAAGGTCTAATAGTAACTTATATTACTCTCAATCTTCAGGTTTTGAGTTGGAGTATCATGAACACACACACACACACACACACACACACACACACACACACACACACACACACACACACACACACACACACACACACACACACACACACACACACACACACACACACACACACACACACACACACACACACACACACACAGTGAGACTTCAGTCAAGAAGAAAAATGTGATGGCGGAGAGGGACATGACAGAAATGGCTTGGGGGGCATTTCCAGTTCACTTATGTTCTTCTCCAACATTTCTATGACGCTCCTTATAGAAGGACGATTTCCTGGGCTTGTTTGTATGCACCACAAGGCGACTAGAGTCATATGTCTTGCAGTCTCATCGCTCTCACATGCAACTTCCTGACTTTGGAAATCTTTTGCTAAACGGTCATAAATTCAGTCGGGGAAATAAGTTTCACTAGAATTTCCAGTGGTCTCTTTAATATTCTTCCTTCCAACTACCATTTCTAACAACACCATTCCATAGCTATAAACATCTGATTTAGTTGACACAACTCTAAAACCTCTAGAAAATACTTCTGGAGCAATGAAACCAATGGTACCTCTGGCTTCGGCCATTGAGAGAGCACTATCCTTGAGGTGGCACAGTTTTGCCAGTCCAAAATCTGCAATTTTTGGACAAAAGTCTTCATCTAGAAGCACGTTATGTGGCTTGATATCGAAATGGATAATACGGGAATTACATCCCCGGTGCAAATATTCCAAGCCTCGCGCAATGCCAATGGCTATTTCTCGCAACTTATCCCATCCTATGGCCATTTTAGTTTCTTCTGAATAAATATACTTGTCCAAAGAGCCATTGACCATGTAATCGTAAATAAGTGCTCTCTTAGATCCATGTAAACAAAAGCCAACTAAGTTCACAATATTTATATGAGATGTCCTACGGATGCTCACGTACTACCTCGTTCAAGAACTCTTCTCCATTTCCTTTCGATACTTTTAGTAGTTTCACGGCTACCTTGCATCCATCTTCTAATTTTCCCTTATATACTATGCCATAGCCACCTTCTCCTAGTATATGTTGAAGGATCCCGTTATTTTCTTTACCTCTGAGTATTTGTACCTCTTTGGAATGAGCGAATCATATCCTTTCAGTATGTCCTCTATGTTTGATTCATTGCCATCGTACCTTTTTTTTTGAACGAACGCTCCCGTTGTACATTTGAAAGGATACATGATGGTAAATTTTCTTCCAACGGTACATTGTGCAAGCAAGGCACGTAAGAATCAAGCAGATTGAAGCAGATAGTGCAACTGAAATAGAACATAATAAGTTACACATAACGCCCATTTCTATGGGAAAAGAAAAGATGCTCATCATCTATCAATATCTACACTTGGAATAACAATGGGGTAAGAAAGACCCCCATGTCTCCAAATTAACCATGGTTGTGCGTGTAGTTTTCGTGTGGGATGGGGCCGGGTGGGACGGGGGGGAGCATATATACCTTTCAAAATTAACTTGTTCCGTCTCCGTGGACCACCAGAAAGACCTATCAATCACTACCGGACTCCTGTAGTTTGCCGAGTGTCCGAAACACTCGGCAAAATACATAAAACACTCGGCAAATGGCGAACAGCACTCGTCAAAAACAGTGACGGCAAAGCCAACTTTGCCTAGTGTTTTTTATCGGGCACTCGGCAAAGCCTTTGCCGAGTGCCCGACACTCGGCAAAGTTGAAACCGAAAAAAACCCGAAAAAATGGGATTTTTACCCAAAAAAAAATGGAATTTTTTTTTATCGATGGAGGCCCCAACCGGCCAGCGCCCACCCATCTCCGACATTTTTCGCGTGAATTTCGTGGCTACGCGGCCGACGCGATTCGAACCCGAGACCTCCCGCTGTGCACGTACCTCCTCTACCACTATACCACACTCTCACTTGTGTTTGGATTCCGTTTTAGTTCCCAATATATTATACTAAACCGAGTGTAAATTGCATGTTTGAGGCCCTAAATGAATTCAAATAAAAAAGTTGTAAACTACAAAGTTTCATAACTTTTCGAGATCTACACTTTTAGTTTAGGAAGTTTTTCCATCTGAGGTCGTTTACAAAATTTGAATTTTAAAATTTTGAAATTCAAACACAGTTTTGCATGACAAGATGTTTTCAAATCAAAAAGTTGTAAACTACAAAGTTTCATAACTTTTCGAGATCTACACTTTTAGTTTAGGAAGTTTTTCCATCTGAGGTCGTTTACAAAATTTGAATTTTAAAATTTTGAAATTCAAACACAATTTTGCATGACAAAATGTTTTCAAATCAAAAAGTTGTCAACTACAATGTTTCATAACTTTTCGAGATCTACACTTTTAGTTTAGGAAGTTTTTCCATCCGAGGTCGTTTACAAAATTTGAATTTTAAAATTTTGAAATTCAAACATAGTTTTGCATGATAAAATGTTTTCAAATCAAAAAGTTGCCAATTACAAAGTTTCATAACTTTTCGAGATCTACAAAGTTTATTTTGGTTGTTTGATCATCTGTTCATCCGACATGGTCGTTCTAACATTGTTCACAAATCTTATATATCTCTATTGTAGTTTCATAAACTACTAGAGAGATATGTTAGATTTGTGAACAAATTTATTTTCACTTTGTCGTATGAAGAAAAGACCAAAACAAACATTGTACATCTTGATGAGTTATACAACTTTGTAGTTGAAAACTTTTTGATTTGAATTAATTTACTGCTTCAAAATGTGCTTTGAAATTTTCTTTGCCGAGTGTAAAAAAAAATAACACTCGGCAAATAAGCTCTTTGCCGAGTGTCAAAAAAAAAAAACACTCGGCAAAGAGACTCTTTGCCGAGTGTTAAAAAAAACACTCGGCAAAGAGCCTCTTTACCGAGTGTCAAAAAAAAACACTCGGCAAAGGCGTCTTTGCCGAGTGCCCGAAAAAAAACACTCGGCAAACCACGTGGCACTCGACAAAGAGCCGGTCTCCGGTAGTGAATGGACCAGCAGAAACATCTATCAAAAGACACAGATGTGAATCAGTCCAGCAGAATTTATATTTATTTAAATCTCTTATAATTCTAATTCCCACTAGCTATATATCTCAACATACAAGCTGTCCACCTCAGCAATGCACAATCACTTGCCTCAACAATGTACTATCACTTGTAGTGTCCACGTCAACAAGACAAACAAGTATTTTGTTGTCCATATCAACATGCCACACAATTTACTAATCCACAATTCCCACATCAACGCACGGGTACGCTACTAATTAATAATGTTTATATTACTTTACAAAGTGATAGAATACATATCCAGTGTGTATGTCTTACTATAACTCATGAAGATATTGCAGTATTGTCATTGTAACTCGAATGGTCACAGAATAAGATATTTACAATTACATACTAGATCAACTTGTAGCTAAGTAGTAATCCGTATTAATTAAGTAGTAATATGTTACAAATACACTATTACATGAAGCGTGACCACAAGCTTTCAAAATCTTTTTTTTTTACCTTTTTGAATAAAAAATTTAATCAAGACATTGCCTTCATGAATCTCATTTTGTGCGACATATTTTTCTGCAACAGTAATCTTTAAACGGTTTATGAATCGCACTTACGGTTTATGAGATATTACATTATAAAAATCTGAATCTTGAATTTTTTTTTGCATGCATACATGTGTCAGGTGGGTTTCTATAGGGTAAGATTCAATTAAATAATTAAATAAGTGTTGGTTGCAATTAGATTATAAATAGAAGTATAATTCAGGAGTAGACAGAGTTGCAGTTGTGTTTTTGTTTTGATACTATAACTCATGATGATATTGCAGTATGGTCATTGAAACTCGAATGGTCACAGAATAAGATATTTAAAATTACATACTAAATCAACTTGTAGCTAAGTAGTAATCCAGATTAATTAAGTAGTAATCCATGTTACAAATACACTATTACATGAAGCGTGACCCACAAGCTTTCAAAATCTTTTTTTACCTTTCTGAATAAAAAATTTAATCAAGACATTGCCTTCATGAATCTCATTTTGTGCGACATATTTTATGCAACAATAATCTTTAAACGGTTTATGAATCACACTTACTGTTTATAAGATATTACATTATTAAAATCTGAATCTGGAAAAATTTGTGTGCATGCATACATGTGTCAGGTGGGTTTTTATAGGGTAAGATTCAATTAAATAATTAAATAAGTGTTGGTTGCAACTAGATTATAAATAGAAGTGTAATTCATGAGTAGATAGAGTTGCAGTTGTGTTTTTGTTTTGTTGAGAGTACGTGGGGGACAAAAGAATTAAGGAAAAAAAAAGCAAAACGCACTGGGATACGAGAACGGAGGGATGAGCGCAGCAATATAGTTCTCACTTTATATTTCTCTGTGTGTTTGGCATGCTTCGTCTACTAGTGCAAAAAATATTTTAGTGGCGTTTTTTTCTCATATTTCTACTGTCCACCGCCAGTGTGAAAGGCCAGTAAAAATCAGCAAATTTTACTAGCATCACCTAAGAATTGCCTGTATAAATATTTATTTTGGCGGGTTTCTTAAGAAAAGCCGCCGCTGTATATCGATCTACACTGGCAGTTTTCTTTAAAGATGCCGCCATTGTAACTAATTATTCAGAAATTACAATTCTGGCTTAAAAAATAGCAAAAAATCTTTCTACACTGGTGGTTTTCTTTAAAGATGCCGACAGTATAAATACTTTTTTTTAGAAATTACAAATCAGGCTCAAAAAATAGCAAAAAAACTTTTTAATCCGGGAGGCCAGCACTAGACAGCCACACACGTGCATGTGTATGGTTCCCAAAAATCAAACCAGAACCTCGAACCTCGTGTGTTACTCCCTTACCTCTACACTGAAAGTCACTTGTGTCTTAACAACAGAAACATTCCCCTAGTATTTATGAAACCAAATTTTTCAAATGGAGATTTGAGGCCTTAATGTGGATTCAAATGAAAAAAGTTTCAACTACAAAGTTTTAGATCTCATTGAGATCTACAACTTGCTTTTGATCATTTTTCCATCCAATGTCATTTGAGAAATTAAAAAAATGATTTTTAAAATTATTAATTTTAAAACATAATTTCAGAGCCCTAAATGATTTCAAATAAAAAAGTAATCAACTATAAAGTTATAGATCTTTTCATGTACTACAATTTTCATTTGGACCATTTCTCCATCCAAGATCATTTAAAAAAATTAAAATTACTTATAGTGGCACTAGGTTAAGAAAACTGCTAGCATTCGTGCATCTTTACTGATGGTCTTCCTAAGTCTACCGTCAGTAGAAATCATGTATTTACACTGACGATTCTCTTAAGGATGCCGCCGGTATAAATCAGATTTACACCGGTGGCAGGTTAAGAGAACCGCCATGATTTCTACTGGTAGTAGACTTAAAAAAACTGTAAAGATGAATTTATACTGATGCTCCATAGCTATGGGCCTACAGTTTCATTTCTACTTGCATATATACATTATGAGCTGCCAGTGAAAAAATCGCAAGCGTGGTAAATTTTTTACCGTTGATCGCAGAATTGCATGTTCTACTTACTTTGGCATGATGATGTCTTGTTGTCTGTAGCTACAAGAGTGGTATAAATTGTTAGCGACGTGCTGTCGCTGGGTCCTCCGGTGACCGAGTTCGTTCCCACGGGGTGGGACAAGCTGCAGGAGCTGAACGAGGAGGCTGCTGCCCTGGGTCTCGGAAACGTCATCCATTTCGGCCCCGGGGTGCAGCAGGAGATTGATGGCCAGGTGGTGATCACCGCTGGCATCACCGAGCAGGTCGCTGAACTGATACTGGAGGAGCGCAGGAGTTCCATTGTCGACAGCATGTTCGTTCCCTGTGAGCAGCCAATTCTAGAGACGCCAGCACCTCAACAGCCTAAGAGCAAGGCTACAGGCAAGGCGAAGAAGGGGCAGACTACAACAGGAGGCTTGAGGAGGAGCACCAGACAGCAGGCGAAGATCTGCTCTGTGCCGGTCTCCAAGCGCGCAACACACTGCCTCATCAAGGCATTTGAGATGGTTGGACCAGGGGAGCCGATTGGGGAGGAGGCACTGGAGGCCTTCGCCAAGAGCTTTGGCACGCCGCTCTCCCCAGAGCAGATTGCTGCAGTGAGGAAGCTAACGTCGTTGGACAGTGGGACAGTGATGACGGCGGCAGCACAGATCGTGGCTGATGAGGGAGCTGAGGCCATGGAGGATGGAGGGGACTGAGTTGGCTCGGTTATGACAGTTTCAGGACCAAGTTATCCATGTTAATCCTTAGCAGTTTGTGTGTGTCAGCAGGCATGTTGCACTGCTTTGTATCGAGTCAGTGTGGTAGGGGAATAGTCCAGTACTGCTGTCTTAGCTGGAAGGAAGTAGTAGTCTGTTGCAGGGAGATGAGTTGGGTTATCAGTAATGGCTGCTGTGTGCCTGAAGCAACCTGTAGTTGGTAGGTTAGTGTGATGTTGGCTTTTTCAAGCCCTAATATCAGTGGTTAGTTTGTTGTTCCATGGATAGAAACGACCTTACTGTGCTAACATGGAATGTAAGGGGCCTCAATGACGCTGCTCATAGAGAACTTGTCAGAGAAACGGTGACCTGCTAGCGGCCAAGCATTGTGTGCCTGCAGGAAACCAAACTGAGCTGTCTCACTACTACTCTGGCCCACGAGACCCTCGGCCAATGTCTTGACTCCTATCTTGAGTTGGGGGCTCAGGGGACTAGAGGTGGAATTATTTTAGCCTGGAACAAGGACATGATCTCTGTCACTAATGCAGTAAATAGAAACTTCACCATTTCAGCAACTATCAAGGTTATATCTTCAGAGACACCTTTCCTAATGACTACATGTTATGGACCTGCGGATGATGGCAGAAAAGATGAGTTCCTTGCTGAATTGATGGCTATCAGGCCGCCAGCTACTATTCCATGGATCATTGTAGGAGATTTCAACCTCATCTATCAGGACAAAAACAACCTGAACCTCAATAGAAGAATGATGGGAAAGTTCAGACGAGCATTAGACGAATGTGAGCTCATGGAGATTGCACTGCAAAACAGGAAATACACGTGGTCCAATGAAAGAGAGAGCCCAACCTTGGTAAGATTGGACAGGATGTTCTGTATGTTAGATATTATGGGCTTGGCCCATTTATTTAATATCTCTATTAAACTCTATGGTCCATACATGTACATTAATGGTTTTATACCATATGAGAATTTAATCGAGAGGCGACTCTACTTAAATACTTGATCATTGATCGATCTATTTGAGAAGTAAAAGTGAATCACCTGGATGCCACACGCGCGCGCGCGCGCCGCCGCCGCCGCCGCCCGGCCCGAGCCCGTGCCCGTGCGCGTGGGCGTGGCGTGGCGAGGCGAGGCGAGGCAGGCGCCGTCGACTTCTCGTCTTCTGGCCTCTGCCTATAAAACAAATCCTCCCTTCTCGGTTAAGTTCTTTTGGCGAAATACACCACTTTCCAGCAGCGCAAGTTCTTCCCGTTCCACCTCCGGCGAGCACCAGAGATGGAAGAGTAGGCCTCCGGAACGCGTCTCCGTCGTGGGCTTCATCTGCTCGGGTGAAGACGGGCGATTACGTTTTTGGGGAGTGTCGGTGGTGACACGACTACTCGCTGCTGAACCTGTAGCGGTGCCTCTTCACGGCGTCCTTTTCTGCACTGCATCGAGCGGGACGACTACAACAGCAAAGCACCACCATGGCTTTTCCTGGTGCGAGCGGCTCCGCCGCAGGGTATAATCTCATTCATCCTCTTCTGAGTTTCATTATCAATATCATGATGTTCCTAGGCAATACTGCTTTCATATTCAACATGCTCTGTTTGGTTGATTTGGATGATTATGCTAGTACTGGTTTTCTGGTTTCTTTTAATTTTGTGATCATCATGATCTTAATATTTGAGAACACATCTTTTATATTTGTGATCATGTCTGTGATGCTTCAGCTATGTAAAACGATCATGTCTGTGATGATTCAGCTATGTAAAACAATGTTTCACATATGTTCTGGCTCTATAATTTGTCTTATCATCATGTTAACATTTGTCGTGAATTGTTTCTGTCTTTTTATTCATGACTTCACTCTCTTTTTTATTGCGTTATTTTTATGGATTAAAATAAATATGAAAATGCCTTATTTTTCAACAATCCAAAAACGTAATTTCAGGTCATTTTCATCTGTTGGCTTTGCGGGCATGCTAAAGCCTACGCCGTTTGAGGGCACTCACTACAAGAGGTGGCGTGAGAAAGCCCTTCTGTGGTTGTCGGCCATGCGCTGTGGTCATGTGCTCAATGAGCAACCTGCTACTGTGAGATCCGATGAGGATGAGCAGGCTTGGGGACATGCTGAGACCATGTGCAAGGCTGCACTGTTGAGCATCATCAATGATTCTCTGGTTGATGCCTACATACCACTCCCGACTGGCAGAGCTGTGTGAGAAGCCCTTGAGGCCCGGTACGGTCTTTCCGACGCCGGTTCTGAGCTGTACATCATGGAGCAGTTCCATGACTACAAGATGGTTGATAACCGTCCTGTAGTCGAACAGGCTCATGAGATACAGGGACTGGTGAAGGAATTGGAGCTGTACGGCTGTCCTCTCCCTGACAGGTTCGTGGCAGGTTGCATTATTGCTAAGCTGCCACCTTCCTGGACTGATTTTGCTACTACCTTGAAACACAAGAGGTAGCAGTTTAGCATTGCTGAACTTGTTGGCACTCTTGATGTTGAGGACAAGGCAAGAGCAAAGGATGTTAAGGGAAAGAGCAAGGGCGGGAATGGTGAGACGACTACTAGTGCACATGTGGTGCAAAAGTTTCGTCCTAAGCCACAAAAGAAGAAGCCCCAGCAGGAGCTTAAGCAGAAATCCACTACCTTCTTCAAGAAAGGTAATAATAAGAAGATGGGATTAGACAAGGCAAAGATGAACTGCTTCACTTGTGGGAACACTGGGCACTTTTCTAGAGAATGTCCTGAGGCTAAGTGGAAGCCTCCACCAAAGGCGAAGACAGTCAACACCATTGAGACTGATGCAGACGCTGCTGGGTATGGTAATTTATCTGCATTTACAGTTTGTTCCTCACATGATTGGTGGGTTGATACAGGTGCAAATATACATGTGTGTGCTGATAAGTCCTTGTTTTCTTTTTACCAGGTCGGGAGGAGTGGAGCCTTGCTGATGGGGAATGGCGCGCGTGCTGGTGTTCATGGTGTTGGTACGGTGGATCTGAAGCTTACTTCGGGAAAGACCGTGCAACTCAAGAACGTGCATCATGTCCCCTCAATAAGGAAAAATCTTATTAGTGGCTCTCTGCTATGTCGAGACGGTTTTAAACTTGTGTTTGAGTCGAATAAATGTGTTATGTCAAAGTATGGAACCTTTGTTGGAAAAGGCTATGAGAGCGGAGGCTTGTTCCGCTTGTCTTTGGTTGATACTTTACCTCTTGCAGTGAATAATGTCGTTAATAACGTTAATGTTGAGATGAATGTTTGGCATTCTCGATTATGTCATGTTAATCTTGGTTGCATGTCCCGCTTAGCTGGTTTGAATTTAATTCCTAAATTTGACGTTGCCAAAAGCTCCAAATGTCATACATGCGTTGAGGCAAAACAACCTCGCAAGCCTCACAAGGCAGCTGTGGCGAGAGAGTTGGCTCCACTTGATCTCATCCATTCCGATATTTGTGAAATGAACGGAATTTTGACAAAAGGTGGTAAGAGATACTTCATAACGTTCATAGATGATTGCACTCGATATTGCTATGTGTACCTAATTAAAACAAAAGATGAGGCATTACATTATTTTAAAATCTTTAAAGCTGAGGCTGAGAATCAACTTGAAAAGCATATCAAACGGTTGCGGTCCGATCGCGGGGGAGAATATTTCTCTAATGAATTTTCTGAGTTTTGCGCGGTGCACGGTATAATTCATGAGAGGACACCTCCATACTCACCACAATCCAATGGGATTGCTGAAAGAAAGAACCGCACTCTAACTGACTTGGTGAATGCCATGTTGGAGACAGCTGGTTTATCTAAGGAATGGTGGGGTGAGGCAATTTTAACTGCGAATCATGTCCTAAATAGAGTGCCCACAAAGAACAAAGAAATCACTCCATTTGAGGATTGGGAGAAAAAGAGATTAAATATTTCTTATCTTCGCGTTTGGGGTTGTTTGGCCAAAGTGAACGTGCCAATAAACAAAAAGCGAAAGCTTGGACCAAAAACTGTAGATTGTGTTTTCTTAGGCTATGCCATTCATAGTGTGGGCTATCGGTTTTTAATAATAAATTCTAGTGCTCCTGATATGGCTGTTGGAACGGTCATGGAGTCTAGAGATGCCACGTTCTTTGAGAATGAATTTCCAATGAAAATAGGTGCATCTAGCATGTCTAGTCATGATCCTATTCCTGAACTTCATGAATCAAATATACATGCTGATGATAACACCCATGAGTTTGAGCAAAATCCTGAGGAGGATGATAATACTGTCACTCGAAGGAGTAAGAGGCAAAGAGTTGCAAAATCCTTTGGAGAAGACTTTATTATATATCTCGTGGATGACACTCCCACAACCATTTCTGAGGCATACTCTTCTCCTGATTCTGACATGTGGAAGGAGGCAGTGCAAAGTGAGATGGACTCCATTATGTCCAATGGGACATGGGAAGTGGTTGATCGTCCATTTGGTTGCAAACCTGTGGGCTGTAAATGGGTGTTTAAAAAGAAGCTGAGGCCTGATGGTACAATTGAGAAGTACAAAGCTAGGCTTGTTGCTAAGGGTTATACACAGAAGGAAGGTGAAGATTACTTTGATACTTACTCACCTGTTGCTCGATTGACGACCATTCGTGTGTTGCTATCCCTGGCTGCCTCACATGGTCTTTTCATTCATCAGATGGATGTTAAGACAGCCTTCCTAAATGGAGAGCTTGAGGAAGAGATCTACATGGATCAGCCTGATGGGTTTATTGCAAATGGTCAAGAGGGTAAAGTTTGTAAGTTATTGAAGTCCCTGTACGGCCTAAAGCAAGCCCCCAAGCAGTGGCATGAGAAGTTTGATAAAACTTTAACATCAGCCGGCTTTGTTGTGAATGAAGCTGATAAATGTGTATATTATCGGTTTGGTGGTGGTGATGGTGTGATACTATGCTTATATGTGGATGATATATTAATATTTGGCAACAATCTAAATGTGATTAAAGAAGTAAAAGATTTTTTGTCGAGTAACTTTGAGATGAAAGACTTGGGAGAGGCTGATGTTATTCTCAACATTAAGCTTTCAAGGGAGGAAGGAAATGGTGGGGTAACTCTTATGCAGTCTCACTATGTGGAAAAGGTCTTGAACCGATTTGGGTACAATGAGTGTACGCCTGCTCCTACTCCGTACGATCCAAGTATTCATTTGAGGAAGAATCACAGAATTGCAAGAGACCAATTGAGATATTCACAGATAATTGGTTCTCTTATGTACCTAGCTAGCGCAACCAGGCCTGATATCTCGTTCGCTGTAAGCAAACTGAGCCGGTTTGTGTCAAATCCGGGAGATACTCACTGGAATGCTCTTGAGAGAGTGCTGCGCTATTTGAAAGGGACAATGAGTTACAGCATTCACTTTTCGGGGTATCCAAGGGTACTAGAGGGTTATTGTGATGCTAATTGGATTTCTGATGCGGATCAGCTGTATGCCACGAGTGGATACGTGTTTCTACTTGGAGGTGGTGCTGTTTCTTGGAAGTCTTGCAAGCAGACTATCTTAATGAAGTCTACAATGGAAGCAGAACTAACCGCATTGGATACCGCTAGTGCTGAGGCAGAGTGGCTCCGTGATCTCCTGATGGATTTGCCGATTGTTGAGAAACCAATCCCAGCAATTTCCATGAACTGTGATAATCAAACTGTGATCACTAAGGTAAACAGTTCTAAGGATAACATGAAGTCCACAAAGCATGTGAAGAGACGTTTGAAGACTGTCAGAAAACTGAGAAACTCCGGAGTAATTGCATTGGACTATGTCCATACATCAAATAATCTGGCAGATCAATTCACTAAGGGTCTGTCATGCAATGTGATAGAAGGTGCGTCGAGGGAACTGGGTTTGAGACCCACATAGAGCCATCAACAGTGGTAACCTATCCTATGTGATCGGAGATCCCGTGAATTAGGATGGCGAAACAAGCTGTTGATTGACTGAGGGAGAGACCCCTTAGATTATAGCTCAGTTCGTTGGAGATGCACCGTCTCTCTAATACTGTTAGGCAGGATGATTAAGTTCTTAATGTGATCCGAGCGGCTTGGTATAGCGGGGATGTTGTCCTACAGAACATCCTATAAGGAACACACCTATATGAGCTCGATTGCTAGTCACAATCTATGAGATGTGGGTAATCTCTAGATGCTGATGAAAAGGCCTCGAAGTGTGACTTATATGCTTCAAAACAGAGGGAAGGCACTTGGCAGCCTAGTATCAGTTAAGAGGTTATGTGAAACTCATCTTGCACAAAACTGTCAATTCAAGGTTCTGTCCATTGTTCAGTTGTGGATGAGTGTAGCTAGCTCTCTAGATGGATGTTCAACTTAACAGTCTCCAACGAAACACTGGTATATAAAAGGAATGTGGTTCTGAGAATTTCAAACTGCGTACCCTAGAGTTTGGTGGGGATTGTTAGATATTATGGGCTTGGCCCATTTATTTAATATCTCTATTAAACTCTATGGTCCGTACATGTACATTAATGGTTTTATACCATATGGGAATTTAATCGAGAGGCGACTCTACTTAAATACTTGATCATTGATCGATCTATTTGAGAAGTAAAAGTGAATCACCTGGATGCCACACGCGCGCGCGCGCGCCGCCGCCGCCGCCGCCGCCCAGCCCGTGCCCGTGGGCGTGGCGTGGCGAGGCGAGGCGAGGCAGGCAGGCAGGCGGCGGGCGGCGGCGAGCGAGCGGACGGGCGGGCGAGGCCTTTATTTTTGAAACTCCATTTCTGTTTCCTGTGACGAATTGATTGGAGGTTAACTCCCGTGACTTCTGGCTCTCCGTCTCCGTCTCTCCCACCGCAGAAGGGAGGTGTGATCTCTCGGTGCCGTCGACTTCTCGTCTTCTGGCCTCTGCCTATAAAACAAATCCTCCCTTCTCGGTTAAGTTCTTTTGGCGAAATACACCACTTTCCAGCAGCGCAAGTTCTTCCCGTTCCACCTCCGGCGAGCACCAGAGATGGAAGAGTAGGCCTCCGGAACGCGTCTCCGTCGTGGGCTTCATCTGCTCGGGTGAAGACGGGCGATTACGTTTTTGGGGAGTGTCGGTGGTGACACGACTACTCGCTGCTGAACCTGTAGCGGTGCCTCTTCACGGCGTCCTTTTCTGCACTGCATCGAGCGGGACGACTACAACAACAAAGCACCACCATGGCTTTTCCTGGTGCGAGCGGCTCCGCCGCAGGGTATAATCTCATTCATCCTCTTCTGAGTTTCATTATCAATATCATGATGTTCCTAGGCAATACTGCTTTCATATTCAACATGCTCTGTTTGGTTGATTTGGATGATTATGCTAGTACTGGTTTTCTGGTTTCTTTTAATTTTGTGATCATCATGATCTTAATATTTGAGAACACATCTTTTATATTTGTGATCATGTCTGTGATGCTTCAGCTATGTAAAACGATCATGTCTGTGATGATTCAGCTATGTAAAACAATGTTTCACATATGTTCTGGCTCTATAATTTGTCTTATCATCATGTTAACATTTGTCGTGAATTGTTTCTGTCTTTTTATTCATGACTTCACTCTCTTTTTTATTGCGTTATTTTTATGGATTAAAATAAATATGAAAATGCCTTATTTTTCAACACTGTAATCATGGCTGGGAGGCTGCCTTCCCAAACTTCGCGCTCAACGCTCTGGCAACGGGTGCTTCAGATCACTGCCCGCTGTTCCTGACCCGTCAAGAACGCACAGTCAGAAAGGCGGCTTTCAAATTTGAAAACCACTGGCTAAAGATTGATGGGTTTAAGGAGGTTGTGACAGCAGCATGGAATAAACCACAATTTGGCTCAGCGCACAATGTACTAAACAAGAAGATGGCAGAAACGGCTACGGCGCTACGCAACTGGAACAAGAAGCTGTTCAGCAATGCGAGGCTACAGCTGCACTTTGCAAATGAGGTCATATTTAGACTGGATATCGCTCAAGAAGTCAGGCAACTCACAGTAGGGGAAATCAGCTTAAGAAGTGACCTCAAGGTTAGAATCTTGGGCCTAGCAGCATTAGAGAGAAGCAGAAGGCGACAGGCATCCAGAATCAATTTCATCAAAGCTGGGGATGCTTGCACGAGATTTTTTCACCTTAAGATGGCAGCTAGGAAAAGAAGAAAATATATTGCATCACTGAAAAACCAGGGCGGCTCCTTGGTCTGGTCAAACAATGATAAACAACAAGTCCTGCAGGAGTACTTTGAGAATTTGATTGGGAAAAAGGTCAGGAGGCAACACACCTTACAATGGCAACATCTCCAGATAAACACCATACAACAGTCTACAGGGCTGGAACTAGACAGACCTTTTACTGAAGATGAATTAGATCAAGCTGTCAGATGCTTACCCAGTGAAAAGGCACCAGGGCCAGATGGTTTCACTAATGATTTTTACAAGAACTGCTGGGATATCATCAAGCCAGATATCCTTAACGCCTTCCATGCATTCTTCATACAACACAATGGTGCGCTGGAACATTTAAATACGGCTCAGGTGGTGCTGATTCCCAAGACTGAAACTGCAATAGAGCCAAAGGACTTTAGACCGATTAGCCTGATACACACTTTTGCAAAGCTGCTGACCAAGGTGCTGGCCATAAGATTATCAGTGTATATTGACAGACTCATCTCACACTCCCAGAGCGCATTCATTAAAAAAAGATGCATCTAGGAAAATTTTCTGTATGTCAGGGGGCTAGCACGCCACTACCATAGGACAAAAACACCAGCTTGTCTTATCAAGCTTGACATAACTAAAGCTTTTGACTCGGTATCTTGGGAATACCTGATTGAGCTACTGGGCAGAAGAGGATTCCCTACAAGATGGCTGGACTGATTGGCAGCAATACTTAGAACGTCCTCCTTAGCTATTTTGCTGAATGATGTCCAGGAGAAGCTATCAGGCATCGGAGAGGACTTAGACAAGGCGACCCTCTCTCACCCTACCTGTTCATACTAGCAATCGATGTCCTTAACAATATTTTCAACATTGCAACACAGCAAGGATTCATATCAAAGCTCAAGGGGAGGTATGCAAGCCTCCGAATTTCAATGTATGCCGACAATGCGGTAATCTTCACCAACCCCACACGGCAGGACATTACCTGCATCATGGAGATCATGAACGCGTTTGGTGCAGCCACTGGACTGAAGATCAACATGCAGAAGAGTACCATAGCGCCAATTAGGTGCTCTGGACTAAACATGGAAGATATATTGCATGACTTCCCGGGGCCAAGAGTAAATTTCCCAATACAATACTTAGGCCTACCTCTCACACTTGGAAGAATCAAAATGGTGCATCTGCAGTACATCCAAGATAGAGCAAAGGGAAGAGTAGCAGGCTGGCAGGGCCGACTACTGAGTGTGGCTGGCCGAAAAGAACTGGTGCGCTCTGTGCTCAGCTCAATCCCGGTCTATTTGCTGACGGCAGTAAAAGCACCCAAAAAATTCCTAAAAGAACTAGACAAACTGCGTAGACGATTTCTATGGGCAGGAGACAAGAAGCTTACAGGAGGAAATTGTAAGGTGGCATGGACCAAGGTCTGCACACCAATGGTAAATGGGGGCCTTGGCATCATCGAGCTTGATAAGTTCAGTCGCGCTCTGCGACTTCGTTGGCTATGGTATTCATGGGATGACACAGCCAGGCCGTGGAAAGGTCTAGATCTACCGATAGACAGCACTGATATAGCACTCTTCAACACGGCAACAAATGTGACTTTAGGCAACGGAAACAAGGCTACCTTCTGGACCTCTCGCTGGCTGCAAGGAGAAGCACCTGCAACCTTATACATGGTCCTGTTCAAACACAGCAAAAGGAAGAATAGAACAGTTCGGGATGCGCTGACTGAAGACAAGTGGATCAGAGATGTGGACCACAACATGTCTCATCAGGTGATTCAAGAATTTGTGTCGCTATGGGAACGTCTGTAGGAGGTTATTCTACAGCCGACACAGCATGATCAGATAACCTAGCTACATACCAGCGATGGCCAGTATTCAGCAAGCTCGGCGTATAGACTACAATTCATGGGAACGAATCCATCCAGGACAGCTGACATTACATGGAAGACAAAGGCACCACCAAAATGTCGATTCTTCACATGGTTGATGCTACAGAATAGGATCTGGACGGCGGCGCGACTGTTAATCAGGCAATGGCCTAATGACTATTTCTGTCAGCTTTGTGTAAGGAATCTAGAAATGGTATCATATCTCTTCCAGGAATGCTGCTACTCTATGATGATCCGGGACAAGGTGGGTGTCTGGATCAGTGCAGCACATCTGAGGCCGGTGAACTGGACCCAAATTGAAGACATGAGCCAATGGTATGCTGATATGGGAGACAAGGGCCCAAAAGCTACAAGAAATGGTGTGCGTTCAATGATTATGCTGACTATCTGGGAACTATGGAAGGAGAGGAATAACCGAGCTTTCAACATATCGTCAAGAACGCCGGAGCAACTTTTCAGAGTGATATAGGATGAAGCAAAGAACTGGCTGCATGCTGGAAATAGAGGTCTAGAGCTGGTGCTGCCGCAAACGGCTCAGCTAGTCGTTAATGATCATATCCATATGTAAGTGTTTCTTAGAAGGTTTTTTAGGGGTGGCAGGGCAAACACTGTAAAGGTGTATGCCATGCAAAATGAGCGCCTCTCGTGCTGAGACAGTGTAATTTCATCCTTCACTTATTAATCAAAGCCGACTACGGATCTTTCGAAAAAAAGACGTGATGTCGCTGACAGAGTAGCCTTCATATGCGCACATTTTTTATCCGCAAGTCTGCCCAAGCTTCAATGCTCCAGTGCATGCCCGCACTGCTCGGCACTGCTGGGCACTGTTCTCCCTCCACCGGAACGCAGTCTAACCTGGTAATCACGAGGAAAATGTAAAATGTTTCTAGACAATAGACACTGGTTCAGCAATTGGATTGGGGAGTTAGAAGCACTACGCCACGCAGGGTTTGTAGGGGCGGTTTTAGAGGGTTTGTAGAGGTGGTTTGGACGGTCGCCCCTATCAAACCGTCTCTACAAATCATGTATTTGTAGAAGTGGTTTCCAGATCGCCCCTACAAATCGATTTGTAGAGGCGGCTGGTGTTATCGGCCGCCACACCAGTCGCCTCTACAAATCGATTTGTAGGGGTGGCTGTAGTACCAGCCGTCCCTACAGTAAATTTTTCCGCAAAAAAAAATTCAAATCTATAATTCAAATTCGACCAGAACATATATATATATATATATATATATATATATATATATATATATATATATATATATATATATATATATATATATATATATATATATATATGTGTGTGTGGTGTGTGTGTGTGTGTGTGGACTGGTTTGCATTTCTTGTTTCCTACCTTCTTTATCATCAAACTTAACAGGCACCGGCTAAAGTACAGGTTAGAAGGTAACGCCCATGCCATCATTGGGTTACAACTGAAAATCAGGTTACAATTGCTTCCAAATGACAACCGTGTCCTAGGAACAACTGAAACTAGGTTCATACCTCTGGTGTTATGAGCTTGTATAGTACCGCGATTTAGGCCTAAGACAAATTTTCGAAACGAGTTTCTCGAAATTTCTGATTTAAAATATACTTGATGCGAAGTGAATCCTATGTGACTTATTTTTGTGGACTCAAATAAACATTCAAGTTAAATTCCTTAGTGCGTAGAAATATTTAGGAATGTCCGATAACGGTTCTAGCAGATAAATAGCGAACGACTTGTTTAATTGATTAAGCATGAAAAACAATGTTTATAAACAAAAAAATATGATATGACTGGTATAGAGTACTTAAGTAAAATTCGGAGCATGATTTTGGTTGCATTTAAAATATCGAGTAACAAACTTTAGTGCTTTAGCCGTGTTTGAAAATATAAATAGTCGGTTTGTTAAATGAAGATTTGAGAGCTGAATTAATAACGAGAGTGCCGCTGGCCACTCGCCTCACCTACCTCACCGGTACGACGCGCGTGTTGATGGATGAGTTGGCCGGGCTGCTGCTGCCATGTACTGCTTTGCTTATTTTTCCTTCCTCGCTGCCAGTTCCGTCGCTTCACCCTGTGCCTCTTGACGTGCTCTCTGCTCTCTGCTGTCTGCCGTGGCTAGCGAGCAAAACTTGAATTCCCGACGCGCCAAGGCAAGTCAGGCCGTGTCACCTCCGTGTCGACAGCGTTGCTCCCCTCTCTCTCTCCCTTTCTTTTTCTCCAGCCGAGAGGTGGCGTCCCAGCTCCAGTCCGTCCGTCCGTCGCGCGTTGCTTTTTCCCCTCCCTCTCCCTTCCTGCTGTGCCGTGGAGGAGGCGCCCCATCCCAGGAGCTCCTTTATCGGGCCACCGTCCCTGCTTCTCCCTCCCTCTCTTTTCCTCTACCGCTGAGGCCTAGCTACTACTGCCGCGCTCTGAAGTGCCCGCTGCCGAGTCGTTTCGCCCCTACCATCCGTCGCGAGCCTGAGCCCACCACCACCGCAGCCGCCTCGTGTACATCTGCACCCTGCTTGTGCCCGCCCTGGTTGTCCGGTAAGGCGACTCGCCGCCCTATCAGCTGGCCATGGCCGCTCTGGGCTGGCTGCCTACCGCTGCCTGCTGCGCGACGCGCAGGGGCTGGGCGCCACCAGCGACCGTGGTCGAGCCATCGCAAACCTTCGCTGCTGGGCTGGGGCCAGGTACGGGTGGGGCCGACGCCGTCGATGGCCACCCCCGTGGGAATCGATCTCGCCCCAGGCTCCTCTGCTCTACGGCCGCCGCGGTATGTGGCCCTGACACCTGGCGCTGCCTTCGGCCGTGCCGCGGCCGCCTTGGGGTCATGGAGGGACCCGCGCTGGGAGCCGGCCGTTCCGTCGTCGCCGTGGCGTCCTTCCCTACCGAACCGGCCGTCGGTGAGGCTCGACACTCGTTCCTCTGCTCTGCTCATGAAAAGGTAGAAGGAGGACCTTAATGCGTATAGAAACTAATACGGGGTCGTCATTGCACAATATGTGACTCATGTTGATAGGGTTGAATAGTGTCTAGAGTACCACGGGTTAGTTTAAGGAAAATACAGGGACTGATTTGCATATGTGCTGCGCCCCTGCTCGCGCTGGGCCGGCCTGCCTTGGCCACGTGGGCTGGTTGGTGGGCCGCTCGCGCACCCCGCCTGGGCTCACCGTGCCGCGGGCCATGGCCTAGGCCGTCGGCCGCGCGTCCCATCCGACTCGGACATGTGCTGCTGGCGTGGGCTTGCTGGGCCACCTGCGCCCCGCCCCATCTAGACCGCTGCCTACGCTTGGCCCGCGCCTGGTCGGTGGGCCGCGCTACGCTGTTGGGCCGTCGCCTGCGCTGCGTGTTGGGATGGCCTACCGCTGACTGCCATGCCTGGGCGGCGCATGCTGCGCCCCGCCTAGGCTGCTTTGACCGCTGGGCCGATTTGATGACTGCTGGCTTTTTAATTTCTAAAGCGGTTGCTAATTTAGTTTCGGGAATAATCTTGTAAAATCAATATAAAATTTTGTAGGTGTCCAAAAAATAGTGAAACCAATTTTGTTAGTCTCTTAAAATCATGATCTACCTGCTAGTATATTTTGTTCGCATAGTTTGATAATATTCTAGGACACTATATAATTAAATTGAGATACTTAATATTGTAAAAAATATAAACTGGTAGTAATTGTTGTGATAAATTGGTAATAGTGTTGGATCTAAAATTTATACAGTAGGCTCCTAGCAATATTAGGTACTCACTGTAAATTTTATAGCTCTAGAGTAATTAGTTTGCTAAATAGATAATGATGTCCTATTGCGAATAAAGATTAAATTGATAGAATAGAATAAAGAAATGACTTGGGTTTGATAACGCCTTATTCGATAACAGGGATACGTAGACCAACGTTCGAGCTATCTCGTTAGCTTGTGAGGCGTGATCGGGTTTCTAAGCATTCCGGCTGTCGTTGATTATTCACATTTATGCATTTGCATCCATGCATATCATATAGGTACGATGATGGATCAACGGATCAGTTGAAGGATGATTGGAAATCCGAAGATGATGTAATGGTATTCTCTCCAGGAGATGATGCAATGGGCTTTCTATTTAGATGATGTGGATGATCTGAAGATGCAACTACTAAGTTTTGGTTATATTTTACCCAGGCAAGCCCCGGTGCATAACCTCTACTTTTCTGCAGTTTAAATTATATTTGTGCATTAAGTTTTAAGGAGTTGAATGAAACCCACTTGCATATATATATATATATCTTTATCCTATGAGTCTTACTAGTATGATAGGACTGTGTAGATTGCTATGCTACAGGACTCCGATAGAAGTAGAGTGATTGCTGTCACTCGCGAGAGATAGGAAATATATTACTGTATTATTATCACTTGGAAAATATAAATGGTGGAAAGGAAAATGGTGACCGGGTAGGGATATGGTTTGGGTCTTGGTGGGTGTAAGAGGTTGTGTCGCCGTGGACGCGGGGCATAGTTTGGTTACACCGCTTTCCCTGTTTGTGTCGGTTAAGGACCGGTCGTTGCATAAGCCATCGAGACAAGTCACAGATTTATTATCCCGAGCACATACTTGTGTATGGGCACTTGGAAGACTTGTTGCTCTCTTGTCGTGGGTTTTGGCTCTTTCCGAACCGACTGCCATAGTTTTGTTTTGGTGAAGGAGGTCCTTGCACCGCACTAAGTTCAAGACTCAGGGGCGGGGGCTTGGAGTCCTAGTTTGGACGGGGACCTAGGACCCCAGGACAGGAGGGTGATGAGTTGGTCCTGCTTGTGCCTTGGGTACAAGCGGGGCGTGTGTTTTTGGGGTACCCAGCTGGGGACATTGATTCGTGAATCGCTGCCGAGTCGGTATGGCTTGTTTCATGCCTAGCACCGTAGTAAGAACTGAAGATGAAAGATGGAAAAAGGAAATCTGATTGCTTACCACCTACTTGAAAAGTAGCACAGGTGCTTACATAGAATGGTTAGTAATGAACCAATGTGGCTATTAATAAAAATCGAATATAAGGACACACGCTTAGTAATGCTTCCTGCATATGCAATAAACCCACAAGCTAGATAGCCTTGTATATCCTTGGAGTCTTTTCTTTCCTCTTGTCGGGTAAGTCTTGCTGAGTACAATTGTGTACTTAGGGTTTTATTCCCCCTGTTACAGGTGACAGGTGGATGCTAGAGCTGACCCTTGTGTGGATACCTCCTGGTGGGTTCAGCGAGGATTCCTTTACGCTGCGATCGTAGTTGTTATTTATAACTCTCACCAAATGCTTTTATAAATGAAAGTTTCCTAATCTGTTGTTGTCGACGAAATATGGTCGGCAGTCTACCTAGGGGTATGCCCAAGGTAGTCGATTGTCGGCAAACAGATGCGCAAGCCACAAACAAGACGGTGATGCAAGATAGACACGAAGTTTTATCCAGGTTCGGCTGCCAAGAAGGCGTAATACCTACGTCCTACGTCTGATTGTATTGCTGTATGTCAATGAGAGATGTTTTTGAGAGGGGTCCCCTGCCCGCCTTAAATAGTCCGGGGGGCAGGGTTATAGATCTGGAAACTAATCCTAGCCAGTTACAATTGCCATAGGTGGCTGGATAAGGATTCCTATTCTAACCGACCAGGATCTTGCTTGATCGCCAAATCTGTCTTGACTCCTTGCGCGGGACTCCGAACAGGTTGGCCGGGCCGCGCGTCGTCTTTTGGTGGACCGGACCCTCTGATCCGGGCTAGGCCCAAGCCTAGCCGTAAGGGTATAGGGGTTAATACCCCCACAGCTAGTCCCCGAGCACCATGTATTATGCTGCGACACGCCATTTTAACCTTCTCCGAACATTGAGGCTTGAGTTCTTGACATCTCTGACCACCATATTCAACCGGAGAAGTAGGTTGTCCGAAGAATGTATGGTGCTCTTAAGAAAAAAGAAAAAGATTTCCGTCCTAGGAAGTGTGCCCACTTGTATTTCTGAAAAGAAATGTAAGTGCGTCTCGAAGCGTAGCGTCCTTGATCATCAGAGGCGTAGTAGTCGAAAAACAAACACATTCACCGCAAGGTGAAGTGTGCCCACTTAGTCCCCGAGCCTGGTAGTAGGTGACGCAGGCACGTGGTGCCAGGGTCTAAAAAGAATTCCCAGTTAAGTTGAGAACCCAACCATCGTACAGGCGATACGAGATGCACCGGCAGGTGCATCGTACCGATGTAGTCCCCGAGCTTGCTGGAAGGCGAAGTATGAGCCTTGTAGCAAGGTCTAAATAAATGCCTCTCAACTGTATGCGAGCACCAATCACATGTAGCCGAGGAGAGCGTTATCCAAGCAGTGATCGGGACAGATCCCGAGCACGATAGTAATCCTGACAATCAGTCAAAGCGTAGGGGTCGATTAAATAAACACATTCACCGCAAGGTGAAGTGTGCCCACTTAGTCCCCGAGCCTGGTAGTAGGTGACGCAGGCACGTGGTGCCAGGGTCTAAAAAGAATTTCCACTGAAGATAAGAATCCAATCGTCATACAATCAATACTAGATGCACCGGCAGGTGCATCGTTCCGATGTAGTTCCCGAGCTTGCTGGAAGGAGAAGTATAAGCCTTGTAGCAAGGTCCAAATCAATGCCTCTCGACTGTATGTGAGTACACGTCACATGTAGCCGAGGAGAGCAGTTGCCAAGCACTATTCAGAACAGACCCCGAACATAGCAGTGGTCGGAGCAGCCCCTGAGCACGGTAGTGGTCGGAACAGTCCCCGAGCACGGTAGTGGTGGGAGCAGTCCCCGAGCACGATAGTGGTCGGAGCAGTCCCAGAGCACGGTAGTGGTCTAGGCAATCTCCGAGCACAATAGTGGTCGGAGCAGTCCCAGAGCACGGTAGTGGTCTGGGCAATCCCCGAGCACGATAGTGGTCGGAGCAGTCCCAGAGCACGGTAGTGGTCGGAGCAGTCCTAGAGCACGAGATATGCAGCGAAGAAACGAATGCCGCTTGTACTATTATTTGGTGTATTTATTTGCCTTCTTATTCTGTCAAGTCCAATCTGACACGTCTAGTCAAAAAAGCAGACGGGTATACCACGTCATACTGTCTTCTTACCCTTTCTAGCAAACAGTCGCTTGGCACCTGTAAAGAGGTGCGTCGGTGTGGGCCCTCTCACACTAGCAACGAAGAGGCGCGTACACTGGTAACGAAGGGGCGCGTTTATTGGTGTAGATCTCGAGGTTGTGAAAACAACCGTCTGCGGCGCGTGCGCACGTCTCCCAAGAATCTCGGGCGGACGAAAATGCGGAACTCTTGGTTATTTATAATATAGAACTGGTAAGTTACTTTTTACCAATCCCCATTACCATTCGCCGCCGCAGCCTTCTTCTTCCTCTTGCCAACCCTAATACCTCCGAAATCATCGCCAATCACCCCTCCACCGCATCCATTTCCATCAGCAAGGGCGGATTCATGGCGAAGAGTGACGCCCAGAAGAAAGCCGGAGTCATGGCGAAGGAGTGGTGGAAGTCAAGAAGCAACGAACAGACCATCGAAGACCTCGTCACCATGGGAGTACTCCACAACAAGGAACTCCGGGATGGCGCGCGCCGGAAGGAGAAGGGTACCCCGATCCACAAACAGGTGAGATTGTGGTTTTCGAAGATTTCTTCAAACGGGGTTTTGGGGTTCCAGTGCACCCTTTCCTTCAGGGGCTCTGCTTGTATTACGAGATTGGGATTTGCAATCTGCATCCCAACTCGATTCTTCTTGTCTCCACCTTCATTCATCTTTGCGAAGCATATGGTGGCTTCCAGCCCCATTTCGACTTCTTCCGCCATCTGTTCTGTCTGCGGAAGAAAGGAAGCGGCGGCTCGAAGATAGCCAGAGGTGTGTACCTCAATCTGCGTGACGGGATGAAGGCCCAATACTTGCACTGCCCTTGGAACACATCGCTGGAGGACTGGTACAAGAAATGGTTCTACATCCTACGAGGAGCCGAACACAATCACATTGTGTGACGTGGGGTTCATTCTGGAGAAGAAGAACAGCTGGTCAGAAAAGCCCGAGCACCTGGCACAGATCCAAGAACTAATTGGTTTGATCCCGTGGAGGAAATTGGATGGTCCGAGCAGTGGTCGGTAACTTCATCAGCCGAAGGATCCAGCCTTGCTAGAGGAGGGTACATCCCGGCTATGAGTACCAAGGTAGCGTAGACCCAACGAGGACCAGGCAAGAGGCTCTTGACAAGATAGAAATCAAAGCCAGGATTGGAGAGCTATTCAACTTAGCTGATCCGAATTATGTCAGGTTAAGCGACATCGAGCACGCCTTCAAGCTGGCCCGACCTCCCCCAAAGGTAAATTATGCTGCCTTGTACCTGTAGAGTTATGTTGTAACAAAAACTGACTGTGTTGTCGCCTTTATGTTTCCCAGAGTAATGGTCGTGATAGGGCAGCAGTGTTCGTGTCTCCACCCCCTGGTGTGGATTGGCCGCAAGTTGCCGGCCCAACCGCCCAGACCAGTGCCAGGGTCGAAGACGTCGACTGGGCCATACTCGGGGTTGGGGAGGAGGCAACGGCCAGGGCTGCTGGCAAGCGGCCGGCGGCCAGCAAGCATCGTCAGGCCATCTTCCCACTGTCAGATGATGAAACAGAGGATGCAGACATCTTCTGACTCGTCCCTCGAAAGAGGAGGAGACAACTGGAGTCGACTGGAGCAGGGTGGCTCCTTCCGTGCCAGCGGGGATCGCAGCACCGACCACTGCAACGCAGAGGACAAGCGGCAAAGGGGTCGAGCACCAAGCCCCGATGCCGGTTCTAGGTCGTGGAAAGAGACCCGGTGGCACCCGCAGAGCACGTGGAGCAAGCACAGACGAAGAGACGCTCCTTCGCCACATCATTCCATGCTTCGAAGCTATAAGTATTTGTAACCTTGATATAAGCTTACAATTTATATTGAATGCTGTTGTCTTTTGAACTTATCTCTGATATATTAGGTCGGCATCCACCGAAAATCCTGACCAGCTAGCCGGGTGCGACATGGCTTCTCCAGCAATGGCGGAGAGAACTGCCCAGCAACCGGCTTTGGAGGAACCTGTAGAAGAAAGTCCACCGGAGCCTCAGCAGACAAGCGGCCAGACGACAGTCCCCGAGCAGCTGGTCGAGAAGAGAGCCGAGCCAAGCACAAGTGCTCCAAGCACTAACCCTGCTGAGGGGGATACTTCGGCGCCAAGGGGATCAGACCAAGCCGAGGAGCAGCAACCGGAGGTGGCACAGAGCACGCTTGCCGATGCTACGGCTCGTGGGAAAGCCATAGTGATCGCAGAGACTACAAACTCCAGACAAGCGCCGCTACCTGAACAAGAGGCCGAAGAGGACGAAGTAGAAGAGGTCCTGGGCCATCCCCAGGACAAGCGACAACATGTATATGTGTCGTGCTGGCGGAACGACCAGTGGGTCATGCATGAGGAAATCCCAGAGGTCGAAGAGACCATGAAAGTTGAACGAGCGGCAAAACGTCTGGTGACGGAAGTCCAGGTATGTTTTGCTTGACCGCTTGATCCTGCTATCCAGTCAAACTGTCTGGCTTAGTTTTTTTTACATGCAGGACTTGATGAAGACCGCAAGGTACCGAAAGAAGTGCTTCGACCAGATCGAGGGAATCACAGCAAGCAATAGAGAACTGGCGGCCGAGGTGGAGCGCTTGCGCCACCAACTTGAAGCCGCCGACCAGGAAAGGACTGAGCAAGAGGCACAGAACCAGAACCTAGGTCGTCCAGCTCAGTAACAAAGAGCAGGAAAAAACAAGTAAGTTGTCACTTTATCACAACAAGTGCATGACAAGTGTTGTTGCATTGTTGGTAGTAACAGCTGTAGTGCAGGCTTAGAAGCCGAAGTAGTCCGTCTCCAAGAGGAGAATAGCCGTGTGGGCACAGAGTGTGGTCGCCTGAAGGAGGACAACGAGAAACTGGCGCGCGACCAGTCCCAACTCCTGGGACCGTACAACTAAGATGAAGGAGGAACTGAAAAGTAAGTGTTCCTAGACCACCTTGCTCATTCTGTTGCCCGCCTTATCTTGTCGTGGCGTGACATTTTAATGTCTTGTGCGGTTTGCAGTTTTAAAAGTTAATGCCAAGAAACATCTAGAAGCCGTGATGAAAGATCATGACGGCTGGAAGGCGCGATGCCTAGAGACCACCGAGGATCGGGACACATGGAAGAACCGGTGCCAGGAGGTGGCAACTGGCATTTTGCCCGTCCTCGACCTTATCGACCCGGCGCTTACAGAAGAAGTGCCAAGGACGCCGCAGCTCGGACTGGTCGAGAGATGCCAGAAAGGCATGGGGATGGTTCCAAGAGTTCGTGAAGGAGGCGGGTGAGTACACAGGCGCACATGTGCTAAGCATGGTGCATGCCCACTACCCCCTGATCGATCTCAAGCGCCTAGAGGCTGGGTACCCGAAGGAGGTAGATCCAGACAAGGCCGAGGAGCTTCGGATGACCCAGCTAGGACCTGTCTTCAAAGATAATTGGCGATATTAACCTATGTGGAGGTGGGGACAGCACCTGTATAGGGTACGCCATCAACAAGTCAGCTAGAAAGGCCATCAATTGCGAGCCAACCGGTGAAACCTGCGGTCTCGACCAGCCAGGCATCGGCGGGGCCATCCTCTTCAGCTCGACCAGTACAAGAGTCCCTGAGACTCGAGCAGGATGTCGGAAGCAGCGAGCAGCGGGTGCCGCGTGCCCTGACCAGCCAATAGAATAGGCTAGAGCTGTAGAAGAAGGACATAGTTGTGTTATTGTAAACTTGGGCCTCTTCAGGCAAGCTTGTAATAACGTAACTGTATATCATCATAAGCTTGTTTGCTTTGTATAAAACGTATTTAAGCTTGAAACTCATGTTGGTGTAACTAAGTGAGAACATGTAAATGTTCTGTTTAGTTGTACCATTTTACTCGACATGTCATCCTGAAAGGTTTGAATGGCCCGAATTTGCCATGTGGTCGGAGTGTGAGGTGCGTGACCTGTGCACACGTAGACGCAGACAAGTCAAACCAGGGGGGACCTGCCGATCACCCGTAGCGTAGAGAGCGGATCCCATGCACGCGTTGGGAGGAACCAGAGATAGGGCCTGCTCCGAAAACCCTAGAAGGAATGGTGGTCGGCTTTGACTGGCTAAGTTAGAATAACCAGTAAAATTCGAAGTGACACATTAGAGTGGTCGGAGAAATCATAATAGCTTTATTGAATGAAATCGAAAGTACAAGAGGAGTACATATCTTAGTAGTTAAGCATAGAAACTGCCTAAGCTTGTCGATGTGCCATGAATTGGGTACGTCCGTACCGTCCAGGTGGGCTAACCTATAAGACGTTGGTCGTGTGACCTCCTTGATCATGAAGGGCCCTTCCCATGGAGTTGCGAGTTTATGGACACCAGCCTGATTCGTCTTCCACTTCAGGACCAGGTCCCCGACCACAAAGAACCGCTCTTTAACATTCTTGTTGTAGTACCTACGCAAAACAGCAAGGTATTTGGCTGTACGTACACAAGAATCGAGCCGCTTCTCTTCTACACTATTCACTTCTAGCTCCCGCACTTTCGTTGACCCTGCCTTCATCGAAGTTCTCGACCCGTGCTGATCTGAAAGCTATATCTGCGGGGAGGACTGCCTCAGCGCCGTAAACCATAAAGTATGGTGAGACGCCGGTGTTACGACTGGGCTGAGTTCTAAGGCCCCAGACCACTGGCTGGTAACTCTTTGAGCCATCTTCTGGGAGCTTTGTCATTTTCTCTGTACATCCTCTTCTTCAATGCGTCCAAAATCATGCCGTTTGCCCGCTCGACCTGTCCATTAGCTCTGGGGTGCGCCACCGAGATGTATTTTACTACTATGCTCCTTTCATCGCAGAAGTCCCAAAAAGCGTTCCCGGTGAACTGAGTACCCAGGTCAGTAATGATACTATTGGGTATGCCGAAATGGTGGATGACCTGGTCGAGGAACGTAACTAGCCTTTTCTGAGGATGCCTGTACCAGAGGCATGTATTCTATCCACTTAGAAAATTTATCGATCAACACAAAGACACATGTAAATTTCCTAGGAGCCGGTTTGAAGGGCCCGATCATATCTAGTCCCCAGCATGCGAAGGGCCAAGAGGCTGGTATTGTCTGGATCTCATGTGCTGGTACGTGGATTCTCTTGGCGAAGAACTGGCAACCCTCGCAGTGGCGGACCAACTTCTCTGCATCGGCTACCGCTGACGGCCAATAAAACCCTGCTCGGAAAGCCTTGCCGACCAGCGTTCTCGAGGCTACGTGGTTGCCACAGGAGCCGAAGTGGATTTGATCTAGGAGATGCTCGCCATCTTCCTGGGTTATACACTTCATCAAGATTTCCTCCTTTGCGTTCTTGCGCCATAGCTTTCCATCGACGAGCAGATACTGCTTACTGCGACGCATCAGGGCTCGTTTTCTGTTCGATCAGTATAACCGCTGCCATCTGTTAGGTACTTGATGAAAGGTATTCTCCAGTCGGGCTCATGAGTGGTCGGAGGTGGCTCGGTGGTGCTCGACTGCCGGAACCGTAGCCACCAATTGCTTGTCTAGAGGCTTGTCGACCGTGGAATCTTCCTCTTCGATCGAAGGCGTGAGCAGGTCTTGGACGAATACGCCATGTGGGACTTTGGCTCAGGATGATCCTAACTTTGACAGCGCATCCGCTGCTTGATTTTTGTCCAGGACCACGTGTGTGTACTCGATGCCATAGAACCTGCCTTCCAGTTTTCTGATCGATTTGTAGTATGCATCCATCCTTTCACTGGTCGTGTCCCAGTCCTTGTTAAGTTGGTTGATGACCAGAGCCGAGTCTCCGTAGACATAGAGATGTTTAACACCGAGCTCGACCGCAATGCGCAAACCATGTAGGCATGCTTCGTATTCGGTGGCATTATTAGATGCTGGGAAATAAATCCTAAGGACGTACCGGAGCTGCTCCTTGGATGGTGACACGAAAAGGACTCCTGCCCCTGCGCCGTCGATGTTGAGAGAACCATCAAAGTACATCTTCCAATACTCGTCGGGCCCCTGAGAAGTAGGCGTGCTTAAGTCTGTCCACTCGACGATGAAATCGACGAGCGCCTGAGACTTGATTGTAGTACGGCTTGCGAATTCCAAGGAGAAAGGACATAGCTCCATTGCCCACTTGACGATGCGCCCATTCGCATCCTTGTTGCTAATGATGTCTCGCAGAGGGTACTCAGTCATGACCACCACGCGATATCCGTCGAAGTAATGTTTCAACTTTCGGGATGATATCAGTATGGCGTAGATCAATTTTTGGATTTGTGGGTACCTGGTCTTGGATTCATTGAGCACCTCACTGATGAAATAGATTGGTCGCTGTACCTTGTAGACGTGGCCGGGCTCATCACGCTCGACCACCATGGCCGTGGAGACCACTCGATTAGTAGCCGCAATGTAAAGCAGGAGTGTTTCGTCTTCTCTGGGAGCAGTGAGGACCGGAGGTGACGTAAGGTATTGTTTCAGCTATGTGAAGGCAGCGTCTGCTTTCCTCCGACCACTCAAACTTTTCGGATGCTTTGAGCAGTTTAAAGAACGGTAATCCCTTTTCGCCTAATCTTGATATGAAACGGCTGAGGGCGGCCATGCATCCGGTAAGCTTCTGAACATCCTTCACCTTTTTGGGCGGCTTCATGTCCAAGACAGCTTTGACTTTCTCCGAGTTAGGGCGTATGCCGTCGTGACTGACGATGTTGCCAAGTAGTATGCCAGAAGGAACACCGAAGATGCACTTCTTTGGGTTTAATTTCCACTGGAATGTGTTAAGGGCTGCAAAGGTGCATTCTAGGTTGTCAACAAGGGTATGTGCTTCCTTGGTTTTGACAACTATATCATCAACATAAGCCTCAACGAGGTCGTCTTTTATCTCTTCTTTGAGGCAGGCCTGTATAGCGCGTTGGTAGGTAGCCCCGGCGTTCTTGAGCCCGAACGACATGGTCATGTAGCAGTAGGCGCCGAAAGGCATAATAAAAGATGTCTTGATCTGGTCGTCCTTGTTGAGAGCGATCTGGTGATAACCAGAGTAGCAATCGAGAAAGGAAAGCAGCTCGCAACCGGCGGTTGAATCTATGACCTCGTCTATGCGAGGTAAACCGAAGGGGTCCTTAGGGCAGTGTTTGTTGAGATCAGTGTAATCAACGCACATTCTCCATTCATTATTCTTTTTGCAGTACAAGAACCGGGTTGGCTAACCACTCCGGATGATACACTTCTTTGATAAATCCGGCTGCCAAAAGCCGTGTAACTTCTACCCTAATCGCCTCCTTTTTGTCGCTGAGCGAACCATCGTAGCTTCTGCTTGATAGGTTTGGCCTTGCCATTGACATTCAAGGAGTGCTCGATCAAGTTCCGAGGTACACCGGGCATGTCAGCAGGTTTCCATGCGAACACATCCACGTTGCTCCTCAAGAACCTGACGAGCGCGTCTTCCTATTTGGGATCCAGGTTGGCCCCGATAAGGGCCATTTTGCTGGGATCGCCGTCGACCAGCTGGATCACCTTGTGCTCCTTGGACTTGATGTTCTTGCGTGGAGCCTCGAGCTCTGGGATCTCCAGGTGGTCGGCCGAGGTCTTCTTGGCGTCGAGCATGGTCTCGGCCATGCGAATAGAGAGGTCGTGAGCCTCTGCTATTTTGAAGCTGTCGTCCTCACAAGTATAAGCTGCGTATACGTTGCCCCTGAGGGTTAGAACTCCTTTCTCGGTAGGAATCTTGAGCACCAGATACCTGTAATGAGGTATGGCCATGAACTTGGTGAGCGACGGTCGACCAAGAATAGCATGGTAGGTGCCGTCGAAGTCAGCGACCACGAAGTTGACGTAGTCGGTGCGGAAGTGGTTCGGGGTCCCAAATTGCACAGGTAGCGTGATCTGCCCGAGAGGTGTAGAGCTCTGTCCAGGGAGAACACCCCAGAACTGTGCCTCGTACAGCTTGAGATCCGCCTGGGTTATCTTCAGGGCAGGCAGACTGTTCTTGAACAGTATATCGATGGAGCTGCCGCCGTCGATCAGCACTCTGTCGAACTGAACCTTGTTGATGCAAGGATCGAGGACCAAGGGAAAATGTCCTGGCTCAGGTATTGTGGCCCATTGGTCCTTTCTGCTGAAGGAGATCTCACGGTGAGACCATGGAGGGAGCCACGGATCGATGAGGAGGTTATCGGTGTTGGCCACGTTCAAGCAAGCGCGGGCGAGCAGCTTATGTTCTCGTTTGGTCTCGATGGACACTTTGCCTCCGATGATGGTGTGCACGCAATCGGTTGGCTTGACGTACTTGTGACGGGGATCTGCGTCTTCATCGTCGTTGTCCTCGTTGCGCTGTTCCCCTGCGTCGTTAGGCTTGTCGGATGTATCCGGAGCCTGTTGACGCGTGTAGATAGACTTGAGAACGCGGCAATTCTCCATGGTATGGTTTGACTTGGGATGGAGCTGGCAGGGCCCTTTCAATGCTTTGGCGTAGTCGTCTTCGTAGTTACGACGTCCGCCACCTTTTTTAACGGTGTTGACCTCGCCGTCGTCTTCCCGAGCACGCTTGCCCCTGTAATCGTCACGGCGGTTACGCCGCTGATTACGTTGGTCACGGTGGTCGCGGGAGTCATTGCGCTGGTTGCGGCGGTCAAAATTGTCATTTCGACCACGGTTGCCGCTGGTAGTCATCGCGGGGTGGGGGGTGGTCGGAGCGTGGAACCCTTGCTGCTTCTTCGATAATTATCTTTTTAGCGTCGTCGGCGTCCGCATATTTCTTAGCGGTGGCCAGGAGCGCTGTGACCGATTCAGGCCTCTTGCGCAGGAGCTTGTCCCTTAGGGCGTCGTGGAAGCGGAGGCCAGTGATGAAAGCCTTGATTGCCTCATTGTCGGAGATTGATGGGACCTTGATGCGCATCTCCAAGAAACGCCGGACGTATTCGCGCAGTGGCTCATCTTTTCGATCTCAAATTCGTTGCAGATCATATTTGTTGCCAGGGTTGCTCGCAAGTAGCAATGAAGTTGTCGATGAAGGCTTGCTTGAGCTCTTGCCAAGAATCAAAGTAGTTCGCCGGCAAGCTGACCAGCCATTGGTGACCTGCGTGGCCAACAAGCGACTGGGAAGTAGTTAGACATGACGTGCTCGTCATGCCATGGCTAATCTGCACGCAGTTTCGTAGAGCATGACCCATAATTCGGGGTTCTCCTTGCCGTCGTACTTCTGAAGTTTCTCGAGCTTGAAGTTCTTGGGCCATATGACTTGGCGAAGGTGTGGAGTAAACTGCTTCAAACCCGGCGGGCCATGGGCAGTGTCATATTCCATACGGTCGATAGCTTTCGTGGGATGCACGATCGTTGGCTCTCTGGTTGATGCGAGCGCGCAGATCACGTCCTCCGAGGTAATGGCGGAGATCGTTATTGCCATCGCGGCGATCTCGGTTGCCATCTAGATTAGCCCTGCGATCCGTGGTTATCACGGCGATTGTTGCGGTTGTCTCAGTGGTTATCGTCCCAGACGTCGCGGCGGTTGTCCTCCCGACAGTGGTTGTCATCCCGACCACCATCATGGCCACCTTGACTGGTTGTCTGATGGGTCGTTGTTGCGCGAGCCACGTTGGTTGGGTGGCTGTGAGCGACTTGAGTACTAGCGGCTGTGGCTTGACTCGACTGAGACGGATGGAGCCCGGGCTTGATTTACAATCTCTGTGGTCTGGGCCATAGCAGCCGTCAGATAGGCTTGTATTTCATCGTGAACTGCTTGGGTTTCCGGGGTATTGGGTAGCCGTTGCATCGTCGCCATAGCAATGGCTACATTGGCGCTTGGAGTCCTAAAGACCTGTTTGTCCCCTACCCTGTCGAAAGCATTGTTGAGGTCGCGTGGCTAGACCCTTATGCGTCGTGCCTCCTCTTCTGCTTCGGCTTCGATTTGTCAGCGATTAAACCGGTCAATATTGCGTGCTTCGCGTGCAATCCTCTCTTGTTCAGTTTTGCCAACTGCTGGTGGTTTGTCATTGCTGACAACATTGATCAAATCCCCTCGCCTTGGTGGGAAAGACGGGAATTGTGGGAACCCCAAGGCGTGGTCTGGTATATCCAGATCGTATTCGATGCCTTCATCGTCATGATGCTGGAGCTCGGTGTGGACGGAGGCATTAGATGCGATGCCAGACGAGGAGCTGGAGTCACCCTCTTGGACCGTGTGGACGGATCCTTCTTGGTAATCCTCAATCCGGATCATGTTGACGAAGTTGCGTGGCCTCGGCCGAGGTCGATGTACAAAACACAGATCCGAGCAGCGTTGTATATTATACGCGTAGTTGGAGGCAATGTTTCGCAGGCCGTAGGGCTGGGCCTGGTAGTTCTCCGTCGAGGCTTCATACTCGGAGAGCCGGAGGCCCGTAGCGGAGGCTGGCCGGCGACGAGCGGAGCGCCCTTCAGGAGTAGATATGACCACGAGATCTGTACCAAGTCGTGCAAGACGACTGGCCCGAGCTGGTCGGGTAGATCTGTTGTGGGGAGTGGTTACCTGCTCATTAGGTTGACTTTGAATTGCACTTACCAGAGCTAGGGTTTCAGCGAGTTTGGTGCCGACCCGATCGATGGAGTCGAGCAGGTCGGTGTTGTCGATCTGCTTCCCTTTGTAGCGAGGAAGCGGACGACAGGTTGTCGGCGTGGCTGAAGATGATGCAGGTGTGGTCAGAGCCAGATGTACCGTGGTCGGAGCCAGATCCGTTGTGGTCGGAGCCGTATCCACCGTGGTCGGAGCCGTATCCAAGCTGGTCGGAGCCGTAGCCGATGCAGGTGAAGCAGTGGTCGACGCAGATTGAATCCGCGCCTCCTCTGTAGTCATGGCGATGAAGTCGTTGGAGCTGGTGGTCCAGGTGATCTGGCCGATGGTGAACGTGAGGCCGTTCGGCGTAGCCACGGAGCCAGAGATGATGACCATCTTGTTTGCTTGGAGAGCAGTACGCACACCCCCTACCTGGCGCGCCACTGTCGACGAAATATGGTCGGCAGTCTACCTAGGGGTATGCCCAAGGTAGTAGATTGTCGGCAGACAGATGCGCAAGCCACAAACAAGACGGTGACGTAAAACAGACACGAAGTTTTATCCAGGTTCGGCCGCCAAGAAGGCGTAATACCTACGTCCTGCGTCTGATTGTATTGCTGTATGTCAATGAGAGATGTTTTTGAGAGGGGTCCCCTGCCCGCCTTATATAGTCCGGGGGCAGGGTTACAGATCTGGAAACTAATCCTAGCCAATTACAATTGTCATAGGTGGCCGGATAATGATTCCTATTCTAACCGACCAGGATCTTGCTTGATCGCCAAATCTGTCTTGACTCCTTGCGCGGGACTCCGAATAGGTTGGCCGGGCCGCGCGTCGTCTTTTGGTGGACCGGACCCTCTGATCCGGGCCGGCCCAAGCCTAGCCGTAAGGGTATAGGGGTTAATACCCCCACAGTTGTCGTAGTTTCTATATCAATACTTCATCATGTCAAGATTAGATATTTATTTCCGTTGTAATTCTGATCACATGTTTATATTCCGTTGTTCAATTAAATTGTTTATAACTCTGATAATATGATTACATTCCGCTGTTATAATAATAAATATTATACTCTGATATTGTATTAAAAGTGATGTAAGAAATAGTTAAGAATGATGTAAGCTTTATTCTCTCATTTGTGATCCTGATGAAAAATGTGGATTTTTGGGTTCTCCCCTGGGGTGTGCCCGACGGAACCGAGTAATTTGGTGTTCTCCCCTGGGTGCTTAGTGTCTAATGGAAGACGAACGCTCCTGGGAGGCATTAGATTAGGTGGTTCTACCACAATAGTTTTTCCAAAGAGCTAAACACAAGCTATATCTATTACCTGGCTATGCAACTCAAGAGAGCACTTGTATTTAACAGAGTAAACAGCAGAGCCCAATTTTTCATGAGAGGACAACATACCAAACAAGACGGTGAATTAAAATACATTTTTATACCTAGTCATTATATGCAGGTTAGAACACAATTTATATCAGAAGTAACGATCAACCACACCACCCACAAATTTCTGAAAATGGCAAAATTCAGACCATGGCTGTAGCTTAACGGATTTGTGTATTAAATGAAATACTGTGTGCCCCTAAAGTTTTGGCTGCCTGTCCAGACAGACAGGTGATGGAAGTGGAAAATGTCTCAACTTATCAATAGAAAGGCCAGAATTCAGCTTTGGTAAAAAAATTGTCATAGATATTGCATGACAAGAGTAAACTGGAAGATCAATGCTTCATTGAATGCTAACAATATCACTTAAATCCCTACAAGTTCATTTTTCTCATTCCACTTTCCAATTGTTTGGATATCTCATTTCTTGCCTCCACCTTCTTGTTGTGGACTCAACTTAAACAACTAACAGATCAAGGGGTGAAAGGAAAAAAATGTCAATGCCCTTGGTTCTAGTGGAAGTTACTTACTAAGAAAGATGTATGTCTCAGAAACAAAATAAACTATAGGTATGGCTGTGCTGTGCCAAAGTTATTTGCCATCCAGTCCACTAAAAAATCAAATTACTACTCTACATGACTTAATATGGTCAGCTTGACGAGCAAAGCATTGGAGGTTGTGGTTCTGAACATCTTTGCCAAGAATGGATAGAAACAATAATAGATTTTGCAGATATGATTTTTCTTCCATTTGTGTTTGCTCTTTCCCTTATTTTGATAATCAGCAATTGAGTTGAAAACTTTGTAAGAATTGGATGTAGAGGCCAGAACTATTCCTTTTTTTTCCTTAAAAAAACATGACTTCATAACAACTGAAATCTTTTTTTCATGAAAAGGTCAAGATGTCCAACAAAGATGCCAGATATTCATGCATAGTCTACTGATACACTATCCTGACATTTAGTTCAGCACATATTTCGTATATCAAGATGACTCTTCATACAATCCAAAACTAAGAAACACCAACCATGATGATTATACACATTTATGTGAAATATAGGTTTATGAATGTGTATGCCTTTTAACATTGACTAGGAGATTGTGCTTGTAGAGTGACTTTTAGCATTTCCATGTAGGTTCCTCGAAAGGTGATGTGCTACTGATGTGCTTTGGTAACAAAAAATCAGCAGGGCACCTCAAAAGACAAAAGGCTTTGCAACTAGATATGATAAAAGAACTAAGATTAGAGATTAATAATTCTATCAACCAAAAGTTTATAAATTTATAATTTCTAATGGAAAGTTCATAATTTTAGTTTGGCCATTACCTAGCTTTATCCCTTTCAAGAGACAGTTCTCATCATCAGTTTGAATTAAGAAAACAGATTGTATTGCAATGCTCTTGGGTTGGCATTTATTGTGGATTTGCAACCCTTATCATGGTGTAATACACAAGTACTAACCTTGGCAGACAATAATACTGAACCCCCTATCAAGAACACATTGATTACTTCTGTTGATCACATTACCAAACTGATGCAAAGTAAAGATTTACAGGAGCCAATTAAATAGCTAATCAACCATATCTGCAAAAAAATAGCCGCTTTGGTTTAACTAGAAAAGAACTATAATCTTAGCAAAATTCCCGATGTTCAAATTAATTGGAACTCAAAGAAGCTAATAATCAACATAGATGATCTCTATTCACACAATTATTTCAGTTTCACCACAAATTCACAATATTATTTCAGTTTAACCAGAAAAAAACCATAAGTGCATGCTCTGTTCTTCCTCAGTAACCCATCACTGTAGGAATTGAGGCGAAGGGGATAAATGTAGGCGAAGGGTTGGGGCATACCAAGGGGTATGGTCGCAGTCAAAGCTCGAGGTCGGAGAGGGAGCACCGGGGGAGGTCGAGGTCGTCGAGGGAGCGCCGGGAGAGGTCAGAGCACGCGCTCTAGCGACATCGTCGGAGATAGAGGTCGGTGAGGGAGCGCCGATGGAGGAGCCAGAGCGCATGGCCAGGCTAGGGAGCACAAACTGTAGCCCCCATGAGGTCGGAGCTCTAGGTCAGAGAGGGATCCGCGGCGGTGGAGAGGATGACAACCAAAGTGCATAGCTGGGCCGGGGGAGCACAAACCCTAGCCCCCGACGAGGTCGTCAGAGTGCGTGCATGGGCCGGCGAGGTCAGAGGTCAAGGTCTGACACCTCTACCTAGGTTACCACCGGATCGGGAGGTTGAGTTTGCAATTGAGTTAGAACCTGGTACTGCTCCTATTTCACGGCGTCCTTACCGCATGGCTCCTAAGGAACTGGTAGAAATAAAGAAGCAGCTAGAGGAATTCTTGCAGAAGGGATTCATCCATCCTAGCTCTTCACCATGGGGTTGTCCAACTATTTTTGTGAAGAAGAAGGATGACATTTTTCGGATGTGTGTGGATTATCGCCCTCTCAATGCGGTAACCATTAAGAACAAGTATCATTTACCTCGTATTGATACTTTGTTTGATTAGTTGGCTAGTGCAAAAGTGTTTTCGAAGATTGGTCTTCGTTCTGGATATCACCAAATTAAAATCCAGCCGCAAGATATACCAAAGACAGCTTTCTCTACTAGGTATGGGCTTTATGAATACCTAGTCATGTCTTTTGGCCTCACCAATGCTCCTGCATTCTTCATGTACCTCATGAACTCAGTCTTTATGCTAGAGTTGGACAAGTTTGTAGTGGTGTTCATCGATGATATTTTGATATACTCCAAGAACATTGAAGAGCATGTGCAACATCTTTGGATAGTCCTAACCTCATTACGGGGACACAAGTTGTATACCAAATTCAGCAAGTGTGAGTTTTGGTTGGATCGAGTGCAGTTTTTGGGACATGTCCTAACACCTAAAGGCATCTCTGTGGATCTTGACAAGGTGTAGGATGTGTTAAATTGGAAATGTCCAAAGTCAGTGCATCAGATTCGTTAGTTCCTTGGCCTTGCTGGTTATTATCGATGCTTTATCCCTAATTTTTCCAAAATAGCTCAACCAATGACCAAGTTACTGCAGAAGGATGTCAAGCTTGTATGGAGTCCGGCTTGTGAAGAAGCTTTTCAAGCCCTAAAGAAGTCTTACCTCTGCTCTTGTTCTTGCCCAATCAGATATTGATAGGCCATTTGATGTGTATTGTGATGCTTCTAGGACTGGACTGGGATGTGTGCTTATGCAAGGCGGACGTATGATCCCTTATGCTTCATGTCAGCTAAAAAAGCACAAGTTGAATTATCCCACTCATGATTTAAAGTTGGCTGCAGTTGTGCACGCTCTAAAAATTTAGAGACATTATCTATTGGGAAATAAAGTGCATATCTACATAGATCACAAGAGTCTCAAATATATTTTCACTCAATCCGAGTTGAATATGAGGCAACGGAGGTGGCTTTAGTTAATCAAAGATTATAACTTATAAGTTCATTATCACCCTAGAAAAGCTAATGTGGTAGCTGATGCCTTAAGTCGGAAGTCGCATCAAGTTGAAGAAGAATCTTTGTCTCTCAACCATTATGAGGTGTTAGCCCATATTGCCCTAGTCTCGGATTTACTTGAGCAAATTATTATAGAGCAAAGGCAAGATGCTTCAAAAATTTCGCATATCAAGAAGTTAATTGTTGAAGGCATGGTTCTCATTTCAGTATTGATGATCGAGGTGTGGTGAAGTTCAAGAACTGATTGGTGGTTCCCTCAAGTGATGATCTTAGGAGAAAAATTTTGGATGAAGCTCACAACTCCAAATTATCCATTCATCCGGGAAGTAACAAGATGTATCATGATTTGCGTCACTTGTATTGGTGGCCAAATATGAAACAAGATATTACCAAATACATCTCAGAATGTAACATTTGTGGAAGGGTTAAGGCGGACCATATGTGTACGCCTAGATTTCAACAGCCCATGCCTATTCCTATTTGGAAAT
Organism: Miscanthus floridulus; assembly: GCF_019320115.1. Classification (NCBI taxonomy): domain Eukaryota; kingdom Viridiplantae; phylum Streptophyta; class Magnoliopsida; order Poales; family Poaceae; genus Miscanthus; species Miscanthus floridulus. Next base: position 12,433,591 of record NC_089596.1, read on the forward strand.
GGGAGGATATTTCCATGGACTTTGTTGTGGGTTTGCCCCGCACGGTAAAGGGGTATGACTCTATTTGGGTCATTGTGGATCGCCTTACCAAGTCCACTTATTTCCTCCCAGTGGATACAAGGTATTCAGCCAAGAAGTATGCCAAGCTATATTTTGATCAGATTGTAACCTTGCATGGGGTTCCTCTTACCATTGTTTCTGATAGAGGATCAGTCTTTGTCTCTCATTTCTAGGAGCAAGTCTAGAAATGTCTTGGTACTTGTCTCCTCAGAAGTTCAGCTTATCATCTGCAAACTGATGGTCAGACAGAAAGGGTCAATCAAGAACTTGAAGACATGTTGAGAGCTTGTGCTATTTCTTATCCAAAAATGGGACGAATGCTTGACTTTAGCTGAGTTTTCCTATAACAATAGCTATCAAGAGAGCATTCGAATGGCACCTTTCGAGGCTTTGTATGGCAAGAAGTGTAGAACACCTCTTAATTGGGTGAAAATGGGTGACCATGGTTACTTTGGGCCTGATTTTATCAAAGAAGCAAGAGAACATGTCAGTGTTATTCAGAGTCATTTGAAAGTGGCTCAGAACCGTCATAAAGCTTATACGGACAAGAGGAGAAGGCCCTTGTAGTTTGAAGTTGGTGACCATGTGTACCTAAAGGTATCCCCGATGAGAGGTGTTCATTAGTTTGGAGTCCATGGAAAGTTAGCTCCTCGTTATGTTGGACCTTATAAAGTTTTGGGACGGTGTGGTGCTGTTGCTTATCGTCTACAGCTTCTGGATATTTTGTCAGCAGTACATAATGTCTTTCATGTCTCCCAGCTAAAAAATTGTTTTTGAGTTCCCGATGAAGTGATGGAAATTGAAAGACTCTGTCTCCAACCTGATCTTTTTTATATTGAGCATCCTATCAAAATCTTGGATGAAAAAGAGAGTTACTAGAAACAAAGTGGTGAAATTTTATAAAGTCTAGTGGCAAAACCATTCGGAGGACGAAGCAACTTGAGAGCAGGAGAGTTATATTCTAGAGCATTATCCCCATCTTCTCCCCGGTGTGCCAAGGTAATAGTTTATGTTAAACCTCACTCTTACCCTTTTTCCTACACTAGGCACTCACATGAAATCTCGAGACGAGATTTCGTTTAAGGGGGGGAGAGTTGTAACACCCTCGGTGTTACACCCTAAATCATTTACTAAAATATGTCATGAGCATCATGTTTATGTGTTCATGCATGTGATAAAGTGTGTAGATCAATTTCTTGTAACCTAAAATGACTAATAAAAATGTTAAACGAAAGTTGATTTGATAGCTCATGTATATCAAGTAGGGTTTAAAACTAAGTTTTATTGGACAAAAGTGCTATAGAACATATATGTGGTGCTTAAATAAAGATTGGAATATGAACTTTGTAGATGATAATAAAATACTTGATGTAGAAAAATAACATTGCTAGCCAACATTTCTAATAGCCTAGACATGCAAATTGGAATCAAGTTTAGCTCAAAAGACAGAATATTTTCAAGTATGTTGACAGTTAGACAATGCCATGTTTGGCAATTTATTTTGTGAAATTGGGTTAAGAAAAGGTGTCATGTGCTAACTCGGTTTGGTAGCCTCATATGCCATCTTGAGCATGGTGAAGATGGTTAAGATCTAGAAGCAACCGTTTAGTTTTTATAGGCGCTTTCCAATTCGTGCACCACACGGTCTCGGGCTAGTTGGCCGCGTGGGCGCGGTCAACACGCTCGGGCGCTCGACATCGCCACGCTAGCTATCCCGTACGCATGTGCGCTGCCGCACGTGGCCAGCCATGGCTGCTCTAGCCTGGCTGTGGCCTAGCCACCGCTGGCTCCTGGCGCGCGGAGCCACTGCTGCTGCTTGCGCAGCCAGGCGGTGCTGCCACCGGCCCCGCCACGCTGTCGCACTGCCAACCCGCCCCGCGCCGTAACGCAGCCATTGCAGTGATGTCGCCTCGCCGTCAAGTCTGTGCCTCCCTGTACATCTCTGTGCCACTGCCGGCCTAGTGCGATGCCACCTCTGCTGCGCGCACGTGGTTGGGCTCACCGTCACCTTGTCATTGATGGCACTACGACACGTGGGCCACGCCAGTCACGAACACGCGTGCCTATGTACTAGCACCTGGGCGTGGGTCTCCACTGTCGTGCCAACCACATCTAGCCAAGGCACGCACACACCGAGCCACCGGCCGTACCCCACTGCTCTCTCTCTTTCTCATCTCTCTGCCGCCGTTGAGCCGTGCCCACGTGCGAGCTAGAGAGCAGTCACCTCTACTTATTTCCGCCCGTCAGAACCTTCGCCCTCCCGTCTTCTCGGCGCCTGACCCCGTAGAGCCATGAAGACGCCCCGGCCAAGCACCAATTTGCCTCATTTCCACCGGCGTGCCATTAAGGCCATGTCCGGCCGTGGACGAGGGCAGCCCTCCTACTGTCCCTCCCGAGCCAATTCACTTGCACCATTAGCTTTGCCTTGCCTCCCTATCGACCTTGCGCATGTCAGCGGAACCGTTGCCGCCTCCCCTTCGTTGCTGACACAACCGTGCCACCATGGTGCACCGCCGCACGGCTCGGTCGCACATGGCTAGCGTTCCTCCATCATCCTCTGCCTCAACTGTCACCTTAGCCTAGTCCATGGTAGCCTCCTGATGCTCACGCGTTAACTAATTAGGCCTATAGCTATCCTAGCTCATTGGAATAGTGGCACCACTGTCGCGGATGGTCGCGCGCCGCTGTAGCCTTCCCCAGCCAGTCATGTCACCCCGCACAGCCGCTTAGCGTAGCTGCTTGGGTCAGAGATGGTGACTGCCCCGTTAAGTGGTCTGTCGCAGGTCCCTAGTGGCTGGCGCAGCTACGCTGTGTCACCGACCGCCGCGCCGCCGTGCACTGGGTCACCAGGGGTGCGCGCAGGGGAATTCCAGGAAAGCCATGGGGTTAAGTGGGAAGGTTTTAGAGAGGGGAAATAGTGTTAGCACTTAGTTGTAATTCGGGAGAAGTTCGAGGTCTCTTTTTCTAAATCACCAGCGCGTGCGGGGTTTCCTTGGCGCGGGCCGTATCCGCGTGGGCCACGCTTGTGGGCCGCGTGGGAGAATTTGTTTTTCTTTTTCATAAGGAATTAGAAATAGTTTTCTAATTTAATTTCTGAGCTGATCTTTGGCAATTAATATAAAATCGTGTAGGTCTTCAAAAATTGTGAAACATATTTTGTTAGGTTCCTAAAATTGTGCTCTATCTGTTAGTGTATTTAGTTCATATATATACATGTTGATACCAGGAGCTATTAAATCATTTGAGAGTGCTCAATATTATTAGGTTAAATATTGTAGGATTTTTTGTGGTAAATTAGTGATAGCTTTAGTCCTGAAATTTTTATGATAGCTTCATTGTATCATTATGTGCTCACCGTAATTTTTGTAGCCTTAGAATAGACTAAGCATTAGGGTAGTTAAATGCTCTTTGTTTCAATATACATTAAATCACTAGTACCAATAAATATATATCCTTAATTTGTCAAGCTAAGGGTTTGTTAGTTGAATCCAACAATTTGCTTGGTAAAGATGATAGTTAGCTTAGTACCTTAGTCATTAGAGCTAGCTTAGTAGCGTAGTTGCGTATTCTTAGTCTAAGAGTTGTTGTTGCCTAAATGCTAAGTGTTGCATCATGATCGCGTGTATGTAGAGAACGAGTTGGCGGAGATCGTGACCACCGGCGATCATGAGTTTGAGGAGATCGTCGAGGAGTACGAGGAGGAGATTCTCGTAAAGGAGGAGGTCCCAGAGCCGCCACTAACTAACTCAGTTGACACCGCGCCTGCCCAAGGCAAGCCCCGGTGCATAACCCCTTATTTTTTATAATCATTGTTTATATATGTTATGTGCATTTACATTACAGGAATTTTAGGGAAAACACATGCATAGATATACCTGTCCTAAGAGTCTTATTAGTGCATATTCGAGTAGCTGCTATGCTTCGGCTTTCGGTAGCATGAGTAACCTACCGTTACTCACAATAGGTGATTATTATTACTCTCATAATAAAATGATGAAAGAAAAATAAAGACCGGGCAGGGATATGGTATGGATATTGGTGGGTGTAACATGTTGTGTCCCGCGGCCAACGGGGCTTAGCTTAGTTACACTATTTTCCCTATTCATGTCTATTAAGGACCGTCCATTGCTGTAGATGGTAGTCAGGTCACAGACTTATTATTCTGAACACATACTTGCTTATGGAAGCAGGAAGGCTCATTACACTCTTGTCGTGGGTTCTGGCTCTTTCTAGAGTGACTGATTGGAGGCGGGGAAAGGTGGAGGTCTAAGCACCATGATGAGACCGGGTCTCAACTGTCGGTCTTGTTAGAAAGAGAACTCCAAATCCTACACCCTAAGAATGAAAACTCATAAATAAGGGAATGGATTAATTTTTTTATCCAAAAAATCACACTGACATTGATATCTAAATGCGGTTTTCTACAATCGCCTCAATGAAAATTCTCAATTGCGAGCCCAAAAGATTTTCTAGGGCCCGAATGTCATAAAAACAGAAGATTCACAAATCTGCCGTGTTCCCAACTATCGGACCTAACTTGGCAACATTCTCACCAATGATTGGTGCAACTAGGCATTCAGTAAACCTCGAGGACTTTACTTTGTTCAGTAGAGTGGTCCTAACTTCGTCCAGCGGACTCAGAATCAAGGGTTGTCGGTCTTGTTGGAAAGAGGACTCCGAATCCTACACCCTAAGAATGAAAACTCATAAATATGGGCATGTATAAATTTTTTACCCAAAAAATCACACTGACATCAATATCTAAATGCGATTTTATACAATCACCTCAATGAAAATTTCTGACTACGAGCCCCTAAGAATCTCTAGGACCTGAACATCGTAAAAAATGGAGGATTCCCAAATCTGTCATGTTCCCCGCTATCGGACATAACTTGGCAACATTCTCACCAATGATGGGTGCAATGGGGCATAGCACGGATTTAGTAAACCTCCAAGACTTCACTACGTTCTGTAGAACGGTCCTAACTTCGTTTAGTGGACTCAGAATCAAGCGTTGTCGGTCTTGTTAGAAAGAGAACTCCAAATCCTACACCCTAGGAATGAAAACTCATATATAAGGGAATGGATTAATTTTTTATCCAAAAAATCACACTAACATTGATATCTAAATGTGATTTTCTACAATCGCCTCAATGAAAATTCTCGATTGCGAGCCCACAAGATTTTCTAGGGCCCGAATGTCGTAAAAACGGAAGATTCACAAATCTGCCATGTTCCCAACTATCGGACCTAACTTGGCAACATTCTCACCAATGATTGGTGCACTAGGCATTCAGTAAACCTCGAATACTTTACTTTGTTCTGTAGAGTGGTCCTAACTTCGTCCAGCAGACTCAGAATTAAGGGTTGTCGGTCTTGTTGGAAAGAGGACTCCGAATCCTACACCCTAAGAATGAAAACTCATAAATATGGGCATGTATAAATTTTTTACCCAAAAAATCACACTGACATCAATATCTAAATGTGATTTTCCACAATCGCCTCAATGAAAATTCCTGACTACGAGCACGTAAGAATCTCCAGGACTTGAACATTGAAAAAATGGAGGATTCCCAAATCCATCATGTTCCCCGCTATCGGACATAACTTGGCAACATTCTCACCAATGATGGGTGCAACGGGGCATCGCACGGATTCAGTAAACCTCCAAGACTTCACTATGTTCTGTAGAACGGTCCTAACTTCGTCCAGCGGACTCAGAATCAAGCGTTGTCGATCTTGTTGGAAAGAGAGGACTTCAAATCCTACACCCTAGGAATGAAAACTCATGAATAGGGGAATGGATTAATTTTTTTACCAAAAAATCACACCGACATCGATATCTAAATGCGATTTTCTACAATCGCCTCATTGAAAATTCCCGACTGCGAGCCCGGAAGATTCTCTGGGACCCGAACATCGTAAAAACAGAGGATTCCTAAATCCGACGTGTTCCCTGCTATCGGACCAAACCTGGCAACATTCTCACCAATGATGGGTGCAATAGGGCATAGCTATGCCTGGATTTAGTAAACCTCGAAAACTTGACTATGTTCTGTAGAACGGTCCTTACTTCGTCCAGCGGACTCAAAATCAAGGGCTATCGGTCTTGTTGGAAAGAGGACTCCAAATCCTACACACCACGAATGAAAGCTCATAAATAGGGGCATGGATTGTCTTTTTACCCAAAAAAATCACATCGACATCGATATCTAAATGCAATTTTCTACAATCGCCCGTGAAAATTTCCGACTACAAGCCCAAAAGATTCTCCGGGACCCTAATGTCGTAAAATATAGAGGATTCCCAAATCCATCGTATTCCTTGCTATCAGACCTAACATGGCAACATTCTCGCCAACGATTTCTGCAATGAGGCATAGCATGGATTCAGTAAACCTCGAAGACTTGACTATGTTCTATAGAACGGTCCTAACATCGTCCAGCAGACTCAGAATCAAGGGTTGTTGGTCTTGTTGGAAAGAGGACTCTAAATTCTACACCCAGGGAATGAAGACTCATAAATAGGGGTATGGATTAATTTTTTGCCCAAAAAAATCACACCGACATCGATATCTAAATGTGATTTTCTACGATCGCCTCAATGAAAATTCCTAACTGCTAGCCTAGAAGATTCTCTAGGATCTGGACATCATAAAAAACGGAGGATCCTTCGTGTTCCCTGCTATCAAAGATTAAGGGAACCTTACTTGGCAACATTCTCACCAATGATGGGTGCAACGTGGCATAGCATGTATTCAGTAAACCTCAAAGACTTGGCTATGTTCCGTAGAACAGTCCTAGAAGGCATGTCAAATATTGGCAATAGCCTTGGGAGGCCATTTTGGAAATTCCATGGTTGACCAGTTGATAAATCGGAATAAGTCAGAATTTTGCACAAAAATTAGGCACCCAGCTGGGTGCATTAGGGCCGACTTCTATCCAGGTAGCTTATCTACCACCTTAACCATAAATCGTTGCTGCTGAGCACTTGTCAATTTGCACACAGAGGGTGGCAAATCCAAGTAATAACTGAGAAATTCCTGCACAACGCAGGTTAACTGAGTTTGAACCACAGCTAGGTCATCATCTTGGCAATGGATTGGAGGCACAAAACACTTGAGAATGTTTGTTTTCAGACTGTCTTATTAGAGATGAATGTTAAAAAGTCTAAATGTTAATGTTGATTTCTTATTTTCATTTTTCTTAAATAATTTGGATGATGGCATTTTTATTTTTGTTTTGAAATCCAGTTAATGTGGAAGATGTGGTGAAAATTAACTAGAATGCTTTGGGCAAATCTCTTGAATTTTTTTACTGGTTTTGATGACGAACTTCGCCAACTACTTGAATTTCTGAAAGAACCAACTGTAAAGTAAGTCTCTATTCCTGTGAAAACTGAGTTATTATGTCCAATATGTAATATTCCTTAAAATATTTTAATACAATTAAATATATTATTTTTGCTTATATTTAATGTCGTTATGACGATTTCAGCTGGGAAATAGCACTGTGGGATATCAGTAGAAGAATGCATTTTCTATTAGAGGTGTTCTGGTGTCTAGAAATGGACCCATCAAAGATAAATGAATTAGAGGCCAAGCCCTCTCTAGGACTATAGAGAGCTGTTAACTCACTATAATACTCATGGACAGAAACAAACTTGTACCATTATTTCACTTAAAAAAAACAAAATTCTCACGCACCAGGATGATCCTTATCAAAATATACAATTTTATTCTACTTTGGCTACTTCAAAACAATTTGATTTGTTATTTGTTGGTATCAGGAAAAAACATCGGCGTGGAGAAGGAAATAATCGAAAGGTTCTTTCGCAAAGAAGCTCCAAAGTACATGTTAGGACTCATTAAGGAGGTGCGGGAACTGAATTGGATAAAGGAGTCACCACTTCTTCGAAATAAGTCTATTAACTATAGCATTGAAGTAAATGTTGACTTGAGCTTATAGAATTAATGTATGTTGGTGGTGTGAGTTTGTAACTTTTTAGACTCCTTATGATATTATATGCAGCTCTCATGTGTGTCCTCCAAAGAGAGTACAAATTGCACTGTGTTGTCCATTTGTGTATAGGTAAGACAGAGTATATGAATTGGTTCCAAAGTGTAGAGAGACATAGAGATAGCATAATACCTCACACCCATTAGGGAGGGGTGGCTTTCATATATATAACCACAAGGCCGTCAGTACATTTACAATTAGACCCCTATATATATACATATCTAACACCACCCTTGAAAGCCCTAAATTTGATTTTGGATAATTGAGACAATCGAGTGGACTAACCATTATTCTTGTGTTATGAACAACAAAGGTTATGTCCATATCAAGGTTGAGCAAGAATGACACACATGGTGATGGTGATAAAGAGAAAAACAAAATCCTATGGGCTCAAGGCAAAGGTATAAAATATGATGTTTGTTTTGCCGGTCAAGACGCAGTAGAGTGCGTGATTGGGTTTAGCATAGATAATCGTACTATAAAGAGAGAAATTCTTTAATTGTAATATTTATCTAGTGCCATTAAGTGTGAGTCTCATTTATATATACTTAGTGCGCTTAGTGACATGGTGATGATGCATGAGAAAGCCCTAAAAAATTCTTTGTGAAAGTGCTAACTTAAGTGTTTAATTTATTTTGGAATGTCTTGGTAAAGTTAGCACTTGAAAAGGTTAGAAAAGGAAAGGAGAAATAGGACTGTTGGCTGAATTGCTGCTTCACCCGTTAAAATTGCCGGCGGGGGTGCTCTGTTTGAGTACTCCTCGACAAGCAATTCAGTTCATCTCAACAAGAAATTCTTGCCGAGGAACAGTGCGCGTGGGGACCGCTTGTGGCTGAGAGAGAGCGCATGCACTGCTTCGTGTGAGAGGGTGCTGGCCAATTAAGGCCTTGTTTAGTTTCTCCTTAAAATTTAGCCCCTATTTTATCGGATGTCTGGACATATGTATGGAGTATTAAATATAGATTAAAAATAACTAATTGTACAGATTATAACTACTTTGTGAGACAATTTTTTTAAGCCTAATTAGTTCATGATTTGATAATATGGTGCTACAGTAAAACATGTGCTAATGACAGATTAATTAGGCTTAATAAATTCGTCTCGCGGATTCCTGATGATTTCTGTAATTTATTTTATTATTACTATCTGAACACTCCCATATGACACCCGATATAATACCCCTAAACTTTAGCATCTGAATTTAAACACCACCTAAGTAAAAAAAAAAAAAAGCTTCGTGCCTGCTTGCAGAGTTGGAGAGAGGGAGTTCCTGTGCGCCTAGGTCCGCAGCCTTTTTCCGTTGTCGTCTGCAGATTGGTTTGCTGGGGCCTGGAGACGTCGTTTCCCTGCCGTTGTTTTCGTGACCGTTGAACAGAGGGACCATGAGGGCCCGCGCGTCAGCCGGTGGTGTACTCAGCTTGTGACCGTTGTGGGGATGAGTGAGTGCGCTCGTGCCTGGTGGGCCTGTGGCCGAGCGCAGGAAGCTGGGGTCGCCGACTGCTTATCCAGCGTCTTCCGCCTTCTCCATACTCTTCTCCATCCTTGCCTCTTGAGAACCAAAAAGAGAATAACAAGCTCTCTCCCCTCTCTCACTCCCAAGGATTTATGCTCCAATCAAGTGAGAGATCGAGCTCTAGTGTTGATCTTAAGAGCTTCAAGAGCATCTCCTCACTCCTCTCTCTCTCTCTCCTAGCTTGTTGCTCATTTGAGAGAGGATTTGGGAAACCCTAGTTGCATTTGAGATCGCAAAATTGGTGGCACTAGGTGGTGATTGTGGATTTCTTATTACTCTTGATGATTGCCGCATACGTAGGCTATTTTTATTGTAAGAAGCCTTAGAAAGCAAGGATAGCCTTAGAAAGCAAAGGATAGCCCACGTGGCCTGACCATGCACGCTTGTAGATCCAGCTAGGAACGACACGAGCATGTTGCCGGTGGCCATGGATCCACCCCCACATGCATCTGCAACAACAAGGGTTGACGGAGACAATACGCATGTTAAGAGATAAGGGGGGAGGGAGTAGGATGACGATGACGGAGACAATACTCAAACTTTGATAGTTTATGGATGAAATTGAGCCCAAATTGCAAGTTTGAGGATTGAGACGATCATCTTCATAGTTGTAGGATGAAATTGAGCCTAAAACTAAAGTTTGAGTACCTAAACTGCCGTTTTGAAAGTTTAGGGATGAAATTGAGCCACGAGTAATATTTGAGGGACCAAAATTTCTATTCTACCATTTAAGATTGTAGAATAAGAATTATGTTCCCTAGAACTTTGATTCAATGACCGAAGTAGTTTGACTTCACCATTCACAAGTTTCTGTATTTATGGCACATGCATAATGCATTGCTTGACAATCAACTTCAGTATGTCAATCTCTGATCCACTGATGATTTTCGTCTCTCCTAGAACCAAATGTTTTTCCGATAATGAAAGACTTTCATTAAAAGTTTCAAGATCAATATATCAAGATGATACAAAGTTTTAGAAGAGGCTCTTAGTCTCTACCTATCTAAAAGCATGCAACCTGAAAATATAGTAGAGATCATGCATACTCTAGTGACTGTCAATCCATAGACTGATTTTCACCTATGCTCTGATATAATGTATGATCTTGATAATTGAAATGAGAATAAAGTCCATTCAGAACTAAAACTAGCACTCAGATCCATAAATTGTGCTAACAAAATAAATGAACGGTAGGAATTTGTATCTAACAAGAATAAAATAAGTCTAAAGGATCATTAGAGGTGGGACCAGATCTTCATCAGAAATTGCAAAAAAAATATGTGTCTCTAAATCTATGTATGCGATGTGAAGACATCACATCCATCTAACAAGGGTCATAAAAAACGCATCGTTTTGGCTACCTGTGTCTTTGATGACTCTCATGCTACATTAGAGACACTTTTTAGATACTAGTCTATCTGATAAATTATAGAAACAAAAAAAATCTCAACACTAGGGTGTTATATATATCACACACGTTGTCATCTTACAACATCATATAGGTTCTATTAAAATATCTCAATTACATGTATAGTCAACAAGACAACAAGAACTTCAGTTGTCTAAGACCCAACAAATAACGCACATGCTCTTCCAAGTTAGCTAAGACCCAATGAGTTGACATAAGTTTTTGCAATCATATAAGTATAGAGATAGCATGAGCCTTTTGTACAATATATGGTCTGGTGTTGCAAAATATCATAAGCCATATCCCTCCCTTTGGCCAACTCCATTCTGCAACAAAATGTCAATCTCTATAGGAATAAGATCGGTGTAGAACACTGCATAAAAAATGATAATTAGAGGGGCGTCCAAAATCTCATCAGAAACGGCAAAAATCTATGTCTCTAAATCTATGTATGCAATATTAAGACATCACATAAATGGAAATTCACGTCTCTTAATTACATGGGTCATCAAAGGCGCAACATTTTGCCTACCTGTGTTGATGACCCTTATCAGAGACGCTTTTTGACTACTAGTATATCTGATGACAAATTATAGAAACAAAAAGAAGTTTCAATGTCAGGGTGTTATATATCACACACACATCATCTTATGACATCTTATAGGTTCTATCACTACCCCAAATCTTTAAATCAGTGTCGGTTCAAAACCCCCTTTCACTGCCAGATTTTGAAACGACAAAGGTAAACCGGTAGTCATGTGGTTTAGATAAAAAAATGGGGATTTTTTTAATTCTGAGAGACCCTACTGGACAGCGGCCACTGGCACTTCGAGCCCTGACCTCCTGCTTCCCATATTCATTCCCTAACCACTACACCTGTAAGACGCTTGTGTCCAAATGATATATCCATCCTAGCCATTTTATGTTCATCTGATTTTGAAATGAGTATTTGGGACCCTAAATGAATTCAAATAAAAAAGTTGTCAACTACAAAGTTTTATAACTTTTCGAGGTCTACAACTTTTGTTTTGGTCATTTCTCCATCCGAGGTCATTTGAAGAATCTGAATTTCAAATGTGAGAAAATTCAAATGTAATTTTCCTTGGATAGATGATTTCAAATGAAAAAAGTTGTCTACTGCAAAGTTGTACAACTTTTTGAGATCTACAACTTTTGTTTTGGGTATTTCTCCATTCGAGGTCATTTGAAAAATTCAAATTTTAAATTTGAGAAATCAAATGCAATTTTCATTAGATAGATGGTTTCAAATAAAAAAGTTGTCAACTATAAAGTTGTATAACTTTTCGAGGTCTACAACTTTTGTTTTTGTTGCTTCTCCATCTAAGAATCTCAAATACCACTACACACTCATTTATGACTATGCAGCATATGCCTTTAGTTGGTATTAACTTCTATGAAATCTTGCGAATCAAATAGAGTGACATCATAATATAACGACCTCAGCTAAGAAACATGTAAACTACAAAGTTGCATAACTTTTCAACATCTACAACTTTTGTTTTGGTCGCTTCTACATCCGAGATCCTTAACTACCACAACACACTCTCTTATGACTATAGAGCATATTGACTCCTTTGGTATTAACTCTATAAAATATTGTAGTGTGTATTTGGATATTCAAATGATTTCAAAACAAAAAAGTTTGAACCACAAAGTTGTAGATCTCGTCAAGTACTACAACTTTGATATAAAGTTCGTCTTCATCGGACATCACATGAGAAAGTTATGAAGTTTTCTTGCAGCATATCACCGTCGGTTCAAGAAACCGACAATGATGACCCAATATCACTGTCGGTTCTTGGCTAAAACCGGCAGTGATAGTATCAGTATCGGTTTTAGCCAAGAACCGACAGTGATGACCCAATATCAGTGTCGGTTGGTCTTATCACTATCGGTTTTAGCAAAAAACCGACAGTGATGTGCCGAGAGGCACTATCACTACGGGTTTCTTAAAAACCGACAGTAATGGAGCCGACAGTGAATGCCAGATCTATAGTAGTAGTGTATTAAACTGCATATATCAGCAACAGGTACTTAGTTTCTAAGACCCAACAAATAACACACATGCTCTTGCATGCTAGCTAAGATCAAATAATTCAACATATGAATCTATAGTTTCTACAATCATATAAGCATAGAGACAGTGTTAGCCTTTTGTCCAATATATACTCTGGTGTTGCAAAATATCATAAGCCATATCCCTCTCCCTTTAGCCCAGTCCATTTTGTAGCAAAATGTAGTATCAAGATGAATAGCTAGAAAACAAAATGGGTTTTGAATAAAAAGAACTTTTAGGCTTTGTTACAATTAGACATTAAAAGAAGAAACTAAATAAGAAAATGGGAGACCGCGTACACCAAGAAACACAATTATCCATGACAACATTGCCCTTTTATTCCTTCAGCTCCACAGTACAACTCTAGAACTTACGAAACAAAAGAAAAATAAAGCATCAACTTCCAAGCTACTATTGAATTATTACATTGAAGCATCATCATAGCGTTCCGTTATAGCTGCAAGTAGTCTTGGCATCGGGGGCATATCAAGCTCATGGAGACCCTCATGAACCCAGACCACTTCGCCCATTGTTGGCCGATCACATTCATTATCTTGGATGCACCAAAATGCAATTTTGCAAATCCTTTCAGCCTCTTCCAAATCAAGGTCGCCTTGTAATTGCGGATCGACTAAACTTTGTAGGTCTCCCTCATGAAGCTTGCTCATTGCTTCCACTGGGAAATAAAAAACATGATGACTACTCTTACTGTTTACTTCTGGCGTGTTCCTCTTTCCTGATATGAGTTCCAACAATACCATACCAAAGCTGTAAACATCAACTTTGGGTGTAATAGGAATTCCACTAAGCCACTCTGGGGCGAGATACCCGGTAGTTCCTCTAAATGTAGTCAGAACTCGGCTAAAATCTCTTCCTACAAATGCCGCCATCCCAAAGTCTGCAATTTTAGGAACAAACGATGCATCGAGAAGTATGTTTTCGGGCTTAATATCACAGTGGATGATGCATTCACGGCAACTTTGGTGCAAGTAGCACAATCCTCTAGCAACTCCAGTGGCTATTTGATACCTTGTGCTCCAATTCAAGATGGGACCGTTGCTCTGAAATAGATGGGCATCAAGGGACCCATTTACCATGTGCTTATACACAAGTAGCCTCTTATCACTTTCGCAACAAAAACCAATCAATTTGACTGGATTGATATGCTGAATCATTCCAATTGAGCTCACCTCAGCCCGAAACTGCTTGTCTCCTTGACGAGCACCATCGAGCCTCTTCACTGCGATTGTAGTCAAGTCACTTAACGCTCCCTTGAAAACAGAACCAAAACCACCTCCTCCCAGCCTTTGTGAGAATTTTTTAGTAGCACGACTTAGATCAATGTATCTAAAGGCTACAATTCCACCACTACCTCCAGTGCCGTGTAATGCCGCATTGGACATCTTGAATTTGTTCCTCCAAATCATGAAGAACAACAGCATGAGCACTAGCAACACAAGACCACCAACAATGCTCGCAGAAATAACAGGTCTTGGTATTCTTTTGCTTTTTTCCTTCAAACTCTGCAAATCTCTTGTAGCAAGACGAAGGTAAAGAACATTCCCATCGTCCTGATTCACATTACGCAATTCCCCAAGCCAGACAGAGCATTTACTATTGCCGTAATTCTTGTAGGAATAAGCGGTGCAAGAGCAGTCATTAAGACAGGCTTCGGCACAATTGCTTTGTGTGGCAACACCTTCTATTACCTGAGCATCATAGGGCAACGTAACACTATGTATTGGATAGAACACATCTGTCGAACTTGTCTTGCTCTTGTTGCTACTTATGCAATCTAAGGGACTATTTCTGGCCCACCCTCCTGTTTGATCACCGAGGTCCCAATCCCATGGCGACTTCAGAGAGAAGGTCTCCATACAGTCACAATAGTTTGGACTTGAATTTCCGTTGCAGACCGTGAAAGGTCCACAGACAGCAGAGGCTATGCAGTAATCAGAAGGCTGGGCATATACAGTTTCCCAAGATTTTGTGGTATTCGACCAAATGTTCAGCTGAAGCTGGCCAAAGACATCTATTGGGACGAACACGGAAGCCGATACATCAATTAAGGTGTACGAGAAGTACACCTCTTCGTTGTTTTCTTGAAATGTGGGTTTAAGTAAGCCCTTGGTCCGTGGATCCGAGTCCATCAGTCCATTGAGAGCCTGTACAAGCTGTCCTAGTTTTCCTGCTGGCCAGGACCAGTACACTACATAGGGGGGTTTGCAACCCGTGAGGCGCATCTGCCCATTTATGTCTACTTCAATGAAGTATGAGCCAAAATCTGGATCAATCAGGCTCTTCTTTGAGATGCCAAATCGGTTCAGACCGGTCTTCTTGTTCCGGCCGAACTTGGCACCAGGAAGACCGACGTCCGTTGGGTAGTCCAAGCTCTGCCACAACGGGACTGCACTGGATGTGTTTTTTGTCACAAGGGCAAGGTTTCCAGTGCCCATGAGAACGGCACTGACGACAGTGCTGTTTGTGCTGTTGACGGCAGTGGAGGACCATACAGTGGATTTGGTGTTAGTGTTGTTCAAGGTAATGACGAGGTTGCCATCTCTTGAGATTTTGAGCTGGGCTACCTTGAGCTCAGATTCAGTGATGGGCCTCTCCCTGTTAGCTACCCAAACAGGGGTGAAGACGGGGATCTTGTTGAACCATATGCCAAGATACCAGCCAGGGGAGGAGACAACGGTGGTGATGGTGATGGTGGACTCACCGGCGGTGCGGCTGCGGTTTAGGCGTTGCTTGAACTGGAAGAAGCCAAGCGCGAACTTGCCGTTTCTTGAGACGAGCTTGTCGCCGGCAGCAAGCGCTTGGCCTGCCGCGAGAGTGTCGCTGATCGCCGTTGCAGCAGAGCTTGGAGCGTGCAGCGAAGAAAAGAAGATGAGACCCAGCAGTGTCACGTAGAGGGGAGACGTGTGGCTGGAGTATGCTTGCTAATGCTATGCCAATCAACAGGGAGATTGCAGAATGATCGAGTATGTATCATATATGCATACTTGCTATAGTGTGTACCGATATGATGTTGGGAGGAGGAGAGATGAGACTATATAAAGAAAAAAGTGAAGATAAAGAGCACTACAGCGGTGCAGGCCAAGGATGCGAAGAAACTCCAAGCAATGCTTCATGGATATGCAGTGCAACTAGTCAAATTAGTCAAGACCACTCACTAGGACAACGCATGCACTTGCACGGCAATAAGTAGTGCATCCTACACTTCCATGGTGCAAGTCGTTTTTTTGTTTTGTTTCCAAGTCAAATAAACTACTCAGCTGACTTTAATTTGATCAAGTTTATGACAAAAATACACTAAACATTTACAATCAATAACAATTAAATTAGTTTCGCTAGATAATTCATCAGTCATGAAATAACTTGATGGTCCATTTAATTTATTTAGTATTGTAGTAAGTATTTTACGGATGTCAAACTATTTTTCTGATCGAAGTTGGAGAAACTTAAACGGGGACAAAATCGGGTTGAGACCAACATTTTGGAATGAGTAAATTTCACCGGTGGTCCTCAAATTTGTCCGGGTTCTCATTCAGGTTCCGGTACTTTTAAATTGCATATTCAGCTCCTCCTTAAACTTGTCCAGAGTTCTCATTCTGGTCCCATACTTACAAATTGCACATCACTACTGGAAACAGGGCCTTTGCCGAGTGCAAACTGCTTTGCCGAGTGTTAAAAATCGGACACTCGGCAAAGACCTTCTTTGCCGAGTGCCGCACTCAGCAAAGAATTGCACTCGGCGAGTGCCGGGCACTCGATAAAAAAGGGCACTCGGCAAAGGACTTCTTTGTCGAGTGCCAGGCTCTTGGCAAAAGCGCGGCACTCGGCATAGGCTGCCCCCGCGTAACGGTGTTCGACCACGTCCTTCTTTGTCGAGTGCCTGCTGTTAGGCACTCGGTAAAGATTTTTTTTAGAAAATACTTTGCCGAGTGCCCCTGACACGGCGCTCGGCAAAGATTCAATATTTTTTTTGAAATATCTTTGCCGAGTGCCTAACAGCTTCGGCACTCGGCAAAGGGAGGAATTAAAAAAATTACATTTTTTTTGAAATACCTTTGCCGAGTGCCCCTGTGAAGGCACTCGGCAAAGAGGAAATTTCTTAAAAAAATTCAAAAAACCTCTTTGCCGAGCGCCTTATTCTTGGCACTCGGCAAAGACCCCATTTGCCGAGTGCCATGCCCCGGCGCTCGGTAAAGTTTTTTTTGTTTTTGGCCTCCAAATTTTTTGTGCAGCCCTTTTAAAGTACTAGGAACTCCTCGTTAGAATTTGGGGATTTTTTGTGGCTTTTTTATATATTTAGTTACTTTATTTCGTTTACTTGAATTTTTTCAAAAAATATAAATTTAAACTGCACGTGGTACGAATAATGGAATTTAATGATTCAAAAAATGATAGTCATGTTACTGAGTGTAGTGTGAGGCCGTATCCAGGAACAGACCCAAAATTTCGGACATCTTGTTCACGAAACATGATCGCGAACTTGCGTGCGAAGTGTTTTTAAATTCTATAAAAAGCAAACGAAGTCCAAAAATCATGAAACTTGTTAAGATGTTGTGATATCGTATGTGGAGGCTATGATAAAAATTTTAGAAGATTTCGTGCACGTTTGTCACGTACGATGGTTTGTAAGCATCGCACGTGACAACGTGCACGAAATCTTCTAAAATTTTTATCATAGCCTCCACATACGATATCATGACATCTCAACAAGTTTCATGATTTTCGGACTTCATTTGCTTTTTATAGAATTTAAAAACACTTTGCACATAAGTTCGCGGTCATGTTTCGTGAACAAGATTTCCGAAATTTTGGGTCCGTTCCTGGATACGGCCTCACACGACACTCAGTAACATGACTATCATTTTTTAAATCATTAAATTTCATTATTCGTACCACGTGCAGTTCAAATTTATATTTTTAAAAAAAATTCAAGTAAACTAAATAAAGTAACTAAATATATCAAAAAGCCACAAAAATTCCCTAAATTCTAACAAGGAGTTCCTGGTACTTTAAAAGGGCTGCACAAAAATTTGGAGGCCAAAAACAAAAAAAACTTTGCCGAGCGCCGGAGCATGGCACTCGACACATGGGGTCTTTGCCGAGTGCCAAGAATAAGGCGCTCGGCAAAGAGGTTTTTTGAATTTTTTTAGAAATTTCCTCTTTGCCAAGTGCCTTCACAGGGGGCACTCGGCAAAGGTATTTCAAAAAAAATCTTTGCCGACGGTCGGATCAGGGCACTTGGCAATGTTGCCTCCTTTGCAGGGTGCCTCCCTGATCCGGCGCTCGACAAAGGGGCGGGTGGGGGCACTTAGGCGAATTCGGCTAGGCAGTCCAAGCCACACAGACAGACAGCCCCCGCGTGCGCCGCTCCCGGCCCTCCCCGCGCCGCCACCAGCCAACGCCGGCCCGCCCACGCGCCGCGCGCCGCCCTCCCCTCCCCGTGCGCTGCGCCCGCGGCCGCCCCCACGCCCGCCAGCCACCGTGCCTCCGCCGACGCCGCGCGCCGCTGCCCTTCCCCGCGCCGCGCGCCGGCGCCTGCCCCACCCCCGCCAGCCCCCGCCCCCGCACCCGCGTGTGGCTGAGCGTGGCTAGCTCGCCCACGCCGGCCTACCAACGCCGGCGGGTGGAGGAGGGGAGGAGGAGGGGGAGGAGGCGAGGAGGAGGCGAGGAGGAGGAGGAGGGGGAGGAGGAGAGGAGGAGGAGGAGTAGGAGCCGGCCCTGCCCCCAGCCACGCCCCGTGGACCGCCCGCCCCGACGCCACCCGTGCTCGACCTCTTTCCCAACTCTGGCGACCTCGATGCCCGTTAGGTATGCCCTCTCTCTTGTTGTTGTCGTGGTAGTGATAGTTGTAGTAGTATTAGTTGTAGTAGTAGTGCTAATGGTAGTAGTAGTATTGGAAGTAGTGATAGTAGTAGTAGAACTAGTGGTAGTAGTAGTAGTAGAACTAGTGGTAGTAGTAGTAGTAGAAGTAGTGGTAGTAGTAGTCGTAGAACTAGTGGTAGTAGTAGTAGCAATAGTGGTAGTAGTAGTAGTAGAACTAGTGGTAGTAGTAGTAGCAATAGTGGAAGTATTAGTAGAAGTAGTGGTACTACTTGGATATATTCTTCTACATGGATTGATATCCAAACTACAAGGCTTCTCTTGAGACAGATGTGCTTGTCGGCCATTGTGCCGTTGTTTTTTGCAGGTTTTGGAAACCTCACCGTGCAGGGGAGGTTCTGCCGATTTTTTTAAATGACAGTATTTTGTTCCATTTTTGTAGAGAAGAGCCCGTCGGAGCCGATTTGGAGTTCCCGTCGCCGTGCCGGTCTGCCTGCACCGTGTCGCCTCGCCACTACACCGACCCGCCATGGCCCCGCTAGCCTAACTCCGCCACCACCCTAGGTATAACCCCTCTTTCCGTATCATGGTCGTAGATCACGTAACCCAGTTAGGCGTCCCCCGTTCGAAAGAGATACGGTTGGAGGTATGCAGATCTTTGCATATCTATGACCGTATCTGTTTCGGATTGTCCACGTTTTTTTGGATAGCCCGTGGATGCGTAGATGGGTTAGTTTCCATGGTCTGCTCTGGTCCGAGACAGAGTTTTGGCATCACCTCCCTGTTGTTCTCTGGATATGCACTCTTCTTTGGCAGGACGTGTATCTAGAGAATAGTGGGGAGGTGCTGCCAAAATTCTGTCTCGGATAGGAGTAGAGCATGGAAACTAACCTCATCTACGCATCCACGGGTGGGATTAGGACCTATCCTCACCTATTAGACAGTAGGAACACCATGTAGATGCAACTGATGGTTACATTACTCGCTGATACATATGTTAGAGGATGGATGACCGTCAGTGGATGTACACGGGCTGGAGAAGTCAGAGTGATTACACCACGGAATGGATGAACAAGACCGATGCTTTCTTGAATAGTGCATTTGGCAAGGCTGCTAAAGGACATTGCCTAGTTTTATGTCCCTACAGCAAATGTGGAAACAGGAGAAGGGTAAACAAGGTGGAAATGGGTAAACATCTTGTGAAGAATGGATTTACGTCGGACTACACCCGGTGGGTCCACCATGGTGAAGCCATCGTATGAGAGAGGAGGTAGTGAGACCACGGGTGGAGGCTTTTGATGCTGATGTCGGGGTAGCAGACATGTTAGATGACTTTCACCAAGGATAGTTCGATGAGGGACGTGAGAAGGAGGAGATGGAGGTAGCCGCACAGGCGTTCTACGACATGATGGACTCGACACAAAAACCCCTTCATGATCGGTCAACGGTGTCTCAACTGGATGCCATTGGACGCTTAATGGGGTTGAAGTCCGAGTTAAACTTGAGTCGAGAAGGCTTCGATAAGATGTTGGTCGTGATTGGCACCCTGCTTCCGGAGGGCCACATTTTGCCAAAGAGCATGTACGAGTCATAGAAACTCCTTCGTGTACTTAAGATGCCGTATGAGCAGATACATGCTTGTCCAAAGGGGTGCGTCCTATTTAGGAAAGAACACGAGCATGCAAAGTTCTGTCCAAAGTGTAAATCCTCCAGGTACCTAGAGGTAGACTCCGATGATGGCTAGAAGAGGCAACTTATGATTCCCATGAAAATCCTACGGTACCTTCCGTTCCTACCGAGGATCCAACGACTATACATGACCGAGGAATTCGCGAAACAGATGACATAGCACAAAAATGGAAAACGGTACAATCCTGACAAGATGGTACATCCATCCGATGGTGAAGCTTGGATCTGCTTTAATGACAAACATCATGACAAAGCAGATGAGGCTCATAATGTACGTGTCGCGCTGGCAACAGATGGGTTCAATCCTTATGGAATGATGGCTGCCCCATACACATGTTGGCCTGTCTTCGTTATCCCCCTTAATCCCCCCTTGGTGTCTCCTTTCAATGACATAATGTATTCTTGTTGTTGATAATTCCTGGCCCCCAGGGAGTAATATGGGTGTATTCATGGAGCCCGTGTTTGATGAATTGGTCCGTGCTTGGGACGAAGGGGTATGGACATACGATCGAGCTACAAAGACAACCTTCAAAATGCACGTTTGGTACCACTACTCCCTACATGACTTTCTGGCGTATGGGATATTTTGCGCCTGGTGTGTTCACGGGAAGTTCCCATGCCCAATATGCAAGGAAGGTGTGTGGTTCATTTGGTTGCAGAAGGGTGGCAAGTATTCGTCGTTCGACAGACATCGTCAATTCCTACCTCTTGACCATCCATTCAGACAAGACATCAAGAACTTTATGAAAGGTGTCAAAGTGACAAACCCTACACCATGGATGATGACTGGTGCCGAGGTTCATGCTCAGATAGATGCTCTTATGCCCAATGAAGAAGGTGATTTTGTGGGATATGGTGAGCAACATATGTGGACTCATATCTCGGGCATGATGAGGCTCCCCTATTTCGATGACCTTCTTCTACCACATAACATTGATGTAATGCACACTGAAAAGAATGTCACCGAGGCACTTTAGGCAACACTCATGGACACTGAAAAGTCTAAGGACAACCCTAAGGCTAGAGTGGACCTAGCAACGTTGTGCGATAGACCAAATCAAGAGATGCAGCCTCCTAGTCGTGGCAAGACCTGGAGAAGGCCTAAGGCTGATTTCATCCTAAAAAGGACCAAAGGAGGGAAGTACTTGAATGGATACAGACGCTAATGTTCCCTGATGGGTATGCAGCGAATCTAAAGAGGGGAGTGAACTTAGGCACTCTGTGAGTCAACGGGATGAAGAGTCATGACTACCATATATTGATTGAGCGGCTACTTCCAGCGATGGTTCGAGGCTATGTCCTGGAGCATGTCTGGCAAGTGCTGGCAGAGTTGAGCTACTTATTCCGCCAGCTTTGTGCCAAGGAGCTCTCTCGGACCGTCATTGATGACTTGGAAAAAGTGGCACCCGTGTTGCTCTATAAGTTGGAGAAGATCTTTCCACCCAGCTGCTTCTTGCCGATGCAGTATTTGATTGTGCACCTCTCGTATGAGGCACGGATGGGGGGCCCGTGCAGGACCGTTGGTGCTATCCAATCGAGAGATGTCAGAAGACTCTTCGCAAAAAATGTAGAAATAAAGCCAAAATTGAGGCTTCTATTGTAGAGGCATACATTCTAGAGGAGGTGTCGAACTTCACAGAGAAATACTACACTGAGAACCTTCCTAGTGTTTATAATCCACCCCCGCGTTACAATGCTGGCGAAAATGAATCGAACCTCAGCCTTTTCCAAGGGCAACTCGGAAGCGCAAGTGCATCGACCACTAAGCAATTGAAAAATGAAGAGTGGCGCAGTATCATGCTATATGCGTTGACCAACCTTGTCGAGGTGTAGCCGTTCATTGGGTATGTTCTGAACAAACTTGTTTCATTTCATCGTATGTCCTTGTTTCTTCGTCCAACCCCCTTGTTTCTCGTTGGTACAGGGAATTTCTTCGTCAATCCTGGCATGGATCAAGGCAACCTACCCCACAAGAAAATAACACCCTTCTTTCACAGGGTGCGGGACCAGAGAGCCCTGATTTCATTTGTTGGTTCAAATAGAAAGCCCAAATTGATGCGCCTATAAGTGACGAGTTGAGACAGGTTGCAAACGGCTGTGCCGTTAGGGTCAAGTCATTTACCGGTTATGACGTGAATGGATATCGTTTTTACACAGCATGCTACGAGCAGAGTCGACCCAATCGAAAAACCATAAACAACGGAGTTGTTACGCCCGGCACTGATGGACTCGACTATTATGGAAGAATTGAAGAAATCTATGAACTATCATTCTATGGTTCCAAACCTCTTACTCCTGTCATATTCAAATGCCACTGGTTTCATCCTGGAGTAACGAGACAAACCCCTAAGCTTGGGCTAGTCGAGATTCGACAAGATTCCGTCTATTCAGGAAAAGATGTCTACATTGTGGCTCAACAGGCCATCTAGGTTTATTATACGTCATACGCGTGCAAAGACACCGAGCATCTTAAGGGTTGGTCTATTGTGCACAAGGTATCGCCACACGGTAAACTACCTGTCCCAAACGATGAAGATTACAACTTCAACCCAAACACATATGATGGAGAGTTCTATCAAGAAGAGGGGCTACAAGAGAGGTTTGACATAGACTTAACTAAAGAGATAGGAATGGAAGTAGACAATGAAAGGGATGATGACGAGGATGCTGGAGACGAGGTGCGAAATCTGAAGGACATACAAATGCTTGAGCGATTACATTTAGGCAATGACAATGAAGACAACATTCCTCCTTCGGATAGTGTTGATGAGTTGGACAATGCTGATAGTGATGACGAGACCTATGATCCAGCTAATCTCAATCATGAAGATTATTTCTAATACATGTAATACTATGTTTTTTGTAATTATGTTTTGTTCATTTTTGCATATATTTCTAATACATGTATTACTATGTTTTTTGTAATTATGTTTTGTTCATTTTTGCACCTATTTCTAATTATGTCTTGTTTTTCTTTTTTATTGCAGGTGATTGAACAAAGATGGCGGGCGGCCGTCATAGGTCCATGAACTCGATTTACCAAAGACCACGCTGGCTACAGGAGGAGGTGGAGGGATCGGACAGGAGGAGAAGGAGGAGGACCGCTAGCCGCAGGAGGGGGCCGTCTCCTCCCACGCCGCGTGAGGAGGAGCTGGAGGAGGAGGTGGCGCCCGTGGACGAGTCAGACGAGGAGCTGGTTCGGCAGACGAACGAGGAGGAGGGGCCGCACAAGGACGACGAGTGGGAGGCGGCAGGCACGGGTTCCGCTTCCTCCGACTCCTCTTCGAGTGTCTACTTGCGAGGTCCCGCGAGCCTCCCACAGGTTCCGCTTCCTCATCAACGCCCAGTGATTCGTCCCGAAGGGCAAAAGTAAGTAACTTTATATGTTATCACCACTACTTCATATGATATGATGAAAAAAAACTAATAATTTTTCTTAATCACTTATACAGGAACTGGTTGGTTGTGTCGGGTGGTAGCGCACGGTTAGTCAACGGCATCCTGGGTCTTCTGTGCAGGCAACACTTCCCCGGCATTGTCACGTACGCATAGAAGATGGAGCCGGCCTACTCGTTTGACCACTACGCCGTCGCCCTCGATGCAGAGTACCCCAACAAGGCAGCGTGGGTGAAGCCATAGTTTTGGGTAAGTCTCCCTAGCACAACATTGCTCAATACGTCGCATTCATTGGACTTTTCTTGAAATAATGAATGGATACATTGCTTTTGTATGCAGACTTATTACAGATGCGAGCAGGAATTTGAGGCTAGGGCGGAGCAAGTGACTACCAAAGCCTATAAAAAACTCATCACCGACATGCATCATGAGGTGCGCATCTAGGCCATCGTAACCTACTACAGGTCAAAGCTTGGAGAGAGAAAAACCAAGAAAGACGCAAGAGAGATGCAGCTGACCCAGGAGCAGTACCTTGAGGTAAATGAAGAACATCAATATTGATTCGTTTTGAGATTAAGTTGGTTTAATTTGATCTTCTTATATGTCCAATACTTGATGACGTGTAGATGTTTCCCTGGTGGTGCCAAGCGTATCCCGAGTGCTGGGCGATGATGGTGGAG
Source organism: Miscanthus floridulus (assembly GCF_019320115.1). NCBI lineage: Eukaryota > Viridiplantae > Streptophyta > Magnoliopsida > Poales > Poaceae > Miscanthus > Miscanthus floridulus. The sequence continues at coordinate 12,458,270 of NC_089596.1, forward strand.
AGGTGGTTCACGGAGGAGTACCTCAAGATGCACAGGGATGCCCAGGACCGTCGTTTGTAGATGCAAGGTCCAGCACACCATCAAGGCAGCCGTAGCCTCGCCGGATACAAATAAGCATGGGTACGCGAATTCATTTATCTATTGTGACGCTCAGTTCTGCCTGATTTCTAATCATTGTGCTGTCTTTCTCGCAGTCGGCGTCACATAGTGGCCAGGCTTGCTCGGACTTCCAGGCATGGTGTATGGCCCACAAGGGCAAGGCGACATCTGACGTCTCCTTCAACCTGGAGGACCTGCCCGAGGCATACACGAACTCGAGCGTCCACTCCCGCATCAGTGAGTACACTGAGGTGGTGAGCTCGCTCCATGGGTCAGACCACGATCCGAGCACCCAAGACTTCGATGGAGAGGCCGTCATGAGGGCAGGGCAAGGCAAGAAGCATGGGTGGTTCTGGCTTGGTGACGGCGTCATCGACACGGCCTCTACTTCCTCTCTCTCCTAGATCCGAGCACGGAGCACGAGCGAGAGCCCGGCCATTCGCACACGGCCGACCGCTGCACAGCACCGGGTCGACGCACTCGAGGTTATTCCTGTTTTACCCGTCATACATTGATCTTTACACACCTTAATTAGCTTTGCATTACTGAAACATTGGAGTAAAATATTGCAGGCCCGGCTGGAACAAGAAATGAGGCAACGTCAGGAGCTGGAGGCCGGGCAGCAGAGGATGGCTGCCCAGCCTGAGGCCGAGCGGGCCGAGCGGCAGGCCCAGGCGCAGAGGCTGACGAACATTACGGAGTTCCTACAAGGGCTTGGGCAACGTGTGGGCTTCTCTCTGCCAGCTGGGCTGTTGGTTCCACCTCCGCCTCTGCGTCCTACAGCTACAGCTACTCCTGTGAGTATGAAAGTTTTTTTATTTTCGCTTGTGCTTTGCTTGTATGGCCTCTACCTTCCTAGATTAGCTATTCAAATAATCTTGTCTCACATGCAATCTTTTCTCCCTTGTGGAGTCTCCATCTGACAGTGGTTCGAATAATCCACCTCATGCACCTCCGAATGATGGAGCTAGGTCTTCACCACAGTCGCAGTGGCCGAGATGAGTGCACGTTGTATTTTTTTTATTTGTTGTTCATTTGGTGATGGACTTGTGATATACTTGTGATGCACTTGTGGACTTTGATGGACTTGTGATGGATTTGTAGATTTATTTGGATGGACTTGAGCACTTATTATAATATATGTGATATATATTGTGATGGATGTGATATGTACGGATGGATGTATGGATGGATGAGATATATATGTGATGGATGAGATATATATGTGATGAATGAGATATATATGTGATATATGTTTTTATGAATTTATTTGTCATGATGGAATGTAAAAAATAAATAAAAATTACAGTTTTGGGTCACTTTGCCGAGTGTTGCACTCGGCAAAGGACCCCGTTGCCAAGTGCCATGGTCACAGCACTCGGCAAAGCTGGAAAAATGGGCGGGCGCTCGGAAAACCATTTTTCCAGCTTTGCCGAGTGCCATGACCATGATACTCGGCAAAGAATTTTTTTTAAAAAAAATTCAAACTTTGTCGAGTGTCGGCCAGAGGGCACTCGGCAAAGAATTTTTTTTTAAAAAAAAATTCAAACTTTGCTGAGCGCCGGCCAGGGGACACTCGGCAAAGAATTTTTAGAAAAAAAAAATAAAACATCTTTGCCAAGGGCCGGATAGAGGGCACTCGGCAAAGAATTTTTTTTTAAAAAAATAAAAAATCTTTGCCGAGTGCCTACAGGGTTGGCACTCGGCAAAGCGACCGTCCACGGGGCCGGCGCCGTGACGGTCGCTTTTCTTTGCCGAGTGCCTCTAGGGCTCTCGACAAAGCCTTTGCCGAGTGCCCGATAAAAGATACTCGGCAAAGAGGGCTTTGCCGATCAATTTTTTGCTGTGTGTTCTTTGTCGAGTGCCGCACTCGGCAAAGGCTTTGCCGAGTGCCTCAGGCACTTGGCAAAGAACCTGAATCTATAGTAGTGCATTCGGTTTCGTAAACTTGTCTCGAATTCTTCTCATCTCAGTCCCGATACTTGCAAAATGCACACATAGATCCCTAAAGTTGTATTATGTACTATCATGGTCCATCCACGCCCGCACCACCGTCCTCTTCTCCACCACAGCGCACACGCCTGCCTTACCCACGTAGCCATGTAGCGTTGCACCATGCTCGCCCTAGCTACTACCCCCGTGCCTACCTATGGCTATGTTGCATCGTCGATGTGGTGCCTCACCTACGTTGCTACACTCACCTCAATGTGCAGTTTGAAAGCATCGGGACATGAACGAGAACTCGAGATAAGTTTAGGGAGCTAAATATGTAATTTAAAAGTATCGACATGAGAATTTGGGACAAGTTCAATAACAACCAATGAAATTTACTCTTTTGGAATATTCGCGGTGCAGGCATGCAGCATGGTGACTCAGAAAAGTTTCTAGCTAGCTTTCTTCTTGCCATTTTTTTTTCCAGTGCTGTCCTAATCAAACAGGGCCGTCCTAACCAAGCACATCAAACAGTGTCGTGGACACAGGCTACGGGTTCGGGACGGGACGGGACGGGAACGCGACGGGACAGACATGCATGGCTGGCGTGAAGGACCCGGCCGGTGACCACGCCAGGTCGCCGCCTAGCTAGTCGGTGCGCTGTCCCGTCGTGGTCACACACAGCAAGACGACCACGACACAGCAAGGCAAGGCCAATTATTTTGCTGGTCTCCCTCGATCGAGCCAACGACTAGCGACGAAAACGGATCGGATACGGTATTATATTCGTTTTTATATTTCTGTCCGAATTCGGATTCGAATACGGATAGTATCAACTATGTCGGATATGATACGATTGGATATCGACATCATAAATATACGATTTGAGTATTCGGATACGAATACGGTATCGCATGTTGAATATCCAAACTCGGATACGGACAGATCTCAACCCCACTAAACAAATTCGGTTTCAAATACGATCGGAAAAATATCCGTACCGTTTTTATCCCTACCAACGACAGATTTTTAATTTGCACTGAGCTGCAGCCTGCAGGCATCTACTCTATTGTCGGTGCCGGTAGTAATTGTAGCTATAGGAGAAGATTCCAACAGCCATGCAGCATGCACATTGCATGGTCAATGCAAGTCAAAGCACGGCTATTGTATAGATAAATAATACGGTAATCTTGTATTAGAGCGTCCATCCACCACGTATGGCCCCACTGGCAGGTCAGGAGGCCCAGAAGACTCTCCTATCTGTTCCTATCCACTCACCTCCAGCCATAGTAGTTTTCTAAAAAAGAAAAAGAAAAAGAAAAAACTAGCCGCAGCATGGCGAGCCTGCGACCGCGCCCCGCCGCGCATCCCGCCCACCATCTCCACCGTGCCTCCTGCCCACCTTCTCTCCACTGCACCTCCCTCTCGACCGCGCGCTCCCTCTCGCCTTCCTCTCCATCGCGCCTCTCTCTCCACCGCGCCTCCCGCCTGCCTTCTCCACCGGAGCGACTGGCTACGGCCTTCTCCACCAGACCTACACTAGTACAAAGACGGGCTTTACTTCCGGTGGAAAACCCCCTCTAGTCCCGGTTCCCCACCCGGGAGCAAGCATCCGGGACTAAAGGGGGTCCTTTAGTCCCGGGTCAGGAACCGTAGTCCCGGTGGGTAACACCAACCGGGACTAAAGGGGGACCTTTAGTCCCGGTGGGTAACACCAACCGGGACTAAAGGTGCCTCCTAACATGCCACGGGGCCGGCACCCTTTAGTCCCGATTGGTAATACCAACCGGGACAACAGGTTATTTTTTTTCTTTTTTCTTTTCTTTTCATTTTTTTGTTTTCTTTTCAAAATAGGTTTTCGAAGTCATATTGTACGCTGCTAATAATACATTTATACGCGCGTATAGTATGTTTCGGTTCAAGCACAATGAACGTATTAAATGACACAATTCAAGCATAGAAATATATATATGCATGCATGCATGCATCATATATATATTTACGTGCATGCATGCATATGTGTATTTTACATTATATTATTTCATGTGCATATATTACAAAAGATTACATTACAGTTGTTGTGATATAACAAGTTTCCTCTCATCCTCTAGCTTGGCTTCCATGGCAGTGTTGGGTCGAAGTAGAACTCGCCCTTGGAATCGATGACCTGGTCATTAAAAAATCCGGCTATAGACTCTTGAATTGCTTTGAACTGGTCTTGCCGTATGACCTTTTCCTCCAACCATCGAGCCTACAGGTTTGAATTAAAGGAAAATAAATTAATATATGTACATATATATATATATATATATATAAAGACATAGTAACACAATCAATAATAATAATTAAATGAATATATAGTGTATTTTTAACGTACTTTGAGTCTCTCTGTAGGAGTTCTTTGGGAGACCTGCTTGATAAACTCTCAAACATAGTAACCACAGTAGTTGTTCCCCTGTTCCTGCCTCAGACACCACTTTACGAGAAAAAAGATTTGTCATCCAATCTGGTGATCCGGTGAAAGCTATATGTTTAATTAATAAAGAAGATGCGATTTAGGGGACTTACTTTTAAAGGGATTACATTCAGTGGCGCTTTGCATTTTCCCATGTGTTGCTTCTCAATAAAGGTTTTCCAAACACTGCCCAATAAAAAATTTGCCACGTCATCAGATATAGTTAATCATCATGTTTGTGTGTATATATAGTTGCTAGAGATACCGAAATTACATCTGGATAATATCTATCATATCTTGGTAGTCTTGTTGTGGTTTTCTCATCGAGTCATAGATTATCAAGTGACTTTTCACCAGATCAATGTCCATCAATATCCAGTGATTGCTGCATGTGTTTATAGGATATAACGCATAACACTCATTAATTAACTAGAATCAACATATGAGCCATTAATGATGATCGACATTATTAACACTCACTTGAAGTTGCAGGGGAAGAGTATATCCTTCTTGTGGCGTTGGTTCACTAAGAAGTTCATGAGGTTACTCTCTGACTCAGACTTCCAATTAGGCTTTGGAGTAACTGGGTCTTTGAATACTATATGGGGATCAACAAAACCAATTTCATTGCAGCCTTTCTTTCTGCACTCTGTCATTGTAAATCTGCATATATATAGTACTTGTTAGGATAATTTATATGCATATACACACATATGATGAGTTTAATAATCGATCGAAAGAATTATTACTTATAGGCAATAGCAGCTAATGATAACTTTATCCAGAGAGGTCAGGTGGCATAGTTGATAAAATTCTGCAAAGTCAACATACATAACATCATCGCCACGGAACCAATGTTCGTCTCTAATTCTGACACCAACGCAGAAGTATTCACCGGTAGACGCCTGCATGTACCACTTGTTTAGCAGGTACATTTGCGTCCCTAGATCACCTAAGGCTTGAGGGTTGTATAGACTCTGGCCTAGTACAAATTTTTTCTTCCAAATATCAACCTCCGCTGCACTCTCAATGTTTCTATCACCAAACATCTGGTAAAGGTCGAGACCAGTCTCTTCAATAAATTCACCAAGGTGATCCAAATCGACATCCAAAGGTATGTTTGCCTGATGCATTAATCCTAAATTCGAACCATATTCATCACCAACAACTAGCGGGGGACTGATTGGTGCAATTGTTGTCCGAGTTGTGCAACTCCTTTCCCTGCCCGCTTCTTTTTCTGTGCCGCCTCAATTGACTTGGTGAGAGTGCGGTCATAGTCCGTTAACGTTGCTTTGGACGGCTTACGAGATTCACGTTGTTGTTGCTGGTAAGAAGCCACCTTTTTTCTTAGAATATCTAGAGCTACGAAGAAGTACGGTGTCTCCGGGTTTCTCCTTACTTCTTGATCCTTTTTAAGTTTGTCATAGAATCTGGACATATCTTTTTTATATGCATCAGTTACTTTTTCCTTCTCTTCAGATATTATTTTGGGAATAGCCCTTGGTTTCACGGTGGCTTTCTTTGCCGGCGGGGGCTGGTTCTTCGTTTGCGGGGCTAGCCTCTTGCTAGTACTTGGCTTCTTGGTAGGCGGGGGCGGGGGAGGCGTTGGAGACCTCCTTGGAGGTGGTGGCAGCGGCGTTGGAGACCTCCTTGGAGGTGGCGGCTGTGGCGTTGGAGACCTCCTTGGAGATGGTGTGGATGCAGCCTCGCCTTCCAACACATTGTCATCGTACAGAGCACTATGATGATCTGGCGATTTAACAATTGGACTTAGGTTGGGGGAGGATCTGCTACAAAAAAAGGAATGACATATTATTATGAGCAGATTGTTAATTATTTAAGCCAATATAAATTAATGATGTAGTGTTTTCATCCGCACCTATGGTGAGGTAGTTCAGGAGGAGGTGGAGGCGACATCCCAGGAATGATGATGTAGCGCTTGCGCCATAGAATGAATGTCTTCTCTGCTTCTCCTATAGTCTTCTCGCCATCACCTCCAGGAATGTCAAAAGGCAAATTACTAAAACCTTTTCAGCTTTATCTACCGAGATGGTAGCATATCCTTCTTGGATTATATTCCCATGAATCCTTGGTGTCTTAGTTCGGTCGATAGGATTAACAAGACCGATAGCCACCTTGATTGTGGAATCCCCTTCGGAATGTGTAGCTCACACGATGTACAAGGTTTAGTGACGTCATCCACAAGGAAGCACAGTCCTATGTCCCCTTGATTTGGTATCTCCGTGGAAGCACAACTGCTTTTCAACTGAGTAGGGGGGCTAATGTTGATTCTTGGCTATGATGCCTGCTTGCTTGCACTCACTGCTATTTGCACTTGCCTTCTGATTTCCTCCTACATTCTCGCTTCAAGGTTTTTTTTCCTGCTCCTGTGCTTCACGCATCGCTTCCTCCAACCTCTGGAGCCGTTGTGCCTCTTCTTCCTTCTTTCTCTGGCGGCTTTTGTAGGAAGGTCTGTCCTGAGGGAATCCATGCTCCCACGAAACACTTCCTTTGCCTCTAGTTCGGCCACCGTGTTCAATAGTCCCGATGGCGTATGTCAGTTCATCCTTCTCTCTGTTGGGCCTGAACGCACCACTAGCAGTAGCTCTCTGAGCATAAAACAATCTTTCTACTGCTTCTTGCAGTCTTGCGCCATAAACGCACTTCCCTGTCTCCTGGTCCAGTGTTCCCCCATGAGAGAAAAACCAATTCTTTGCACGCTCTCCCCACTCGAGTGATTCTGGTGTGATACCCTTGGCAAGAAGGTCTGCTTCCATTTTGTTCCACTTCTTAATGGCACTCGGGTAGCCACCTGATCCTAAGTTATGGTGGTATGTCTTCTGTTGGGCATTATGTTGGTTCTTTATCACCCGACTCACACCCTCTTCCGACGTCTTATACTGTACAAACTCATCCCAATAGGGCCTCTGCTTTGAGATCGGGTCTAGGACAGTGAAATCTGGTGCTATGTTCTTCTTGACATACGTCGTGTATAGGTGTTTCTTCCAAGTCTGAAACTGGGTGGCCATCTTCTTCATTGCCTAATCCCTAACTCGCTCCTTCAATTCATCACCATCTATTATATCATCATAACCATCTGTTTGGAGCGTAAAATGTTCCAAGACATCATTCCAAATTAACGTCTTGTCGCAATCAGAGACAAAACTGATATGAGGAGCATTGGTCTTCTTCTTCCATTCGTGAGTACTGATCGGGAGCTGGTCCCTTACAAGGTAACCATAGTGGTGCACGAATTTCATTTTATTTGGCCCTCGGTTCGCCTGTATCCACATTGAACACCGAGATGATGAAGCGGCTCTCCAATGGCTTTTTGGGACCTCGAACATTTTTACTCTTTGTTATAGTTGTTGATGTCGATCTAGAGGGCTACAAAACATAAACATTATTTTTAATGTCATGAGCACATATAAGACATATGATAATATATATAGCTAATAATAAAAAATATATACTTGGCCAATATCTTGTTGCTCATTTTGTTCAAGAGCTAAGTACTGACTCCCGTCATCTGCATCCTCTTGCATGTTATTTTTAGCACAATCATCACCGGCAACTTGAGTGCCAGTGTTGATCAAATTCATCATCAACTCCTCCTCATCCATGTTTCTCGGGTCAGCCATCTAGCTTCAAAAAACAAAACCAATATATAGTACATCAAATCTTTGCTTACATGCGTAAAATCTATGAACAATATGCATTATTAAATCTTGCCCCTCGGTCACGGACGCAATTCACCACACTAGGGCGAACTGCGTCGGTACTAGGGTGAATTAGGGCTATACATAAACGGCCGAGGGCGAATTGTGTCGGTGACTAGGGCGAACCACGTCGGTGACATCAACAATGCGGTTCGCCCTAGTCACCGACGCAATTCGCCCTAGTGTGATTATTTAGTGTTAACGATAACGATAATACGAATGTTGATCGACTAGGCCGTGAGAGAGGGCGGTGTGACGAGAGTGGCGGTGCTCCGCTCTGCCATATATATGTTTGTACACATGGGTGAACGAGGGCAGCGGTGCTCCGCCATATAAACCCTAAACCCTAGGGCGAACGAGGGCAGCGGTGCTCCGCCGTATAAACCCTAAACCCTAGGGCGAACGAGGGCGGCGGTGCTCCGCCGTATACATAGAAACGCATGGGCGAACGAGGGCGGCGGTGCTCCATGACGTATATATACATGCATATGAATACAAATGACGAAAACATATGGATCGCGATCGAGGATAAGGACGTACGGCAAGAGGAGAGGCGTGGTCTCGACGTCAGCGCAGAGTGGGCCAGGGCGGTGGTCGGCGCAGCAGAGCGGGCCGGGCTATGTCAGCGCGGTGGCGACCGGCGTCGGGGGCGCGCACACTACGGTCTCTGCTGACGACGACGACGTGAGGCGGGCCGGGCCGGGGGCGGTGCTCGGCGTGAACTAGGGGCGGCGGCACGGTGGAGGCGGCCTGCGTGCTGATGACGATGACGTGAGGTGGGCCGGGCCAGGGCGGTGTCGGTGCGGTGGAGGGCGTCGTCGACGCAGAGCGGCCCGGGCCGGGGCTGCGGTCAACGCGCTGGAGGGTGTGGCCTGCGCGTCGGGTCAGGGCGGGCAGCAGCTGGCGCCACGAGGTCATCGGCGCGCGCGGTGGAGGGCCGACGACGAGGACGGTGGTCGGTGCGGTCGGCGTAGGGGTGGAGGGCGTCATGGGGACCGAGGTTGGCGGCGATGTTGGGGCCGGGTCGACGGGGTCGCGGCGGCAGCGGCGCGGCGAACGCGCGCGCGAGGACCACGGACGCGCGCGAGGCGGTGACGACGACCGACGTCGGGCGGGGTGGCGGCGGCGTCCTCGATGTGGCGGGCCGGGTGGCGTGGGCGTAGCGGGGGAGAGGAATCGGCGAAGATCGCCAATGCAAGGAAGAAGATGGAGCGACGAGGGGTTTGGGCACTGGCATATATATGCCACACCCCTTTACGCCCCCCACCGGGACTAAAGGTCCTTTACTCCGGGTGCGTGTTACCAACCGGGAGGGAGCAAAGGTTTACCTTTACTCCCAGTTGGTAATACACACCGGGAGTAAAGGTTTTTTTGGCGGGCCACGAAACTGCAGCCCACCTTTACTCCCGGGTGGGCTTCCCACCCGGGAGTAAAGGTGGGCTGCAGTTTCGTTACCCGCCTGTTTTGAGCAAATTTTTTTAATAGAAATGCAATAGTCTTGTTAAATACATAGTAAATTAAATAAAAGGCATAAAATTATTTTGTTAAAAATATGGATTTTCTTTTTCTTTATTGCACATAGGAAAAATCTATAACCTAACTTTTTTTATTTTTTGTTATAATTATAAAACATAATGTAACTAATATTTATTATTTCGTTAATGCAAAAATGTAGTGTTTAATTAAAATTATTAAAACTATTGGTTTTGGATAGGAAATTTGTTTTCACATCATTTTAACGTTAATATTTTAATTTTTCATCACTCAATATCCTAATTTAACTTTTGGAGAGAGAAATCCCACCAAATCAAACATTGATTTAATTTGAAACATGACATAATAAACATCTGAATTTACAATTATTACATAATATCTCAAACACACACTACATTAATTCACTATATCATCAAGTGGGCACAACAGTGAACTTCTTCTTTACGTATGTCCCTTAGTTATGATCGCGTCGTAACCATGGAGTGTCCTCATCATTTACCAAGATGCTAGGGTCTTTGTTCACTTTGAAGGGCGGAGTTTGGTCATCCTTTTCATAATCTTCTGACATGTCCGACTTGTCCTCAATTCCCACGATGACTCTTTTCCCTGAAAGAACTATGTGGCGCTTTGGCTCTTTGGTTGAGTCATTATCGTTTTTCCCTCTTTTTGGTTTGGTAGACATATTATTGACATAGAACACCTGATTCACATCCTTCGCAAGGACAAATGGTTCATCTTTGTACCCAATATTACTAAGGTCTACTGTTGTCATTCCATACTCGTTGTCTACTGTTACCCCACCTCCAGTCACCTTGACCCATTGGCACTTGAACAATGGGATCTTCAAAGTAGGTGTATATTCTAGTTCCCATATTTCATCTATGCGGCCATAATATGTCTGCTTATTCCCATTCGGGTCTGTGGCATCTATGCGGACACCACTGTTTTGGTTGGTACTCCTTTTATCTTGGGCTACTGTGTAGAATATGTTCCCATTTATCTCGTACCCTTTGTATGTGACGATATGCCATGATGGTTGCATAGCCAATAAATACAGTTGCTCATGGATGCTCTCATCACCTTGACATTTTTTTCGCAACCAACCGCCGAAAGTTTCCATGTGCTTACGCGTAATCCAAGCTTCAGTCTTCCCTAGAAACTCGGATCGTAAGAGATCCTTGTGTGTCTCAATATACGGATCTACCAAAGAGGAATTCTATAGAACTGTGTAGTGCGCTTTATTGAAATAATCATCCTCCGTACCAATATATGTTTTTCTCCCTAGTGTCCCCTTTCCGCTTAGTCTCCCCTCATGTCTCAATTCAGGAACACCAATTGAGTCAAGGTCGGGAATAAAGTCAACACAGAACTCAATGACCTCTTCTGTTCCATAGCCCTTGGCGATGCTTCCTTCTGGGCGAGCACGGTTGTGAACATATTTCTTCAGGACTCCCATGAATCTCTCTAAGGGGAACATGTTGTGTAGGAACACAGGACTGAGAATGAAAATCTCCTTGACTAGGTGAACTAGAAGGTGTGTCATGATATCAAAGAAGGAAGGAGGGAACACCAACTCAAAGCTGACAAGACATTGAACCACATCATTCTGTAGTTTAGCTAGATCAGTTGGATCAATTGCCTTCTGAGAAATTATATTGAGGAATGCACATAGCTTCACGGTGGCTAGACGTACATTTGGAGGTAGAATTCCTCTTAATGCAACTGGAAGTAATTGCATCATGAGAACGTGACAGTCATGGGACTTTAAGTTATAGAATTTCTTCTCTGGCACATTTATAATACCCTTTATATTCGAGGAGAATCCAGATGGTACCTTGATGTTGTTTAAGCATTCAAACATGATTTCCTTCTCCTCTTTGCATAGAGTGTAGCTAGCAGGATGTAAGTAATGGCGTCCATCATCTGTCTTCTCTGGATGCAGGTTGTCTCTTTCTCTCAAACAACGCAGGTCCTATCATGCTTCAAATGTGTCCTTAGGCTTTCCATACACACCCATGAAGCCTAGCAGGTTCACACAAAGATTCTTCATCAGGTGCATCACATCGATCGAGATGCGGACCTCTAGGACTTGTCAATAGGGTAGGTCCCAAAATATGAACTTCTTCTTCCACATGGGTGCGTGACCGTTAGCATCGTTCAGAACAGGTTGGCTGCCATGTCCTTTTCCAAAGATGACTTTCACATCATTGACCGTATCGAGTACATCCTTATCGGTTCGGTTGCGAGACTTGGTCAGGTGGTCTGCCTTCCCTTTAAAATGATTGCCTTTCTTTCTTATGGGGTGATTTGTAGGAAGAAATCAACGATGGCCAAGGTACACGACCTTTCGACATTTTTTCAAGAATACCCCTCTAATATCACCGAAGCAGTGTGTGCATGCATTATATCCCTTGTTTGACTGTCCTGAAAGATTACTTAGAGCAGGCCAATCAATGATTGTTACGAACAACAATGCTCGCAGATCAAAGTGTTCCTGTTTGTACTCATCCCACACACGTACACCTTCTTTATTCCACAAAATGAGAAGTTCGTCAATAAGTGATCTTAGGTACACATCGATGTCATTGCCAGGTTGCTTCGGGCCATGGATGAGCACAGACATCATAATGAACTTCCGCTTCATGCATAACCAAGGAGGAAGGTTGTAGATACTTAGAGTAACAGGCCAAGTGCTATGACTACTGTTCTGCTCTCCAAAAGGATTGATACCATCTGTACTTAAAGCAAACCTTAAGTTTCTTGCGTCATTTGTAAACTCCGGGAATTCTCTATCGATTGCTCTCCACTGGGACCCATCAGCAGGGTGTCTCAACATATTGTCTACCTTACGGTCTTCTTTGTGCCATCGCAACAATTTTGCATGTTCTTTGTTTCTGAACAGACGTTTCAAGCATGGTATTATAGGAGCATACCACATAACCTTGGCAGGGATTTTCTTCCACGGACGTTCGCCCTCAACATCACCAGGGTCATCTCGCCTGATCTTTATACCGCGATGCATGGCATACTGGGCATGCATCCAATTTCTCGTACTTTTTGCCACGGTAGAGGATGCAGTCATTAGGACATGCATGTATCTTCTCGATTTCTAGCCCCATAGGACAGACATCTTGTTTTGCTTCGTAGGTAGTGGCGGGCAATTCATTGTCCTTCGGAAGCATCTTCTTTTGGATTTTTAGTAACTCTCCAAATCCCTTGTCAGATACACCATTCTTTGCCTTCCATTGTAGCAATTCTAGTGTAGTTCCCAAATTTTTCTGTCCTGCATCACAAGTTGGGTACAGCAATTTCTTGTGATCTTCTAGCATCCGCTCGAACTTGATCTTCTCCATTTCACTTTCACATTCTCTTTGTGCGTCACGAATGACCTGACAAAGATCATCAGCAGGCTCATCTTCTACGGCTACCTCTTCTTCAGCTTCTCCCATTGCAGTATCATTGAAGCACACACCATCGGGAATAATATCATTGTCGTCCCATTGTTCTTCTTCACCTTCTTCCATTACAACGCCGGTTCCTCCGTGCTTCGTCCAACAAATATAGTTTGGCATGAAACCTGACTTGAACAAGTGTGAATGAAGAGTCCTTGAGCAAGGATATTCCACCGTATTCTTACATATGGCACATGGGTAGCACATGAAACCGTCGCGTTTGTTTGCCTCAGCCACACGTAACAAAGAATGCACGCCGTCAATGAACTCTTGGGAGTGGCGATCAGCATTGTACATCCAATGCTGGCTCATCTGCATTACATGACATAAATACCATATTAAAACCTAGATCATAATTAATTATTTATACAACATGCGTGCCACCACAAAAGGTACAAATTTATGAAAGCATCGCTACAATGTAGATAATCCCAACTACCACTAAAAGAATTAAAGCTAAAATACATTTCAGGAGCACAAGGATTTCGTGACCAATCTCAACTAAAATAGACAGATCCCCCGATTGTGCAACATCTTTGGGCTTCTTTGGCTGGATCACTGCCTCATTAGCCGCCGTATCTACCTGTTGTGCAAGATATTTTTGCACGAGTTCAACATACTCTTCCTCCCAGTAGAAGCCTGAACATCGTCCACTGCCATCCCACTGAAATTAAAACAAAAAATTAGAACTTTAATCACAACCATCATGAAAATAGGTATAAACTAACCATAATCATAAAATACGATAAAATAACTCACATTGCGATCCGGACACTTGTAGAAGATACGACCCTTGTTGGGACCCTCCTTCTTCACTGGGTACTCCATCACAATCTTTGTCTCATCACGACACTTGCCGCATGGAATGGGAGAGATGTCTGGCCTAAGTCGCTTTGGAAACCCATGAGAGGCCGAGGACCCGGAAGCAGTTGCCATCTACTCTCTATACTCATTTTTTAATACACTATAAATTTCTCATTTTATAAACAAATAAAATTAAGAAACTATAAAATTATCTATATCTCTAAACAATGAAGTGTGCTATGCATGCTAGAAATAAAAAGTGAATACTAATTTTAAATACCTACTTTAACCTTTCTTCATCCAAATATGCAAACTATAAGTTATTTTGAGCTCAAATTGTTTACAAATAAAAAAAACACCATAAAAACAATATATATATAGTGAATAATATGAGATAAGCCAATGATGAAAAATGAGAGTATGAGATTGGTAACCTTTACAACTGAAGAATCGACGGAGGAATCGAAGAAATCGACGGAGGAATCGAAGAATGGATGGAGGAACAATGGAGGGAGGAAGCAAGAACACTAGTGCAGTGAGCTTCAAAATGTGTTGAGCTCGGGCTCAGGGAGGAAGAAGGAGACGGCTGGGATATAAAGGGGGGACCTTTAGTCCCAGTTGGTGGCTCCAACCAGGACTAAAGGTAACTTTCCAACCCCCGGCGCAGCCACGGCCCAGGAGTAGACCTTTACTCCCGGTTGGAGCCACCAACCGGGAGTAAAAGTCTACCTTTAGTCCCGGTTGGTGGTTCCAACCGGGACTAAAGGTCCCTGCCACCTCTGTCTGGCGCAGTAGTCGTTGGGCAGGGACCTTTAGTCCCGGTTGGAGCCACCAACCGGAACTAAAGGTCTCTCTAGTCCCGGGCGCAAAAAATGCCGGGACTGGAGCCCATTTTGGCCGAGGATTAAAGGTTTGTTCTCTACTAGTGCTACCACGGCCTTCTCCACCGGAGCGGCGAGCTCCGTACCACCGAGACGCTGCTGTAGGATGGCGTGGCGCGCGTCTGCCCTCTCCCAGTCGTGCAGTCGCTGCCTCTCCGCCATGTTGCGGAGCCGCTACCACTGGCTCGCCGCCGCCGGCCCACCGCCTACAAGCGTGGCCAGGCCGCTGCCTCCGGCACACTGACGAGCCTCCATTCTTCCAAGCAGTAAGGAGATGTTGCGCTGAAAGCACATGTTTCAAGTGTATATTTCAAGTGTTTCAGATGTTTCACAGGTATGTTGCAAGTATTTCATACAAATGTTGTAAAAGTAGATCGGGGATGTTGCAATGGTTGTACACATATGTTGCAAGTGTCTGTAATCAATGTTTCATCTATGTTTTCAAACGTATGTTGCAAATGTATTTACCTGGATGTTGCATATGTTTTACACATATGTTGTAAGTGTTTTATCTAGATGTTGCGTATGTTTGTAATGGTTTTCAAGCATTTTTCAGTTGTTTTTTTTTCAAGTGTTTCAGAAGCATGCTTCAAGTGTTTCATCTGTCTTGAGACGTATGTTGCAACTGTTGCTTCTGGATGTTTCAAAAGTAGATCGGGTGTTTGCACATGTTGCAATATCACCCGCCTGTTGCAGCTGCCAGAGGGGCCGAGGGGTCGGGCGGGGCGCGGACGCCTCGTCGGGCTGGCGCAGGCGTCCGGACATGCGCGTCCGTCTGGACGTCCAGGCGCTAACACTGCCGTAAATAATACTATGGTTTTCAAAACACTTCGTAGCGCTACAAAATCAAAGTGGTATTTCACAAAACTATGGTATTTTCCTATAAAACTCTAAAAAATGTTTTGCATCCAAACACATTAATATACCTTGTCAAAGTTTTGGCAGAGCCCTAAGAGAGTGGATAGATCATACAACTTTTTTGAAAGAGACAGGAGGGGTTTTAGCCCCTACTGAGATTTTATTAAGGCAAAAGTTTCAGAACAAAAGAAATTACAAGAAAGGCCTAAAAGACTTGGGACAGATTAAGAATAAAAAAAATGTAGGAAGTAAAGAAGGAACGGGGTGAAGCTGTCTGTCAATGGAGAAATTACACCCATTCTTGAAGTGAAGGTAGGATTTTCTGCTTTGCTCGCCAAAAACGTGAATTGATCTCCATCTTGAAAATTGCTCTGCACACTTGAACCGAAGGGGAAGCATTCTTGAAGATTTTATTGTTTCTGGACATCCAGATTGCCCAGCACATGAGAATTATGACCTTTTTTTGATGAATCAGGAGGAGCCAGAGGCTCCTACTGTAAATTTTATAAATAACCAAAGTACGAGTTACAAAAACAAGAGAGAAAAACAGAAAGGCAAAGGAAGCTAAAGGAAGCTAAAAGGAGCTAACGGGTTCAGGGAACCGAAAAGGAGAGAGAGAAAATCCAAAGCATTACAGAAAGGAGTTTATCCATGATTCTAAAAGGGGAACAATTCTGGTTTTTGCTCTGTGCAGCAGCAAGGGAGCTTCTGATGTTACATATCTTTTGCCGCCATCCACAGTGGGGTTTTTGCTTCTGAAAATGACGTTGTTTCTCACCATCCAGATTCCCCAGCAAAACAGGGTGAATAAGTCAAGGGAGAATTTCACCTTCAAAAGTGTATTCCAAGCTTGAAAATTTTCTAGAACTGAAAGATGATCAGTAAATTGAAAATTGACTAAGTTCCAACAGTCTTTGGCAAAGGGACAGTAAAAGAGTAGGTGCATAGTTGATTCTTCAGTGGATTGTTGACACAGGACACAATGATAGTCATCAAGATGCATTCCTCTTCTTCTGATCATGTCTCTGGTACTTAGTCTATCTTTTAGAATAAGCCAGAAAAAAAATTTATGCTTGCCTTGACAGGAAGTTTTCCAAAGCCATCTGAAGATTGGTTCTACCTGAGAGTGCCATGCTAAAGATCTATAAGCTTTGGAGGATGAAAAAAGAGTAGAGCCCCAAATATATGACCAATTATCATTCAGCTGATTAAGTGCCAAGGCTGAGAGTTCAAGCTGAAAATCTTGAAACTGATTGAAAGCTTCAATTGACATTGGTAGACTGAAAAGATTGATGTTGTCAACAGTGTCAAGTGCCTTGCTTAGACTTATTGATTTGTTTTTTGCAAAGGAGTACAGTTCTGGGAATTGTTGTTTTCTGACCTGCAACTATGTGTTGATATAGGTCCGTTTTAACAGAGGCAGTCTTTTTCTAATTTCCTGATAGTGCAATAACTTTCTACTACCAATATTACCTGAACATGAGATATCTCTACAAAGTATCTCATTTATCGACTTTGTGGTGATTGGTTCTAATGTGTTTTGGGGGCTCTTGTTGTAGTGCCAACGTTTTGACAAAAAAAAAAATGCTCGCCATACCGGTTCGAGGTTGCGCACTATTGCCTTTGCTGCTTGCTGCTATATAGGTTCCTCCGCTCTGAGGCTTGCTATACTCTACCTATTTGGCTATTTCAGACCAATTACGCTCTATACTACAAATAGGAATTTTGGATTCAACAAAAAGATTGTGGATTAGATTTGTTACGTAAACAATAGTCTGTTGCCTAATTCAAATTAATACTGTACAGACTATCGCATTATCTCTTTTAGTAGTCTAAACTCCACCCATGAAGGGCAACATTCCGGTGCTTTTTAATCTTAAATTACAGCCTTTTTAGTAACCTGACCTTGCTTAGTTGAATAGTTAGGATGCAATGCCAGTCTACCAGCTATCAATTTCTTCGTGCTCCTCATATCTTCCTAGGGTGAATAGTCTCCTGTGTTCCATATCACCATATCTAGATTCTTTTTTTAATGCATGCAGTTTCCCTGCATGTGCTGCTTTGGTTAACAAGGGAACTGTTAATCGAAGATTCAAAATAAATTTAATTATGTTCGTTGTTGTATCAGTTTCTTTTTGCTTTTGGACGAAGCAAATTTAGGTTCCAGCTTTTTAAAAAAAATGATGACAGTGGAGGGTTTCCCAAAGGTGAAGTGAAAATCATGAAATGAGAGGTATGTGCTTCTCTCCAGTTATTAGTGCAATGATACGTTGTCAAGTGCAACTCATTATAATGCTCTATGTCTCCGATCCCTTGATTTCATTTCCTGCATGTATGAATTTATTTTGCTCACGCATAACGTTTGTGTTCTCGCAGAAAAATTGGAGCTTGGCTCAATGCACTATGCTGCAGTTGTACTCTTTTCATCAGTATATACAGGTGTGTGCCTCCCAAAGGTGAAGTGAAAATCATGAAATGAGAGGTATGTACTTCTCTCCAATTATTACTGCAATGATATGTTGTGAAGTGAAGATCAGTGTTCTGCTCTATGTCTCTGATCCCTTGATTCCATTTCCTGTATGTATGAATTTATTTTGCTTATGCATAAGGTTTGTCTTGTGGCAGAAAAATCAGAGCTTATCTCAATGCATTGTTGTGTTGTTGTAGTCTTTTCATCGCGATCGCCAGAAATTTCCATCTCCGGCCACGCCTGCCGCACGAGCGTCCCGGTACGTCCTTGGTTTTGTGGCTCAACCAAGAAACCGTCCACCGACGTCCTCCCGCCGTGTAGCCAGATACAGTAGACGTACACCGCACAATCTCCATCCCTCGAACGCGAGCGTCGAACCACCCTTCACCGTCCCGCGGTTCATCAGCATGGCATCCTATCCCCGTTCTTCACAGATCGCCGCATGATTAGTCTCCACCTATCACCTGCAACCACAGCCTGCCAAGAGACACGTCACACGCACACCGTATTGTCAATCGCTCATCACAAGGCACTAGCCCCACGGGCATCTCAGCGGCTACAGTGGGGGGAGCTCGGTCGCCGGGGTGAGAGAGGACGCCGCCAGGGTGAGGAGGGCGCCGCGCCGGGGTGGGGGAGAGCCTCCCACTCCCCTACAACACCGCCGCGCCACCTCTATGGATCTCGCCGGAGACGAGTGGATCTCATTCGTGCTCCATGGAACTTGCCGGGATGGGGGAGAGGACTGCCGGATCTACGGGCATTGGAGGCTCCCGGTGAGGACGCCTGGATGGGGGAGGACGCCGAGTGTTGGTGCATTGCGACAGGGGATGAGGAGCGCGGAAGGGTAAGGATGGGGAGGAGAAAGCGAATAGATAAGTTTTTTTTAATATACATGCAGGTGGGAGCAAGCAGCAGGGTTGAAAAAACCGTCCGACGTTTGTGCGGTTCAAGATGACAAGGTTGCCATCTCTAGAGATTTTGAGATGTATTATTGCCATCTCTAGAGATTTTGAGATGTATTAGGCTGGTGTTGAGGTCAGTGATTGGCTTTTCCCGATTAGCAACCCATACAACTGTAAAAACTGGGATCTTATTGAACCATATGCCAAGGTACCAGCCAGGAGTGGTGGTGTTGTAGACCGACTTACTGATGCCTGAGCCTGGTTGGAAGAAACCGAGCGCAAACTTTCCATTTCTTGAGATGAGCTTGTCGCCGATGACAAGTTCCTTGCTGCCTGTAAGAGTATCACCATTTGGAGTTGCAGCCGAACATGGTGGAATGTGCAGGGAGGAGATTTGAAGAAGCCCTCCGATCAGTAAGATGTACAGTGCTGGCATTGCCTGAGAAGAGATTATGCACTGGTGAGTGGCAAGGGATGGATGGTTGCATATGTGTTTGCAGCTCTAGACTACATGCATGTTCAGCAATACTCACTTAGCCTGCTGCCTGCCATTTTTTTTTTGACAACAGCTGCCTGCCACTTATACTAGCTAGTTGGTACAACCACAAGGCAAGAGGCTATATAGTAGTATCTACTCTCTATAAACCATAATATAAGACTATAAGTAATCATTTAGGGCGTTGACGAGGCGACACTTTGTTTAGCAGTTTCTATTATCCATAGTTAATCTAACATCATCAGCCTTATGTTCCCAATCTGCATCTGTATGATTTGTGTGGCAACTTATATGTAATTTAAACAGGCAGAACAAGTACCCCGTTGCTTACAACTTTGAGTGAACCTTCCACCAAAACAGGCAGAGCAAGTGCCAGCGTTGCTTGATCACAAGGCTTCCTACCAAGATGCAGGTGGAGCTGACGCCTCCCGGCCAGCTTGCCCAATATAATGCGCAGTGCAAGTAACAGTACAGCTTCCAACCTCACATTGGAAAATAAAATCAATTCATCATACCATATATCTCCAGCAATTGAGCTTCCAGTATTCACCTAAAGCCTGCTCCCTGCTGCCCACTGGATAATAGAACTGAACAGATCAGCACCAATCAACCTGAAAAGAAACAGAAAGCTGAGATAACCAACAAGCAAGTTTTCGGTTCCCAACACTATTACCAATTCCTACTTTGCAATTCTGAAGATTGATCATAACCCGAGCACTTCTCCATCATTGACCAAATTGCTCAATAGTTGAAGAGGATACAGTGATTCGCCGTGACAACAGTACTTAAACTGAGTAAAATGTAACATGAAACTACGCATGTAAGAGTAGTACACAGTGCTACTTGGTACTAACCAGGTCTCCTGGACCTGATGACTTGAACCATGATTCAGTCTAAGAGTAGTACAGTATGCATTTTGATGCACTTGATTTCAAGCCCTCGGAAAAACATGTGAGCTCACTTACCAATCATCTATGCAGGCTCAGAAATCAAATGCCTCACCAATCATGTCCTGTATATACCTCTCATCCATTAAATAAAGGTAACTTTTGAGCAGAGGCCAGAAGTTCTGTTTCAAGGCTTTGTATCAAGTCGATGTTTTACTAGTGAAAAGTTTTTTTATATATATATTATAAGTTCTTGAGACAGTGAATGATCAGCAGATCCATAAATAGTGCAAACAAAATAAATGAATAGCATAGATTTTATCTAAAATAATAAATTAAGCCTGAATGTATGATGGAGATAAAACTCCCACCTACCAAACAATTCGTATCTTGTGCATTCCTTACAATCTGCAGAAATAGGGAAATTATTCTTATACAAGTTTTATTCTTAATGTAAACATCAGAAATTAACTCCAGTTTCTTTTTGCTCACAAATCACAGTATATGATCTAACTTGTAGCCAATGTTTGTACCCACCTGACTTGAATAATCTTCACAGTAACTCCACGTCTTCCAACCATCTTTACTGCTAGTACCAGGAGTGATGGTCACTTTGGGTGCATCTCTATCAGACAATTAAAGCATTTCACCTAATATTTAGGTGTCTTTAGGGATTGGATTTTCTAAACAAGCTTAAATTGGCAATTTTTGTCATCATTCAGGGCTTCAGGCATATATTGGGTGCCCTCTGGCCTTTCTGCTCACTGATGAGTCAGCAGAATAAACTTCATCGCTAGGTGGCGCAGTATGCATGACAACTTGCATTTATGCACTACTATGATGTGGGTACTTCAAATATTGTGTACCACACCTCTTTAACATATTTTGATGCTTCTTAGCTTGGTAGAAGAATAGGCATGAAACTTTTCCGTCAGAGGTAAACAGTAAACAGGTAGGGAGAATGAATGGAATGAAGTAATGTTTCAAATTTTTGCTCGGTCAAGCCAATTGGAATCAAGAATTTCTGAATTTGGTAGCAGCACTGACATATCTAAAGAACATGCCAGATAAAGGGGGCATATTAGGAAGAAATAGACGGTAGCCCTCCTAAATGTCATACAAGTTACAACAGACAATCTAATTAACTTATGGCAAATTTCAATAAGCAACTTAGAAGTATGATCTCTGTAAAGCAGGATATAAAAGTGACATTGATAGGATTCCGGATCCTACCGGCGAATGGTCAGAGGTTGTAAGGGTGAGAGATCGGGGGACGAGCTCGGCGACGGCTTTGAGGCGCCGTCCTTGAAGGCGCTACAGTACCGCGGCACTGTTCACGGGAGAGAGAGAACTCGGCGGCTAGGGTTTCTCCCGGCTCCCTTCAGGAAGCCGGAAACAATAATATGTTTCTGCTTGCCAAAATAGTCCCTGATTACAAGTATTTATATCGTCTATTGAAATATGAAAATAACCCCCTGATTCTATAGAAATTATCTCGACTTAGCCACTAATACCCTTTTGCCCCTTTTGCCGGCTATAATACATGCCGGTCATAACATCTCTCCCCGCCTGCGCAAACAGCTCGTCCTCGAGCTGAAAGTCGGGGAAGTGAACACGGAAATCCTCCAAGGGCTCCCAAGTAGCATCGTCGTCCGTTAGCCCACGCCACTTGATCAACACATGCCAGACTCCACGGCGCTGCTGCGCCCGTAACGCCCGAGCCGGCTCCGGAGACAGCCGGCCATCAACGGTCGGCGGCAGCGCGCCTGGCAGTGCTGGCGGCTCCCCCCGATGGCGCTTTAGGAGGCTCACATGAAAGACATTGTGGAGCCGGGCACCCTCAGGAAGCTCCAAGCGGTACGCCACAGCGCCCACGCGTTCCAGGACCCGGAACGGCCCGGCGTAACGCGGCCCGAGCTTGTGCTTGGCGCAGGGGTCCAGCGACTGCGTAGTGCGGTGAAGTAGGCGCAGCCAGACCCAGTCATCGACGGCGAACTCGATATCGCGGTGGCCAGCGTCGTAGTACCGCTTGGCGAGCTGCTGGGCCTGTAGAAGCCGTTGACGAACCTCCGCGAGAATGTCATCGCGGCCACGGAGGAGGGCGTCAGCAGCCTCCGTGCGCGCCGTCCCCGGCCGGTACGGCACCATGGGCGGTGGCGGGCGGCCGTAGACGACCTCGAACGGCGACACGCGAAGGGCGGTGTGGAAGGAAGTATTATAACAATACTCCGCCCATGAGAGCCAGTCCACCCATGCGCGAGGCCGATCCCCTGTAACACAGCGCAAGTACATAGCAATCACCTTGTTAACCACCTCGGACTGGCCGTCGGTCTGCGGGTGGAACGCCGTGCTGAGGCGCAACTTGACGCCCGCCATCCGGAAGAGATCCCGCCAGACATGCCCGGTAAACACCG
This sequence comes from Miscanthus floridulus, assembly GCF_019320115.1. Taxonomy (NCBI): domain Eukaryota; kingdom Viridiplantae; phylum Streptophyta; class Magnoliopsida; order Poales; family Poaceae; genus Miscanthus; species Miscanthus floridulus. Next base: position 12,481,133 of record NC_089596.1, read on the forward strand.
GATCCCGATCACTGACGATGGATGTGGGAAATCCGTGCAACCGGACGATGCTGTCGAAGAATGCCCGAGCGACGGAGGTGGCCGTATATGGGTGGCCCAGCGCAATGAAATGTGCATACTTCGAGAAGCGATCCACCACCGTCAAGATGACCGACTTGCCGCCCACCTTGGGGAGGCCCTTGATGAAATCCATGGAGACGTCCGCCCACACTTGGGACGGCACCTCCAAGGGCAGCAGCAGCCCGGCAGGCCGTAGAGACTCCGTCTTGTTGCGCTGGCACACCTCACAGGACCGCACCCAATCTTGCACCAGGGTACGATCGCCGGGAACGAAGAAGTCGGAGCGAAGGCGGTGGAGAGTCTTCTGGACGCCCTCGTGGCCAGCGGAGTGGGCCAGCGAGAGCACCTGGTGGCGCAGATCACCGTGGTCGGGCACGAAGATGCGGCGCCCGTGGAGAAGCAGCCCGCCGTCCGAGCGCCAGGGCGCCTGCAGCTCGCCGGCCGCCAGCTGCTGTTGCAGCAGCTGCGCATCAGCCGCCGTCACAGTCGCGCGGCGGATGTCATCGATGAAAGCGAAGGAGGGGCCCGAGATGGCGCACGCACTGGCGCCCCCTTCCTCGCCCGAGTCGGCCACTGACTCGGTGTCGCGGCAAGACAGGGCGTCAGCCACCGTGTTCAGCCGGCCAGGGCGGTATTCGACGGTGAAGTCGAACCCAAATAGCTTGCTGATCCATTGGTGCTGGGGTACCGTCGACAGACGCTGGTCCAACAAAAACTTCAAACTGTAATGGTCAGTGCGGATGAGAAAATGACGACCCCAGAGGTACGGCCGCCAGTGGCGCACCGCTTGCACCAAACCAATCAATTCGCGCTCATACGCCGCTAGCTTTAAGTGACGAGCCGCGAAGGGCCGGCTGAAGAAAGCGAGGGGCCCGGCACCCTGATGCAGGACGGCACCAAACCCCACGCCCGAAGCGTCGCAGTCCACCATGAACAACTGATCGAAATCCGGTATTTGGAGGACCGGTCCGGTAGTGAGGGCGCGCTTGAGCGCCTGGAACGCCTCCTCCGCCTCAGCGTCCCACACAAACGCGTCTCGCCGCAAGAGACGCGTAAGCGGGGCAGCAATGAGTCCGAAGTCCCGGATGAATTTCCGGTAGTAGCCGGCGAGGCCCAGGAACCCCCGGAGGGCTCGGGCGCCACGCGGAGGGGGCCACGCCGCGACGGCAGCCACCTTGTCGGCGTCCATAGCGACGCCCGCAGCAGAGATGACGTGGCCAAGGTAGGCCACCGACGTCGCGCCGAAGGAGCACTTCGAGCGCTTGAGGTGCAGGCGGTGAGCACGCAGCGCGTTGAGGACGATGGCGATGTGCTGCAGATGCTCCGCCCACGATGAGCTGTAGATCAGAATGTCGTCAAAGAAGACGAGCACAAACCTTCGCAGGAGCGGTCGGAGAACATCATTCATCAGGGCCTGGAATGTCGCCGGAGCATTGGAGAGGCCAAAGGGCATCACCAAGAACTCGTAGTGCCCGTGGTGGGTGCGGAACGCCGTCTTGGCGATGTCGTCCGGGTGCATGCGCACCTGGTGGTAGCCCGAGCGCAGATCGAGCTTAGTGAAGAATTGAGCCCCATGGAGCTCGTCAAGCAGCTCGTCCACCACCGGGATCGGGAACTTGTCCTTGGACGTCTTGGCGTTGAGGGCACGATAGTCGATGCAGAAACGCCACGAATTGTCCGCCTTGCGGACCAGCAGCACCAGGGCTGAAAATGGCGATGTGCTGGGCCGAATAATCCCCTGAGCTAGCATCTCGCGACACTGGCGCTCCAGCTCATCCTTCTGGAGCTGCGGGTACCGGTACGGCCGCACTGCCACAGGCGGCGTCCCCGGAAGGAGATGGATGCGGTGGTCGTATGAGCGGGGAGGCGGAAGGCCCTGAGGCTCGGCGAAGATGGCGGCGTGCTGCTGTAGGAGACGGTCCAGCAGGGGCTGCTCGGAGACAGCCGCCACTGCCGCAGTGGGCGCCTGCGACTCCGCGTCGGTGGCACCCCCCTCACCGCGCCAGACGATGCGCCTGCCCTGGCGCCGGAACGATAGTGTCATCGCCTCGAAGTCCCACAAGAGAGGACCCAATGTCTTCAGGAAGTCGACGCCGAGGATGAAGTCAAAGCACCCCAAGTCGAGGCCGACGCACGTGATGGCGAAGGACTCGGACCCGACGACGAGGGGTACGTTGCGCGCGATGCCCACACACGAAAGTCGATCTCCGTTGGCGACGGTTACGCGGAGCTGAGCACCCCCCGAGGCACAAAGACCCAGGCGGCGCATGGTGGCACTCTGAAGGTAGTTGTGGGTGGAGCCGGTGTCAAGAAGCGCTAGCAAGCGCACGCCCTTGATGGAGACCCGCAGCAGCATAGTGTTTTCCGTGCGGATGCCGGCCACCGCATGGAGGGACACCACCAAGGCGTTGGCTGCTGTAGGTTTGGCGGCCGGTTCCTCCTCCGCCGGGTGAGGCTCATCAGCCGCCGCGTCGGCGGCCAGGAGGTCCTCGTCAATGTAATCATCAGCCTCCAAGTAGAAGAGCCGCGGGCACACATGGCCACGGACGTAGGGTTCGTCACAGTTGAAGCAAAGGCCCTGTCGGCGACGTTCAGCCATCTCCGCCGGGGAGAGACGACGGAAAGGTCGAGCGCCAGCCGCGGGCGCCTGCTGGGTGTTGGTCGCGGCCTGCGTGGCAGCCCCGGCCTGCCCGTAGCCTCCTCCAGGGGCGCGCGGCGGTGGCAGCAGCCCCTGCCGCTGCTGTAGCCGTGGTCCCCGGGAAGAGACCGGAGGAGCGACCGCCGCGGCGCGACGTTCAAATGCCCTGGCGAGGTACATAGCCGTCTGGAGATTCTGCGGATCGCGGAGCTCGACATCCACCTTGATGTGCTCGGGAAGACCACCCACGAACAGCTCCGCCTTCTGAGGTCCGGAGATGTTTCGAGAGTGGCAGAGTACCGCGTTGAAGCGCTGCGAGTACTCCTGGACCGTCGACAGGAAGGGCAGCCGCGCCAGCTCGGAGATACAAGTATTCCGCACGGCCGGCCCGAACTGGAGGTTGCACAAGGACCTGAAGCGATCCCAAGGCGGCATGCCCTCATCTTGTTCCAGGGCGTAGTACCACGACTGTGCTGCGCCCTTAAGATGGTAGGACGCGAGCCACGTCCGGTCGGACGCCAAGGTGCGCTGCCCGTGAAAAAACTGCTCACACTGATTGAGCTAGTTCAGCGGGTCCTCAGAGCCGTCATATGTGGCGAACTCCAGCTTGTAGAACTTCGGCGGTAGCCGGTCGGAAACGGCGTCAGCACCGGCAGCGGCCGCAGCTGCCGCTGCTGCGTCGGCCGAGGCAGACCCTCCAGCGACGGTTGCTGTCAGGGACGCCGCCGGGATGAGATTACCGTCCATGCCGCCGTAGAGGACGCCGAAGACCGACGGGGCGGCGTGGAACGCCGGCGCAGCTGTGCTGGCTGAGTATGGAAAGGACGGCTGCGGCGTCGTGGACGTATAGATCGGGGCCGACGTGGCCATCGCCCACGTCGGGATCGGGGACGGCGAGGGAGGGAATTGGATTTGGTGGATGGGAACAGATGACGTGCGGGGCGGAGGGTGGTTGGACGACGGCGGCGGCATGCCATACGGGTACGTGATTGCGAGGGTGGGCGTTGGCGCGGCTAGGGACGGAGGTGGCGGCGGCATGGGGAAAAGGTGCGGAAGCGGCGGCTGTGGTGGTGATCGCTGGGCGTGGAGCAGTTCCTGGAGGACGCCCCGCACCTCCTCCATGGAGGTCTGCATGGCCGCCATGTTGTGGCTCAGCCCGGCAATGGCCACCGAGGTCTGTTCCTGGGACAGGAGAACGACGGGAGCGCTCGCGCCCGCTGAGTGGGCGACGATCGCCCCAGAGGTCATGGGGACAGCGAGCGAGGTGGAGGGCGGCGGCGATGATGGGCGCGGCGGCGCGGACAGCGAAGGGGAGGACGCGGGTGGGTAAAGCGAGGCCGAGGGCTGGGAACCTGACATCTCTGATACCAGATTGATAGGATTCCGGATCCTACCGGCGAATGGTCGGAGGTTGTAAGGGTGAGAGATCGGGGGACGAGCTCGGCGACGGCTTTGAGGCGCCGTCCTTGAAGGCGCTACAGTACCGCGGCACTGTTCACGGGAGAGAGAGAACTCGGCGGCTAGGGTTTCTCCTGGCTCCCTTCAGGAAGCCGGAAACAATAATATGTTTCTGCTTGCCAAAATAGTCCCTGATTACAAGTATTTATATCGTCTATTGAAATATGAAAATAACCCCCTGATTCTATAGAAATTATCTCGACTTAGCCACTAATACCCTTTTGCCCCTTTTGCCGGCTATAATACATGCCGGTCATAACAGGCATATCTTCTTCCTTAAATTGAAAGATCGATATACATCAACTGCCCCATCAAACAAACACATTATTTTAGTCCTGCCATAATTGGGGTCGTTAAAAGAAGTAATAAGAAAATGAGAAACCCACATGCATCATACGTAAAATTAGCCATTTAAATATTTCCTTCATTAATTGCAAGCTTCTGTTGCTTTATTCCACCTGATCCATATTACAACTCTAAATTTCGCTACAAAAAAAAAGGAACACTGACTACGATGCAGTTATGAATTACTATACATTGAAAATGCATCAGAGCGTTCAGTTAGAGCTGCAAGTAGTCTTGGCATCGGAGGTATATCAAACTCTTGTAAGCCCTCAAGAACATGGACAACTTCACCCATTGTTGGCCGACCACACTCGTCATCTTGGATGCACCAACATGCAACTTTGCAAAGCCTTTTAGCATCTTCCAAATTAAAATCACCATTTAATTGTGGATCCACCAAACTGGTCACATCTCCCTCATGAAGCTTGCTGACAGCTAGTACAGGGAAAAAGTCAACATAGCTGCTGTTGCTAGTGTATACTTGATTAGGTGAATTCCTCCTTCCTGAAATGATTTCCAGCAGTACCATACCGAAGCTGTAGACATCAACTTTTGGTGTAATAGCAACACCACTAAGCCACTCTGGGGCAAGATACCCTGCAGTTCCTCTAAATGTGGTGAGAACTCGGCTAAAATCCCTTCCTACAATTGCTGCCATCCCAAAGTCTGCAATTTTAGGAACATATGATGCATCCAGAAGTATGTTTTCTGGCTTAACATCACAGTGTATGATGCATTCGCAGCAACTCTGATGCAAGTAGGACAATCCTCTAGCAACTCCTATGGCTATTTGATGCCTAGTGCTCCAACTTAGGACAGTAGCATTGCTCTGAAATAGATGTGCATCAAGAGACCCATTTGACATGTGTTCATATACAAGTAGCCTCTTATCACCTTCGCTGCAGAAACCAATCAATTTGACAAGATTAATATGTTGGATCATTCCAATCGAGCTCACCTCAGCTCTGAATTGCTTCTCTCCCTGACGAGCACCATCAAGCCTCTTCACTGCAATAGGAGTTGAGTCACCTAACACCCCCTTGAACACAGAACCAAAACCACCTCCTCCCAACATTTCTGAGAAATTTTTAGTAGCATGACCTAAATCAGCATATCTAAAGGCTACAATTCCACCACCAATATCTTGACTGTTGTACAGCTGTCCACCAAAACACTTGAATTTGTTCCTCCAAATCACTGACAGCAGCATGAGCATTAATAACCCAAAACTAATAACGATTGCAGCACTAACGGCTCCAATGATTGATTTTCTTTTGCTTTTTCTCACACCATGAAAATCTTGTGCAGATAGGTGAAGGAAAAGAACATCTTCCGAGGAATTATCAATGTCATCATTCTCTTTTACATTAAGCAATTCCCCATGACAAATAAGGCATCTGCTACTGTTATGGGAATAAGCAGTGCAGGAGCAGTCATTGAGACAAGCCTCTGCGCATTCGGCCCCAGTGGTAGCATCTTCTACCCTTTGTGAGTTATAGGGCAATGTAACACGAGTTATGGGCAGGAACATGTCGGTTGAAACTGTTGTGTTTCCATTTCTGTTACAATCTAAGTGAGTATTTCTGATGCACCCGCCTGTTCGGTCATCAACTTCCCAATCACGAGGTGATTTCAGAGAGAAGCTGTCCATACAATTACAGAACGGGTCCGCCTTGCTGTTGCAGACAGTGAAAGGTCCACATGCAGCATAAGCAGTGCAGGGAACAGCAGGTTGGGCATATGGTGTTTGCCAAGATTGTGTGGCTTGCGACCAAACAATCAGCTTGAGCTGACCAGAGATGTCTAGCAGCGCATATACCAAAGATGATTCATTCAGTAAGGTGTACGTGTAGTACTCCTCTTCATTGTTATCAACATATGCAGCGCTAATCAACCCTTTGGTCTGTGGATTCATGTCCAGAATCATCGTGAGTAGCGGTACTAGTTGAGAGGCTAATGAACTTCCTGACCAAGACCAATACACTAAGTATGGGCTCCGGCTACTTAGAAGCATTCCCCCATTGGTGTCAAGTTCAATGGTATACGAGCCAAGACCCGGATCAATCAGGCTCTTGTTAGAGGTGAACTGACGATTCAGACCGGTGACCTTATTCCAGCCAAACTTGGCGCCAGGGAGCAAAACATCTGTTGGGTAGTCAAAGCTCTGCCACAACGGAACCGCACTAGATGAGGTTTCCATCAGGGCAAGGTTCCCGCTGTTCAAGAGAACGGCAGTAGTGTTTGCTATCCTTGTTTGTGTCCTATTGACTATGTGAGTGGCCCAAATGATGGGTTCCGTGGCATTGTGGGTTGAGATGACAAGATTGCCATCTGCTGAGATTTTCAGCTCTGTTAGGTTGACCACAGGATCACCGATTGGCGTGTCCCGGTTAGCAACCCAAACAGTGGTAAAGACTGGGATCATATTGTACCATACGCCGAGGTACCAGCCAGGGGAGGCGGTGGTTGTGTACTTACAGGTGATGGCTGAGCCTGGCTGGAAGAACCCGAGCGCGAACTTGCCGTTTCTGGAGATGAGCTTACCACCGACGGCAAGCGCTTGGCCTACCGCGAGAGTATCATCATTTGGAGTCGCGGCAGAACATGAAACGGGAGCGTGCAGGGAGGAGAACATTAGGAGAAGCCAAAAGAGTAATGCGCTGAGGGTAGGCATGGTGAAGAGGATGCCTGAACTGGAGAACAGAGGGCAAGCCTGACTGACTGAAGACGTTTTTATGGATGGATGAAGAAATGGCAAATATGTGTGGGGTGCTGCTCTGCTCCGGTGTTATTATATATAAAGAAGGAGATAGGTTGAGCACAACACAAGCAGGACATGTTAAAATTGAGATTGCTGATTAGGACAGCACTACCAAAAACCATCTGTGCTATAAGCATTAACTACATATTTAACTGAGTAGTGGCACTGCAAGTGTGCAACCACGCCCTCTCTTTAGTCTAGACTCTAGACTAGATTCTAGGCTACAATGGTGGTATCACCGGAGAAACCTCGGGCTAGTCTGCCGGTGCGGGCCTCAAGTCAACTTTGGTCGGAGACAGTGGCTCCTAGTAGTCTAGTGCAGGCTATGATGCAGCCGAGCTAATCCAAAGCATCAGCCGGCCACTGGCCATTTCAGTGATGAGCTAGGCTTCCATTCCGTTCCAATTCCAACGGCAGCTGCCCATGCCATGATCAGGTCAGTGAGGCTTCCACCGAGGTAACGGCTGCTGCCAATTTTGACCAAAACTAGGTGGAGCACAAACACACGGTTCATCGAGTAGCTAGCTAGCTCCACAAGAAGATGCAGCACACACAGCTGACAGCTCAAATGGTTTCAGATTTTGAAACGCCTAGTGATTACTGTCCTGTGATGGATCAGATAGGACATCTGAGTGTAGATCTAGCGGCACTACCGGAATCCTCAAATTTACCGAGTGTTTTTATGTTTGCCGAGTGTATTCCCTCGGGCACTCGGCGAATAAGTTTTTTGCCGAGTGCCGCGCTAAAAACACTCGGCAAACAGGACGTTTTGCTGAGTGTCAAAAAAAAAACACTCGGCAAAGAGGTGGTTTGCCAAGTGTTAAAAAAACACTCGGTAAAGAAATAAAATCTTTTTTCTGAAAAAGAAGAAGAAAAAAATGATTTTTTTGCCGAGTGCTCAGATCTAGAACACTCGGCAAAAAAAAAGGAGAAGAAAAAAATGAAAAAAACCTTTGCCGAGTGCCCTATCTGGGACACTCGGCAAACAAAAATATATCCTACTTAACCTCGTCCCCAGCAGCCCACCCCTCCCGTCCCCACCCCTTCTCTCTTCTCCCTTACGCAGCGCCCCCCTCTCCTCCCGACAACACCGCCTCCCTCCCCTACCTTTTTCCCCGACGCGGCCCCTCCCCTCCCGCTTCCCGGCGCCGCCTCCCCACCAGCGAGATCCGGCGGCCGGTGCCGCCCCCTCCCTCCCTCCCCTCCACCCGCCGGCGGCTGGCCCCTCCCCTCCTTCCCCTTCTTCTTCCCCACCGGCGGCCGGCCCCTCCCCTCCATCCCCTTCTTCTTCCCCGCCGGATCCGCCCCCTCCCCTCCCTCCCCTTCTTCTTCTCCACCGGATCCGGCCCCTCCCCTCCTCCCTTCTTCCCCGCCAGATCTGGGCCCTCCCTTCTTCCCCGGTTCCCCCTCCCCTACCTTCTTCCCCGGCGCGGCCTCCCCACCGGCAAGATCCGGCGAACGGTGCCGCCCCTCCCTCCCTCCCTCCCCCAACGGCGAGATCCAGGGAGGGGCCCCAGCGGCGGCGCACCCCAGGCGTTGGTGGAGGGGTGGCCCGGTGTTGCGGGCGCGGCACGACGGCGTGGCTTTGTGGGCGGGGCGTGGCGTGGCGCGGTGGAGCTGCCTCTCACCCTCGCGGCGCCTGGATCCATGGCGTGGCGTGGCGTGGCCTCTCTCCCTCGCCGGTGCTCAGATCCACGATGGCAGCGGGCGGAGGCGGTGGCCGGCGAGCACGAGTCCTCGCGGCAGTGTCTCCCTGCGACACGGATCCAAGGCGGACCGGCCCCCACCAGCGTCGATGGTGCGGATCCATGGCGGGGTGACTCCCACCCGCGGAGGCGGCGACCAGCGCCGGTGCGAGCAGGGTGGCCGGATCCAGCTCCCCCCCTCGTTCGCTCAGCACGGCGGCGTGGATCCAGGGCAGAGAAGGTGGCCATGGATCTAGGGCAAGGAAGGCGGCCACGCCGTTGCTCAGCATGGCGGCGCGGGCCCAGACTCCCTCCCTCGCTCGGTGGCGGCGTGGATCTGGCTCGGTGGCTTCGACAACGGCAGACACGACGGGATCCAGCACGGGAGCGGCAGATCCAGCATGGGAGGCTGGTGCTTTTTTTTATTTTTTCAAAAAATGTTTACCGAGTGTTTTTGGGGCACTCGGCAAAGTCTTCGCCGAGTGCCCGACAAAAAACACTCGGCAAAATAGCGTTTGCCGTCAAACCGTTTGCCGAGTGTCGTTTGCCGAGTGTAACACTCGGCAAACGATTTGCCGAGTGTTTTGGGGGCTTTACCGAGTGCCCCTGGCACTCGGCAAAGCTCATGTATCCGGTAGTGTAAAACATAACTTAGATAAGGACTTGGTGATGTACCTCGCCGCATGCAGTGGTGGCCATGGCGCCGCCGTGATGTGGCGACTGATGTCAGAGTAGAAGCAGCATCGTAGTGGGCGCGGTCTAGTAGCAACACCGATGGAGCTTCCCGTCGCTCACAACACTCCCCTCTTGACCGGACTAGGGTTAGACTCGGTGAGGAACTGGCGGCAGTAGTGAACCTCGTACCTTGCGCCCCGGCCCCCACCTTCCTCTTTATAGTGCTGCGCGACGGGGGCCCATCAGCCAAGAGAATGGCTAGGCGCCCCCGATCAGGACGTGAATCAAGGGCCCAAGTGGCCGTTGGGCCAACTTGGTGGAGATCAACCTAACATTCTCCCCCTTGATCTCACCTTATGACTTAAACTTAACTTACTTTATCTTTTTTCCATTCCATCACAGATCAGTGCATAGAGCGTGCCTCATCGTCACAGTCAGTTGCCATTAGATTAAAGAACTACAACGCACCTCTCTATTTTGAAACAGATTCTCAATTAGGCCCTTAGTATCTAGAAATCATAGGCTTTCCCGTAAATCCATGTCGACTGTGTGTTCTCTGAATGCACTGGGTGGTTAGCCTTTGGTAAGCGGATCCGCAAGTACTTGCTTGGTACTTATATGGTCAATGCTTTCAAAATGATTCTGGATTTTCTCCTTTACAATATATAACTTAATGTCAATGTGTTTGGCAGCACACTTGACCTGTTGTCTTAGGAGTTAACTACTTTAAATGGTTATTGCTGATGACTACCATTGTTAAATCCGGGTACATATTCCCTTAACCACTTTTACCTATTCTTGAGGCCTCATGACAAGCTACACTATGGTATGCATCATTGATGACACCACAACTGTTTCATTGGAGCTTTTTCACAATAATACTTCAACTGCGAGTGTTAGCATCTACTGTGGATTTCACTACACATCTCGCCAAAACTTAACATTTATACCCACAACTATTTGAGAGTACTTGTTCTTTTTACTCAGCATGAGGCCATGATACTTTGCAAAAATTGCAAGACATTCTTAACTCCATTCTAGTGATCTATATCTAGACTGGACTTCTGCCAAAATATTCCAGATACATAAGCTACGTTAGGGTAAGTTCTTGTGGCAGAACCGCCTAATCTAATGCCACCCAAGAGTTCTTGTCCTCCATTGGACGCTAAGTACTCAAGGGAAGACACTAAATTACGTAGTTCCGTCGAGCACACCCCAAGAGAGAACCCAAAAATCCATATTTTTCCATCAGGATCACAAATAAGAGAATAAAGCTTACAACATTCTTAAGCCATTTCTTACATCACTTTTAATACAACATCAGAGTTATGAACAATTTGATTTAACAGCGGAATATAAACATGTGATCAGAGTTATAGCGGAAATAAATATTTATTCATGACATGATAAAGCATTGATATATAAGCTATGACAACAGATTATAAAACTTCTATTTATAAAAACCTTTGGTGATAGTTATAAATAAAAACTATGATCGCAGCGTAAAGGAATCCCCTCTGAGCCCACCGGAGGAATCCACACACAAGAGTCAGCTCTAGCATCCATCTGTCACCTGCAACAGGGGGAAATGAAACCCTGAGTACTCAATTGTACTCAACAAGACTTACCCGATAGGAGGAAATAAAAGACTCCAAAGGGTATGCATGGCTATCTGGCTTATGGATTTATTGCATCTATAGGAGGCATTATTAAGCGTGCATCCTTATATTCAATTTTATTAGCAATTATCATTAGTTCATTAACTATCCATTCTAGGTAAGCACCTGTACTACTTTCAAGCAGGTGGTAAGCAATCAGAATTATTTTATCAAGTTTCATCTTCTAATTCTTACTACGGTGCTAGATTATAGACAAGTCGTACCGGATCACCCGGCAATTCATGAACCAATGTATCCCAGCTGGGTACCCTGAAACACATGCACCGCTTGTACCCTAGGCACAAGTAGGACCAACCCACTATCCTCCTGTCACGGGGTCCAGGTCCCAATCCAAACTTGGACTCCAAGCCCCCGCTCCTGAATCCCAGACTTAGTGCGGTGCTTAGACCTCCACCATCCCCGCTTCCAATCAGTCGGTCCGGAAAGAGCCGGAACCCAGGACAAGAGAGCAATGAGCCTTCCCGCGCCCATACACAAGTATGTGTTCAGGATAATAAGTCTATGACCTGACTACCATCCATTGCAACGGCCGGTCCTTAACCGACATAGGCGGAACAAGTACAACCCGAGCCTCGCTCGAATGCCAAACCAAGTCCAGATCCAAAGTACCATTCCGCCCGGTCTCCAATTATCATTCATATATATTTCCCAGGTGATAATAATATAATAGCAATAATAATATCTTTTCTATCTCTCGCGAGTGATAGGCAATCACTCGACTTCTACCGAAGTCCTATAGCATAGCAATCTACGCGATCCTGTCATACTAGTAAGACCCATATATATATATAGGGAGAGTATATTCAGTAGCCAGCTACAAAATAAGTTATTCTGTAGCCACCTCTATTTACGGTAATTATTCTGTAGTCATTTTGAGTTACGATAATTACTATGTTAATTTATGAGATTATAGTAACTCCTTACTAAGTGGTTTACTATAACGTTATGGTAAATATCCCCATGTGTTATAGTAACCCAACTATCGTAAATATGTATTGATATTATCGTAAATTAGTATATAAAATTATCGTAAATAGAGGTGGCTATAGAATAACTTATTTTGTAGTTGGCTACTGAATATACTCTCCCTATATATATATATATATATATAGAACTACTACCCTGTAGCCGACTACAAAATAACTTATTATGCAAGTGTGTTTCATTCAACTCCTTAAACTTAATGCACAAGCATAAATTAAAGTACAGAGTAATAGGGGTTATGCACTGGGCTTGCCTGGGTAAGATTTAATCGGAAGTAAGCTTTCCATAATGGCGACACGATCTCCAAAAGTACCATTTCTCCACCAACTCCCGATGACTCCACGATCCATCGACGTCCCTATTATGGTATGCAATGCGATGCAGAGATGATGTAATAGATAATTAACAAGGCAACAACAACTCTTAAAATAGAGTACATACTACGAACTAACAAGCTAGCTCTAATGACTAACGTACTAATCTACGTATCAACATCGTCGAGAAAGGTGTCATTTCCCAACAAGTGTTTTAGTTATATAATTCCAAGGTGTTTCTTTATTTCATTTATTTGATTTATTATATATTCAAACTAAGGCTCATTTGCTATCTTAGCAATTTAATTACACTACAGCTACAAAAATTACAGTGGACACCTAACCATATGATGAACCTACCATAAATTTTTTAGAGTTAATATTATCACTAATTTAGAACAAAAATACTATAAGTTTATATTTTAACAATATTAAGTATCTCAAATTAATTATATAGCTTCTAAGAATATTATAAAACTATGTGAACAAAATATACTAGCAGATAGATCATGATTTTAGGACCCTACCAAAATTGGTTTCACTATTTTTGGACATCTATACAATTTTATCTTGAATTTACAAATTTACCTTATAAGCTAAATTAGAAAATGCTCTAGAAATAAAAAAGGGTCGGCGGTAACCGATTTGGCCCAACAGCCCAGCGCGGGAGCGACCACGCGCGCATCTCAACAGCCCAGCGCAGCCCAAGACCGGAAGGCCCGCCCGCGCGCTCGCATTTTGCAAAACAACCCCCGGACTAACCGGTTAATACGCGACGCCTCTGATCACTGTTGCACGAGAGATGTATTTTACATTAAAGACCTTGGAACATGTTGCCTTCACAACGGGGCGGTCCCCGGCATACCCGCGCGTGACGGCACGGCACACCGGCGGCAACGGCGGTTACGCCAGGCAAGCTAGACCCGCTGGGACAGGAATAACGGGCCGACCACCATCTACGGCCAAATCCGCAAGCATGAGTGGCGGTTTAGGACTTAGCGGCGTACTGCCGGGAGTGGTAGTGGTGAGCGGCTAACCGCGGCGGTGGTGTGTTTGTTCCGACGCACCTATGCGCTCTCGGAAGAGTAGAGATGGCGGTGGAGCATCAGTAGCTCAACTAGGTGCACACTCGCATGACAGTTGAAGCAGGAGAGCGCCGAGGGCAGGCTGGCCATGTGCGCCCACACCGCGTGGCGGCGCCTCGAGCATGGCACCGAAGTGTCACCGCACCAACGACGAGAAACCAAACCAGACTGTCATGAGCACCAGCTAGGGGGTATCAACACGAGTCTAGAAACGCCACCAATTGGGCTCTTTCCCCACAGATATGGACTTACCCCCCGATCCACGGTTGCGGCGGCGCCCATGGCCGACGGTGGGCAAAACACTAAATTGGCGGTCGGTAACTCTTGGCTAGGCATTAGAAAGATGGGGCGCCTAGTTGACCTCCTATGCCTCTTACTGGTGCGAGGAATCAAATTGTGGGGACCTAAGCTAGGTGAACCACTGGGCAGCGGCATGGTGCTCTGGCCAAGGTCATGCCACGGTGAGGTACGCGAGTGAGCTCGAGTGGATTAAGACGGTGACTTCGACCGATAGCTGTAGTAAGAGCACGTGCACATGGGTGACGCGATCATGCGGCCTATCGCGATGCGCTTGAATGAAGCGGCAACACCCGAGCGGCTCACCAGCGCCAGCTATTGGAACAGGGCGAGGCAGGGAAACGTCCATCATCACTGTGTTTGACCCTTGACTTCTCATGTCAGCAGGGCTTCAGCTTGAGGACTAGGCAGGGTAGGTAGGACGAGTGGCGGGGCGAGCACCACGTCCGTCGCGCGACATAGTCGCAACCACTACGCGGCCAGCGGCCAGCCGTGCGAGGACCGGCCAATGCCAGGCCATAGGCGCTGCGCGGCATCACCCGAGCGTGCAAGCTAGCTAGTAGTAGCAGCCCGGCCACGGCCTGAGCCTGGCGCCAGCAGTGCCCACGCATGCAGTGATCGCAAGCACCATCCAAACGGCTGCCCTAGGTCAGTGCACGTGTTTTAAAGCATAGCAAAAGTGGGCGACGATCATAGTTGAGGCCCAACTAACTCTCCTATCGTGAAGTCCACATTCCCAACATCCTAGCAACACCATTGCCATGACCAGAGAGCATCTAGGGAAGGAGATAGATGGATGCCAATATGACATCATCGCGCCGAATGCCAGTTCATGAATAGAGCGCCAAAACCTGACCGCAACGCGTTCTAACGATGTTAGGGCAATTTTAGAGCGGACAATGTGACATTCAACGCAATGACGACCTACACCATACTCGTGTACTCACCTTGGTACATCCAACAGTGCAAAAACTTGAATCTAGTGTTTAAGAAATTTAATCAAAATTTAAATGCCAAAACAACATCGTCATTAGGTTTTCAGACTTGATCATTTAAGTTCTAGAGGCTAGAATTAAATTCCAACTTCAATCCTTGAGCTATCGAAAATACTATTGAATAACATTTCTTTACCGAAACGAAAGTTGCATTTCCATCTACTAGACTTACACTTTGAATTTTATTTAAATACTATATACAAGTCATATTGTATTTTTGTTTATAAAAAATTGCTTCCGTGCCAAATGTTTAGAACTACTCATTCTACTCTTCGCGTTAGGATTTTTCATTAACACATATAGGCATTTATGTGACTAACTCACTATATTGATAGACCTATCTCTCAGGCCATAATCTCAGTGCTTAGCAGGCTCGTAACACTAGGGGTGTTATAGTTCTTACTTGTACATTCATTAAGCTTCCAATAGCTGAAGCATATGGAACCATGTTCATTTGATCGATCTCATATCGGTTCCTGGAACACTGAAAGTTTCCAAAACTATTACCCTTAACTATAGGAGCAGGGGTAGGTTTACTCACATGCATACTTTATTTCTTTAAAATTTTTTCTAAGTATGCCTTTGCGATGGTCCTAATACCCCTTTTCATCTATCTCGGTGAATTTTAATTCCTAGAACCAATGAGGCTTCACCAAGATCGTTCACATTGAAACTGGAGGACAAAGACTTCTTCTTCTCTAATGGCAGATTAACATTACAACTAGTGAGTAGGATATCATCTATACACAGTATGTAGAAAAAGAATTTTCCATTCTAGAACTTCGCATAAACGCTATTGTCCTTCTCATTTTCTTTAAACCCAAACTTTCTTATCGTTTCATCAACTTCAAAAACTACTATCTAGAGACTTCTTTTAACCCATAAATGGATTTCTACAGGCGGCATCTCATACGTTCTTTTTCTTCCACAATAAAACCTTTGGGTTGTGCCATGTAAACGTTTTCATATAAATCCCCATTGAGGAATGCCGTCTTTGCATCCATCTGATGTAACTCTAAATCGTAATGTGCTAATAGTACCATTATGATTCTAAAAGAATCCTTGCATGAGACTAGAGAGAAAACTCTCATCGTAATCTATCCATTCTCTTTGCGTAAAGCCTTTTGCTACAAGTCATACTTTATATCTTTCCACATTCCCTTTGGAGTCACATTTTGTCTTCTAGACCCTTTCACAACCTACTGTTTTGGCTCCATTAGAAATTTCTTCTAAGTCCCAAACATTGTTGGTATTCATCAAATTCATTTCAACTTCCATAACTTCTTGCCATTCAAATGAGTAAACGCTTCTCATGGCTTCTTGAAATGAGGTGGGATCACCCGCCATTTGAATTTCTTCACTAACATATACTTCATAGTCATCAGAAAACTAGTTTACTAATTCTTTGAGACCTTCTGGGGCCTCAACTACTAGCACTTTCACGTGGGGCTGTTGTTGCTCTTCATTGCCAAGAGGCAATTGATTCTATAGGCTCCTGTATCACAAGATCCTTGTTTACATTATTCATCTTCCTTGAAGAGCCAACAACAGGTGTTGTATAAGTCATACAACATCAACATGTATCGAGAAATTCATTGTTTTGAATCACTAAAGTGGTCATGCAGTCCCGCTTCTCTTCAAGTCATAGGTCTCTACATACCGTGCTCCCCCAGATCGTCCCATCTTTTATAAAGATAGTGTATCTTCCAATTTCTTATTTGGGTTCAATCTGTTAAAACCTTATATGGCGCTTTAAGCACCGCTTTAATATCTTTGATGGCAACTACGCTATCTTCCTCTCGGAACTTTAAAAAATCCAAGAATTTAGTTGTTTCTCAACTTAGGGGTATCATTGTTATGACCGACGGTCACATTCATCAAAATCTTTATCTCACTCAGTTTCTTACAAAATCTGTATCTCACTCTTAATAAAGAGTACACATTCATCAACATCTTTATCTCACTCTTAATGAAGAGTAGTTTCTTAATTGATCTTAATTCTTACTCTTAATTCATCTCACAATTCTCCCCCTCGAAATAGGATGAACTATACTGCCATAATTTTGAGAACTATTCAGAAAACTGTGAATGAGGAGACACTTATGACTTACTTCATTCACATGATTATGCTATGCAAATAAAGTTATTTCTTGATCCGTATAGGAGTACACATTTCCTAATTCCACTTCAAGAACTCGACGAGGTCTTTTATTAACTGTATTTTTGCAAGTCACGCTTGTATCTTTTCTTGCCCTTTGATTAGTATTGACCATGATGGTGCATTTCTATTGTGCCATGGTCAATGCTAGGATAGCATAAGAGCTACCAAAACTTCTCTCACTATGCAGGATACAAAAACATATGAGTCATCACAAAACTTCTCCCGCCATGTTGGATGGACTAGCATAAGTACTATGCCAAATTTCTCCCCATATGGGATAAATCTATATACAAACATGCATGCTTAATCTAACGTTGGTCAAATTAGACATGCATGCTACTTATTGCAACTCTTAACATAAAACATTCACTTATTCTTTATTTTCCAATTAAATCTTCCAGTTGGTTCTAATTTAATCAAAAAATTAGTAAACTAACAAAAACAGTCCTGAACTGGCTTGACTCAAACCTTTTCTTTCACATAGCCCAGCATTGCAGCCGAGTGATCTCGGTTAAAATTAAAACACACAAGTTACTTCTACATCAATTCTACATCACCGTTGCGTAGAAAATAGAATTAATGCATAAAACTCATAAATTAACTTGAAAGACATGTAACTACTCTTCAAAATTAAATTCTCCCGTTGGTTCAAATTTAATTAGAAGATAATCAACTTCATTGTAGCGAAAACACGATAATAAAATACATTCTATTAGTTTAGGAGCATTTGTTGGTCTTTATCTACTCTTTGAAAAATTGATCATGTTGGTGTAAAATTTATCAGAGATTTAAACTTCAACCTTAAACTCATTATAATATTGTTATCATCAACGTTGGTCAGAAAATAACAATACCATAATTTAACATAAACAAATCGGATTACTCCTCTAATTTAAATTTTCTCGTTGAATCCAAATTAATTAGAGGATAAACATAATCATAATTTACTGAATAAATATAACTGCTCTTCTAATTAAATTCTCCCATTGGTTTGAATTTAATTAGAAGATAATAAACATTAAACTTTGCAGCAGAAACATGGGAAAATTCTTTATCTACTTTTTAGAAGTATTTTACTGTACTCATCTACTCTCTGAAAAATTATCCCGTTGGTTCAAATTTACATAGATTTAAACTAGACAAAAATCATCAAAAAAATTTGCTTCAAAAAATGTAAAACCAAAGCTTTGGTTCTGTGCTATCAGCAAAAACTGGCCCAACGACCCATTCGCCAACCCACCCCCGCGTGCACGGCCCAGTGCTCTGCCGCCCTCTTCTGTGGCCCAGCATCGCAAAGACGGCCAACGGCGGCCGCTCACGCTGTGCTCCCCCACGTCCTAGGCCACAACCTGGGCCTGGGCCGGGATTATTCCAACCCGCCTAGGCCGAATGTAGCCCATTGTGGTAGAACCGCCTAAAATAGTCCCCTTACGGTGGCGCTTGTTTTCCACTAGACACTAAACACCCCGAAAGTGAGCTACTTCGAGCAGTTCCATCGAGCACACCCCAAGGGAGAACTCGAATAATCCACATTTTCCCTCCCGGATCCAATAATGAGAATGAATTTACAATACTTATTCCATTTCATACAACCAGAGAAGGGAAATACATTATTACAAAATGAAAGTTTAGAGTGTGAAATTTGAATAGCGGAATACAATAAGATCTAGCGGTAGAATACAAGGATCCATCTGTGCCCACCAGAAGAATCCTCCACACAACAGCAAATCATCAAACTGCACCTGCAATAGGGGTAATAAACCCTGAGTACACAATGTACTCGCAAGACTTACCAGACTAATGGGAATAATTTCTCGACTCCAAAGGGTATGATAAGCTTTTTGGTTTGCTAGGTTTTCTTTTGCGGAAAGCAATAATAGCAGTGAATCCTTATGTATATTTCTTATTAGCAGTCATGATTAGTTCATTAACTAGCCATTCTATGTAAGCACCTATTCTACTTTCAAGCAAGAGTTGAGCAAACAGATCCATTTCATCATCTTTCATCTTCCAGTTCTTACTACGATGCTATATTATAGACAAGCCATACCGGATTGCCTGGCGATTTACGAATCAATGTGCCCAGCTGGGTACCATAAAAACACACGTCCCGCTTGCACCCTAGGCACAAGCAGGACCAACCCACCACTCTCTTATCAAGGGGTCTAGGTCCCCATCCAAACTTGGACTCCAAGCCCCCACACATGAGTCTCGGACTCAGTGTGGTGCTTAGACCTCCACTATCTCCGCCTCTAATCAGCCAGTCCGGAAAGAGCCGAAACCAATGACAAGAGGGCAACAAGCCTTCCCTGCTCCCATAAACAAGTATATGCTCAGGATAATAAGTTTGTGAGTTGCCTAGAACCTAATGCAACAGCCAGACCTTAACTGACACAGACATGGAAAACAGTGTAACCAAGCTATGCCCCATTGACCGCGGGACACAACGTTTTACACCCACCAATACCCATACCATATCCCTGCTCGGTCTCCATTTTTTCTTTCACCATTTTATCATAAGAGTGATAATACTAATCACCTATTGTGAGTAACGGCAGGTTACTCACGCTACCGAAAATTCTAAGCATAGCAGCTACTCGCACCTATACTAATAGGACTCATAGGACAAATATATTTATGCAGGTGGTTTCCATAAAATGCATGTAACATAAATGCACACCATATATATATATATATATATATATATATATATATATATATATATATATATATATATATATATATATATTCAGTTCAGTGCTTATTCAAAATAGGGTTATGCACCGGGGCTTGCCTTGGGCAGGCGGGGTGTCAACAAAGTCAGTCGCTGGTAGCTCCAGGGCTCCCTCCTGTACGAGAATCTCCTCCTTGTACTCCTGCTCGCCTGTGGTCACAAACTCTACCAACTCGTTATCTACATGCATGAAATGATGATGCAACACTTAGTAATACGGCAACAGCAACTCTTAAAATAAGAATACATCTATCAAACTGTTAAGCTAACTCTAATGGCTAAGATGCCAAGCTAGTCATCATTATCATCAAACCAGCAGGGTTTCACCTACAAGTGATACTTAGCAACCAAAATATATATTCTTACTCTCATCATTTGATTTCCTATATACTACAACTAGGAGTACTTAGCTACCATATTTCTCAACATATTCCAAGGCTACAAAAAGTACAGTGAGTACATAATAATACAACTAACCTACTGTAAAAATTTCTTGGTCAAAGCTATTACCAATTTTCCACAAAAATTCCAACAAATATTAATCTAAATAATGCTAAGCTTTCCTAATGAATTAATGAACCTAACATTCTCATAGATAAATGTGAACTAACTACACCAATAGATAGATCACATTTTTATGAACCTAACAAATTTCGTTTCACTATTTTTGGACACATGTAGAATTTACTATAATTTTCCAAAGATCAGCTCAAAACTAAATTAGAAAAACATTTTCTAATTCGCTGGAAAAGGAAAACTGATTCTCGCGCGGCCCACACGCGCGCAGCGCGCGCGCAGCGTGCGACCTGCCGGTGCAGCCCACGCGGGGCGCGGCCCATCCGTGCGGAAATGGCCCGCGATGGAGAATCCCGCACGCGCTGGTACTTTTGCGAAAACGCCCTTACTCCATCTACTATTCATGCGACCACTATGTGGCCTATTCCTATAGTTGGCACTTAAGCAAAATAGCCCTCGGCACAACTCATCTTTACAATGGCCAGGTCCTCGAACGTCCCTGCGCGCGTCGACATGGCGGGCAGCGACACAAGGGGTGCGCCGGCCACCAGGGGCCCGCGCCGACCCCACCGACGAGCCGAAACCACTTACGACCCTAACGCTAACTCAACGCAGTGATACAGAGCCACGGGGTGAACCAGAGTGAGCTACCACCACGCACGATCGCCCATGATGCAACGCAGCCACCTTAGCGAGCTACAACACTAACAGACGGGTTGGGGTGGTGGCTAAGCACCAGTGACACACCATGAGTCTGCTCGAAGCGATGGTTAGGGTAGAGGGCAGCTGAGGGAAGCCGGCCATGGGTGGCCAAGCTAGGTGGCGGCGCACCGCCGTGACACGATCGTGTCAGCGACGGAGGTGAGCCAATAGCTACTGGGCTGAGGTGCGCGGGGCGAAGGAAGGAGCTAGGCAAAAAGTAGTGGTGCAGCAAATGGGACAGTGGGCGAAAGGTGAGCGACTTGTCCGCGCCCACAGCCAAGCGTGGCCTTAACGGCTCGATGGGGCAAAAATGCCAAATTGGCATTCGCCCGGGCTTAATTGAAGGCTAGAGAGGACTAGGCGGGCAACTCCACGTGCGGCGCAGGGCGAGGCCAGCAGCGGCTTGGCACGGCTCGATCCCACCTGCCGACCCTGGCGGCCGCACTGGTGCGCGCGCGAGAGATGTAGAGAGGGGACCGCAATGCGTCGCATAGCCATTCAATCAGCAAAGGACAAGGTGAGAGGGCGGGAAACTCCATGTGTGGCGTAGGGCATGGCCAGCAGTGGCTTGGCATGTTGTGCCATGCGCGGAAGCTCCGTGCCACTTCGACAGGGCATGGGTCGGCCGCTAGTGGGGACAGGCGCGCGTGTGAAGGGCAGCTACGCAGAGGCGCTAGCGGACGCGATGGTGCATACTATGGTATGGCGGCGACTGCACGGTGCAGTGAGCTGGTGTGCAGCATAGTGATGGGACGTCAGCGGGTAGCGGCACAGGCGAGAGCGAGACGGTGAGGCAGCGCGATGGGACAAGTCGGGCAGCCATGGCTTCGCGTGGTAGCAGCCCAAGGCGGCCAGGACACCGGGCCTGCATGGCAGCTGAGAGTGCCAACATGCACGCGAGGGTGCCCGAGGCGATGACACCGCAATCCAGAGACACGGTGACCGCACCCATGCGAGGAAACAGACCGAGAGCGTGCTATGCATAATTTTTAAAGCGTCAACCACGACCCATCTAACTCAATTATGACCCAACCAACCTGGTCGAGCTAGAGATGGTACCTAGGGCTACTAAAGGGAGCAATATACATGGACCAAGGTAGACTAGAGAAGAAACTATAAGGATGCCAAGTTGGTGCTGTCAACCGACGCCCAAACATCATTTTCTAGCTTTATGTAGCAATTAATTGATGATCAAAGCACATACTAACTAAACCAACCCCTAAACCATTGAC
Organism: Miscanthus floridulus; assembly: GCF_019320115.1. Lineage (NCBI taxonomy): Eukaryota > Viridiplantae > Streptophyta > Magnoliopsida > Poales > Poaceae > Miscanthus > Miscanthus floridulus. Next base: position 12,503,454 of record NC_089596.1, read on the forward strand.
AAGTACTTACTTGGATGCAACCCACCAAGCAAAAATATCGCACAAGCCTTTAGCTAAATTTTTCAGAATTAATTCGCTAATATAGCATTGTCACCCGTTTTCAACTTTGAAAATTTGCTAAGTCTTGGGCTAAATTTTAATCCAAGTTCCATCTCTAAGCCATTAGAAATACTACCCAACCATAATATTTTTCAACAAGTATTTCATTGCCATCTACAAAGTTTGTACCTTCAACTTTATTTACATGTCACATAGGTGTTCTATATCATTTTTGTTCAATAAGAATTGGTTTTAACCCTAAGTTATACAACATAACTATCAAATAAACTTTCGTTTTGGCTTTCTGTCGATTGTTTCGAGTTACAGAATTTGATCTACACACTTTATTACATGCGTTAACACATAAACATGATGCTCATGACATGTTTTAGTAAATGATTTACAGTGTAACACTAAGGGTGTTACAAATCTACCCTCCCCTAAAACAAAATTTTGTCCTGAGATTTCATGTGCCTAGTGTGGGAAAAGAGATAAGAAATACATTTTTAATGTAAACAACTACCTCAATGAACTAGAAAGAAGGTGGGGATAATGCTTCAAGATATAACTTTCTTGCTCCCATGTTGGTTCATCCTCCGAGTGATTTTGCCACTGAACTTTGTAGAACTTCACCATACTATTTCTAGTCACTCTTTCTTTTTCGTCTAAGATCTTGATACGATGCTCAATATATGACAAGTCAGGCTAGAGGGGAAGTTCTTCAATCTCCACAGCTTCATCGAGGACCCACAAACATTTCTTCAACTGAGATATGTTGAACACGTTGTGTACCGCTAATAAAATATCTGGAAGTTGGAGACGATAAGCAACCGGGCCACACTACTCCAGAACCTTGTAAGGGCCCACATATCAAGGGGCTAGCTTGCCACGTACACCAAATCGATGCACCCCTCTTATGGGAGACACCTTGAGGTACACCTGATCCCTAACTACAAACTGCAAAGGCCTTCTTCGCTTGTCAGCATAAGTTTTCTATTGGCTCTGAGCTGCCTTCAAATGACTTTGAATAATACTGACCTGCTCTCGAGCTTCTTTGATAAAATGAGGCCCAAAATACCCATGGTCACCCACTTCAACCCAGTTAAGTGGTGTCCTATATTTCTTTCCATATAGAGCTTCAAAGGGTGACATACGAATGCTTTCTTGGTAGCTGTTGTTGTAAGAAAACTCAGCTAGTTTCAAGCATTCATTCCACTTCTCAGAAAAAGAGATGACACAAGCTCTTAACATATCTTCAAGTACCTAATTTACCCTTTCTATTTGGCCATCGGTTTGCGGATGATAAGATGAACTTCTGAGGAGACTAGTACCAAGACATTGCTGAAGTTGCTCCTAGAAATGCGAGACAAAAATTAACCCTCTATCAGAGACGATAGTAAGAGGAACACCATGCAGGGTCACAATTCGGTCAAAATACAGCTGAGCATACTTCTTGGCTGAATATCTGGTATCCACCAAAAGAAAATGAGCGGACTTGGTAAGGCAATCCATAATGACCCAAATAGAGTCATACCCCTTGGACGTGCGCGGTAAACCCACAATAAAGTCCATGGAAATATCTTCCCATTTCCAAACAGGGATAGACAAAGGCTGCAAAAATCCTGGGGTACGCATATGGTCTGCCTTAACTCTCCCACAAGTGTCGCACTCCGTGACGTACTTGGTGATATCTTGCTTCATATTGGTCCACCAATACAAGTGGCATAAATCATGGTACATCTTGTTACTGCCAGGATGGATGGACAACTTGGAATGATGAGCTTCATCCAAAATCTTTCTGCTAAGCTCCTCACTTGACGAAACCACCAATCTATTTTTGAACCTCACTACACCTTGATCATCAATACTAAAATGAGGACCACACCCTTCGACAATTAACTTCTTGATGTGAGGAATTTCTGAAGTGTCTTGCCTTTGCTCTATAATAATTTGCTCGAGTAATTCTGAGACTAGAGCAATATGGGCTAGCACCTTAGCATGGTTGAGAGACAAAGGTGTTTCTTCAGCTTGATACGACTTCTGACTCAAAGGATCAGCTACCCATTAGCCTTTCTAGGATGGTAATGAACCTCTAAATTATAATCCTCGATTAATTCCAACCATCTCCGTTGCCTCTTGTTCAGCTCAGACTGAGTGAAAATATATTTGAGGCTCTTGTGATCCGTGAAAATATGTACTTTATTCCCCAACAAATAATTCCTCCAAATTTTTAGAGCGTGCACCATAGTAGCCAGCTCTAAATCATGGGTGGGATAATTCACCTCGTGATTTTTCAGCTGATGTGAAGCATAAGCTATCACGCGCCCATCCTGCATAAGCACACATCCTAACCCTGTCTTCGAGGCATCATAATATACATCAAAAGGTCTATCAATATTCGGTTGGGCAAGAACAGGAGCAGAGGTAAGAAACTTCTTCAGAGCTTGAAAAGCTTCTTCACAAACCGGACTCCATACAAACTTGACATCTTTCTGGAGTAGCTTGGTCATTGGCTGAGCTATTTTGGAGAAGTTAGGAATAAAGCGCCAATAATATCCAGCAAGACCAAGGAACTGACAAATCTGATGCACCGACTTGGGAGATTTCTAATTCAACATATCCTGCACCTTGCTTGGGTCTACAGAGATACCTTCTGGTGTCAGAAGATGTCCCAAAAACTATACTTGATCAAACCAAAACTCACACTTACTGAATTTTGCATACAATTTGTGTTCCCTTAATCGAGCTAGTACTATCCGAAGATGTTGCGCATGCTCTTCATTGTTCTTGGAGTATATCAAAATATCATCAATGAACACCACCACAAACTTGTCCAACTCCAGCATAAAGACTGAATTCATGAGATACATGAAGAATGCAGGAGCATTGGTGAGACCAAAAGACATGACTAGGTACTCATACAACCCATACCTAGTAGAGAAAGTTGTCTTTGGTATATCTTGGGGTATGATCTTGATTTGATGATAGCCTGAATGGAGATCAATCTTGGAGAACACCTTTGCACCAGCTAGCTGATCGAACAAAGTATCAATATGAGGTAAAGGATACTTGTTCTTAATGGTTACCGCATTGAGAGGGCGGTAATCCACACACATCCGAAGAGTGCCATCCTTCTTCTTCACAAAAATGGCTGGACAACCCCATGATGAAGAGCTAGAACAGATGAACTTTTTTCCAACAACTCCTCTAACTGCTTCTTCATTTCTGCTAATTCCTTCGGGGCCATGTCGTACGGGCGTCAGGAGATAGGAGCAGTGCCAAGTTCTAACTCAATGGAAAACTCCACATCCCTATCTGGTGGCAACATAGGTAGATCTTCAGGAAAGAATTCTGGGAACTCACAGACCACAGGAATACAGGCAAGATCAGGAGAAGCTTCAACATGAGCAGCAACAGGTAAGGCTAGATCTGAGGGCATAAGAAGAGACATCCTATTCTTAGAAGAAGGAAGTCATAACTCAACAACTCTCTACTTCAGATCCAAGACTACCCTATATACTCACAACCAGTTTATGCCTAGAATTGCATCTATGCCTTGCCCAGGCAGCACCATGAACTGAAGGCGGTAGGTGTGAGTGGCTAGCACTAATCCAACTATGTCCGTCCGAGTATTAACGCACAACTACACACCTGGAGTACTGATTCTATAGGCAATAGATATAGCCATAAGAGGTATATTGTGCCTATGTGCAAACCCCATGCTCATGAATGAATGTGATGCACCAGAATCAAACAACACATATGCTAGGTGGGAATTAATGGTAAACATACTAGCCATCACCTCAGTGAAATTAACTTGCCCAGAATGGCTTACAGGCACCTTCTTCTTGATAATTGTCCACTTGATCAGATGAGAGTTACCTGAGGGCTGAGCAGACTGTGCAGGTTGGTTCTGCGGACACTCCTGAGCATAGTGGCCCTCCTTGCCACACTTGAAACATGCACTAGGCTTGTTACCCTATCCCTAATGAGGTGGGACCTGCTATCCCTAGGGCTGTTGCTGTTGCACCTGTGGAGTAGGTGCACGGTACTGGGTGGAAGGTGCCTGGTAGGTCTGCTAAGGCTGACAGAACGAATGCCCACCCAAAGATTGATAGGGCACTCGCCTGACAACGTGTACCTTCTGAGCCTGGGAGTGACTAGAAGACCTAGAAGCCATCTGCTTGTGCTTCCACTCAGCCTAAGAGTCACGCTGTAGTCCCTCCATGGCAATAGCAGCATTCATCATAGCACCAAATGTCTGGTAGTTCCCTGTATATAACTCCTTCTACAGACTACAAGAGAGGCCGCGATAGAAATAGTCCCTCTTCTTCTCATCCATATCAATGTGGGTCCCTGCATACTATGACAGATGGTTGAACTTGTTTACATAGTCCATCATAGACATGCTTCCTTGCCTCAGGTCCAGGAACTCCATCAACTTTCTATTTAGTACACCAGTAGGAATGTAATACTCTCTGAAAGCAGCGGTAAACTCTTGCCAAGTCACACGGTGATCCACCGGCTGCATGGCATTGAACGTGTCCCACCATACTCTAACAGAACCCAACAGCTACTATGCTGCAAAGCGTACCTTCTGCTCCTTAGTTACAATGAGTAGCAGAAACTTCTGCTCTAGAATACGAAGCCAATGCTCTACATCCATAGGCTCAGCGGTCGACGTGAATGTGGGTGGGTGCATCTTCAAGAAATCCTAGTAAGAATAGGCCCGCTCGGGACCATGGGCACCACCCCCGTTCCCACCATTGCCTTTGTGGCCCCCATGGGCGAAGCCACCAATCGCCTGTGCTAACAGCTCCATGGCATAGGCTGACTCAGGATGAGCAGCCAACATCTCCACCATCATCTCCACATGGGTCATCTGAGGTGGTGGTGGTGGAGAAGGAGGAGCCAGAATTGGGGCCTCATGGCTCTCCCCGTTGCCGTACTCATTGCCCCGGCCACTTTCACCTTGGCCTTCGCCAAGGCCACGGTCCGCTGTGGCACTGGTGCTCCCATGACCAGACCTCAGGTTCATCTATAAACAAATAAGAACCAACCATTAAGATCCACCCTCCAGATTAGGAACCAGAGACTTAGAGAAATGATAAGGCTTTTATTAAAGCATTCTTTTTAGGTTATCCTATCAATTCACTAATCCAAATTATACATGTGGGGGAGTTTAGTTTAAGCAAGGTTCTCTTTTCATGATGCATGCATCGGCCTACCTGTTCACTCAAGTCAGAATATAGCGGCATTCGCAAAAATTTTCGGCACATCGCACACTCACTTTCCATATGCTAAATGACTCTTACGCAGCGTAAGTTAGTGTACCTATAGAAACTTGATTAGATAAATCCAGTTCTGCTATCCTAGATAGACCATATTGCTAGGGCTTATACTTATTTACATAATTTTTATCGCATCCTACTTTTCGCAAAACTTTTGTTGGTCAATTTTTAAGTTTTGAAAAGAGTCATGAAACTCATAGGCTCATTATTGGCTCTGATACCACCTCTGACAGAACTGCCCAAAATAGTCCCCTTATGGAGGCGCTCATTTTCCACCAGACACTAAGCACCCCAAAAGCGAGCTACTTCGAGCAGTTCCGTCGAGCACACCCCAAGGGAGAACTTGAATAATCAATGTTTTCCCTCCAGGATCTAGTAATGAGAATGAGTTTACAATACTTATTCCATTTCATACAACCAGAGTTCTTAGAAATACATTATTACAAAACAAAAGTTTAGAGTGCAGAATTTGAACAGCGGAATACAATAACATCTAGCGGTAGAATACAAGGATCCATCTGTGCCCACCAGAAGAATCCTCCACACAATAGTAAATCTTCAGATTGCACCTGTAATAGGGGTAATAAACCCTGAGTACACAATGTACTCGCAAGACTTACTAGACTAATGGGAATAATTTCCTGACTCCAAAGGGTATGATAAGCTTTTTGGTTTGTTGGGTTTTCTTTTACGGAAAGCAATACTAGCAGTGAATCCTTATGTATATTTCTTATTAGCAGTCATGATTAGTTCATTAACTAGCCATTCTATGTAAGCACCTATTCTACTTTCAAGCAAGAGTTGAGCAAATAGATCCATTTCATCATCTTTCATCTTCCAGTTCTTACTACGGTGCTAGACTATAGACAAGAAATACCAGATTGCCTGACGATTCGCGAATCAATGTGCCTAGCTGGGTTCCCTGAAAACACATGCCCCGCTTGCACCCTAGGCACAAGTAGGACCAACCCACCACTCTCCTATCAAGGGGCTCGGGTCCCTGTCCAAACTTGGACTCCAAGCCCCCACACATGAGTCTCAGACTTAGTGTGGTGCTTAGACCTCCACCATCCCCACCTCCAATCAGTCGGTCCAAAAAGAGTTGGAACCCACGACAAGAGAGCAACAAACCTTCCCTACTCTCATAAACAAGTATATGCTCGGGATAATAAGTCTGTGACTTACCTAGAACCCAATGCATTGACTGGTCCTTAACCGATACAGACAGGGAAAACATTGTAACCAAGCTATGCCCCGTTGGCCGTGGGACACAATCTCTTACACCCACCAATACCCATACCATATCCCTGCCCGGTCTCCATTTTTCCTTTCACCATTTTATCATAAGAGTGATAATACTAATCACCTATTGTGAGTAACGGCATGTTACTCACGCTACCGAAAATCCTAAGCATAGAAGCTACTCGCACATGTACTAATAAGACTCATAGGACAAATATATTTATGCAGGTGGTTTCCTTAAAATGCCTGTAACATAAATGCACACCATAGATATATATTCAGTGCTTATTCAAAATAGGGTTATGCATCAGGGCTGAAGGGATCAAGATGCCCAAGAGGGGGGTGAATTGGGCTAATTCTAAAATTCTTTGCAATAATTAAACCCTACACTTAGCCCACTTCACCCCTTATGCCTAGAATGTGTTTCTAATGTTCTACCGCACAAAAGTTTTGCAACCTAAGTTCCAATCCTACTCTAGCATGGCAATTCTAGGAATGTAAAGACAAGAATTGAATTGCTCAAATGTAAATGCTTAAAGTAAAGAGAGGAGAAGGAATGCGGCGATGTTTTGCCGAGGTATCAGAGAGTCGCCACTCCCCACTAGTCCTCATTGGAGCACCCACACAAGGGTGTAGCTCCCCCATGATCCGTGCAAGGATCAAGTGCTCTCTACGGGTTGATTCTTCGACACTCCGTTGTGGTGAATCACCCACAACCGCTCACAACTTGAGTTGGGTCATCCACAAGCTCCGCTAGATGATCACCAAACTCCTGATCACCACCAAGCCATCTAGGTGATGGCGATCACCAAGAGTAACAAGCACGAACTCTCACTTGACCACAACAAGCCTAATGAGAAGGATGGATGCACACTTGCTAATCTCCTTGCACTAATGAGGCCGTAATCTTGGATTCCTAAATCTCAATCACCTCACTAGGCTCTTGCTCTCCAAAGCACTCTCAAGGGTGTTTCTTAGCTGATCAAATGGGCAAGAGACCTCCATTGGATGAATAGAGGAAGTATTTATAATCCCTCATTCAAAACGAACCGTTAGGAGGTTGCATCAGCATTCTACGGGGTGACCGGACGCTCCGGTCAAGGTGACCGGATGCTCCAGTCAGTTCTCCCCGCCATAGAGTTGTTAAGTTGTGACCGGACTCTGACCTGCGTCCGGTCAGCACTAACCGGACGTGTCCGGTCACGAAAACTGCTCTCTGGACCCTTACTGATGTTGACCAGACGCTGGAGCCCAGAGTCCGATCACTTCACTGTTCAGCGTCCGGTCAGTAACTGAGACCTGACCAGCATCAGGTCATCACTGACCGATCAGGATTCTCCTTCTCTGGAACCTTACTAAAGTTGACCGGACTTTGGCACCCAGCGTCCGGTCACTTTACACTCAGCGTCCGGTCATAACCAGATGACTTCACCTTGATCAAATGAACTGACTGGACTCTACTGCCAGTGTCCGATCACACCGGGACCAGCGTCCGGTCAACATTTGACCCTCCATTCACTTCCAACTCGAAATCATATGTGAATGAAGTTTGCTCCAATTGATCTTAGGGCTACTTCGGAGCTACCTAATGCTAGATTTGACAAGTGTACACCACACCTAACCCACTAGACTCACCTTGGTCAAGCTATTGGTCCATACCCCCCTTAATAGTATGGCCAAAGGAAAAACAAAGTCCTAAACTACTCTAAGTGTCTCTTCAACACCAAACGACACTTAGAACTAGTCTGTCCTTAACCTTGTCGCCCATTCTTTGAAAACCAAAATGATTTCCATCGTAGGGGCATGACAGCCATGATTGCCCAATCAATTGCCATTACCATGACCTAACTTAATTGCCTCTGCAAAACACATGTTAGTCATAGTAATCACGTATTATCATTAATCACCGAAACCCAACTAGGGGCCTAGATGCTTCCAATCTCCCCCTTTTTGGTGATTGATGACAATACAACCTCGAGTATGTAAAAGAGATGAGGTTTTCAACATGCTTGGTTCATATAAGATTTTGACAATGAGAACAAAAGAGTTAGGCAAGCTTATATGACCCAAGCCAACAAGATGTACTAAATAGATATGAAATAAGCATGAGTACAAGAAATAAAGCTCATTTGAATCGGAGTAAAACACGGAAGCAAACCAAATGAGCATAATGAAGTGACATGACATATAAATAATTCAAAGTAGAGAGCACACATGTCATATATCACATAAATATCACAAATCACATAAATATCACGCTCACACTTATGTAGTTCAATGCATGAAGGTAAACAAGAATGCATAGTAATGTATCACACATAAAAAACCAAACGTAATAAATAAGCTCCCCATAGATATATTGCTCCCCCTAGATCTAATCATACTCGATCCCTCTCCCCCTTTGGCATCAAGTACCAAAACCTAAGGGTCGGTCGGTGGAGCTGGAGCAGACGAGTCAGGAGCTGAGGTGTGGTGAGCGATCTAAAACTAGGTAGCATCATCCTCTGATCCTAAGCTCTGATCTGTCTGACCCTCTGTCGCTGGAAGTGATGCTGAAGCGGTTTAGGTCGGATCTAGGATTGGTGCGGCCTAGGACTCTGTAGGTATCACTGAAGCAGGCGGCTCTGATGATGCAACAGATGAAGGGAGCCTCTCTATAGTCCCAGTGACTGGAGCAATGGTGGAAGGTCTAGGGACACATAGCTCTAGCGGTGTAGGTTGCCCTATCAACTCACTAAATGTAGCACCAAGGCTCCTAGAAACTAGGGTATCTGTCACAAGTACTGAGGAGCTCTGAGCCGGAGTGAAGCCCGTAACAAGTGGTGTGAAGGAAAGACCCTGGGCTAGCACTAGAGAAGCAAACCACTAGGACACCTGCTCTATAGGTGAAGTAAACTGTGTCGCTGACTGTCCTAGACTCTGAAGCCCATTGGGCTGTAAAGCTAGAGTCACTATAGTGGTGGCAGGCTAACCAAGCTAAGGTGTGAGCTGTGGCGGTGGAGCTCCAATAGCAGTGACAACATGTTGCATAAATGCAAGTAACTACTGCTGAATAAGGAGCTACTGCTACTGCATGGCCTACTGCTGCTGCTATATAGCCTGCTACTATCGCTGGAACTCGTCCTGTCTAGCCTAAACCTGTGCTAGTGCTGCTGCTATCTCCTAGGCCTGGTGAGCCTGATCCTGCCTCATCCGCTCAAGAATAGCAAGTAGAGTGGGGTCTGTCTGTGGTGGCTATGGTGGAGCTGATCTAGAGCCACCGGCCTCACTATCATGTCATCGAGGCATCTGAGGGATAGCCTGGTAGTCATCATTTGAACTATCGCTGGGGTCGCTCTCGACCATACCCTCCTGCTGAGCATCTAGCTGCTCCTCCTCTATCGCTGCAACGCCCCTGATAATCTCATCCTGCTAGGCTGCAGTCTCTAGCACCTCTAGGCAATGGTGCGGCTGGCTAGGTATCCTCGCTCTACTATGACAGAGCATCTGGGTCATGTTATATGTAGGGAACTCTATAGTAGCACCAGAATACTCTACCAACATCTCAGGAGGCCTCACTGTAACTGCCCTATGAATCAGAAATGTGATCCAGTGAGCATACGGCAGCTGCCTATGACCTCTAAATCCCTCTGCAAGTGTATCCTCCATCTCAGAAAGAATGACATCCCATATATCAAATACTGTCTGCTGCATCAGAGAGTTCAGTAGCCACAACTAAATGTGAGTCAATCCCTCAGGATATCCCATCCTCGGGAGCAGGGTCCTCCACATGATAGCATCAAGCAGTCTAGCTATAGGAGTAAGATCCCTAGGTGCCCTACTCGACCCCTCGCAGAATGGCTCTATGAAGCAAGGTCGAACCAAGTCTGTGGGAGGCACAAGACCGCTATAAGGATGTCTAGGAGGCTCTGTCTGACCATAGCACACCTTGTGAAGGCAAATGGGTGCCTCTAGAATCCTAAGGATCTCTCTAACCCTATAGCTCATTAGCCTATAGTCATGGCCCCTGAAAGCAAAACGTATGAACCTGTGCCCTGGGTCAATCCAAAGTGTAGCATAGAACTCACAGACCCATGATGGTACATATCTACCAGTCCGTCCAAGTAGGCCAGTCAATCCTGGCAAGTAAGAGAGATGAGGGCGGATCTGCTCTCCAGCTGCTGCTATAATGGCCTTAATGGAGCAAACCCTCTGAGATCTAAAAGCCACACCACTGTTCAGATAAGCATTGTAGAAGTCCTCCTACAATGGTGTATAGAATCCCTCTGAAGCACGCTCATCCCTCCTCGGCGGGAACCAGTCCTCGAACTACACAAACCTGAGCTGCTGCACCTGCTTTGCCATGGCAGCCCTCAAATCTAGGTGAGTCACTAGAGGCAGACCCTAAGGTCTAGGAGGCAGACGAGAACCCCTCCGTTGTGTCTTTGGCCTCAGTGTCACCTAAGCATAGGTATGACTAGAGTGGCGTAACTATGGATGAGATGCCTGCTCAGTCTCCTCTGTCTGCTCTGCTTGCTCAGTCGACTAAGTATCCTCTACCTACACTGGTGGTTGTGACTACTGCTATGGCCCCCTTGAGGCTAAGTCTCCTCCAAAACGACATGTCATCCCTCAAGCATGACAGTCCTAGCTGGACTACCATGACGACGCTCTACCGCCTCGACGGTGGCTCTCTATGCTGGTGAAAGCTGATCTATAATGACAACACCACTCTAAGCACCTCCTCTCTCCATACGCTCTGTGGTGGCTGCAACTGCTACTGCTCTCTCAGTATCAGCATCTGCATACTTGCGCTTCTTCGTTGCAAGCTTCTTCGCCTTTCCTTTCACCTCAGCAGGCAGGTGAGGTGGAGGCCTTGGATCCTCATCACCTGGACCACCTCTGGCATTCTTCACACGAGCCATTGCTGGAGTTGAAGTGAACTGCTATCACTAACAAGAATCAACTACCAACTATCACTTCTGAGGCTTGGCCTCGATCCATACTCACGAGCTTGGCCCCAAGTTGACTGACAACTGCCAAAGTGACCTTAACAACACCGACTCGTTGCACGATGGAATAGATTGGATATATGAATAATTACAAAATACATCTAAAGATATGAAACCCTAGGAAGCAAGCAAGAGATACGAAATTAGAAGCGAGGGCTTGCTACCTGATGAATCGGCAAACCGAAGAGCAGAGGAACGAAACACAAGGGCACCACCAGGAAAACGCCTAGGGTTAGGGTTCTGGCGAGGCAATGCGGTGCTGGTGATGGTAGCTAGGGCACGGACGCACAAATTAGTGTGGTAGGGGAGGCATAGGCGGTGGCACGGGAGTGCTGCGGGTGGCACGGGCATGGTGGCATAGTGTGGCGTGGCAGCGGGCAAATGGTGCGAGCACGGGAGCATGGCGGCTTGGGCGAGCAATGGCGATGTCAGCGCAAGATTGTAGGATTAGGTCAAGGCATGATGATGTTATATGGTGGCCCCCAACGTGATGGATAAGGAAAGGAGAGAGAGTTCAAAACCCACATGATTTCTACTGACCGGATGCTCTGATGGCAACAACTGGACGCTGCCACCAGGAGTCCAGTCGACAACAGAGAGGTCCAAAACCTCCCAAGTCATGACCGAACGCGTCCAACCACCACTGATCGAACGCAGCCAGAGTCCGATTGATCCTGTCTTCATCTTCTTTGCTTGACCGAATGTAGGATCGCCTTCTGACCGGGTGCAGGAAAGATACTATTTCAGCATCTGGTCACTCCTTCGCAGCAACGGTTCACCTCCTGTGAACTGACCGGACGCAGGGAGCAGAGTCTGGTCCAGCATCCGATCGCCCTTTTCCAGCAAATCTTCAATGTTCCTTCACGCTGCCTATTCCCAATCAAGTCCCAACTTCAATAAGACCCAAATGAACACCAATTGGGACTGATGTGAGTGACCTCTCTCAAACCCTCAAATTTTTCAAAGTATTTTGCCTTAGGCTATAATTCTTTTTAAGAAAATAGGCAATCAAAGGGTGATTGAAGAGAAACGACAAAACAACATACATGTATATATAATGCAATACTTGAAAGTAATTCTAGTTGCTTGTCAAGTTTGATCCAAGGTTAAGCTTCTTCACATGCTTTTCGGTGGTTATCTTAACCATGTTAGACAAGCCCTAAATGCATTACCAAGAAGTAAACATGTTGTATATTACAATGCAATGCAAGGGACAACAGAAGCTCATTTTCTAGTGAAGTTGCTAAAATCAAGCACATTGAGCTCATTCCTCAACCGACAAAAAGTAGCCTCATCTAGCGGTTTAGTGAAGATATCCGCCAATTGATCCTCGGTCCTTACACCTTCTAGTAATATATCATTTTTAGCAACATGATCTCTAAAAAAGTGATGGCAGATATCTATGTGCTTGGTGCGAGAGTGTTGAACCGGATTATTAGCAAGTTTTACCGCACTCTCATTATCACACAAAAGAGATACCTTTTCTAGAACTACACCATAGTCTAGCAAAGTTTGCTACATGTAAAGTATTTGTGCACAACAAGCACCCGCGGCAATGTATTCCACTTCGATGGTGGACAAAGCCACACTATTTTGCTTCTTGGAGGACCAAGACACAAGTGATCTACCAAGCAAATGGCACCCTCCGGATGTGTTTTTCCTATGAACTTTACAATCGGCATAATCTGAATCGGAATAGCCAACTAATTCAAATCTAGCTCCTTTGGAATACCGAAGTCCAATGCTTGGTGTATGCTTAAGATACGTAAGGATTCTTTTAACAACAATCAAATGAGCTTCCTTAGGATTCGCTTGAAATCTAGCACACATACACACACTAAACATGATGTCGGGCCTAGATGCGGTAAAATACAACAAGCTACCAATCATAGAGCGGTAGAGAGTTTGATCAACCATTTTATCTCCCTCATCTAGGTCGAGATGTCCATTAGATGGCATTGGTGTCTTGATTGGCTTACATTCATCCATATTGAACCTCTTGAGAAGATCCTTGGTATACTTTTCTTGAGAGATGAAAATCCCTTCTCTCATTTGCTTGACTTAAAAACCAAGAAAGAATGTAAGCTCTCCAATCATTGACATCTCGAACTCCTTCGACATCAATTCACCAAACTCTTTGCAAGAATCTTCATTTGATGATCCAAATATGATATCATCAACATATACTTGACAAATGAAGATCTCTCCATCAAGCTTCTTGGTGAATAGTGTGGTGTTGACCTTCCCAATGGTGAAGCCCTTCTCAATGAGGAAACCCCGAAGGCATTCATACCATGCTCTTGGGGCTTGCTTAAGCCCATATAGCACCTTGGACAACCTATAAATATGATTAGGATATCTAGGGTCTTCAAACCTGGGAGGTTGATCAACATAGACTAGTTCATTAATAAAGCCATTTAAAATGCACTTTTAACATCCATTTGATATAGTTTCATTTCATGATGTGATGCATATGCTAGGAGGATATGAATGGCTTCAAGTCTTGCAACCGGTGCAAAGGTCTCTCCAAAATCCAACCCTTCAACTTGAGGGAACCACTTTGCAACTAGTCTTGCCTTGTTCCTCACAACAATGCCTTGATCATCTTGCTTGTTGCGGAACACCCACTTTGTTCCAATGACTCTTGCACCTTGTGGTCGCTCTTCAAGAGTCCAAACTTCATTACGGGTGAAGTTGTTTAACTCTTCATGCATGGCATTTATCTAATCGGAATCTTGAAGAGCTTCTTCTACATTCTTAGGTTCAACACAAGAGACAAAGGAGTGATGTTCAATAAATGAAGCAAGTTTTTTAGATCGAGTCATTACACCCTTTGAAGGACTCCCTATGATGAGATCTTGTGGATGCGCTTGTAGTTGAGGTGAATTTCTTCTATCAACCACTTGAGGGGGAGGTTGTGGAGCATCAACATCTTGTGCTTGTGCCACCATTTGATCATGAGAGACATGAGTATCTTCATTTTCTACTCTCCCATCTTTATCACCATCTTGTGGCACATTTGATGAAAAAGGTGGATCAATCACTTGTACATCATCTTCATCATCTTTGGGCTTGATGTCTCCAACCAGAATGTTCTTCATGGCCTCCCTCAATGGTTCATCACCTACATCATCAAGATTCTCATGTACTCCTTGGGAGCCGTTAGATTCATCAAATTCCACATCATATGTTTCTTCAACCAAGCCGGTGGCATGATTAAATACTCTATATGCTTTGGACTTTGATGAGTAACCAATAAGAAAGCCAATATCACAACGTCTTTGAAACTTCCCTAGGTGTTGCTGCTTCTTGTAGATGTAGCATTTGTAACCAAACACCCGGAAGAATGAGACGTCCGGCTTCTTCCCATTGAGCAACTCATAAGGTGTCTTGCCAAGAAACTTTTGAAGGAATAGGCGGTTGGATGAATAGCATGCGGTGTTGATAGCTTCCGCCCATAGAGCTTCGGATGTGTTGTACTCATCAAGCATTGTTCTTGCAAGTGTAATGAGTGTCTGGTTCTTTCTCTCAACTACACCATTTTGTTGTGGAGTGTATGTTGCGAAGACCTCATGCTTGATTCCAACTTCATCACAATAAGCTTCAATGTTTGTGTTGTCAAATTCTTTACCATTATCACTTCTAATCTTCTTGAGCTTAACTTCAAACTCATTTTGTGCTCTCTTAGCAAACTTCTTAGAGCATGATGCAACTTCGGTCTTGTCATGAAGGAAGAACACCTATTTATATCTTGAGTAGTCATCAACAATCACAAGACAATAAAGATTTCCTCCCAAACTCTAGTAAGTTGTTGGTCCAAATAAGTCCATGTGAAGGAGCTCTAGCACTCTTGTTGTTGACATGAAAGCTTTTGTAGGATGAGTGTTTGCAACTTGCTTGCCGGCTTGACATGCACTACAAAGCTTGTCCTTCTCAAATTTCACATCCTTCAACCCTCTCACCAATTCATTCTTCATAAGCTTCTTGAGTGAGCTCATCCCAACATGAGCAAGTCTTCTATGCCATAGCCACCCAAGTGATGTTTTAGTGAATAGGCATGTCTTCAAGTTAGCATCTTTGGAGGTGAAATCCACTAGATATAGGTTGTTGTATCTAAATCCCTTGAATATAGCTTGATCATCATCTATCTTAGATACAACCACTTCCTTCTCGGTAAACAAGCATTGGAGGTCAAGATCACACAATTGTCCAACGGATAGCAAGTTGAAGCTCAAAGAAGCAAGATATAGGACATTTGAGATTGAATGATCATTTGATATTGCCACTTTGCCCAATCCTTTGACTTTGCCCTTTGAGTTATCACCAAATGTAATTCTTTCATGATCAACTTCTTCATCAAGTGTGGTGAACATATGAGGATCACCGGTCATATGTTGAGTGCAACCACTATCAATTACCCAATGACTTCCACCGGTCTTGTAGTTCACCTACACACAAGAGATCAAGCTTGTTTAGGGACCCAAATTTGTTGAGGACCCTTGACTTTCTCAACAAGTGACTTTGCCACCCAGATTTTCTTAGGCCTATTCTTATTGGGAGGTCCTAAGAACATAACTTTCATTTTTCCATTTGAGTCCTTTCTAAGCATGTAATGAGCATTGAAAGCAAAAGATTTAGCATGCTTGGGCAAGGGTTGTGGTGGTGGAGTTTGACACTCATGGGCAAAGTGACCTTCTTGTCCACACTCAAAACACCTCTTTGGCTTTGTCTTTGACTTGTGTTGTTGTTGGTGTTGAGCTTGAGCCTTCTTCTCTTGATGTGCCAAGTATCCAATTCCACTTCTATCCATCTTCATGATGGTGTTCATGAGTAGCTCACTTCAAAGATGTTGACCTCTTGTGAATTTGCTCAACCCGGTCTTAAGATGTTCTTTTTCTAACTTGAGCTTCTTGTTCTCTTCTTTGAGCTCATCATGATTTTTCTCCTTCTTAAGCCTCTTGTTCTCTTCTTTAAGCTTCTCATTCTCAAGAGCTAGATCACTATCATGGTCAAGGTTCTCTATCACAATGGTGTTGGTGGTTGAAAGCTTCTCAAGATCTTTCTTTAGCTTCTCATTCTCATTCTTGATCTTGACATACTCATCATATTTATCGGACTCAACCACTTGCTTGCCTTTGCTACTAGAACCTTGCTCAATGCTCTCAATAATCAAGTCATCACATGATGTAGCTATATCAATCTTAACAACATGGTTAGTAGCATCATGTGGCTCATTGGATAAAAACTCATGAGATATAACAAGATTATCATGATTGATCTTGAGATTTGTATATTCTTTTTTAGCATTTTATAACTAGTGATGAGCTCGTTATGTATCCCCTCAAGTTTATCATGTTTATCTTTAAGCTCTTTCTTAGAAGATTTGAGCTCCTTGAGTTTGGATGACATAGCATCATTTGCTTCTTTAAGCTCAACACTAGCCTTTTCCGCTATGTCACATTTAGCTAAAAGAGAGTCATTCTTAAGTTTTAGCTTTTCATTCTTAGCTCTTGACTTTCTAATGATTTAGTGTATTGATTTAGCAATTTAACAAGATCATCATATGGAGGTGATTCAAATTCATCATCATCACTATCACTATCATCATTGCAAGCATGTTCATCACCACTACTTTCATCATCATTTGATACCTTTCGTTCACCCTTGGCCATAAGGCATAGGTGTGTAGAGGATGATGGCGGTGGTGTCGGTGAAGATGATGAAGAGTCAATCACAATAGCGGCCACCTTGTCATTCTCACTATCATCATCGGATGAGCAACTTGATGAATCAATGTCTGTGAGCCAATCACCGATGATGTATGCCTTGTCATTTTTCTTCTTCTTGTGGAAATCCTTCTTCTTGCCATCTTTCTTCTTCTATGGCTTGTTTTTCTTCTTCTCATCTTCATCTTCATCTTCATTACTTGAGTCGTCTTTCTTGCCCTTGTACTTCTTCTTGTACTTGTCTTTCTTGGGCTTGGGGAATTGATGTGCTAGATGACCAAGTTCTCCACAATTATAGAAATCCATCTTGGAGATTGGCTTCCTTCTATTGCTAGTGAAAAACTTCTTTTTCTTGATATCAAACTTGACGCCATTCTTGTTGAGCTTCTTTAGCATCTTGGCGGTTCTTCTCACTATGAGAGCAAGACTTGCATCATCAATTTCATCATCACTTGAGCTCTCATACTCAATTCTTGCTTTGCCCTTCTCTTGGCTAGCCTTGAATGACAAGTCCTTGTCTTTATTCTTGGTAGAGGATGAGCCATCTTGTGGTGTGATGTGCATGTACATCTCATGAGCGTTGATCTTTCCCAAGATTTGAGTTGGTGTAGCGATGAAAAGATCACCTTGATGAAGCACGATCACAATATGCCCATATTTGTCAATGGGGAGGACACTCAAGATTTTTCTTACAACATCGGATGGTTGCATTTGTGTAAGTCCAAGCCCATTGACTTCCTCTACAAGAACATTTAAGCGTGAGTACATTTCATTAGCACTTTCTTTCGGAGGCATCTCAAATAAATTAAGCTTTTTCATAACAAGATGATAGCGTTCCTCACGCTCGCTCTTAGTTCCCTCATGGAGCGCACAAATATCCAACCATAGTGCATGGGCGTCTTTGTGGTTCCTCGCCCTGTTAAACACATCTTTGCAAAGGCCTCTAAAGATGGTGTTTCTAGCCTTTGCATTCCATTTTTCATAATTCACTTCATCGCCTTGAAGGTGCATGGGATCCCTAGGTTTTGGGAAACCTTGAGAGGAGGCTCTAAGAATTCCAACATCTAGGCTTCTAAATACGCCTCCATGCGGATTTTCCAATAAGGAAAATCATCTCCCTCAAAGATAGGAGGAGGTCCATCCCCATGGGACATCTTTCTCTAGGCGGTTAAGCCTAAATACGTGAGCACGAGGCTCCGATACCAATTGAAAGGATCAAGATGCCCAAGAGGGGGGGTGAATTGGGCTAATTCTAAAATTCTTTGCAATAATTAAACCCTACACTTAGCCCACTTCACCCCTAGTGCCTAGAATGTGTTTCTAATGTTCTACCGCATAAAAGTTTTGCAACCTAAGTTCCAATCCTACTCTAGCATGGCAATTCTAGGAATGTAAAGACAAGAATTGAATTGCTCAAATGTAAATGCTTAAAGTAAAGAGAGGAGAAGGAACGCGGCGATGTTTTGCTGAGGTATCGGAGAGTCACCACTCCCCACTATTCCTCGTTGGAGCACCCGCGCAAGGGTGTAGCCCTTGATCCGTGCAAGGATCAAGTGCTCTCTATGGGTTGATTCTTTGACACTCCATCGCGGTGAATCACCCACAACCGCTCACAACTTGAGTTGGGTCATCCACAAGCTCCGCCGAATGATCACCAAACTCCTGATCACCACCAAGCCGTCTAGGTGATGGCGATCACCAAGAGTAACAAGCACGAACTCTCACTTGACCACAACAAGACTAACGAGAAGGATGGATGCACACTTGCTACTCTCCTTGTACTAATGAGGCCTTAATCTTGGATTCTCAAATCTCAATCACCTCACTAGGCTCTAGCTCTCCAAAGCACTCTCAAGGGTGTTTCTCAGCTGATCAAATGGGCAAGAGACCTCCCTTTGATGAATAGAGGAAGTATTTATACCCCTCATTCAAAACGAACCGTTAGGAGGTTGCGTCAGCGTTCTGCGGGGTGACCGGATGCTTCGGTCAAGGTGACCGGATGCTCCGGTCAGTTCTCCCTGCCATAGAGCCATTAAGTTGTGACCGGACTCTGACCTACATCCGGTCAGCACTGACTGGACGCATTCGGTCATAAAAACTGCTCTCTAGACCCTTACTGATGTTGACCAGACGCTGGAGCCTAGAGTCCGATCGCTTCGCTGTTCAGTGTCTGGTCAGTAACTGGAACCTGACCAACGTTCGGTCATCACTGGCTGGACGCATCCGATCAGGATTTTCCCTCTCAAGAACCTTACTGGAGTTGACCGGACTCTAGCACCCAGTGTTCGGTCACTTTACACTTCACGTTCGGTCGCAACCAGACGACTTCACCTTGATCAAATGAACTGACCAGACTCTACTGCCAGCGTTCGGTCACACCGGGACCAGCGTCCGGTCAACATTTGACCCTCCATTCACTTCCAACTCAATATCATATGTGAATGAAGTTTGCTCCAATTGATCTTAGGGCTACTTTGGAGCTACCTAGTGCTAGATTTGACAAGTGTACACCACACCTAACCCACTAGACTCACCTAGGTCAAGCTACCAGTCCATACCCCCCTTAATAGTATGGCCAAATGAAAAACAAAGTCCTAAACTACTCTAAGTGTCTCTTCAACACCAAACGACACTTAGAACTAGTCCATCCTTAACCTTGTTGTCCATCCTTTAAAAACTGAAACGATTTCCATCGTAGGGGCATGACAACCATGATTGCCCAATCAATTGCCATTACCATGACCTCACTTAATTGCCTCTGCAAAACACACGTTAGTCATAGTAATCACTTATTGTCATTAATCACCGAAACCCAACTAGGGGCCTTGATGCTTTCAGAGGCTTGCCTTGGGAAGGCGGGGTGTCAACAAAGTCAGTTGCTGGTAGCTCCGGGGCTCCCTCCTGTACGAGAATCTCCTCCTCGTACTCTTCAATCACCTCCTCATACTCCTACTCACCCGCGGTCACAAAATCTACCAACTCGTTATCTACATGCATGAAATGATGATGCAACACTTAGTAATACGACAACAACAACTCTTAAAACAAGAATACATCTATCAAACTGTTAAGCTAACTCTAATGGCTAAGATGCCAAGCTAGTCATCATTACCATCAAACCAGCAGGGTTTCACCTACAAGTGATACTTAGCAACCAAAATATATATTCTTACTCTCATTAACGATTTCCTATATACTACAACTAGGAGTACTTAGCTACCATATTTCTCAACATATTCCAAGGCTACAAAAAGTATAGTGAGTACATAATAATACAACTAACCTACTGTAAAAATTTCATGGTCAAAGCTATTACCAATTTGCCACAAAAATTCCCACAAATATTAATCTAAATAATGCTAAGCTTTCCTAATGAATTAATGGACCTAACATTCTCATAGATAAATGTGAACTAACTACACCAACAGATAGATCACATTTTTATGAACCTAACAAATTTTGTTTCACTATTTTTGGACACCTATAGAATTTACTATAATTTTCTAAAGATCAGCTCAAAACTAAATTAGAAAAACATTTTCTAATTCGCTGGAAAAGGAAAACCGATTCTCGCATGGCCCACATGCGCGCAATACGTGCATGCGCAACCTGCCGGTGCGGCCCACGCGGGGCGTGGCCCATCCGCGTAGAAACGGCCCGCGACGGGGAAACCTATGCGCGCTGGTACTTTTGTGAAAACACCCTTACTCCATCTACTATTCATGCGACCACTATGCGGCCTGTTCCTACAGTCGGCACTTAAGCAAAATAGCCCTCGGCACAACTCATCTTTACAACGGCCAGGTCCTCGGCCGTACCTGTGCACGTCGGCGCGATGGGCAGCGACACAAGGCGGTGCGCCGGCCACCAGGGGCCCACGCTAACCCCACCGACGAGCCAAAACCACTTACGACCCTAACGCTAACTCAACGCGATGATACGGAGCCACGGGGTGAACCAGAGCGAGCTGCCACCACGCACGACCGCCCATGACGGCGGCGCAGCCACCTCGGTGAGCTACAACACTAACAGGCTGGTTGAGGTGGTGGCTAAGCACCAATGACACATCGTGAGTCTACTCGAAGCGATTGTTGGGGTAGAGGGTAGCTAAGGGAAGCTAGCCACAGGCGGTCGAGCTAGGTGGCGGCGCACCGCCATGATACGATTGCGTCAGCGGTGGAGGTGAGCCAGTATCTACTGGGCTGAGGTGCGCAGGGCGAAGGAAGGAGCTAGGCGAAAGTAGTGGTGCAGCGAATTGGACAGCAGGCGAAAGGCGAGCGAGTTGTCCATGCCCATGGCCAAGCGTGGCCTTAACGGCTCGCCGGGGCGAAAATGCCAAATTGGCATTCGGCCGGGCTCAATTGAAGGCCGAACAGGACTAGGCGGGCAACTCCACGTGCGGTGCAGGGCGAAGCCAGCAGCAGCTTGGCACGGCTCGGTCCCACCTGCTGACCCTGGCGGCCGCACTGGCGCGCATGAGAGAGATGCAGAGAGGGGACTGCAATGCATCGCGTAGCCATTCAATCAGCAAAGGACAAGGCGAGAGGGTGGGCAACTCCACGCGTGGCGTAGGGCGAGGCCAGCAGTGGCTTGGCACGTTGTGCCGTGTGCGGAAGCTCCGTGCCACTTCGACAGGGCACGGGGCGGCCGTTAGCGGGGACAGGCGCGCGTGCGAAGGGCAGCTGCGCAGAGGCATAGGTGGACGCAACGGCAGCATACTGTGGCATGGTGGCGACCGCACGGTGCAGCGAGCTGGCGTGTAGCGCGGTGACGGGACGTCGGCGGCGCAGCGGCACAGGCGAGAGCAGGACGGTGAGGCAGCGCGACGGGACGAGTCGGGCAGCCACGGCTCTGCGCGGCGGCAGCCCGTGGTGGCCAGGACACCGGGCCTGTATGGTAGCCGAGCATGAAAACGCACGCGCGAGGGGCGCCCGAGGCGACGACACCGTGACCCAGAGACGCGGTGACCGCGCCCATGCGAGGAAATAGACCGAGAGCGTGCCGTGCATGGTTTTTAAAGCATCAACCACGACCCATCTAACTCGATTATGACCCAACCAACCTGGCCGAGCTAAAGATTACATGGACCAAGGTAGACTAGAGAAGAAACTATAAGGATGCCAAGTTGGTGCTTTCAACCGGCGCCCAAACAACATTTTCTAGCTTTATGTAGCAATTAATTGATGATCAAAGCACATACTAACTAAACCAACCCCTAAACCATTGACAAGTACTTACTTGGATGCAACCCAACAAGCAAAAATATCGCACAGGCCTTTAGCTAAATTTTTTAGAATAATTCGCTAATATAGCATTGTCACCCGTTTTCAACTTTGAAAATTTGCTAAGTCTTGGGCTAAATTTTAATCCAAGTTCCATCTCTAAGCTATTAGAAATACTACCTAACCATAATATTTTTCAACAAGTATTTCATTACCATCTACAAAGTTTGTACCTTCAACTTTATTTAAGTGTCACATAGGTGTTTTATATCATTTTTGTTCAATAAGAATTGGTTTTAACCCTAAGTGATACAACATAACTATCAAATAAACTTTCGTTTCGCCTTTCTATCGATCGTTTCGAGCTACGGAATTTGATCTACACACTTTATTACATGCGTTAACACATAAACATGATGCTCATGACAATGTTTTAGTAAATGATTTACAGTGTAACACCGAGGGTGTTACACCCATGCATTCACAGTCGTTCATCGTGATCGACGGCTATCCGCCCAGATCGAAAGAACAAAAAATGGGCTACTGTTCATCGAATCCGTTCTCCTCCTTTCCTCTCTCCACTCACACACGCTACTGTTCATTGGAGCCGGAGAAGCTTGATTTTTTGGCTCCCCGGCTCTAGCTCCTGTGTGCTACAGTGTGGCTACAGTGTGGGAGCCGGAGCCGGCGGGAGCACGGCCAAACGGGCTCTTAATGTTGTGTGCATTCGGTGAGGCAACTAGAGGAGGTAAATTCCCCGTTTCCAAATCCCAAGCTGTATTTTTTATGTTGAATTTCCCAATTCAGACAATCTCATGCCAGTTCACATAAATGAATGAATGAGATGTTTCTTAACAATAAACTGGAACTGTTATCACTCAATATTTTTGGGCATTTCACCCAGTACACAAGATCTGCAATGGGATTTTATTAATTATGTTGTGGAGTCGAGTGCATGAATGAAACATCATCTAAAATCATGCATTTGTACATTAGTTTTATAATAATATTGGTATTTGACTGAATATAGACATCTTACATACTTAAATAATGGCCCTAGGCGTAAAAATTGATCAGCTCCGCCACTGGGTGCAACAGGGTCAGAATTTATATATAGTGACACCAAAGTATACATATTTTTGTGTGTAAAGTCAAAATATGGTAGAAAGTATATACATATTTTCACACGTAGAAAATAAGTATTCTAGCAAAAAAAAATAGAAACAAACTAAATCTCACTACACATTAGTTAGCTGGGTATCAATACAGTAGTTTTAGTCCTCCTATTGACTATAAACTGTGAATTAAATGACTATTTAACCCGTTTAATCATGTTTAACTCGATTCCATTTAGACTGTTTGGACAGTTTTTTTATGGATTAAACAATCCATCCATTTAAGGCCTAAATAATATAGGTGGCTTCTGTTTACCGTAGAAACTTGGTTTAGATGGATTTTTAGGCAAACACATTTAAAATTACTGATCTATATGCTTTTTCACCCATATCTATAGTTTCATTCCTTTCTATGACACCTTCAATGTATCTTCAATATATAGTTAGTTGAAAACTTAGCTTAATCTATGGTGGCTCTTATTGAGCACATATCTTTCATGATGTCATCAATTTAAATTTGGATTTTTTTCAAATTTTAATCCTATTAGGTACTACAAATTACCTCAAGGTAAGTTGGAACTCGATCTTATGCTTATTGCATCTGTTATTAACTCTCCTTTTGCACTTTTCAAAATAATTTAGGTCATACACGCACTCTTATAATACTAAGGTGTTATAAATGGTTATTTCAAATATGCATCATGTAGCTTAAGATGGGTGGTGTAGTTTAAAGTCATATCTAGGATGGGGATATCCTCAACAGGGTATTAATATTTAAGCCTAATAATATTTGTTTACTCTAAAGGAATCCCAAAGACTAGGAAGACATATCTAAATTATCAAGAAATTATATGTGTAGTATGGTAAAACTATCAATATAGATATGTTAAAACATTATATATATATATATACATATATATATATATACATATATATATATATATATATATATATATCGCTCGTGCATACATGTGTACTTGATATTAATGATGGCACAGCGTGTATGTTTACTTCAATTAAATTTTAATAAATTAATACTAATAGAAGTTAGTAACGTAGAAACAAATATATTCTTTATGGTTATTTAAAAGATGTTTAGAGTCATAGATGATCATAATTTACACTACTAGAAAAATGATTTTAGGAGATAGAGTCAAATCATTTTTGAAGACAGGGACACCGAGCGGCTGCCTCCGTAAATGGTTAGGGGTGTAGGAAGATGTCCTTCTTCGAAAATCCTTTATTCGATTAACGGAGGTAGTCTTCTTAGGACGTCTGTCTTCGTAAATCGACTTTTGGAGGCGGGCATCTTAGGACGACCGCCTTCATTTATCGGTGATTTTTGGAGGCGATCGTTCTAAGCGTCCATCTCCTAAAATCGATTTAAGGAGGTGAGCGTATTAAGATGTCGGTCTCTATAAATAGTTATATAAAAATAATTCATAACTTTTCATATCAATTCGGATGAAGACAAACTTTATATCAAAAATGTAGTTCTTGATGTGACCTACAACTTTGTAGTTCAAAAGTTTTTGAATTGAAACTGTTTAGGGTCCCAAAATATTGTTTCAAGTTCATAGATTTTTTAAATTTGAAATTTAAAATTATCAAACAATCTTTGACATGGCTATGCGAAAGTTATAGTTCTCAATACAGTCTATAACTTTGTACTTGAAAAGTTTTTCATTTGAAGTTGTTTAGAGTCCCAAATATGTGTTCTAAGTTTATAGATTTTGAAATTCAAAATTTAGAATTCCTAAACGACCTCGAATGTTCACATAGTTAATATCAAAGTTGTAGTAGCTGACCTAAGCTACATGTTTTCTATTGATAAGTTTTTTATATGAAGTCTTCTAAAGTCTCATATGTTTGTTTTAAATTCATATATTTTGAGATTCAAAGTTTTTGAATTTTTCATTCAATCTCGGATGGAGAGACATCCTATATCAAAGTTGTAGTGCTCAATAAGATTTAAAACTTTGTAGTTAAATGTTTTTCACTTGAGTTCAATTAATAGCCAAAATATTCAATATAAGATTATGGAATATTGATATAAAAAGAGAGCATATTATATACACCAATAATGAGTGTGTGGTGTAGTGGTAGAGAGGTGCTATTGTTGAACGACAGGTCAAGGGTTCGATGCCAAGCCTCTATTAATAAAAAATGGGCGTCTGAGATCATCATTTTAGTAGTAGTGTTAGGTATAGATTTGAGGGGATATTTTAGTTTTTTAACAATAACAAAAGTGATAATTTAGATGCAAATTGGGTTACGTTGATTATCTATCATAATATCTGGTGGTATGATTAGGTTTTATGAATGGCATAGGTGAGTAATTTAAATATAGATTTGTAGGATCTCTGGTTGGCCTAGAGGGGGTGAATAGGCCTGTCAAAACAAACACTCAAACTTTTATCAAATTCAACCTGCGGCACTATCGCTCTGGAGGGCGGCACTGCCGAATCAGAACAGCGGCACTGACGCACCTGCAGACAACTTCGAGTCACAGTTTAAAATCAGTGAACGGAAACTTAGATCGGAGAAATTTCTCAGCCTACTGCAGGTATGATAGTCACAGATTAAGAGCTAGAAGTTGTAGGAACACCACACACAAGTAGATCGACTAGAAACCCTAGAAATCACCTCGACCAACAATATGAAATGCAAGTAATGTAAATCAAGCACAAGTGACATAATGATTTATCCCGTGGTTTAGCTCGCCACCAAGGCTTGCCTACCTCCATGTTGTTGAGGTTAGCCACTAAGGCATAGGGCTTTCCAACCCTTCCTCGTTCTCAAGTCAAGAGACTTAACTCTTGAGATGTGGGGTGAGTATACTAGCTTCAAGAGATGGTTATAAACCTCCTGGGGCTACCACACAAGTTGGCAAGCTCTACGGGTGATGCTCTAGCCGGCTAGGAGCCAAGCTCCAAGAGTAACAAACACAACTGCCGGCCAAAACGTGAACCAAGTGCCCTTTTGAGTTGGGGAATCAATGGACCTGCTCTCTAATCGAGTTTTGGACCCTTTTCTCTCAAGGATTGATGGGGAAATCAATGGATTTGCTTGAGGGCTCAAGGTCACTAATGGAGGAAGAGAGAGAGGGCTCCTTTTCTGTTTTGGGCGTGCTGGAATGAGCAGGAGGAAGAAGATAGCCGTTGGGGAGGAAGAGGAATGGTATAAATACCCCCTCAGCCCCAACGGTCACTTAAGTTGTGGTAGTGCCACGGCTTAAGTGCGGTAGTGCCTCTCTTCAGGTGCGATAGTGCTGCACCAGGCAAGACAGCAAGGGTAAGAGTAAAGTGTAAGCTGTCTTGGCTCTGAATCTAAGGATGCATGTGAAGGTTTGAGCACTTGGTAGCAAATGTTAGCTTAAGCATTGTGTCCCCTTTATAGTACGGCTCTTCCTATACTTAAATTCAAAATATAAAAGAATTTAAACCTCCTTTGAGTTTGAAGCCATCTACATTTGTAATTGGGGGCTCCTCCATTTCGTGTATCATCCTCGAACATGAATTCCATGCTTGTCATCTCGATAAATCTCATTAGTTCTCTAATTGTGTGATCATTATCACCAAAACCCACAATTAGGGCTTGATTCCACTTTCAGTCTCCCCCTTTTTGGTGATTGATGACAACCCAATTAGAGCTTACAAAAGATATGAAGTAAATACTAAGATTTTCGAGCCCTGGGTGTAGAGCCTCCCTCTAAATGTGTGAATAGAGAATTGAATTCTCAAATTGGCATAATATGTCGCAGAACCGACCAATTTATAAGAGCACAAGTACAATGGTAGCCCGCAAGCGGTCGAACTATCATACTTGAGCCCATATAAACCCGGTAATCTGTCGAGTACCATGACGAGTCTCGATAAACGATCCACATACAACCAAGATCATACATGATTCAACATACATGTCACATATTACATAAAGTTCACAGATACAGTTTCATCATCAGAGTACGAAATAAAGTTATTACAAACCAAGTTTGATAGATAGTAGCGGAAGCAAATTAAGTTCGAAACTAGCATTTGTCACATAGTTTAAATACAGTGCCATCATATGTCACACCTAGCTACATAGGCGGCGATTTCCTTCTTTAGTACATAGGCGCCCAGATCGGAAGAACAAAAAATGGGTTTTCAAATCTTGATACATTTTGCTACTACTCGGATGGATAGACAACTTGGACGAATGAGCTTCATCTAAAATTTGATTTCTAAGCTCATGGTCCTTCGGTACCACAAGTTGGTCCTCAAACCATAGCACACATCTTTCATCTAATCTAAAATGATTGGTTTCTTGCTCTTGCATTTTTCTCTTGATGTGAAATATACCTATGTCTGTTTTCTGTAGTTCTATGATTTCGCTCTCAAATGAACAACTGATAGTGATATTGTGCAATACAATAGGATGTAACAAATTAAATCCATCTTCCAACAATGCTTCCATAGTGTTGCAACAAGATTTCTGACTAAGTGCATCTGCTACAACATTGGCTTTCCCTGGATGGTAGTGCACTTCCAAATTGTAGTCCTTAATCAGCTCTAGCCATCTTCGCTATCTCATGTTCAGCTCAGGTTGGGTGAAGATGTATTTGAGACTTTTGTGGTCAGTATATATATGACATACATTGCCCAACAAATAATGTCTCCATATCTTTAATGCATGAACAACTGCTGCAAGTTCTAAATCATGCGTAGGGTAGTTGACTTCATGTTTTCTCATCTACCGAGAAGCATAGGCAATAACTCTTCCTTCTTGCATGAGCACACACCCCAAACCTATACCCAATGCATCATAGAACACATCGAAAGGCTTTTCAATGTCGGGTTGTGCTAAAATAGGAGTTGTAGTTAACAGAGTCTTTAGGGTGTGAAAAGCTGCTTCACACTCTGGTGTCCAATTGAACTTCTCATCTTTCTAAAGGAGTCTAGTCATGGGCTTAGCTATCTTGGAGAAATCCAGAATGAAACAACGATAATAACTTGCTAACCCTAGAAAACTCTGGACTTCATGAACCGAAGTCGGGGCCTTCCAATCCATGACCTCTTATACTTTAGATGGGTCTACCGATATTCCATCCCTCGATAAGATATGACCCAAGAAAGGTACTTTACTCAACCAAAATTCACACTTGCTAAACTTGGCATATAACTTATGTTCCCTCAACCTAGACAGAACAATTCTCAGATGCTCTACATGATCTGCCTAATTCTTCGAATAAATCAAGATATCATCGATAAAAACGACCACGAAATTGTCGAGCTCGAGCATGAATACCGAATTTATCAAGTACATGAAGTAGGCAGGAGCATTCGTCAGTCCGAAAGACATGACCAAATACTTATACAAGCCATACCTAGTGGAGAAAGTTGTTTTAGGTATATCTTCTGTCCTGATCTTTATCTAATGATAGCTG
The DNA here is from genome assembly GCF_019320115.1 of Miscanthus floridulus. Lineage (NCBI taxonomy): Eukaryota > Viridiplantae > Streptophyta > Magnoliopsida > Poales > Poaceae > Miscanthus > Miscanthus floridulus. The sequence goes on from NC_089596.1 coordinate 12,532,508, forward strand.
GATCTCAAGTTGATCTTGGAAATACCTTTGCTTTTGCCAACTGATCGAACAAGATGTCGATGCGAGGCAAAGGATACTTGTTTTTGATGGTCACAGCATTTAGGGGCCAATAATCCACACACATTATCAAGGACTTGTCCTTCTTCTTCACAAACAAAGCTAAACATCCCCATGGAGATGAACTAGGTTGAATGAGACCTTTGTCCAATAGTTCTTGTAACTGAATTTTAAGCTTGGCTAGCTCATTTGGTGGCATCCTATATGATCTTCTTAAGATAGGTGCTGTACCTGGCACTAACTCAATCTTGAATTCCACATCCCTATCAGGTGGTAAACCTAGTAACTCATCTGGGAATACATCAGGAAACTCACAAACCACTGGGATATCACAAAGGGTAGTGGCTTGGATAGCACAAGCCAAGTGTTGGAGTTCAAAATTTTGGGAAAGTGGTACTAGGAAAGCATTACCTCCCTTAGGTTCTCTCAACATAATAGTACGAGTGCTAGTGTCAATGAGAACACCATGATCTTTCATCCAATTCATGCCTAAGATTACACTTATGGATAATCCGGGCAATACTATCAGATCCGTTGTGTACTCCCTCCCTTGTATAGAGATGAGCACATTTCTAACCATTTTATTTGTAGAGATAGTAGCCCCAGCTAAACTTATACTATAACCACCCTTGCTTACCTCAATTACTTTCTGATCATGTCTAGATGCAAATGCTTGGCTCATAAATGAATGAGAAGCTCCCGAATCAAATAAAACAATGGCGGGATGCTTGTTAACAAGAAACATACTAGCAGTGACAACTTCTCCTACGGGCACCTCTTCAACAGCAGTATAATGCACGTATCCAGGACATGCCTTAGGATTCGCCTGCCTCTAATTTCCTTGGTTTTGATTGCTGTTCTTCTTAGGATGGGGGCATTCCTTGGCCCAATGACCCACTTGATTACAGTTGAAGCAAGGTTGATTGTTCTTGGGTCTGGTGGAGCTTCCTTGCCCTCCATTCCCCTTGGGTAAGGCATTGGTGAACGCCTTACGGAACACCTTCTGAGGTCGGCTGTTTTGCGCTTTTGGTGGAGGCTTGAACTTGGGCGCCGGTGGTCGAAACTGTGGCCTAGCTGCCATTGGAGCTCAAGATTGTGAAGATCCTGAGGCACCTGCCTTAGCTGCCCTCTTGCGGCCCTTTGCTGCCGCATGCAGATTGTTGTGGTTCTCCTGAGTCAATGCATCACTGATGAACTCATTGTAGGTGGTGCACTTGGAGTTGGCCATAGTCTTCATCAACTTAGTGCCAAGACGTCGCTTAAAGCTTTCTATCTTATTTTCTTCAGTGTCAACAAAACCTAGGGCATACCTAGATAGGTTGTTGAAAGCATGCATATATTTAGTAAGGGTCTCCATCCCTTGTGTGAGCCTCATGAACTCTGCTACCTTGATGCGCATTAGCCCTGGGGGAATGTGATGTCCCCTAAAGGCTAATTTGAATTGCTCCCATGTGACCTATGCATTGGCAGGTAAAGAGGACAGGAAATGGGTCCACCAAATCTCGGCCGGTCCCTATAGCTGATGGGACGCGTACTCTACCTTCTGGTGCTCGGTGACCCTCAATAGACAGAACTTTTGCTCAATAGTGTTGAGCCACTCGTCCACTTGGAGCGGTTCCTCTGCCACCTTGAAAATAGAAGGCTTGGTATCTAGAAAATCCTTGAAGGTGCTATACTAGTTTGGCTCAGGCCCCTATTGCTGTGGGCGGGCACGAGCCATGTTCTGCGCAATGAGGCGCAGGGCTTCCTCCATAGTCCTCTGACTTCCTAAGAATTGGGCAAAGAACTCATTAGCAGACGGTGGTGGCAGTGGTGGTAAGTCACCGTCATTGCCCTCTTGGCTGCTGCTTGCTCTAGCATGGGTGTGAGTCATCTGCAAAGTTGCAACAATAAGTGATTATTGGATGATGTCAAGAAATTGTAGATGAATTGTATAATCATTCCAAACTAAAATTACTGGAGAGAATCATAAATTCATACAATAAAATGAAGGCACAATAATTCATTCTTGCAACATGACATCACCAATTTGATCACTTATCGGGCTCGCAGCGCGTAAACATACAAGTCATAATCATCAATAAAACAAACGGGAATTGCATTAACATTCAACCAAATGTGAGATAACATGCAAGTACCAATATTACATGATAGTCACATCACAAATAACAAACTTAAACTACATGTCCATTACATAAATAGCGAGGATACATCTAGCGTTTCCACTAGCCACTAGGCGATTCTAATCTTCATTATGATCACTGTCGAGGTCGAAGATAGGATCATCCCCCTCCTCTGGCTCCACTTCTTCCTCATCCCAGCCATCATCTTCTACTAACATATCTGGACCATCTTCTTCCCCGTCAAGAATTGGGTTCAGCTGGTTGTTCAGGTAAAGCACCTCATGCTAAAGATCCATCACTACATGCTCGGCTTGTGCAAGCTGCTAGCACAAGTCCCTCTCAGCATGGTCCTACATGGCGCTCACGGTGTGGGTCCTATCTCGCTCTACTTCTGCTGCAGCGGCACGGTTGTTTGCTATGTTTTGCTGGAGCGTAGCTGTGGACGCCACGGCACGGGCGGCCTCTAGCTGCTCTCGTAGTCCTGCCAGTATTGCTTGATCATCTACCCTAGTTTCTTGGGTTGTAGCTCTCTGTTGATCCACTTGCTCCATTTAGGTGTGGAGATTGCCCAAAGCAACATAGGCTTGATCGGTTTCCCACCAAGCCTCACTTGTTGCCTTCTTGTGCTTACGCACACGCTTCTTGACCTTATGTTGTGCGGCTTCGGCTCTCATTAGCTTATCCATGCAAGTAGTGTAGGATTCCTGCTAGAAATCCCTAGTGTCCTGACGAGTATAGAACATTTTCATCACTGTAAACATGGCACTCATAGCGGGACTAGAACTATTTGCCCGCTCATCCCGATCTCGGATCAATGCATTGTGGTTGCGTTGTTCCCATATTGCTATGGACGGATCCACCTGAGGAAAAACACCAGCGGTACTACCGGTAAGTTCATCCCCATGCTGCTAATAGATCTGACTCGGTACTTCGAAGGCTACTACTTGGGCAACCTCCCAAGGAGTTGTTCCTTCAGATTCCGCTTTCCACTCCTGCCAGAAGGGTGCTTGAGTATGAGCTGGTATGGTTAGTCGCACTTCATACCATGGATGTCCCTCCAGGTACTCTTCATTCTAGTGATAGAGGGGCGGTTCATAATACCCCGCAAAGTGCAAGACTCTCCAAAGCAAAGCAGGAGTTCCAAACATCATCAGGAAATTCTCGCTTCCAGCTGGTGCTGCCATCTATACCAACAACATATGCAACTCTCGTGAGACCAGGTCATAATGGATAAGAGTTACATAACCAAGTAAGAGATCTATAAGGAGAGGAACAATGTAAGTATTAAACAATTATTTATCATGATGCATGCACGTTCCGTATGTCCTTACAAACTTAGAAAAAATTATTTCTAACGACATACGCAGTGCATACATATGTTCTCTCATATATAGCGTAGCTAGTCGGGCTACACGTTTCGTTGTTAGTGTACCTGCATAAGAGTTTCATTTCAGCCCAACCCCACAATTATATATGCAGAATGTAAATCTAGGCTCTAAGTTGTACTCTAAATACTTCCATACATGTATACCCATACATATACTTTCGTATCAAAGCTACCGGATGATAGTTTATTACCCACAATTAAATACACACCATATACACATGCAAGCATGCATACACAGTCATACCAAAGCTAGCTCTCCCCAATCACACACTCACATCTTGTGGTCATGCCACTCATCAACTTACCTTCTTACCTTGGCGTAGAGGCATTAGATCCATACATTACCATTCAAGTGAGTGGTATCCATACAATAGCATGCCGTATGGACGACGAAAGTAAAAACCCCCCATGTTAGTACTTAAATAGCCACCTAAGAGTCCTTAATTGGGCATAAAGAGAGTGATCACTGGCACACTTTAGATTTCAACTCTAGGTTTCAAATACCTATTTATATAGCTATTAGTTGCTAGAAACTAGTTTTGGAAAACAAAAACCCTTGTTTTAAATACACTGTAACACCCTAAATTTTACAACATTTTTAAATAGGGGAAATTGATTTGTTAAGCATTTTATGGGTATTAGAATTCAGGAAATAATAATTTTATTAGGAATAAAATCAAGTATAGGTCAACAACCATGAATGTGCATTCATGCCGCTGCATGTTATTTTGAATTGCTTGGTTTGAAATCGGATTTCGAGTTGAGTTGGAATTTCATTTTTAAACTTGCTATGAAGAAAAATTCAAAAAAGAAAAGAATAACTTTCTTCTCCATGCTCAGTCTCGGCCTGTGGGCCAGTTTTTTTTCCCGTCCGCTGGCCCGCTTTGTTTTTTTTCCCGACGCTGACGCCCGCTCGGCTTTGCCCAGTTTCCCCAGCCTAGCTCGCGCAGCCAGCGTCGTCGGCCCACGCCGCAAGCCAAGGCCTAGTTTCCCCAACCCAGTCGTGCGCCAGCTGCTTCCGCGGGCTCACGCAAACGCCTTCCTCCGCAGCTGACCAGCCGGGCCCGCTGGTCAGGCTCTTCTTCCTCGCGTCGTAGCTGTGCCGGACACCATCTCCGTCGATGCCGTCGTGTCCGACCCGGCCACGCCTCGGTGCCGTGATTCTCAAGTCATCCCGCGCCCCCATAAATAGCGGCCGTGCCCCTCCTCTCTCCCCAATCTCATCTAGCGTCCGTTTTCTTCGCCGAATAGCCGCAGCCGAGCTCCGATCCAGTGCCGCCGCCGACCTCCGCTGTCGACTTGCGCCGGACCGCCTCAACTGCCTCTCGCTCTCGGCGCTCGGGTCCGGTGAGTTCGCCGTTCCTTCCTCTCTCCCTCTGTCTTTTTCTTTCGACGTGGTGTGCGCTGCAAGCCGTGTACCGCGAGCTCCAGCATGCCGGCCATGGCGCAGCCGTGGTCAAGCCACCGGCGTACTGTGCCCGCTGGGGTTTTTTTTATTTATTTCTGCTGGATCGATTCTCATCCGTCGGTTTCTAATCCGACGGCTCATAAAAGAAGATACCCCTTCGCTGCCTATCTTTCAAATACGCCCTTATAAATATTCCAGATTCAACCCGCGGTCGCGCGTTTCACAGGTTACGTTTCTTTCTTTTGAAAGCGTATTTTGGTTCGGTTTTATTGAAATACGTTTTCAGTTATTCACAGTTTTGCCATTCAACTTGTTTTAGCCGTAAAATCTTCGTTTTAACTCCGATTAGATCCGTTCAAGTTGCGTTGGATTCGTAATTAAGTAATCTACACGTTTATGCTACTGTAAAGTAGGTTTCCAACTTTTATAATTCGAGCTTAGATCTAATCTATTATTTGTCTATAGAAAATCTTGTTTAAACCATAACTTTTCCATTTTAGATCTGATTTTTGTGATCTTCGCGTCTGCGTGTTCATAGCGAGACGTAGATTCGTTTTCCAAACTTTTCATCTTGATTCTTTGCTGTTGGTGTACTGTTCTAATCTGTAGCCTTGTTTGCTTTGCATGATTGCTCCTGGATGCTTGTATATTGCTGTGGTTATCGAGTATAGACGGTGAGCAGTTCTCGGAGGATCAAGGGTACGACTTTGACGAGCAGGACCAGTAGGTGTACATTGCTCAAGGCAAGTATAGCATGGGATCATCCTTATTTCCTATTCACTTTAAATCATTAAATTCATGTTGCCTGTGTCTTTTTGTTAGGAAATTCCTAGAATTGGACTATTGCCTTGTCACCTATGGGTAGCTTTGCTAGAGCTCAGTCAAACCATGATCTTGTAACTTGACTAATGGTATATGCAATAAACATAAAATGTGACTTTTTAGCAACATGGAAACAGGGGGCTGGAGTGTTTAGCTACTTTCTAAATGCTTCAGATTCCTCTCCCTAAGGACTTATCTGTAAGTGATCATCCGGGACTTACAGTACAGCTGTGAGAGCTACATGGCTCTGGCTTTAGCTCAGTATGAGGACCTTTTCTAGCTTGTTAGTGGTTACCTTTATTGGCGTAAGAATGGCTTGACGAATCGGGTATAGGACAGCCTCTACTCTTATGTGTATAGCAGTGAAGGAATTGTGCCATTTGATAGGGGGGTTCCTATAACTGTTTGCCGAGTGAATCTAATGGCCCTAACTTGTTAGACGAACCTTTGAAAGGCTTCATAGTGACCCCTGCCTGCTCACCTTGGGAGTGTTTTGGGAGTTATAAACCCAGGCATATGGGAATCATGGCTCACAGTGAAAGTGTACAACCTCTGTAGAGTGTAAAACTGGTATATCAGCCATGCTCACGGTCACGAGCGGCCTTGGAACGTTCATGGAATAGAAGATCACTAAGTAATATCTGTTTATGCTATTCATTACTCATGTTTACATTTGATCATGTGTTCTACTTTGGGGACTGAAACACTTTGATGCTACTCATAAGCTAAAATTGTGACAACTAAAAGCTGACCGTTGTTAAGCCTGTGTCTAGCCTTTTGAGCCTCATGAACCCCGTGTTACACTTGTTGAGTACGACATGTACTTACGCTTGTTTATTTTCACTATTTGGATAAAAATCCCGGATGGGTAACAGATGACCCTGAGAATGATGATTTCCCTGAGGACTACTAGACTTGTGGTCAACCAGTCGACGTCCCTGTGAATTGGAGCTTCCGCGATAGATCTTTATATTATTTGTGCTATACTTATGTAATAACTCTGTCTTATTCATGATGTAATAAACATTGGAGATGATACTATTCATAATTTGTCGGCTTATGTGTGTGACTGATCTCTAGGCGCACATAAGGTTATGCACCCCATTTTATCCTTAAAATTGGGTGTGACAGATTGGTATCAAAGCCAGGTTGACTGTAGGACGCAAGCCTAGTTAGCAATGGTCGTTTTAGCTTCTTTTGCTTCACTCATTTCATGCTTTCTATCTCACCCTTGTTATTTGCTAAAGTTTTATGCTTCTTTTGCCTTATTCTATTATGAAAATTACTGTTTCTAATCTAACCTAACTAAATCTAATTCTGTAGATGCCTCGTGCCCACAAGACTGCCCGCATGAGCACTAGAGGGTATTACCCGCCACAAGGTTTGTCCGTGGATCCTGAGGAGGAAGAACCTCAAGAGCAGGAATTGGATTCGCCAACACCGCCAACACCCTCTTGAAGACACCTACTGGAAGGTTAGGGTGTGTATCACCATCAAGGATGAGCAGAAAGGTGCGTATCAGCTGGATTCAAACTACGCACACCATGGTCACCGCGCTACCATGGAGGACGGCATAGAAGATGCAGCCGCTGAAGCTTGCATAGGCCTCCGTGGTCGCCGATTCGAGGTCATGAAGGATGATCAATATCGATTCCTTCCTCATCAACACCTAGAATTGGGATGGGTGATGATGGACCCGCAGGGCACGGATCCAACCACGGAAGCGATGGTACACTTTGGTTACGAGTCTGTGTCAAGGATTCGCCGATTGGAGGATCAATTGAAGGCTCAGCAGAAAGCAATCAAGAGGCACCAGCAAGTGATAGACGAACAAAGGGTGTGCCTCAATTTGCCCAAGATGTATGAGGAGCTTCCTCATAAGTATCGCCCCTAGATGTTGGAGTCCCTCTTTATATAATAGCACGATAGTAGAACGAGTGAGTCGAGTTGGGTCGAGTTTTTAGTGCGGTGTGGACATTGCGTGTTTAGTTGATTTGTTCTTATGTTTATGCATGAGTTGGATCTTTGTAATGTGTGCTGGAACTTCGTTGGCATGTCTGCAAGTTTCATATTTAAGAATATTAAAGTTTGGGTCAATAAATAAATAGTTGGGTTTGTTACATCTCGCTCTTTCGGAATCTGTTTTTCGGAGCAGTCTGCCTTTATCTTAATGCCGAATAAAATATACACGACCAAAAATTATGAAATTGTTGTGGGAATATCTAGACTTAATTACCTTTCCAATGCCTCTGGAATCACCCCCATATCTGATCTGGTTCGTGAGATATCTCTGTTTCAAGTTAAAGTTACCGCACAGTCTAGAATCTGGGAACAGTTTCGGTTGTATCCTGTTTTTGAGTAATCTAACGACAGAATCTGGGAAAATGGTCTGAATAAAAGTTGTAGAAAATTTTGTAAGATTTCCAACCATATAAAGTACACTCTATTTGGATTTCGGGAACTCGAGATATGACTGTTTTACAGAGCTGCTGTTGTTGAGAATCGTCCAGAAAATTTTCAGAATGTATTCTAACTTGGGGATTTCTGAATTTGAATATTTGATAAGCAGATGTCTGGAAGAGGAAGAGGCCGAGGTCGTGGAGGTGTTCCCCCACATCCACCACCACCACCACCACCGACTATTGAACAACTCTTGGCAATACAGACGCAGCTCATGCAGACGTTGGTGCAGAATCAGCAGAATCAACAGGGTGGTGGAGCCCCACGTGATAAGCGTGGTGAATTCTTGAAGGGCCGTCCCCCGGTGTTCTCTCGTGCCACTGATCCACTAGAAGCAGATGACTGGCTTCATGCAATAGAGAGGCAGCTCAACATAGCTCAATGTGATAATCAGCAGAAGGTGTTGTACGCTTCGGGACAACTTCAGGGAGAAGCTCAGGACTAGTGGGAGTCATTCGAGTATGGACGTCCTGCCAACGCTCCTCCTGTTACCTGGCAGGAGTTCAAAGAGAATTTCAGATCTTATCACATACCAGAGGGACTGATAGAGCTCAAGCAAGAGGAATTTAGAGCTTTGAAGCAGGGATCCATGTCTATCGCTGAGTACCGTGACAAGTTTGCTCAGTTGTCACGTTATGCTCCTAATGAAGTGGCTGATGATGCGGATAAGCAACGCCGCTTTCTCAAAGGTCTGTATGATGGTCTACAGCTCCAGCTTATGTCAAACACCTACCCCAACTTTCAGACGCTGGTGAATCGCGCTATAGTTATTGACAACAAGCGCAAGGAGATGGAGGCCAAGAAGAGGAGGCTTCAGGGACAAGCCTCTGGGAGCAATACTCGTCCACGTGCCAATTCTCAACAAGGCTTCCAGCAGAGGTTCCAGGGACCACCCAGTCAATGGAATCGTGGTCAGTACCCTCAGCGCAATCCGAATCAGCAGCAAGTTAGCAATGCACGTCCTCAGCAGCAGAGTGTTCCACAGACACCATGACAGGGAACCCCCAACAACACTCCCATGAAGATGAGTGCACCTAGTACCCCCAACGTATGCTATCGTTGCGGAGAAGTTGGGCATTATGCTAATCATTGCCCCCGGAAGCAGAATCAGCAGACACCTCAGGGTCAGCAGAGTAATCAGAAGGGAACGCCGCAGAAGCTAGCACCCAACATAGGGAGGGTAAACCATGTGTCTACCGAGATGACGCTTGCGGAACCAGAAGTCATGCTCGGTACGTTCAACGTCAACTCAACCCCCGCCACTGTTCTTTTCAATTCTAGAGCTTCGCATTCATTTATATCGCAAGCATTTGTTAGAAATCATAGCATACCATTATGTGCCATGCAAAATCCCATATTAGTAAACTCACCGGGTGGGAGTATGCAAGCTTCATATCGTTGTCTGCCGACTAGTTTAACTTTAAGGGGGGTAGAGTTCAAAGTGAGCCCCATGGTGTTGAGAGCATCTGGTATAGATGTGATTCTGGGTATGGATTGGATGATGAAACAACAAGTAGTAATCCAGTGTAAGGAAAAGGTAGTTGTTGTGACCGCACCAAATGGAGAAAGAATCAAGGTTGATGTGGTAATACAAGCACAGCCAACCGCCACAGTGAACCAGCTTGATGATAGCGGCAACAAGGAGGACCCAGTGGTGGATGAATTTCCAGATGTGTTCCCCGATGATTTGCCAGGTATGCCGCCTGACCGTGATATTGAGTTTATTATTGAATTATTACCTAGAACTGCACCTATAGCTAAGCGTCCATATAGAATGGGGGTTAAAGAATTAGAAGAACTTAAGAAACAAATTACGGAGTTACAGGAGAAAGGTTTTATTCGTCCTAGTTCGTCACCTTGGGGAGCACCAGTTATATTTGTTGACAAGAAGGATGGTACTCAGAGGATGTGTGTTGATTATCGGTCACTCAATGAGGTTACTATCAAGAACAAGTATCCGTTGCCTAGAATTGATGATTTGTTTGATCAGTTGAGAGGTGCCTGTGTTTTCTCTAAGATTGATCTTTGTTCTGGCTACCATCAATTAAGGATTCGTGCAACAGATGTACCCAAGACAGCTTTTACTATGAGGTATGGTTTATATGAGTACACTGTTATGTCATTTGGTTTGACCAATGCACCTGCCTACTTTATGTACATGATGAACAAGGTGTTCATGGAGTTTTTGGATAAGTTTGTGGTGGTGTTCATTGATGATATATTGATATTCTCCAAAACAGAAGAAGAGCACGCTGAACATCTGAGGTGGGTGCTGTAGAAGCTCAGAGAACACAAGTTGTATGCCAAGCGAAGCAAGTGTGAATTTTGGTTGAAGGAAGTTTCTTTTCTTGGTCATGTTATCTCCAACGGTGGAATTGCAGTAGATCTCGGTAAGGTGAAAGATGTGCTGAATTGGCAGCCACCAACAGATGTGGGACAGATACGTAGTTTCTTGGGATTAGCCGGATACTACAGAAGGTTCATTGAAGGTTTCTCTAAGCTTGCTAAGCCAATGACAGCCTTATTGGAGAAAAATGCTAAGTTTGTGTGGTCCGAGAAGTGACAGGCTAACTTCGAAGAGTTGAAGAAGAGGTTGACTACAGCTCCAGTGTTAACTTTGCCAGACCTGAATAAAAGCTTTTTGATCTATTGTGATGCATCTCGTCAGGGACTTGGATGTGTTCTTATGCAAGAAGGCAGAGTAGTGGCTTATGCATCTCGGCAGTTGAGGAAGCATGAGTTAAATTATCCTACTCATGATTTGGAGCTAGCAGCAGTGGTTCATGCTTTGAAGATATGGAGGCATTATCTCATTGGACATAAGAGTGACATCTATACTGATCACAAAAGTCTAAAGTACATTTTCACTCAGACAGATCTTAATATGAGACAGCGTCAATGGTTAGAGTTGATCAAAGATTATGATTTGGAGGTACACTATCATCCTGGGAAGGCGAATGTTGTTGCCGATGCTCTTAGTAGGAAGAGTTATGTCAATGAGGTGCAGGTGACATCGATGTCAAGTGAGTTGTGTGCTGAATTAGAGCGACTGAATTTAGGCTTTGTTACCAATGCAGTGGAGTTGGTGTTGGAGCCTAAATTGGAGCAAGAAATACGTAAGGGACAGTTACAGGATGCGAAGTTGAAGGAGATAGCAGAAAACACAGTGATTGGTAAGGCACCAGGTTTTAGTATGGATGACAATGGAACTTTGTGGTTTGGGAAAAGGTTGTGTGTGCCTGAGGATAAGGCTCTACGAGAGGCAATTCTTCGTGAGGCCCATGAGTCTGCTTATTCTATTCATCCTGGAAGTACCAAGATGTATTTGGATTTAAAAGAGAAGTATTGGTGGTACGGACTCAAAAGAGATGTTGTTGAATATGTTGCTCTGTGTGATACCTGTCAGAGAGTCAAGGCTAAACATCAAAGACCTGCAGGATTGTTATAACCAATGAAGATACCTAAGTGGAAGTGGGAAGAAGTTGGTATGGATTTTATCGTTGGGTTACCACGTACTCAGAGAGGTTATGATTCAATCTGGGTAATAGTAGATCGGTTAACTAAGGTTGCCCACTTCTTACCGGTTAAGACTACCTATACTGGACCCCAATTGGCTGCGCTATATATGGAGAGAATAGTTTGTCTACATGGGGTTCCCAAGAAAATTGTGTCTGATCGAGGTACCCAATTTACATCTCATTTTTGGCAGCAAGTACATAGTTCATTGGGAACCAAGTTGAATTTTAGTACAACATATCATCCTCAGATAGATGGGCAAACTGAGAGGATTAATCAGATATTGGAGGATATGTTGAGAGCTTGTGCGTTGCAGTATGGAACAAGTTGGGACAAGAGTTTGCCTTATGCAGAGTTCTCGTACAACAACAGTTATCAGAAAAGTCTCAATATGGCACCTTTCGAAGCTTTGTATGGACGAAAGTGTAGGACCCCGTTGTTTTGGAATCAAACGGGAGAAACTCAAGTGTTTGGACCAGATGTTTTGAGAGACGTAGAAGAGCAAGTAAGGATGATCAGGGATAACTTGAGAGTGGCTCAGTCTCGACAAAAGAGCTATGCCGACACTAGAAGAAGAGAATTGGTTTTTGAAGTAGGTGATTATGTGTACTTAAAGGTGTCACCTATGAGAAGTGTGAGAAGGTTTAACATGAAGGGAAAGTTAGCACCAAGGTATATTGGACCTTTCAAGGTTTTAGAGAGACGTGGAGAGGTAGCTTATCAGTTGGAATTGCCTAAGAGTTTGTCAGGTGTACACGATGTGTTCCATGTATCTCAGCTAAAGAAGTGTTTGCGTGTACCTGAGGAACAGATACCGTTAGAAGAGCTTACAGTAAAGGAAGATCTCACTTATGAGGAGTTTCCAGTAAGGATTTTGGAGACAGCAAAAAGAGTTACAAGGAGCCGAGTCATAAACATGTGCAAGGTTCAGTGGAATCGGTATACAGTAGATGAGGCTACTTGGGAAAGAGAAGATGATCTAAGGAAAACTTATCCACAGTTATTTGAGTAAGCATCATCCGAATCTCGAGGATGAGATTCATTTTAAGGGGGTAGAATTGTAACACCCTAAATTTTACAACATTTTTAAATAGGGGAAATTGATTTGTTAAGCATTTTATGGGTATTAGAATTTAGGAAATAATAATTTTATTAGGAATAAAATCAAATATAGGTCAACAACCATGAATGTGCATTCATGCCGCTGCATGTTATTTTGAATTGCTTGGTTTGAAATTGGATTTCGAGTTGAGTTGGAATTTCATTTTTAAACTTGCTATGAAGAAAAATTCGAAAAAGAAAAGAATAACTTTCTTCACCATGCTCAGTCTCGGCCTATGGGCCTTTTTTTCCCCCATCCGCTGGCCCGCTTTGTTTTTTTTCCGACGCTGAGGCCCGCTCGGCTTTGCCTAGTTTCCCTAGCCCAGCTCGCGCAGCCAGCGTCGTCGGTCCACGCCACAAGCCAAGGCCCAGTTTCCCCAGCCTAGTCGCGCGCCAGCCGCTTCTGTGGGCTCACGCAAATGCCTTCCACCGCAGCTGACCAGCCGGGCCCGCTGGTCAGGCTCTTCTTCCTCGCGTCATAGCTATGCCGGACACCATCTCCATCGATGCCGTCGTGTCCGACCCGGCCACGCCTCGGTGCCGTGATTCTCAAGTCATCCCGCGCCCCCATAAATAGCGGCCGTGCCCCTCCTCTCTCCCCAATCTCATCTAGCGTCCGTTTTCTTCGCCGAACAGCCGCAGCCGAGCTCCGATCCAGTGCCGCCGCCGACCTCCGCTGTCGACTCGCGCCGGACCGCCTCAACTGCCTCTCGCTCTCGGCGCTCGGGTCCGGTGAGTTCGTCGTTCCTTCCTCTCTCCCTCTGTCTTTTTCTTTCGACGTGGTGTGCGCTGCAAGCCGTGTACCGCGAGCTCCAGCATGCCGGCCATGGCGCAGCCGTGGTCAAGCCACCGGCGTACTGTGTCGGCTGGGGTTTTTTTATTTATTTCTGCTGGATCGATTCTCATCCGTCGGTTTCTAATCCGACGGCTCATAAAAGAAGATGCCCCTTCGCTGCCTATCTTTCAAATACGCCCTTATAAATATTCCAGATTCAACCCGCGGTCCTTTGCGCGTTTCACAGGTTACGTTTCTTTCTTTTGAAAGCGTATTTTGGTTCGGTTTTATTGAAATACGTTTTCAGTTATTCACAGTTTTGCCATTCAACTTGTTTTAGCCGTAAAATCTTCGTTTTAACTCCGATTAGATCCGTTCAAGTTGCGTTGGATTCGTAATTAAGTAATCTACACATTTATGCTACTGTAAAGTAGGTTTCCAACTTTTATAATTCAAGCTTAGATCTAATCTATTATTTGTCTATAGGAAATCTTGTTTAAACCATAACTTTTCCGTTTTAGATCCGATTTTTGTGATCTTCACGTCTGCGTGTTCATAGCGAGACGGAGATTCGTTTTCCAAACTTTTCATCTTGATTCTTTGCTGTTGGTGTACTGTTCTAATCTGTAGCCTTGTTTGCTTTGCATGATTGCTCCTGGATGCTTGTATATTGCTGTGGTTATCGAGTATAGACGGTGAGCAGTTCTCGGAGGATCAAGGGTACGACTTTGACGAGCAGGACCAGTAGGTGTACATTGCTCAAGGCAAGTATAGCATGGGATCATCCTTATTTCCTATTCACTTTAAATCATTAAATTCATGTTGCCTGTGTCTTTTTGTTAGGAAATTCCTAGAATTGGACTATTGCCTTGTCACCTATGGGTAGCTTTGCTAGAGCTCAGTCAAACCATGATCTTGTAACTTGACTAATGGTATATGCAATAAACATAAAATGTGACTTTTTAGCAACATGGAAACAGGGGGCTGGAGTGTTTAGCTACTTTCTAAATGCTTCAGATTCCTCTCCCTAAGGACTTATCTATAAGTGATCATCCGGGACTTACAGTACAGCTGTGAGAGCTACATGGCTCTGGCTTTAGCTCAGTATGAGGACCCTTTCTAGCTTGTTAGTGGTTACCTTTATTGGCGTAAGAATGGCTTGATGAATCAGGTATAGGACAGCCTCTACTCTTATGTGTATAGCCGTGAAGGAATTGTGCCATTTGATAGGGGGGTTCCTATAACTGTTTGCCGAGTGAATCTAATGGCCCTAACTTGTTAGACGAACCTTTGAAAGGCTTCATAGTGACCCCTGCCTGCTCACCTTGGGAGTGTTTTGGGAGTTATAAACCCGGGCATTTGGGAATCACGACTCATAGTGAAAGTGTACAACCTCTGTAGAGTGTAAAACTGGTATATCAGCCGTGCTCACGGTCACGAGCGGCCTTGGAACATTTATGGAATAGAAGATCACTAAGTAATATCTGTTTATGCTATTCATTACTCATGTTTACATTTGATCATGTGTTCTACTTTGGGGACTGAAACACTTTGATGCTACTCATAAGCTAAAATTGTGACAACTAAAAGCTGACCGCTGTTAAGCCTGTGTCTAGCCTTTTGAGCCTCATGAACCCCGTGTTACACTTGTTGAGTACGACATGTACTTATGCTTGTTTATTTTCACTATTTGGATAAAAATCCCGGATGGGTAACAGATGACCTTGAGAATGATGATTTCCCTGAGGACTACTAGACTTGTGGTCTACTAGTCGACGTCCCTGTGAATTGGAGCTTCCACGATAGATCTTTATATTATTTGTGCTATACTTATGTAATAACTCTGTCCTATTCATGATGTAATAAACATTGGAGATGATACTATTCATAATTTGTCGGCTTATGTGTGTGACTGATCTCTGGGTGCACATAAGGTTATGCACCCCATTTTATCCTTAAAATTGGGTGTGACATACACATTTGGAAATTAATGTTGAATCATGCTCTGATGCCAGCTGTCACAGAACTGACCAATTTATAAGAGCACAAGTACAATGGCAGCCCGTAAGCGGTCGCACTGTCATACTTGAGCCCATATAAACCTGGTAGTCTGTCGAGTACCATGATGGGTCTCGATAAACGATCCACATACAACCAAGATCATACATGATTCAACATACATGCCAGATATTACATAAAGTTCACAGATACAGTGTCATCATCAGAGTACGACATAAAGTTATTACAAACCAAGTTTGATAGATAGTAGCAGAAGCAAATTAAGTTCAAAACTAGCATTTGTCACATAGTTCAAATATAGTGCCATCATATGATCACAGTCCACAAAAGCATATAGAAGGATTAATAAAGATGCCCGCCCAAGGCTCACTCCTCATCCACAGCAGGATAGAAGCAATGCTAGCAATATCCGTGATAGACGGTACCATCTGCAACAATAGTAATAAAACCCTGAGTACGAGAAGGTACTCAGCTAGACTTACCCATCATAAACCAAAAATAAATTGACTCCAAGGATTATGCAAGGCTTTATAAGTGGAGGTAGCTGACAACATTTTGCATAAAAAGCAATTAACTCAATTATACAATTATACTTCGATCATCAAGTTAATTATAGCTATTCATCTCTAAATTATCAACTATCTTGTGCCAAACATGTGGTATATCATTTTAAGAGCATACAATAGTAACCATAGCTCGTGTAGTAATTCCATCTTTATCCGAACCATCACATTCCATAATACAATTACTATGATGTTGGGGCTAGCCAAGTTTCTCACTATCCAAGAGAGACAGTGATTCGAATCAATTTCAACCAGCTAGGAATTTATTCCTAACACAAACCCAGGCAGACCAGATCAATGGTCACCTTAGGTCATCTTTGGTACAACTCAAGTCCACATTTCATGGGTTCGCCCAGCGCTGCACAATCAGGGACAACCAGCTGCCAGGACATTTAGGCTCGGCCTGCCCTTAGGCTCACGTCTGGCTCCCCACACATCCTTACTACCATCCAGAGTGCGCACTCTTATAGAGCGGGGCCCAGCTTGAGTTGAGCTACTCAGATTCACGGTCCGAACGAGTTATCCGGCCAGCTAAGTGATAGGCATGCGTTCAATCATGTCAAAAGTGCCAACAACGGTATGGTCCTTAATCGGTATAGACGAAGTCACATAAGTCAACCAACGCATAGACTCCGCCCAGCCTCCATTTACATTACCCCATGGTTCTTTTCCACGATAGCAAATATAGTCAACCATGCTTCGGTATCCACCTATATCTCATAGGTGATAGAAAATCACCCGACTTCTACAGGTCTAAGCAGGGCTAAGCATATATTCAATCCTGGACCTACACAGGGTTAAAGGTGTATATATCTAGACAAGGTAGTTCCATGCATCAAGTGTTTCCAAACAACTCTTATAACCTAATGCATCAATCATAAAGGACTCAAGTAATATTTTGTAAAACACTAGGAGACTTAGAATGCTCCGGGGCTTGCCTTTTAGAAAAGAGGTGGGGCGGTGATTAGGGCACTCTGGGAGCTCTTCTGGATTCTGCACCTCTTCTTCAGGAGCTATGGCTTGAGGAATCTCCTGCTAGTCCCCTTCCTCTTCTTCGTTGAATTCCAACAATGTTATCTCCTCGGTCGATCCTATATGCATGATCATGGAATAAGATATTTCGAATGCATGTGTGACAACACGTATAATATGATAAGAAGTGATGAATGCATCCTTGTAAGTATTTTCAATAGCATGGTGCCAAAGTAATAACAAGTGCATCCTATTTTACTGAGTAGGTGCATATCTCTTCTCTATTACTTAAGCAAATATTTCTGCAATTTGTTTACCGAACTATAAAACAATAGCTACTTGTTTTAACCATAACAGGAGTTATATACATCAAAATAATATGATTCTAGACATTCTGGAAAGCTTAGGAAATTGTTTACAGCTTCCTTTGAATACTCTTAATGTGATTCAACAGTTATCTAGGTCAAACAAATCAGTCAATCAAATCTGTCTAGAACGTAAACATTTCGGACAGCAAACTTGTAACATCTAAAACTCTTAAACCCTAAGGCCTATGACTATGAAAATTTAACACAAGGTAGATTAGTAAGTAATCTACAACTTCGTTATTAACAAGTTTTACATAAAAGATTATTATCCACACAATCAAAACTATCCATGCAGCCCTTTATTTGAATTATAAAGTGATAATTAGTTAGTTGCATACAATCAATTGCTTCTAAGCCTTACTATTGAAATCAATAGTTACTATGCATCATAAGAACCATAGAAAACATCATGGTCAATCACAATCTATTTATTTAATTGCCTTTACTAATTTAATTAGATAATTAGGTGAAATAACAAACATACACCAAATGTGCACAATAAATTCTCATAACATTACAGTACATTCTTAGTGCTTACAATAGGCTACTCTGAAAATTTCATAACATTTGGTCATGTAAAACATCCTATGCAAAAATGACAAGCTAGCAAGGGTTATTTTAGTGAAAATAGTAAACCCTGTAGAAAAGTGTCAAACAACAGATTATATATTTTTTCTAGCTTCGTATTAGTGTCATACTACTGTACAAAAATTTGCATAGCAATATGTTACATATTTTTATCCCTATAATTTTCCTCAGAAAATGTCATTTATTAATAGATAAATAGAAAGTCCATATTTAAATCAACTTCACTGCAAGCTTAATATTTTTTCTATCTAGAGCATGTCAACACAAGACTAACAAAATTGGAATCACAATTTTATTATTTTTCTAGCTCAAGATATATAATTTACAAGTTTACTAACATTCAAAAAACACTTATTTAAATACATTTTAATCACCAAGAAAAATATCATAAACTGTACATTTCATATTTTTACAAAACACTACACTTCATGAGAAACACAACAAAATTTAGTTCACCAAAAAATGGACATCTAGAACTCCACTTATGATTTTTCAAAGTTGCATGCAAATATGGAAATAAATGAACTAGCTTTCTATCCTAAGCCACTGACAGCCGGGACCCATAGGTTAGTCTGGCCTGCATGTCAGCGATACGAAAATAGGGGAGCGGCGCTGCTCGACGCGGATCGGCCGGAGTTCGCCGACGGTGAGCTTTTCCGGCGACGGCACCGACACTACGAGCATCCCCACGACATTGTGCACACGTTGAGCTACCTAGTTGGACCAGTTGCCGGAGCTAACGATGACGGCGGCGACCATGCCGGCATGGCGGTGCGGTTCGACGGCGAGGCACTAGAGCTGGCCGAGGCAGTTTGATCTAGGGTTATGCCGAGACTCTACATCCTAAGGCGACTCTAACGCACACCCAAGCATGACTAATGGTGGTCGGAGATGGCCCGGCCACGGCGATGGAGGACGGCGGCAAAACAACGGCGAGGTCGTGCGCGGCATGATGGCTTACCGGGTGCGGCTAGCAAGCAAATGTGGGTATGGTGGTGTGGTTGGAGTACGACAGGACTACGGCGGTGGCAGAGAAGTGACGCGGCGCAAAGTGAGTGGGGTGGCCGACAATGGCAACGGCAGCGCTGTCCGAGCTGCTGTGGCTGCTACACGAAGGTGAAGGAGAAGGTAGGGAGCGAAATGAGAGCGCAGGCGTCATAGGCGAGCGCTGGGGCGGGTGAAGGCATGTTGTGGCTCGACATGGCCTAGCCAGTCAGGGTAACGGCGACGCGCGGCCTCCACGCGGCGTTCATGTTCTGGCGCCGGTCGGCCACCGAAGGCAAGCCGAGGTGGCCATCGGAGTTCAACAGGCCGACTGTCAGCGCAAATTTATGTTGACCAAACTCCTAATCCAAGGCAGATTAGCAAAAACTTCCTAAATCAAAGTTGTAGCCCTATATACCACCTACAATTCCTGTTAAAGGATCAAGTTCTAATTCTCAACCAATAGAGAGTAAAATCATCCCAAAGTTGAGCCTGCAAAACTATGAACCAATTCTGACTTAGAATATTTCTAAGTGTTGAAAAACAATGACATGTTGATTTTTGGGAGCTCAAAAAGACTAAGCTATGCACTGAATTAGCTCATGACCTAAAAATAAAAGTTGTAGCTCTACTCAAACACTACCACTTTTCTTTAGTGAACACATCCATGCAAAGTCTTTATGACATATTTCAAACTAGGTCAAACATGCCACTTTCAAATGATGACTTACACTATATCTATGTCCTAGTGACCAAACTAGCCCTAGTCATGAATACCAAAGTTGTTCATAATGACATTCTAAACATGTTTAAGCTATTCCTAAGGTTCACACAAGCATTTCATACATTGGTTACACATAAAACTCCCTAGGTCAACATGCATATCATCAATTAGGAGCTTAATTAGACAAAGTGGTCTACATGAACAATGTTCCATTAGTCATCCTAAGTGTAGCTAAGGTGTTTTAGTAACTAACATCAACCACTTACACTTATACACTCATGATCATAAGCATACACAAAGGAAACATGAAATAACAAGACATGTTTCATATGTTTCAATCATATGTTTCATACGTAAAAGCTTATATATGAATGCTTGATGAGTATGCTCATGCAATGCAAGTCAAATTATGCAAGCCTAACACCTAGGGTGTTACATAATAAACCAAGATCCACATTTTAGTGAAAGTGATGGGGCTCCCCCTACATCCATGTTCATGTGGGGTGCTGCTTACTATGTCAGGTATATAAAACGTGATGCAAATGATAGTTTATGCACAACATAGTTTGCTGTTACAGCTGGTGCGGCAGTGCCGCACTAGCTGTAATAGCATAGATAAGAGCAGACACCACACAGCATGTAATACATATAAAGATATACATTCTAGCACAAATGTATCACAAACGACAACATACATTAATATATGTCCATATCACACACATATAAAGTACTTAAGTAGCATTATTACATAAATAGAGTTTTGAATCGTCTCTCAAACTCTCAACCTAACAAAGTCTACTCTAAACAGATAAGAACATGAAGCGCCAGCTGCAGCAACCTCCTCTCCATGGCGACAAAAAAGTTGTTGACCACTCTAATTCCCCCCCCCCCCTTTGGCATGAAGCACCAAAAAGAGAAGAAAAGAAGAAAGACCAACACTCACTCCTCATCTTCTTGAATGGTGTCCCAATCAACATCATCTGCACCAGCAGCTCCACTAGCACCTGCAACATCCTCCTCACCACCATCATCATCGTCGAAGGAGGAGGAAGAGGACACCACTGCCCTCCCTTGGCGATGGGTGGTAGAAGTGTGACGCTCACTCCTGGTACTTCTCTTTATGGACTGCAAGGTGGAGCTCAACCTCGTGTGAGGGTCAAGCTCTGGCTACTCCTGCTCCTGCTCCTCCTCCTCATCCTCTGAATCTATGTCGGAGAGGCTAGGGAGGTTGTCAAACCTCAGCGGTGACTGTACTAGAGAAAGAGGTGGCAGCCCTGCACGCTCTCTAGCCTCCCGGTTGGCTTCATGGTTCTCCAACCGGCCCTGATATGCGATCCTTGCCGCATAGGTGCAAGTGGTGAAGATGGCCTTGATCCACTTCTCCATCTTATTTTCCTTATGAGGCCTAGATCAGGATGACTCAGGCACTTCCTCAACTGATGGGGAGCGTCTCACTACCCTGCTAGCACCTGCCCCTTGGGTCTTCTCAATTTTGTAGACGGTGTGAAGACTATCTTTCTCAAATTTGTAGCCAGTGACCCTCTCAATCATAAACATGAGATAGGGGGCATAGGGTATCCCCTTTCTCCCATCCTCCATGGCATTCCTCAGCTCATGCTACATGAAGCGAGGGACATTAAACCTGTCACCTCCAGGAGCAAATCTAGCAAGCACATTCCTGACATATCCATTAAGATCAGAGGCTGCTCCATCCTTAGGATGGATTGTGTGCCTGATCAAATTGTTCATAATGTAATAATAGCTCTTCAGGCCACTGACCTTCCCATCTACACCTCTCCTGTCAATCCATATATAAGCTATGTCACGGATCTTAGCTCTAGCCTTATCACGAATGTAAGTGAAGCCCTGCTCCTCTTCTCCAAAACCAAGGATCCAGCTAAAAGTCACAAAGTCAACTCTATAATGCCGTCCCTCAGTCAACCAGTGAATCTCATCAGTGTAGATGCTATAGAAGAAAGTGGCATGGAACTGGGCTAGCACATCCTCATTCTAATTATATCTGAAACTCATAATATTAGTGAGGCCAAACAACTCACAAGCCTTGATCAGCTTATTGAATTCTGGCTCATTCTTTGCCTTCATCTCCTCCCAATCAACATACTGCATCATCACAACCTTGGATTTCTTGGAGTTGTTCACAGATGCATAGAAGTTGGAATGAAACTCATTCCAAAACCTGTAGTCAATCCCCAAATCCTTTGGCTATTCATAGAGATTGTTCTCATGTGCTTCTTCCACCATCTTCAGCTTTCTCGCATAATTGAGCACGGGATGAGCACGTGTATCAACTGGACGCCTCATAACCACATCCTCAGAATACTCTCTGATGTAACCTCTGTCAAACTTCTCAAGGTAAGGTGGAGTATCTGGGCAAGCACTTGGAGGAATGGTGTGGCCAGCCCTCTCCAAGTTCTCCTCCTCCTGGATCAACAGATCCTTTCTCCCCCTGTCACTATCATCCCCTCTGCCTACTGCACTGCTGCTACCCCCTGTGGTTCTACCACGACCACAACGAGGCATTTGCTTGTCATGAGGCTTGGTCATCTTCCTCTTCCCCCTCTGGTCATCTTCACCTCCGGAGGCCATCTACGCAAAAGCATAGACCAAAATGAGAAATTGTACAAATGAAGAGTAGAAGTTACCGTATAAAGCAAGTTAAGTACTCAAGAAGAGTCAACGTGCAAGCGAGGGAAGCAGCTGATGAGGTACTACCCCTAGACATGTGGCACTGCCGCGCCTAGGAGCGGCACTGCCGAGCCTAAGAGCGGCACTGCCGCACCAGCTGTTTCACCAAGATTGCATTTTGCATCTTCTTATCTACTAAATTTACTTCATAATTTAACTCTCAGCCCACTATACAATCTCAGCAAGTATAGTTCTATAAAAAATATGGAGTCTTACAAAAGATAGGTAAGATAACATCATGTTTAACTTAGTAAAGAATATGGCAAATGAATCCAATCATTTCAGAGTCATTTATGGAAAGCTTGATCAAATCTGCATGGAATGCAGTTCTAGTCACAGCACTGCCGCTCCCAGCATGCGGCACTGTCGCATGGATTGGAAGCACTCCATCCATGAATCATTGTTATGATTCAATTCATCCATCACATTCACTTCTAAACCAGTCATGTTGTTACCAGAAACATTCATCTATTATCAAAAGAACTGCATAGCATAGATCGACAAGGTTAGGGTTTCACCTTGGTTTTCATGGATTGGGAGGAAAGGGACAGAATGGCTCCATTCACAAGCTTCAGCAGCTACTGGCGATGAGGGAGAGTGTTAGCAGCCAGTGCGGCACTACCGCAAGGCAGCCGCGGCACACCGCACTCCCCAGAATAGCAAGATTTAGCTACTAACTAAATAGCTATATACATATAGGATATGGACACATATCTCAAGCATACTATGATCATCAGTAAACAATCAATACAAACAATGATCATAATGCACTTGTTTCTTATCAAAAATCATTTTGAAGCACAATATTTAAACTTCCAATTCATTTCTCCTATCCATGCTAGTTCATCAATCAAGGTGTGCTATAGTTCAAACCACATTACGACAATCAAGTATATTTAGCTCACTATGCAAAGCACAAAACCTTGACTCATCGAGAGGCTTAGTGAAGATATCAGCTAGTTGCTTTTCGGTGCTCACATGGCAAATTTCGATATCTCCTTTGGCTTCGTGGTCTCTCAAGAAATGATATCGGATGTTAATGTGCTTAGTTCTTGAGTGGCTTATAGGATTGTTGGTGAGCTTTATGGCACTTTCATTGTCACACAAGAGTGGGATTTTGGGGAAGTGACATTTGAAATCTTGAAGGATTTGCCTCATCCAAAGTAGTTGAGCACAACATGCACCGGCTGCAACATACTCGGCCTCGGTGGTGGAAAGGGCTACACAATTTTGCTTCTTAGAACTCCAAGACACTAGGGACCATCCAAGGAATTGACATGTCCTCGAGGTGCTTTTTCGATCTACTTTGCAACCGGCGTAATCGGAATCCAAATACCCAAGTAGATCGAACTTAGAGCCCTTAGGATACCACAGGCCAAGGTTAGGAGTGTGTACTAAATATCTCAAGATTCTCTTACCGGCCACTAAGTGGCACTCTTTCGGGTTAGCTTGAAATCTAGCACACATGCACACACTAAGCATAATATCAGGCCTAGATGCACACAAATAAAGTAGAGAGCCGATCATGGAGCAATATACCTTAGTATCCACGCCTTTCCCTTCATCATTGAGATATAGATGTCCATTGGTTGGCATGGGAGTTTTGATAGGCTTGGCATTCACCATGTTAAACTTCTTGAGCATATCATGGGTGTACTTCATTTGGCTAATGAAAGTTCCATCCTTCACTTGCTTGATTTGAAATCCGAGGAAGAACTTTAATTCACCCATCATGGACATCTCAAATCTCTTGGTCATGATCCTACTAAATTCCTCACAAAAAGAATGATTAGTAATACCAAATATTATGTCATCGACATATATTTAGCACACAAATATATATTTGCCAACTTTTTGAGTGAAAAGGGTAGGATCGGCTTTGCCTATTTCAAAGCCTTGTTTAAGCAAGACTTCCTTAAGGCGTTCATACCATGCTCTTGGTGCTTGCTTAAGCCCATAGAGCGCCTTTTGGAGTTTTTAGACATGGTTGGGAAACTTGCCATCTTCAAAGCCTAGTGGTTGCTCAACATAGACAAGTTCTTGAATAGGGCCATTGAGAAATGCACTCTTCACATCCATTTGATATAGCTTGAAGTCATGATGAGCGGCATAGGCCAGAAGCATTCAAATTGCTTCAAGTCTTGCTACCGGTGCATATGTTTCTTCAAAGTCCAAGCCCTCTACTTGAGTGAAACCTTGAGCAACCAACCTTGCTTTGTTCCTTGTCACCACTCCATTCTCATCATGCTTGTTGTGGAAGACCCACTTGGTGCCAATGACATTGGTATTGGGTCATTCCACCAAAGTCCACACTTGGTTTCTTTCAAAGTTATTAAGCTCTTCTTGCATGGCCATCACCCAATCCGAGTCTCCAAGTGCTTGTTCTACCTTAAGAGGCTCCAAAGAGAAAACAAACAGGTAATATTGACAAAAGTTTGCTAAATGTGAACGAGTTATTACCACCTTTCAAAGACTCCCAAGGATGTTATCAACGGGATGATCATGTTGTATTGTTTGCCTTAGCCTTGGATGCTCTATGGCCTCTTGTTCATCTTCTAGATCATCATCATCATCTTGCTCAAATATGGG
This sequence comes from Miscanthus floridulus, assembly GCF_019320115.1. NCBI lineage: Eukaryota > Viridiplantae > Streptophyta > Magnoliopsida > Poales > Poaceae > Miscanthus > Miscanthus floridulus. The sequence goes on from NC_089596.1 coordinate 12,557,670, forward strand.
TTGTAGGTTTTGTCCACGAGCTAGAGTCGAATCAGTTGCTGCTGACTGTGTAGGTGCGGCACTGCCACCCTCAAGTGCGGCACTACCACGTGTAGGAGTTGCAGCAGGTGTTTGCTGCAGTGTAGCATCAGGTATGTCAGCAGAAATAGGTGTAGCAGCAACTTGAGGAACCACCACTTCAGTGGCTTCATCTTCTTGTGGTCTAATATCACCAATAGCCAATTGCTTGATTGCTTCACATGGTGGATCCTCTTTTCCTACAACACTTGAATCAACTTGCTCCACTTAAGAGACATTAGATTTATCAAATGTCATATCTACCGCAATCTCAACTCTCCCGAAGGTTTTGTTGAAGACACGGTAGGCATGTTCATTTGATCCATAACCAAGAAGAAAACCTTCATCAACTATAGGTGCAAACTTAGAGGTTTTGGGTTTCTTGTTAAGTATGAAACACTTGCACCCAAACACTCTAAAGTAAGACACCTTAGGCTTGTTACTAGTTAGAAGCTCATATGAAGTTTTCTTCAACTTCTTGTGTAGGTAGAGGCAGTTGACGGCATGGCAAGCGGTGTTGATGGTGCCATACCAAAAGATGTTCGACGTCATGTACTCATCTAGCATTGTCCTTGCCATGTCAATGAGTGTACGGTTCTTCCTCTCTACTACACTATTTTGTTGAGGGGTGTATGGAGTTGAAAACTCATGCTTGATGCCCTCTTCATCAAGAAACTCCTCAACTAGAGTATTCTTGAATTCGGTCCCATTGTCACTTCTCACTTTCTTGATGGGAAGACCGAACTCCTTTTGAGCTCTTCTAACAATATCTTCACCTTCTCTTGAACTTGACACTTGTCATGCAAGAAAAATACCAAAGTGAAACGGGAATAGTCATCAACAATAACAAGACCATATTTGTTACCCCCGATACTTAGGTAGGTGACCGGTCCAAAGAGATCCATATGTATTAGCTCCAATGGTTGCTTGGTGGTCATGATGCTCTTTGGTGGGTGAGGTACGCCAACTTGCATTCCAGCTTGACAAGTGCTACAAATCCTATCTTTCTCAAAATGAACATTTGTTAGTCCAAGGATGTGTTCATCTTTTAGAAGTTTGGCGAAGTTCCTCATCCCAACATGGGCTAATCGGCGATGCCAAAGCCAACCCATGCTAGATTTGGCCACTAAATAAGTCTCAAGCTTAGCTTTACTTTTGTTGAAATCAACTAAGTAAAGCTTGTTCTTTAATTGACCCATAAAGACAATACAGGAATCCTCCCTTCTAAAGACTTCCACGCCCTTATCCGTAAAGAGACAATTGTAACCCATCTCACACAATTGAGAAATGGACAACAAATTGTAACTCAATGAATCAACATGTAATACATTTGTAATTGAATGCTCAAGAGTTATAGCAACTTTACCAAGACCAATCACATCCCCCTTTGAATTATCTCCAAAGACAATATTTTCATTTGAGTGCGTCATCGGTGAATATGATGAGAACATACTCCTTTCTCCGGTCATATGATTTGTACATCCACAATCATGAACCCAACTTGATCCACTAGAGGAGTATGCCTACAAAACAAGTTTAGTTGCTAGATTTAGGTCCCCAATTTGACTTGGGGCCTTGCATGTTAGTCACAAGAAACTTAGGAACCCAAATAGAAGTATTCCTATATATGTTGGTTTCCTTTCCAACATATTTGGCAACCACTTTTCCACTATTGTTGCTCTTCAAAACAAAGCATGATGTCAAGCTTTGTTGAGGTGCATAGATCTTTGGTTGATAGGCATACTTGTTCTTGTTGCCCCACATTGATTCCTTAAGCTTCTGGAAAACCTATTTCTGCTGGAACACCTTCTTCTTGGGCTTAGTTTGATCAGGAACAGAATTAGTAGCCTTCCCATTTTTGCAGGGCATGGCACTGCCGCCCTTCACCGCGGCACTGCCACTCTAGGACGCTGCACTATCGTGGTCTGTGCAGGCTGATCTGTACTAATTTTGCCCTTCCTCTCAAATTACACACACTCAAAGCCATTCACTATCCTTCTTCCATTTGTCTTGGCTCCTTTTGTGTGGCCGAGCCCATGCTTGATTGAGGGATGCCTTCCTTGTTTGAATTGTGGCCCTTTTGATTCATCAACCTTCTTGTCATTTGATTGGGTCTCACCCATCCATCCTTTTCCAATGATTTCATTGAGCCTAGCAATCTCCTTTCTCATAGCCTCCATGTTTGCAAGGTTAGTGGAATAGGCATTCAAATCAATATTAAAGCATTTTTCACAACCTTGACTAGTGGAGGGAGTAGAGGTTTCCTTTGCCTTAGGGAGATGTGAGTTGCTATCCCAAAGAATGCTATATTGCATCTCAAGTTCTTGGTGCTTTTGATCCAAGTCACAATCCTTTTTCTTAAGAGCTTTATTTGCTTTCTTTGCAATAGCATGGTCCTCTTGCTCTTTGGCCAAAGCCTTGACAAGGATTCCACCTCACTTCTCTCTAATGCAAGAGCTTTTTTGCTAGCAACGTAGAGATCCTCTTGTTGGATAAGAATCTCTTCTCTTGGTTCTAGCTCGGCTTGGACACTCTTTAAATCCTCCATTAGCTTAGAGATGAATAATTTAGTCTTTCCATCCAAATTTTTAGTTATCATATTTATTTCTTCGTCACTAGATTCATCATCACTAGAGCTATCACTAATATCACTACTAGAGATATCACTAGAAGGTGGAGGAGATTTGGCCTTTGATTTGGATTTTACCTTCTTACGCTTTGCCATAAGACAAATGTGAGGGGAGTAGTAGTCATCATCGGACATGTCATTGAAGAGCCTTGGTGTAGGGGATGACTTGTGAATAGCAATAGTTGCAACCTTCTCATCCTCTTCACTTGAGCTCTCTTTAGTTGAGTCCCATTCATGCCCAATGTGAGCCTCTCCCATGTTCCTCTTGCTTTTCCTACGTTCGGCCTTGTCGTCTTTTTTGTCCTTGTATTTGTTGTCCTTGATCTCATATGGACACTTGGCAATGAAGTGATCGGTGCTTCCACAATTGTAGCATGTCCTCTTTTTCTTGTTTGGAAAGCTTCTCTTCACTACCTTGTAGCCTTGCTTCTTTAGCCCCTTGTGAAACCTCTTCATAAAGAGAGCAACATCATCAATCTTCTCATATTGATCATCGTCATTTTCACTTTCACTTGAAGATGATGTAGTCTCTACTCTTTCTTGAACTTGCTTGCTTTGGGCTTGCTAGTTGAAGCTTGTTGGTTGATCTTGGACTTGCTTGTAGAGCCTTGCTTGCTTGATTTGTTGGCCTTGAGAGCCACATCTTTGATCTTGATGCCCTCTAGCTTTGCTTGCAATTCTCCAAGTTTCTTCCTCTCATTTGCTTCTTCTCTTTGCATGTCAAAGGTCAAGATCCTCCCAAGTACATCATTTGGTGTGAAGTACTCAAACTTTTTCTTGTCTCTAATTAGAGTGACTACGGTCTCATTTCTAGGTGAATAAGCTTCCAACATAATCTTGACAAATTTGTGATCATCTAGCTCATCACAACCATAGCCTCTAATCTTGCCCACCATTGTCATCAACCTATCAAACATATCTTGTGGCCCCTCTCCATCCAAGATTACAAACCAGTTGAGCTTTGACATCAACAAGTCAATTCTTGCCTTTCTCACTTTGTCAACCCCTTCATGTGCTAGGTGCAAAGTGTCCCATATTTGCTTGGCAACATCAACTCCAATCACTCTATTGTACTCATCACCATCCAAGTCACTAAGCAACACACTTGTGGCTTGACCATTGAGGTGAATGATTCTCATCTATTATAGTGTTGGGTTCTTGGGATCAACCGGTGGCTCAAATCCATTGTAAACAATCTCCCAAATGCTGGGGTGAAGACCAATAAGATACACTCTCATCAAGTGCTTCCACTTGGCAAAGTTAGTCCCATTAAAATGAGGTAACTTGCCCATGGGCACATTGATGAAAGACCTCCGATCATTGTTAATCAAAGGAATAGAAGAATAGTTAAAGGATACGGCGGCATATTTGTTGTTGTCGGCCTTGCCCTTTCCTTTCTTCTCCTTCTTGTTCCCCTTCGATACTTGGTATGACTCATCATCATCTCCATCTTTGGAACTACTTGATATGCTTGATGATGTACTTGTTGCCTTCTCTTCTTCTTCCTTCTTCTTCCTAGCTTCTCTTCTTTTTCTTCTTGCTTCTCGCTTGAGCCTTCTTTCTTCTTTTCTTTGCTTCTTGTCCTCTAACTGTTGTTCCTCCTTCTTCTTCTCTCTTGCTTCTCTTTTTAGCTTTATTGCCTCCTTCCTTCTTCTTCTCTCATTCTCATTGAGAGCTCTTTTTGCATCGGTAGCCTCAAGATGTGGTAGCATGGTGTTGCTTGCTATCGATGCGCTCAGCTCGCTGCTATCCGTGTCGACATCCACCCGCTTCATGCCACTAGTTCCTCCTCCGGGCTCCATACCTCACGTGGTGAAGCGTATATGAGGTAACCCACTCTGATACCACTTTGTAGGATCTCTGGTTGGCCTAGGGGTGAATAGGCCTATCAAAACAAACACTCAAACTTTTATCAAATTCACCCTGCAGCACTGCCGCTCTAGAGGGCGGCACTGCTGGACTGCGGCACTGCCGAACCAGAATAGCGGCACTACCGCACCTGCAGACAACTTCAAGAAATAGTTCAAAATCAGTGCATGGAAACTTAGATCAGAGAAATTCTCAGCCTACTGCAGGTATGATAGTCACAGATCAAGAGCTAGAAGTTGTAGGAACACCACACACAAGTAGATCGACTAGAAACCCTAGAAATCACCTCGACCAACAATATGAAATGCAAGTAATGTAAATCAAGCACAAGTGACACAATGATTTATCCCTTGGTTCGGCTCGCCACCAAGGCTCGCCTACCTCCACGTTGTTGAGGTTAGCCACTAAGGCATAGGGCTTTCCAACCCTTTCTCGTTCTCAAGTCAAGAGACTTAACTCTTGAGATGAGGGGTGAGTATACTAGCTTCAAGAGATGGTTACAAACCTCACAGGACTGCCACACAAGTTGGCAAGCTCCACGAGCGATGCTCTAGCCGGCTAGGAGCCAAGCTCCAAGAGTAACAAACATAACCGCCGGCCAAACCGTGAACCAAGTGCCCTTTTGAGTTGGGGAATCAATGGAGCTGCTCTCTAATCGAGTTTTGGACCCTTTTTTCTCAAGGATTGATGGGGAAATCAATGGATTTGCTTGAGGGCTCAAGGTCACTAGTGGAGGAAGAGAGAGAGGGGTCCTTTTCTGTTTTGGGCGTGCTGGAATGAGCAGGAGGAAGAAGATAGTCGTTGGGGAGAAAGAGGAAGGGTATAAATACCCCCTTAGCCCCAACGGTCACTTAAGTCGTGGCAGTGCTGCGGCTTAAGTGCGGTAGTGCCTCTCTTCAGGTGCGGTAGTGCCGCACCAGGCAAGACAGCAAGAGTAAGAGTGAAGTGTAGGTTGTCTTGGCTATGAATCTAAAGATGCATGTAAAGGTTTGAGCACTTGGTAGCACATGTTAGCTTAAGCATTGTGTCCTCCTTTATAGTATGGCTTTTCCTATACTCAAATTCAAAATATAAAAGAATTTAAACCTCCTTTGAGTTTGAAGCCATCTACATTTGTAATTGCGGGCTCCTCCATTTTGTGTATCATCCTCGAACATGAATTCCCTGCTTGTCATCTCGATAAATCTCATTAGTTCTCTAATTGTGTGGTCATTATCATCAAAATCCACAATTAGGGCTTGATTGCACTTTCAAGATTCATGTGTTATTTATGTTTTTTCACACAATCAAGGTTTGATTTAGCTCTCTAATGCTCACACAAGTCACAATACTCAAATCGCACTCTTTAATTCAAAGGATATCTCACTTTTCACACAAATGCCACAGCTATTGTGAACTAGGAGGGCTTAATAGGCTATTCTAAAGTTAGGGAGGTGCACAAAGCATTATCAACCCTCCAAGGGTTGTTGGAGGAGGGTATGAATATCCCTCCCACAAAACTAGTCGATGTTGCACTTTTCTGCAAAAACTGACCCAAGCTAGTTTTTTTGCCATACTAGTTGTTAGCCTTCAAAATCTACCAAAATCGTCCCTAGCGAGTTGGGAAGTTCGCCTAGGTCGGTTTTCCCAGCCAACTCCCAATTAATCCTAATTTTGATGTTACTCATTTAGATTTCTCACTTGGGATATTTTGAGCACTTCTAGATCACATCTGAAAGGATCAAGATGCCCAAGAGGGGGGTGAATTGGGCTAATTCTAAATTTCTTTGCAATAATTAAATCCTATGGTTAGCCCAATTAACCCCTTGTGCCTAGAAAGTGTTCCTAATTGTTCTACCGTACAAAAGACTTGCAACCTAAGTTCCAATCATACTCTAGCATGGCAATTCTAAGAATGTAAAGACATGAAATAAATTGCTCAAAGTAAATGCTCAAAGTAAATAGAGAGGAAGGAACGCGGTGATGTTTTGCCGAGGTATCAGAGAGTCGCCACTCCCCACTAGTCCTCGTTGGAGCACCCGTGCAAGGGTGTAGCTCCCCCTTGATCTGCGCAAGGATCAAGTGCTCTCTATGGGTTGATTCTTCGACACTCCATCGCGGTGAATCACCCACAACCGCTCACAACTTGAGTTGGGTCACCCACAAGCTCCGCCGGGTGATCACCGAACTCCCAATCACCACCAAGCCGTCTAGGTGATGGCGATCACCAAGAGTAACAAGCACGAACTCTCACTTGACCGCGACAAGCCTAATGAGAAGGTGGATGCACACTTTGCTACTCTTGATCTTCACTAATGAGGGCTCTCTTTTGGATTCTCAAATCTCAATTACCTCACTAGGACCTTGCTCTTCTTGGCACTCTCTAAGGTGTTTCTCAGCTGTTGGAATGAGCAAAAAGTACCCCCCACACACGAGTGGAGGCGGTATTTATAACACCAGCTAAAAAACGAACCGTTATGTGCCTCGGTGGGGTGACCGGACGCTCCAGACATGTTGACCGGACGCTCCGGTCAGTATACCCCAAACTCTAGTGTTTACAGTATGACCAGACGCTGGCCAGCGTCCGGTCAGCACTGACCGGACACGTCCGGTCGTGATTTTCCCTCTCTGGAACCTTACTGGAGTCGACCGGACGCTGGCCCTCAGCGTCCAGTGGCATGACCTCGCAGCGTCCGGTCACTTCCAGACGCTTTCACCTTGGTCAAATGAACTGACCGGACCCGGAGCCAGCGTCCGGTCACACCGGAGTCAGCGTCTGGTCAGTATTTGACCCTCCATTCACTTCCAACTCTCGAACATATGTGAATGAAGTTTGCTCCATTGGATCAAAGGGCTGTTGTGGAGCTACCTAGTGCTAGTTTTAACAAGTGTGCACCACACCTAACTCACTAGACTCACCTAGGTCAAGCTACCCGTTCATACCCCCCTTAATAGTACGGCCAAAGGAAAAACAAAGTCCTAAACTACTCTAAGTGTCTCTCCAACTCCAATCGACACTTAGAACTAGTCCATCCTTAACCTTGTCGTCCATCCTTTGAAAACCAAAACAATTTCCATCGTAGGGGCATGACAACCATGATTGACCAATCGATCTCCATTACCGTGACCTAACTCAATTGTTTCTACAAAACACACGTTAGTCACAGTAATCATGTATTGTCATTAATCATCGAAACCCAACTAAGGGCCTAGATGCTTTTAATCTCCCCCTTTTTGGTGATTGATGACAATACTACCTCGAGTATGTGAAAGAGATGAGGTTTTTAACATGCTTGGTTCGTATAAGCTTTTGGCAATAAGAACAAAAGTGTTAGACAAGCTTATATGATCCAAGCCAACATGATGTACTCAAAAGATATGAAATAAGCATGAGTACAAGTAACAAAGCTCATTTGCATCAGAGTAAAGCGTGGAAGCAAAGGCAAATGAGCAAAGCACAAGTGATATGACATATAAAGAATTCAAAGTAGAGAGCACACAAGTCATATATCACGATCACGTAGATATCACTGTCACATAAATATAGTAAACATGTATGCATAATGTATCTCACACATAAAAACTCCAAATGTAAATATATAAGCTAATATAATAACTAAGCTCCCCCTAGATAAGTAGCTCCCCCTAAGCCTAACATACTCGAACCCTCTCCCCCTTTGGCGTCAAACACCAAAACCTACGGGTCGGTCGGCGGGGCTGCAGCAGACGAGCCGGGCGCTGAGGTACGAGGAGCAAGGTGGAACTAGGTGCCATCATCGTTTGATCCGGAGCTCTGGGCTGTTTGACCCTCTGAAATTGGAAGTGATGCTGAAGCAATCTGGGTCGGATCAGGAACTGGTGCTACTGTGGACTGAGCTGGTAATACTGAAGCAGCTGGCTCTAATGATGCCACTGAGGAGGGGAGCGTCTCTGTCGTCGCTGTGATAGGTGCAGCCATAGAAGGTCCTGGAACATGCAGGTATGGAGGAGTGGGCTACCCTATCAACTCACTAAAGGAGGCTCCAAGACTCCTGGAGACTGAAGTGTCTGGCTCAAGCAGCGACGACATCTGTGCCGGTGTGAAGCCCGTCCGGAGTGGTGTGAACTGCGGGGCTACCACTGGCGAAGCGAACCACTGGGTCACCTGCTCTGTAGGAGAGGCATACTGTGCTGGTGGCTGACCCTGACTCTGAAGCCCACTAGGTTGTAACGCTGGAGTCATCGAAGTGGTAGCTGGCTAACCAAGCTAGGGCGTAGACTGTGGCGGTGGGGCCCCAATCGCCTGCACTACATGCTGCATGAACCCGAGAAGCTGTTGCTGCATGAGTATCTGTTGTTGATGCATAGCATGCTGCTGCTGCTGTAGTGCCTGGGTCTGCTGCTGAATAACAAGCTGCTGGCGCTAGAACTCGTCCTGCCGAGTCTAGAACTGTGCAAGTGTAGCAGCTGTCTCCTGAGCCTATCTGGCCTGGTCCTGCCTCATCCGCTCAAGTATAGCCAAAAGAGCGGGGTCAGTCTACGGGGCAGGTGGCGCTGAACTGGAGCTGTCGGCCTCAGCATCATGTCGGCGTGGAGGCATCTGTGGAATGGGCTGGTAATCATCATCAGAACTGTCACTGGGCTCGCTAGTGACCAAACCCTCCTGCTGAGCAAGCTCCTCCTCCTCTGTAGCTGCAATACCCCTAATGATATCATCCTGCTGGGCTGCAGTCTCTGGCACCTCTGGACGACGGCGCGGTTGACTCTTCATGCATGGCATTTATCCAATCCGGATGTTGAAGAGCTTCTTCTACCTTAGTAGGCTCAAAGCAAGAGACAAAAGAGTGATGAGCAATAAATGAAGTAAGTTTTTGAGATCAAGTCATTACACCCTTTGATGGACTCCCTATGATGAGATCTTGTGGATGATCTTCAAGTAGGGGTGTATTTCTTCTATTGACCACTTGAGGGGGAGGTTGTGGAGCATCAACATCTTGTGCTTGTCCCACCATTTGTTCATGGGAGACATGAGTATCTTCATTTTCTACTCTCCCATCTTTTTCATCATCATGTGGCACACTTGATGAAGGAGGTGGATCAATCACTTGTACATCATCTTCATCATCTTTAGGCTTGATGTCTCCAACAGGAATGTTCTTCATAGCCTCCCTCAATGGTTCATCACCTACATCATCAAGATTCTCATGTGCTCCTTGGGAGCCGTTAGATTCATCAAATTCCACATCATATGTTTCTTCAACCAAGCCGGTGGCATGATTAAATACTCTATATGCTTTGGACTTTGATGAGTAACCAACAAGAAAGCCAATATCACAACGTCTTTGAAACTTCCCTAGGTGTTGCCGCTTCTTGTAGATGTAGCATTTGCAACCAAACACCCTAAAGAAGGAGACGTCCGGCTTCTTCCCATTGAGCAACTCATAAGGTGTCTTGCCAAGGAACTTTTGAAGGAATAGGCGGTTTGATGCATAGTATGCGGTGTTGATTGCTTCCACCCATAGAGCTTTGGGGGTGTTGTACTCATCAAGCATTGTTCTTGCAAGAGTGATCAATGTCTGGTTCTTCCTCTCAACTACATCATTTTGTTGAGGAGTATATGTTGCGGAGACTTCATGTTTGATTCCAACTTCATCACAATAAGCTTCTATGTTTGTGTTGTTAAACTCTTTCCCATTGTCACTTCTTATCTTCTTGAGCTTCACTTCAAATTTAGTTTGTGCTCTCTTGGCAAACTTCTTGAAGCAAGATGCAACTTCAGATTTGTCATGAAGGAAGAATACCCATGTATACCTTGAATAATCATCAACAATCACAAGACAATAAAGATTTCCTCCCAAACTCTTGTATGTTGTTGGTCCAAATAAATCCATGTGAAGGAGTTCTAGCACTCTTGCGGTTGACATGAAAGCTTTTGTTGGATGGGTATTTGCAACTTGCTTGCCGGCTTGACACGCACTACAAAGCTTGTCCTTTTCAAACTTCACATCCTTCAACCCTCTCACCAAATCATTCTTCATAAGCTTCTTGAGTGAGCTCATCCCAACATGAGCAAGTCTTCTATGCCATATCCATCCAAGTGTTGTTTTGGTGAATAGGCATGTCTTCAAGTTTGCATCTTCGGAGGTGAAGTCCACTAGATATAGGTTATTGTATCTAAATCCTTTGAATATCACATGATCATCATCCTTCTTGGATACAACAACCTCCTTCTCGGTAAACAAGCATTGGAAGCCAAGATCACACAATTGTCCAACGGATAGCAAGTTGAAACTCAATGAAGCAACATATAGCACATTGGAGATGGAATTATCATTTGATATTGCCACTTTGCCCAATCCTTTGACCTTGCCCTTTGAGTTATCTCTAAATGTGATTCTTTCTTGCCCATCTACTTCTTCATCTAGTGAGGTGAACATACGAGGATCACCGGTCATATGTTGTGTGCAACCACTATCAATAACCCAATGACTTCCACCAGTCTTGTAGTTCACCTACACACAAGAGATCAAGCTTTAGGAACCCAAACTTGTTGAGGGCCCTTCACCTTCTCAACAAGTGACTTTGCAACCCAAATTTTCTTAGGCCTATTCTTATTTGGAGGTCCTAAGAACATCACTTTCATCTTTCCACTAGAATCCTTTCTAAGCATGTAGTGAGCATTGAAGGCAAAGGGTCTAGCATGCTTGGGCAAGGGTTGTGGTGGTGGAGTTTGGCACTCATGAGCAAAGTGGCCTTCTTGTCCACACTCAAAGCATCTCTTTGGCTTTGGCTTTGGCTTTGATTGTTGTTGTTGAGCTTGAGCCTTCTTCTCTTTGTTTGCCATGTACCCAATGCCACTTCTATCCATCTTCATGGCGGTATTCATTAGAAGCTCACTTTGAAGATACTTGCCTCTAGTGAACTTGCTCAATCCAATCTTAAGATGCTCTTTCTCCAACTTGAGCTTCTTATTCTCTTCCTTGAGTGCATCACTACTTTTATCTTCCTTGAGTGCAACCTTGTTTCTTTCTTCCTTGAGTTTCTTGTTTTCTTCTTTTAGCTTCTCATTCTCAAGAATCAAGTTGCCATCATGATCAAAAGTTTCTAGCATAATGGTGTTATGGGTTTTAAACTCTTCAAACTCTTTCTTTAGCTTTTCATTGTCATGCTTGAGCTTGACATACTCATCATAGTCATTGCACTCAACCACTTGCTTGCCTTTGCCACTATATCCTTGCTCAATGCTCTCATCAATTAGATCATCACATGATGTAGCTATATCAATCTTAACAACATCATTAGTGGCATCATGTGGCTCATTGGGTAAAAATTCTTGAGCAATAACAAGGGTATCATGATTAACCTTAAGAGTGGTATATTCATCCTTTAGCTTGTTATGACTAGTGATGAGCTCTTTGTGCACCCACTCAAGTTTATCATGTTTATCTTTGAGCTCTTTCTTAGAAGATTTGAGCTCCTTGAGTTTGGATGACATAGCATCATTTGCTTCTCTAAGCTCAACACTAGCCTTTTCGGCTATTTCACATTTAGCTAAAAGGGAATCATTGTTAATCTCAAGCTTTTCATTTTTAGCTCTAGTCTTTATAATGATCTTAGTGTATTTCTTTAGTAATTTAGCAAGATCATCATAAGTAGGTGACTCATATTCATCATCGCTATCACTATCACTATCACTATCATCATTATGAGCATGATCATCACCACTACTATCATCATCATGTGATACCTTTCATTCACCTTTGGCCATAAGGCATAGGTGTGTAGAGGATGATGGCGGTGGTGGCGGTGAAGATGATGAGTCAATAGCAATGGCGGCCACCTTCTCGTTGTCACTCTCATCATCGGATGATCCACTAGATGAATCAATGTCTGTGAGCCAATCACCGACGATGTAAGCCTTTCCACTCTTCTTCTTCTTGTGGAAGTCCTTCTTCTTGCCATCTCTCTTCTTGTATGGCTTATTCTTTTTCTTCTCATCTTCATCTTCATTGCTTGAGTCATTTTTCTTGCCCTTGTTCTTGTTCTTGAACTTGTCTTTCTTGGGCTTTGTGCATTGATGAGCTAGATGACCAAGTTCTCCACAATTGTAGCAATCCATCTCGGAGATTGGCTTCCTTCTAGAGCTTGTGAAGAACTTCTTCTTCTTGCCATCAAACTTGATGCCACTCTTGTTGAGCTTCTTTAGCATCTTGGCGGTCTTCTTCACCATGAGAGCAAGACTTTCATCATCAACTTCATCTTCACTTGAGCTCTCATACTCAAGTCTTGCTTTGCCCTTCTCTTGGCTATCCTTGAATGCTAAATCTTTTTCTTTCTTCTTTGTAGAGGATGAGCCATCTTGAGGTGTGATGTGCATATACATCTCATGAGCATGGATCTTCCCCAAGATTTGTGTCGGTGTAGCGGTGGAAAGATCACCTTGATGTAGCACGGTCACAATATGCCCATATTTGTCAATGGGGAGGACACTCAAGATCTTTCTTACAACATCAGATGGTTGCATTTGAGTAAGTCTAAGCCCATTGACTTCCTCTACAAGAACATTCAAACGTGAATATATTTCATTAGCACATTCTTTAGGAAGCATTTCAAAAGAGTTGAGCTTTTTCATGACAAGATGATAGCATTCCTCACGCTCACTCTTAGTTCCCTCATGGAGTGCACAAACGTCCGACCATAGTGCATGGGCGTCTTTGTGGTTCCTCACCCGATTAAACACATCTTTGCAAAGGCCTCTAAAGATGGTGTTTCGAGCCTTTGCATTCCACTTCTCGTAATTAACCTCATCGCCTTGTAGGTTAGTAGCATCCCGAGGTTTTGGGAAGCCTTGTGAGGCGGCTCTAAGTATACCAACATCTAGAGCCTCTAGATACGCCTCCATGCGGACTTTCCAATAAGGAAAGTCATCTCCCTCAAAGATAGGAGGAGGTCCATCCCCGTAAGACATCTTGCTCTAGGCGATTAAGCCTAAATACGTGAGCATGAGGCTCTGATACCAATTGAAAGGATCAAGATGCCCAAGAGGGGGTGTGAATTGGGCTAATTCTAAATTTCTTTGCAATAATTAAATCCTATGGTTAGCCCAATTAACCCCTTGTGCCTAGAAAGTGTTCCTAATTGTTCTACCGCACAAAAGACTTGCAACCTAAGTTCTAATCCTACTCTAGCATGGCATTTCTAAGAATGTAAAGACATGAAATGAATTGCTCAAAGTAAATGCTCAAAGTAAATAGAGAGGAAGGAACTCGGCGATGTTTTGCCGAGGTATCGGAGAGTCGCCACTCCCCATTAGTCCTCGTGGGAGCACCCGCGCAAGGGTGTAGCTCCCCCTTGATCCGCGCAAGAATCAAGTGCTCTCTATGGGTTGATTCTTTGACACTCCATCGCGGTGAATCACCCACAACCGCTCAAAACTTGAGTTGGGTCACCCACAAGCTCCGCCGGGTGATCACCGAACTCCCAATCACCACCAAGCCGTCTAGGTGATGGCGATCACCAAGAGTAACAAGCACGAACTCTTACTTGACCACGACAAGCCTAATGAGAAGGTGGATGCACACTTTGCTACTCTTGATCTTCACTAATGAGGGCTCTCTTTTGGATTCTCAAATCTCAATCACCTCACTAGGACCTTGCTCTTCTTGGCACTCTCTAAGGTGTTTCTCAGCTGTTGGAATGAGCAAAAAGTACCCCCCACACACGAGTGGAGGCGGTATTTATAACACCAGCTAAAAAACGAACCGTTATGTGCCTCGGTGGGGTGACCGGACGCTCCAGACATGTTGACCGGACGCTCCGGTCAGTATACCCCAAACTCTAGTGTTTACAGTATGACCAGACGCTGGCCAGCGTCCGGTCAGCACTGACCGGACACGTCCGGTCGTGATTTTCCCTCTCTGGAACCTTACTGGAGTCGACCGGACGCTGGCCCTCAGCGTCCAGTGGCATGACTCTCCATAGCTTGATTAATATTTTGATTCAATGCAAGTGCTCTCTTCTTCACCAAGCCATGAGCCCTCGGCCTCTAAGCCATCGCTTGCCCTTCATTTTCGCTTAATACCTCGAAGCCCTTTCCTTGCTACCTTCACTATATCAATCCATCAAGTCACTTCTTGTCTTGAATCAACTTCAAGCACACATTATATTGAAAACTATTTCATTTGCATTGTTGACTTTTGCTTGACTAACCAGATTGTTTCTATAAGTTCCCTCTCAATTATGTTCATCTTGAGATCATTCAAGCTTCCATGTCAATTGATCATCATGAAAACCCATTTTCACAACTCTTGATTTAGATTAGCAAGCTTTATGAGCGAGACCATCCCATATTGCAATCACTTATATATTATTTTCTATTCAATATATATACATGCTTGCCAATTCATCAATTTTGAAACTCAATTTTGAACATTGCACAATATGAACAGGCTTCATATGGTAGATAAATTGAATTCCATCAAACCATGTCCCTTTTTCTCTTCTTATCGCATGCTTGTCATTTTCATCAATTAACCTTGGCTCATTTCTCATATGCATGTCATTTGTTTTAATTGATCCCAAGCACAACAGATTTATTCCTAGGACTAAACACGTGTAGTTCTCTTGAAATGCATTGTTTTAGTCGCTTAATCGTGTTGGGTGTGCTCGGCTGCACTTTTGGGCTGCTGCTGTAGCTGTTTCTTGTGCGGTATGCTACTAGTATAGTACTAGTAGTATGTTGCAGCAGCAGCAGCACTGTGAGAAGCGCAACAGAGCAGAGGCTGGTTGTCGTTCAATTCGCCAAAAGCACTATATGGTCCTAGATGCACTCACGCTACTAGTCATTCTTTCCATACTTCTGGTAACTGAGCCCAATAATAATATTAAATGGATATATATATTCATGTTTTTCTCCAGGGAACAGAAGTGTTTTGAGGAATATCACAATCGAAGATCGCATTGAAGATGTTCTTGTTAAAGATCACCTCTAAAGCTTTGAGGTGCTACCCTCGCACCTGCAGCGTTGCTTTGCATTCTGCAGCATATTCCCAAAGGGATGGAGATTTGAAGTGGAAAAGCTGACGAGGATGTGGACAGCTCTCGGTTTTGTGGAGGCTCCGCAGAGAAAAGGTGGGAGGACCGTGGACCATGTAGCAAAGGAGTACTTTGATGCTCTGGTGCAACGCTCTTTGTTCCAAAATGTAGCAGGCACGTCATGCTATGAGATCCACGAGCACATCCACTCCATGATACGGACGGTCTGTTCAAGCTATTACCATAGGATCGATAGAAGAAGCAGTGGCGTCCCTCCAACAACAGTTGGCCACTTATCTGTGACCACGGAGTGTTTGGGCCAGCTCCAGTCAGTTTATGGTTTGAGAAGGCTTCGGACCATTACTAGTCTTCGACAAGGACGACGAAGACGGTGCAGCTGCTGCAAGCCTGCAACTAGTTCGCCGGCCAGCAGCAGCACATCAACTGATGAGATTATGAACGAGTTGATTCCTCAAAAGAAAAAAGATCTGAAGAGCAAGTCGAGGGTTTGAGAGTGTTGGATTTATCTAACACTGCACGCATCACTGCGGTACCAGTGGGCATCGGTGAGCTCGAGCATCTGAGGTACTTGGGCCTTCCTAGCACCATCGGATGTCTCAGTAACGATGTCACCATGCTACTACCCCTGCAGACACTGAGTGTCATTTTCAGCAGTGATGACGTCCGCCTTCCCAAAGATATGAGACGCTTGATCAACCTGCGGCACCTTGATATGGGCAAGGAGGAGTACATCGCACTGATCGCACAGATAGCTGCCATCGGGAGCATGAGAATGCTGCAGGACTCGGTTGAGTTCCACGCACGCAGGACGGAACAAGGGCACGACATGAGGGAGCTGGGGGGGCTCAATTCTCTCCGCTGGAAGCTCACCATAAAGTGCCTTGACAAGGTCGAAAGCAGGAAAGAGGCCGAGAGTGCATGCCTCGGGGCCAAGGTACATCTCAAGACTCTAAAACTCGAGTGGGGGCAGCGGAGTGACAGTGCAGCTAGAGGATCGGCGCAGAGCGATCTGGAAGTCCTCCAAGGCCTCCGACCTCATCCAAACCTCGAGGATCTCAAGATACAGAATTACGTTGGCATCAACTCACCTTCCTGGTTGGTCAGCGTGGAGAAGCTGAGGTGCCTACAACTGATCAAATGCCCGAAGCTCGACAGACTGTCTCTCGGTGCTTTTCCATCGCTGAGGAAGATGGTGTTAACCGACATGGCCGAGCTTGTCGCATGGGAGGGCATCACCGGCGGCAACAGCGATGGCAGTGGCAGTGCACCAGTATTGTTCCCTAACCTCCGAAAGGTGGAGATCGTCCGCTGCCCCAAATTACGGTCGTTAGTTGGCCTCCAACGCTGCGGCCGTAAGCTCGCGCACCTGCACGTCAAGGGATGTCCACTCGTCAAAGGAGAATTTGAAAGAAGCAAGTTTCATCCAGACCTACAACTGAATGATAACACACCTGATTGGCCTCACGAGCTGAGCTTCAAAGATAAAGAGCCGCCTCCTCACCGTGCAGATGGCCAGATGCCCGACAGTCCAGGGCAGCCTCCGACTCCGCCTCATGAAGGTGAAGGTGTCCAGGGAGACAATCAACGGCAAGGTGAGCGCCGCCCAGCTGGTCTTCCCCCTCCATGGGTTCCTCGAATTATCAGTGCTGTAACAATGTGGTATTATAGCAAGCGCTGATGTGGCTTGCTATTTGCTTTTTCCAATTCCATGGAGTGGATATATACCTAAGTTTCTTCGACCACCGCACCGCACCTTTTTTTTTTTCCTTTTGTCTTCAAAAAGCTCTGGGTCTGGGATATGATTTCAGGCCTTCAGGGGCAGTGCTCCATTTTTTTTAACACATATATGTATTGTATAACTTGCATTATTGATGTCGGAAGAATAAGTTTGTTGTGATGTGATGGACATATATATGTGATATATATCTTCGATTTTCTTGGATTGATTGTCTCCAACATGTCGGAGCCCCAAACGGGTCTTCACCCTCGTCATAGACAGGGAATAATCCTGCGTCTGAGAGTTTGTGCATTTATAACGTACGTGACCTCATCACAGACACGGTGTCCCGTCTCTGATGGCAGTCACTACAGACTTGTTTTCCCCGTCTCTGATGACAGTTGCCATAGATGTGTCTCCATATAGTAGTGTGTCTCTGATTACTGTCATCAGAGACGATCGAGTTATAATAAATTAACCCGCTTCTGTGAACTGATGTCATCACAGGCATGTCTTGTGCCCACATATGTGAACTCACTTAGCACAGACATGTAATACTCCATCCGTTTTTGTTTAGATGTCGTATTTGCAAATGAGAGTTTCCAAAGGTTCTCCAAATTCTAAAAAAAACTAATATCTTCCCCCATCTTTGAATGGTTGGACGATGAAAGCGTCACGGAAATCGGACTCCCTAGAGCCCTGGACTGAGATTAGTCTGGCAGAAACGCCTGCTGGATATCTCTGCACCGTACCCTTTGCATTGCTGTGCTAGATATAGGAGGATGACGAGGGCAAGGCATGATTGATGAGCTGCACGGAAGCACATGACATGCCCTTTGAGTGTCGCACTGTTTGGAACGTGGGGTTCCTGAGTCCTGTCCTGCTCCTGACTGGCCTCTCGGTTGACTAGACCATGCATGCTGGGCTGATAAGCTCAGCTGGTGCTGGTTTGTTGTGAGAGGAAAACACTGTTGACTGATTGATAAGCCCTTATTGAAACCAACAAGCGAACTGGGAAACTTCATTGGCAGTCCTGGTGCCAGTGCTGCATATATATCATGTCATGGGCCTAACTACTCTGTCCCGGATTAAACGCACCTCTAGGTTTCAAATTTTATCCCACAATCGAAGGTCACTGTAGGGTCTGTAGGGCCTAAAGCTGCCAGTCCAGCAGCTGCAAAGGGCAGCAACCAAACATAAAAAAAATGGCCATAGAAAAAACAGAAAAGTGACGGGAGTATGTGGAAACCTGTGGACCACACTCGTTTGGTGATTTTTTTTATTTTTAACATTTTTTGTAAACTAATTTTAAATCTAACACTGTTTTATTTTTTTTCTAAAACTAAAGCTTTTGCTCGCGCCTATTTCCCGGGGGCGGCGAAACGCCTATGCCGCGCCATTCATTTTGGCGCGGCGAGAGGGATGACGTAGCGGCGACCGGGGTGCTGACCGGTGACGTGGCCGGGTCTGTCGCGCCACCGATCTTGGCGCGGCAGTGACGCGCCCTGATCGGTTGCGCGGCAGAGCCGGATAAAGGCCCGTAGCCCAGTCCAGCCGTGCCACGCCCTGCCCACCGCACGCACGCCCGCGCTCGCCCGCCCGCGCCTGCCGCCTGCCGCGCCTGGCCGCCTGCCTGCCGTGCCCGCCGCGCCTGGCCGCCTGCCCGCCGTGCCAGCCGCGGCCACACGCCGCCTGCCGCACCGGCCTCGCCACGCACGCCGGCGCGCCACTCCCGCCACGCCCGCACGCGCCACTAACGCCGGCGCGCCACGGCCGCCGGCCGCCCACTGCGCCCGCCACGCCCACACGCAGGCGCGCCACCCCCTCCGGCTGCCCACCGTGCCCTCCAGCCACGCACGGCAGCTGCCTGCCGCGCCACGGACGCCCGCCACCGCCCTCACTGCCGCGTCGCCGCCCTCACTGCCACGCTGTACACCGCTCCCAACTGTCGCACGCCCTTCTCTCTATCCCGTGTCCACCCGTCGCCACCACCGAGGCCAGCGCCCGCGCCTCCCGGCCTGGTCTAGCGCGCCACCGCTGCGAGGACGAGTGCCGCTGCCGCGAGGTACTCTCTTAGTGTATTTGTTGATTGAATCGATATTGTTAGTATAGTACATTAGTAAAATAAATAAAGTTAGTATAATTAGTAAAGTATAGTTAGTATAGTTAGTAAAGTTAGTTAGTTTAGTTAGTATAGGCAGTATAGTAAGTTAGTATAGATAGTAAAGTTAGTTAGTTTAGTTAGTACAGTTAGTGAGTCTAGTTATACATTGTATTTAGTATAATTAGTTGTTATAGTTAGCCTTGTATAGATGTTAATATTAAATTAGTTAGTATAGTTATAGTTAGAATATGTATTAATATTACTATGGACATTACGTACGACGATTTCGACGACTTGATGAAGTTTCTTGAAATGCTTTTGTAGATGGATTGTTGTATTAGAGTTTTTTACGGAGGAAGTGTTAGGAGAGAAGATGGTATGTTTGAGGATATGGAAGAAGAATTAGAATGGTTTGATGAACCTCCTAGCTTCAATGACCTTTGTGTCCGTTTGAATGCAAAGTTTGGCGGTGATTTCATACCGAGGGGGAGGTTTGATTCTGGGAAGACTAGGGCATACTATATACTCATACCCTTGCGCGACCCTGCTCACTGGTCCCGCTACACTAGGGTGCTCCAAGGTTCCAATGTGCCCATGGCTAAGGTGGTGGTGGAGAATGGGTACAGGATGCAGGGTGTCCTGGACAGGCCGTCCATTGACGGTGTTGGAGGCAATGAGCAAGAATTGGGGGTCGAAGGGGAAGCAGCTCAGGGTAACATGGATTTGGACGATCAGTTGACGCAGGAGCAGTTTCATTCAAGTCAAGTAGGTTGTATAAGCAATGATTTCGATGTGAACGAGTTCGAACTGCAAGAGGAGGAGCAGGAGGAGGACAGGACCGGTGATGTAGTTAGCAGTGATTCGGACGATTCAGATGGTGACTAGGGAGATAGACATGCTATGCCCACACCGGTTGATGCCATGCCAGTACCTGTTCATGGTATGCCATTACCAGTACCAACTGAGGTTTTGCATGCTATCCAGCCTCAGGGTAGACTAGTCACAGATTTGCCAGCAGATGATACCCCCTATGATTCATGGGGCAGAATTAGCGAAGCGCAGCAGTATGTTCCACCACCACCTTACACAGTGACTGAGCTTGAGCAACTAAGGTCGATGAACGTACCTTTCAGGGGCGTTTCGAGCTATAGGGATGTCAGCATGATGGATATGGCAGTTTGTGACACCGGTCTCCAAATATGTAGGAAATCATTGTATGACCATGAGAAAGAAACCCTTAGGAAGGGGATGATATTCAATACAATGTTAGAGATGAAGCTCTTCCTTCAGGACTATGCTGTGTATCACCATAGGCCGTACAACGTCACTCATTCAGATCAGGAGTTGAGGTACCACGTGATATGCAAAAACAATTGTATGTGGAGGTTAAATGCACGAAAGAGACAGAGTGATGGCAAGTGGAGGATAAGTAAAGTTCTCGAACCCCACACTTGCCTAACAAATAGGGGGAAGGAAAATCATTAGCAGCTCACTGCACATTACTTTGCCCGTCGTATATTGGGGCTCGTTGATGACAATAACGACATTTTGGTGTCTTCTTTACAACAGTCCATATCTAGATTCGTTAAGTATTATGTGAAGTACGGAAAGGCTTGGCGTGCTAAGCAAATTGCACTGGCGATTTGATGGGGTAGTTGGGAGGAAGCATACAACAGGGTGCCCCGCATCTTATGTGCAATGCATTACTACAACCCTGGCTTGAAATGGTTTGTGGACACCAAAGGGATGTATTTTCGGGACCCGTTGAGGCATGTCCTCTATTGTGTGTTCTGGTCATTCGCACAAACGGAACATGCATTCCAGTTTTGTCGGCCAGTCATACTTGTTGATGGCACTTTCCTGACAGGAAAGTACAAGGGCACCTTGATGATGGCTGCTGTTGTTGATCCTGAGGACCAGATAGTACCCATGGCTTTTGCTTTGGCAGAGGGAGAGAACAATGAATCGTGGTCATGGTTCATGCGGCTTCTACATGTACAAGTGCTTGGCCCATCTTGCACTATATGTTTGATCTCGGACCGTCACCCATGGCTTCTTAATGCTACAGCTGAGCATATAGATGGGTTCCCGCCTCTAGTGCATAGATGGTGTATGAGACACTTTGCCGCTAATTTCTGGTGGCGTCAGAGGAAGCAGGAGGTATAAGGTAAAGGCTCTATGTTGTGTACGTATAGAGCACCAATTCAATGAGACAAAGAGAAAACTAGACAAGATGCTAAATGAAGTGGGAAAGGCCTGGTTGGATGCGCAGATGGAATAGAAGGCTCAGTGGGCGTTAGCATATGACGAGGGGGGTTTTAGGTATGGCATCATGACCACTAACTCCTCAGAGTCCTTCAACCATGTATTCACCGGAGTTCGATCGTTGCTTGTGTCTGGAATTGTTGAGTTCTCCTTTCATAAGTGCAACGAATATTTTGTTAAGAGGTGGGAACTTGCGTAGAGGAATATAGCTGAGCAGGGGTGTTTTAGAAAGGCCGAAGTAGAACATTTGAAGGAGGCCGAGGAATTGGCCAAGCAGCACACCACCAAGCCGTATGGACCCCGCCGCCATATCTTTAGTGTACGGGGCAAGGGTGGCACAAGCTTGGGCGACGAACGTTATGGTGGACGAAACTACCAAGTTGATCTTGAAAAGGTAGAGTGTAGTTGCAATGTTCCTCAGATCATGCATGCCCCTTGCTCTCATATGATCACAGCATGCAGGGTTTGCGGATACAACTATGAGGATCTGCCATATATGTCACCCTTGTATCTCCGTTCGAACACCGTTAGTATTTGGGAGATGAGCTTCGAGCCATACCTTGACCCGACACAGTGGCCACCTTATAATGGTTATGACTACGTGCTGTGTCTAGATCTAATGAAGGTAGGGAAGGGTAGGAGGAAGAAGAAATGACTCAAGGGGGACATGGACGCTATGAGAGGGTACGACGAACACATGTATGGAGGGGGGGACTTCAACGAGACCCGTGGCAGGAATCTTTGCACCGTTTGCAAAGACCCTGGTCACAAGGCTAGCAGGCATAGAAGACGAGGGCAGCAGGTCCATACATAGAAGTTGCTTATTTTCCTAGTGAAGTTGTTTAATATGTCTGTTAATGTTACTTTGAATATATACATGTGCTTTCATATTGTGTCCGTATTGCATAACAAGTAGTTCAAATTTTGCAATGCTACATAATGTTAATTTGAATACTCTAACCCTTTATTTATCAATTTGTAATAGGACGGCACCTCCCACACAGCACCAGTTGTACCCCCTTCTTGAGGTGGAGTACGACGACCTGCACCGAGCACACTTCTTGACTGACACCGACGCAGAGGTGCCCTTGCCTCCTTTGAGGCCCCACACGCACACCAGGGCACACCAGTGGGGCGAGCCTGGGACTTAGTTGGTTATGTCGAACTTATGTCGAACGAATATTATCGTCCGAAACTTGCAGACTCACGAACCAATGAAAATGTTATGTGGCAACTTGTCAACTTGTGCACGAACTCTATTTATTTGTTTCATATTCGTTTCAATGCGTCGCGGCAGCACTTGTAGTTGTTTACAGCACCGACAGTAACTCCCGTTCAATTGCAATTGAGGCTAGTCGGCTTCTGTCTGCGTCCAGGTCCTGTCGCGTTGTGTGCCTTGGCGCGTCAGTGCGCACCGTGGGCTATGGCATGGCAGAACCTAGGCTTAGGGTTGTGTGCCAAACGTGACTCATGAAAAAAGAACGCTGGAGTAAAGTGATAACATTATTGTTATTTTACATTGATATGATGCTAATAACATAAATTACATGCTACTATTTGAAAATACATAGGAAACATGCAAGATATATATGTCAGCCAACCGTATTCAAAATAATTTCACTCGATTTTGTTCGTTTTTGAAATTCTCAATGCATTCGCTATTATTAAAAAAACTTGGATGCATCGAAGAGCGACAAATGGATGGGTCGAAGGGTGACAAACAGATGGGATCACTTAAAATCGATCATGGGTAATCCGAGTACATGATACATGGGTACAATACATCAATAGTTCAAATGGAAAATAAGACAACACAATGAAAGTTCTAGTACATAGCTACATTGATCATTAATAAAGCATGGAACTAACAGACAGCGTAATAAAAAACACTCAGTCAGAAACATACTGAGTAAGCAACTCGTCGTCCGAGTACCAATCCTCTACCACAACCCTGTTGTTGTGGCTAGGGTCACCTGCATTGCCCTGATCTGCCTTTCGCCTGTAGTAAGCGGCCTCCACTTCATCTGCGGCCTAAGACAAGAACGCATTCTGTTCCTCCTCGTTCATGTGGCTAGGCTCACCCACATTGCCCTGATCTGCCTATCGCCTGTAGTAAGCGGCCTCCGCTTCATCTGTGGCCTCTGTGGCTTGAGAGACGAACGCTTCCTCATCCTCCTCCGCCTTCAAACTCACCTCTACTAGAGCGATGAGCTCGCTTAGTCTGCCAGTGTTGTCCTCATCCTTCTCCACCTATAAGCCCGCCTCCTCTAGAGTGATGAGATCGCTCAACCTGGCAATGTCGTCCTCATCCTTGTCCCCCTCATTGTCCAACACAATCGGACATAGAACACTACGATCGGCTTGGGTTCTATGCTCATGTAACTTGTTTTCCACATAACTTGCATGGGCCACCTCTGCGGCATGGTCCCCGCTGCATCCAATCCCTTCATGTATAAAATGCAACAAGTTACCAATGTGATTATAGTACATTTAAAAGTAGGCAACGAAAGTAAGAAGGCTTCCAATGACTCACTTGCACACAATGCAGCAACATGGTCGTTCAAGACCTACATCTGTACTGTTTCCTCCTCCATTGCAGCCTTCCTTGCCCTATCCTCCTCTAATTCCCTCCGTCTCTCCGACCCCTATTTGTCAAGCCTGACATCGATCGAGTTACGAATACCGCTCTTTCTAGCAAACTCACGCATGTTCTTCTTTCTCAGTTTAACAAAATGGTTGACATAGTCACGTCCATATCCCCTCTTCCGTGCAATTACTTGCATCCCCTTCAAGTCATCTAAGAACTTGTCTTGACCATCATAAGATTTCCACTTGCATTTCCTAGTGCTCTGTTCAAACGAAAAATTATATCATAATTCATAAAAAATCCAGAAAATACAATTTCAGGTTTTCAACACCAATAACCAACTTCATCATAGTCAACTATATGGCCGCAATAATGGCATATTCCAAGCTTCGAAGGGATTAGGCCATAGTTGGATTTAACACCATATTCGCACATGACTGGAGGTGCTTTGTAAATTACCATTTCTTTCTTCTTTTCCTTAACCTTTGGCGGTTCTTCCGGCCATTGGTTCTTAGGACCATACAACCACTCCTTGAAACAATACTTCACCATTGAAAACACCTAAATAAGGTGACATTAGTATATGAACACATATAGCTCAACATTTCAACACATACACTTTGCACTTACTTCATGCTTGTTTGGACACACAAACTCCAACGTATTCTCAGGGTTTATCACAGCTCGATCTCCGCAATCGCACAGAGGAGGTTCCTCGAGTCGTCTAACTGCGGCTAAGTGCTTCTCCTTAGCCATCATTGGAGGGGGTTAGGGGGAGGTGGAACCCACCGCTTGAAGTGCTCTCGTGGATGTCGTCCTCTTCACCAATCGTCGAAAAGGAGGTACCTGGGGTCAAACTTGTCTACACCGTCGATCCACTGAAAGAAAAAGCACCTCTCATGGACCTACACAATAAAATTCCAATAAAATATTAGTAACCTAGTAATACAAATGAAGAAAAAAACATACGGAAACAATTACTTAGATTAAAACGACTGTATGTGTAGAAGAAACGAGCCGCTGTGTCCGGATGTCTCGATTGAAACACGTCGGCCAGACGACCATAGTCACAGTTAGGGACAGGGAGGTCAAGAGGGATGGGGGCATCTTTGCTAGACTCGTCGGGGTACAATTCTCTATGACGACCCCATTTTCACCACAACTGCTCCCAAAACATGTCTTCCATCTAATAAAATGATTCAAATTAAACATCAATCAAAACAACACAAATTAATGTAAAATATAATCATTTGCATTGCAACTCAAATAATATACCAACACTTAGAGCAAAAAAAATATACATGGTAAACATACTTCTAACTAAATAATTAACCTTAACATTTACAAAATTAAACTAATATCTTACTCCAAATCATAGCCCATAGTTCCCAAACATAATTTTTCTCCTAACCTTAACTCCCATTCCTAATATTTCAATCCACCATTCAAACAAAAATAAAAAGTGCGTCATTACCTTGAACGAGGCCGAGGAGGGAGGGAGGCGGCCAGGGAATAGAATGGAAGGGAGGGAGGGAGGCGGCAATGGAGGGCCGGACGCCGACAGCACTTGGGAGTGACGGGAGGGCGCAGCGCGGAAGTCGTCCACCGCGTTAAGGCAGACAGAGGGAGGGCGGTTCGCGGGCGATATTTACCTGGGTCTGCCGCGCCACTGATCAGGGCGCGTCAATGCCGTGCCAAGATCGGTGGCGCGGCAGACCCTGCCACGTCACCGGTCAGCGCCCCGGTCGTCGCCACGTCATCCCTCTCGCCGCGCCAGGGAAATAGGCGCGTGCAAAAGTGTTAGTTTTGGAAAAAAAACAGTGTTAGATTTAAAATTAGTTTACAAAAAGTGTTAAAAATAAAAAAAAATCTGTTTGGTCATATCGAGGCCCGCGTGTCCTCCATTTCCCTTGCCTGCAGACCGTACAGCAGGAAGAGGCGCGGGCTCCGCAGGTGAAAGGATGGGGCTGACTTTTACAGAGGCAGGGGTAATTTTGTAATTTCACATCTAACATTGGTTTAGGTACATAATTCTAGAGGTGCAAATACTATGGGACGGAGGGAGTACTTCCGCTACTAGTTAGCTACCCAATGTCATCCTCGTCCTGGACTTGGAGGTAGCGTGGTTGGTTGCCGTGTTCATCCACCGGCTCCACATGAATGAATGCGCACAGTCCATGGAGTTCATTTTTTTCGAAAGCGTGCTTGGCACGTGCTTCATTAAGAAAGGTTAGAGATAGTACAACACAAGCCGTAGCCGAGCGACGGCGAGATGCCGAGGCCGCTGCACGGCTGCACACTTACAAAGATCACCGGCTCTAAAGGTACAGCAAGGAAGTTGTACTAACTAACATGACGATAGATGCGACAAGCTAATGGCGCGGCGCGTCGAACACTAGGACACCGCTGCGAGCAGCGCCGCCAGACTCCGATACCCCCCATCTAGTCCATGGAGTTCATATTTGGGTATCAGCATTTTTCTCTATGGCGATTTCTAGGAATGGTGGCGATTAGAGTACAACTCTGATAACTGATGGATAATGGTGGCTCGTTTAATTGTGTTGTCTGAAGTTTGAACAGAACAGAACACGCGGATTGCATTGGACGGCAGCTTGATGCATGAATCATGATTACCTTGCCTGCATGTGGGCTGTGTCTTACCTGGACTACCTAGTACATGTGGGTACGTAGACCAAGTGTGTACATCGTACTAGGTATACGTACTACTGTCCTAATCAGCAGTCTGAACTGCTATATTATTTTTCGTGACCAACAATCTGAAACTCTGAATACGTTGTTTCGTAGCATGCTAAGGGTTCATATCTACATCTTGTGTGCATGCATGTGAATTCCGCTCAACATCTTTCTCTCTCTATATATATGCAATGCTCTTCTTCCTTCTCTCAACAGCAGAGCAGCACGCTATGCTGCACTCCTGCGGAGCCATCCATGAACTCATAGACTGACACTCCTCTCTCCCCTCCCATCTGCACTTTAGGCCGGCATCATTCTCTTCTGCTTCTCCATGCCTGATCTGATGGTTCCCCACTACATGCTAATCTGTGGGCTCCTTCTCTTCTCTTCCCTGCACACCCCTCCTACCACCATGGCAAATAATGGTGATACTCTCTTGGTAGGCCAGACGCTTATCGTTGGCGAGAAGCTCATATCAAAAAATGGCAAGTTCGCATTTGGCTTCTTCCAGTTCCAGCCAGCTCCAGGGACGACCATCATCAGTAAGTCCACCTTGTCCTCCCTTGGCTGGTATATTGGCATATGGTTCAACAAGATCCCAGTCTTTACCCCTGTCTGGATTGCTAATAGGGACAATCCCATCACATATCTTGAGCTAAGGTTGACACAGCTAAAATTCTCAAGGGATGGCAATCTCATCATCGCCATCTTAAACAATAATGCCAGCACTGCTGAGTCCATACTTTGGTCCACTACTCACTTTGTCGTCAATAGGTCGACAGCAGAAACCAGCACAAACACTACTCCTAATGCCGCCGCCACCACCGCCGTTCTCATGGACAATGGAAATCTTGCCCTCATCATAGCAGCAGAAAGCTCATCCTATAATGCAACATCCATGTGGCAGAGCTTTGACTACCCAACAGATGTCGGGCTTCCTGGCGCCAAGCTAGGCCGGAACAAGGTCACCGGTCTAAACCGCCGGTTCATCTCAAAGAAGAACCTGATTGATCCAGACCTTGGCTGCTAGACTCGGATGCACGGACCAAAGGTTTGCTCGTACCCAAATATGTCAACAACCATGAGGAGGAGTACTTCACGTATGAATCACTGGATGAGTCGTCTTCCACATTGGTCTCAATAGATGTCTCTGGCCAGATTAAGCTGAATATTTGGTCACAGGAAAAACATTCCTGGCAAACCGTATATGCCCAGCCTGCTGATCCCTGCAGTCTGCCTGCTGTATGTGGACCTTTCACGGTCTGTGATGGCAACTCAAGTCCATTATTTTGTAGCTGTATGGAGAGCTTCTCTCCCAATTCACCTCGTGATTGGGAAGCCGGCGATCCAACTGGAGGGTGCGTCAGAAGTATTCCACTAGAGTGCACAGCGAGTAATAACAACAAAAGCATGGCAAGTTCTAAATCAGACATGTTTCACACCATAGCTCGAGTTACATATCCCCGTTACCCTCATAGCATACAAGATGCTATGACCCAGAGAGAATGTGCTGAAGCTTGTCTTGGTAACTGCTCCTGCACCGCTTATTCCTACAACAACAACAAATGCTCTGTCTGGTATGGTGAACTGGTTAGTGTAAATCGGAATAATGGCATCGATAGTTTTTCTGATCAAGTTCTTTACCTTCGCCTTCCTGCTAGAGATTCGCAAGATTTGACAAGAAACAATAAAAGAAAACCCAGCATTGTTACTGTGGCAAGCATTGCTAGTTGTGGGTTTATAGTTTTCATGTTGTTGTTGTTAATGATTTGGAGTAACAAATTCAAGTGCTGTGGTATGCTGCCATTACATGGAAGCCAAGGCAGTGGTGGTGGAGTTACAGCATTTAGATACAATAGTTTAGTTCATGCTACTAAAAATTTCTCAGAAAGACTGAGTGGTGGTGGTTTTGGTTCTGTATTCAAGGGAGTGTTACTGTTAGGTGACCAGACTATGATAGCAGTGAAAAAGCTTGATGGTGCCCATCAGGGAGAGGAGCAGTTTAGGGCTGAGGTAAGCTCAATTGGATTGATCCAACACATCAACCTAGTTAAACTGATTGGTTTCTACTGTGAAGGTGATAAGAGGCTACTTGTGTATGAACACATGTCAAAAGGGTCTCTCGATTCCCATCTATTTAAGAGCAATGCTTCCGTCATAAATTGGAGCACTAGGTATAAAGTAGCCATAGGAGTTGCTAGAGGATTGTGCTACTTGCATCAAAGTTGCCACGAATGCATCATACACTGTGACATTAAGCCAGAAAACATACTTCTAGACACATCATTCGTTCCTAAGATTGCAGACTTTGGGATGGCAGCAATTGTAGGAAGGGATTTTAGCAGAGTTCTAACCACATTCAGAGTAACCGCAGGGTATCTTGACCCAGAGTGGCTTAGTGGAGTTGCTATTACACCAAAGGTTGATGCCTACAGCTTCGGTATGGTACTGCTTGAAATCATATCAGGAAGGAGGAATTCACCAGAAGTATATAGCAGCAAAAGTTGTCATGTTGCATATTTCCCAGTTCAAGCAATCGGCAAGCTTCACGCAGGAGACATAGGAAGCTTGGTCGATCCACGGTTGCAAGGTGACTTTGATTTGGAAGAGGTTGAAAGGGTTTTCAAAGTTGCATTTTGGTGTATTCAAGATAATGAGTTTGATCGTCCGGCAATGGGTGAAATGGTTCGGGCTCTTGAGGGTCTCTAGGGGCTTGATATGCCCCCAATGCCAAGACTACTTGCAGCTATAACTGAACCTTCCCATGCGGCTTGAATGTAATAGTTCATAAGCACATTGTTGTCAAGTTATATATTAGTATCTGTTTCATAATATCGGAAAGTTATAACATGTGTGTTGAATATTAGAGTAGGAGTTGGTGCGTAGTTGGATTTTGAGTTGGAGTATGGAGTTGCACTTGTATGTCTTTATTTTGAGTTATGTATTAATATATGTTTCATAAATTGGAAAGTTGTAACGTGTGTGTTGAAAATCGGAGTAGGAATTGGTGCATGAGTTGGATTTTGACTAGAGTAGCGTGTCTGTCTTTATTTTAATAAGATTTGCATGATTGCTAGGAAATAGGCGATGGTTTCCAGGTCAAGCATGGAAGCTAAGTATAAAGCTTTGGCCAATGCAACTGCAAAGATTCAAGTTGAAGATCTCACATCCTCTTGCAGCCTGTCTTTGGTGACAGTTAATCATGTGTTTTATGCTCGAACAAAGCACATTGAGATAGACTATCATTTTGTTAGAGAACAAGTTGCAACCAAGCGGCTAGACATCCATTTTATTAGTTCTGCATATTAGATTGTTGACAGATTTACAAAGGCACTACCTGCACAACAGTTGGTGTCATTCAAGAACAATCTCAACTTGGCAGGCGCGTTGTGATTGTCGGGGGTGTTGGAAATACATGTGACAGGTGCTAGTCATGGTATTGTTGGTGGATTGCTTATCGAGGCATGTTGTTACGACTCCTATCCATATATCTAGATAATCTCTAGTTTGTTGTAATCTTGCATATCTTCTTGTCTTGTAAGTTAGTTCATGTACTTGTTGTACAAGATGTAAGTGCCACGCTAGGGGGTTTTTTTTTAAGGTAATGGCAGGAGCTCTGCCTTTCAATTAAGTAGAATAGAATTGGCCTAGTTTTTAAGGAAAAACTAGGCCTAAAAACCTTACAGATGCACGGATCCCCAAGAGCACAAAAGCTGTGACGACCATCCCACGACAACCCTCTTACACACAAGGTAACACAGAAAAACAATCGCGCCCACCGCAGGTTCTCATTGACGCTAGGAGCTTTTTCTGGCTATATATTAACACAGAGTCACGGCCTGAGAAGGTATCATGTTACACCCACTTTCACACAGGGAAGAGAAGAGAAGGAGCCCACAGATTACTATCTCATCTAACTGTTAAGATTAAACTAAATGGACGGTTTAATTTAATTTTGGAGTATCCTAGAAATTTCCATACAGGAAAATGCAGATTTGAACTCCATGGACGCAACTGCTGACTAGCACTGTGCGCATTCATGTCGATTCAGCTGATGCACGGTGAAGACACGGCAATCAACCACGCTACCTCCAGGTGGGCAGCGTTGGGAGCAGGACTACCATGAAAGTTTCAAATGCAACTCCAGCTAATCATGCATGGTCTAGTCAAGACCGAGGCCAGGCAGGAGCCCCCACATCCCGTCTGGTGCAGTCAATGGGCATGTCCTGTGCTGCTGTGCATCGGCTCAAATATCATGGCTTGGCTTGCCCTCATCATCGTCATCCATCATTCTATCCACCAGAGCAGAGCAATGCAAAAGGGTACGGTGTGCAGAATCTAGCCATATTGTGTAGGAGTATACTACTATACTTATAGAGATATCCAGCAGGCGTTTAGACGATCTTGCAGTTTCTGCCAGAGTCCAGGGCTCTCCGTGTGATGCTCCATTTGGTTCATAATATTAAGATATGTGATGTTATTATTTGCATTGCACTTCTGTGGAGTTTCAATATGTATTTATTCAGAACATAGGTTTAATTTATATCAGCTCTCTCTTGCATCCTTTTCTATGACATCATGGATCTAGATTTTGAATTATTACAACTTTTGAAATTTGCTGAAACCCAAAATAACATAAACATCAACTACACATCATTTATGAATTATTACACTAAAGCCATGTCTGTGGACTTTGTTATAGCTGCAAGTAGTCTAGGCATTGGTGGCATATCAAGCTCTTGGAGACCCTCAAGACACCTGACAACTTCACCCATCGTCGGCCGCTGAATCTCATCTTCTTGGATGCACCAACATGCAAGTTTGCAAACCCTTTCAGCCTCTGCTAAATCAAACTCACCTTGTACCCGTGGGTCCACCAAACTCCACACATCTCCCTCATGAAGCTTGCCGACGGCATGCACTGGAAAATAAGCAGCATGGGGATTATTGTCGCCAATGTGTACGACTTCTGGCGAGTTCCTTCTTCCTAATATGATTTCCATCAGTACCATACCAAAGCTGTAAACATCAGCCTTTGGTGTAATAGCAACTCCACTAAGCCACTCTGGGGCAAGATACCCTGCAGTTCCTCTAAATGTAGTGAGAACTCGGCTAAAATCCCTTCCTACAAACACTGCCATCCCAAAGTCCGCAATCTTAGGGACAAATGATGCATCAAGAAGTATGTTTTCTGGCTTAATATCACAGTGTATGATGCAGTCACGGCAACTCTGATGCAAGTAGCACAATCCTCTAGCAATTCCAATGGCTATTTGATATCTGGTGCTCCATTTAAGGACGACAGCATTGCTTTGAAATAGATGGGCATCAAGAGACCCATTCGTCATGTGTTCATACACAAGCATCCTGTTGTCACCTTCACAGCAGAAACCAATCAATTTCACTAGGTTTATATGTTGGATCAATCCGATCGAGCTCACCTCGGCTCTGAATTGCTTCTCTCCCTGATGGACACCATCAAGCCTTTTCACTGCTATGACAGTCTGGTCGTCTAACATTCCTTTGAACACAGAACCAAAACCTCCTCCTCCCAGCCTTTCTGAGAAACTTTTAGTAGCATGGCTTATTTCAGTGTATCGGAAGGCTATAATTCCACCACCACTGCCTTCAATACCGTGTAACGGCATGCAACACCAGTTGATTTTTTTCCTCCAAATCATAAACAACAGCAAGGACATTAGTATCACAAGAATAACAATAATGCTTGAAGCAATGACAATAACTCCAACGCTTGGTTTCCTTTTGTTTCTTGTTCTCCAGCTTTCCAAATCTTTGGCAGCAAGGCGAAGATAAACAACATCTTCAGAAGTGTTATCAAGGCCATCATTCTGTTTCACATCAAGCAATTCCCCATTCCAGACAGAGCATCTCCTGTTGTTAAAGGAATAAGCTGTGCAGGAGCAGTCACTGAGACAAGCTTCTGCGCAATCACTCTGAGCGGTAGCGTCCTCTATGCTCCGGGGATGATTAGGCAATGTAACACGAGCTATGGGGTGGAACACATCTGTTGACCTTGTTGTGTTCTTGTCACTAGCTGTGCAATCTAAAGGAGTGTTCCTGACACACCCTCCAGTCTGATCACCAAGCTCCCAGTCCTGAGGCGACTTTTGGGAGAAGGTCTCCATACAGCCACAGAAGTTTGGACCCAAATTGCCATTGCACACCGTGAAAGGTCCACAGATAGCATACGTAGTGCAGAAATCAGCAGGCTGGGAATATATGGTCTTCCACGACTGACTTGATTCTGACCAAACATTCAGCTTAACCTGACCAGAGATGTCTAATGAGACGAATGAGGAAGATGACTCATTCAGTGAGGTGTACGTGAAGTACTCCTCTTCATCGTTGTCGACGTATGTGGGTTTAAACAAGCCTTTGGTCCGTGGATCCGATTCTAGCAGGCCACTGAGCACAGGTAAAAGTGTAGCTAATTTTCCTGATGGCCAAGACCAAGTTGCTACAAGAGGGGGGTTTCGGCGCCCGAGGCGCAGGATCCCGTTGCTGCCTATTTCAAGGCTGTATGAGCCAAGACCGGGATCTATGAGGTTCTTCTTTGAGATGTACTGCCATTTAACACCAGTGAGTCACAGTGACCTTGTTCCAACCCAACTTGGCACCAGGAATTCCAACATCTGTTGGATGGTCAAAGCTCTGCCATAATGGTGCTTCACTAGAATTAGAAGATGGGTTGCTATGTGCTACGAGGGCAAGGTTTCCATTGTTCCTGAGAATGGCACTAGTAGTGTTTGTGCTGGTTTCTGTCGACCTATGGATGAAGTGGGTAGTGGACCAAATTATGGATTCGGTGGTGGCATTCTCTGAGAGGAGGAGGATGGCAAGATTGCCATCTTGCAAGAACTTGAGCTGTGTTAGCTTGAGCTCAGGGTCAGTGATGGGTTTCTCCCTGTTGGCAACCCAGACAGGGGTGAAAACTGGGATCTTGTTGAACCATATGCCAAGGTACCAGCCGGGAGAGGAGGTGGTGGTGACATCAGTGGACTTACTGATGCTGGACGACGGTACTGGTGGCTGGAACTGGAAGAAGCCGAGCGCAAACTTGCCGTTTCTTGAGATGAGCTTGTCGCCGGCGGCAAGTGTCTGGCCTGCCGCGAGAGTGTCGTCATTCGCCGCGGCGGCAACGATGACGGAATGCAAAGGAGCGTGCTGCAGGGAAGATAAGAGCAGGAGGCTGCCGAGTAGTGTGTAGAGGAGAGGAGGCATCGAGAATGGAGAAGAGAAAGCCACGGTTGCACAGACGGAAAGAAGTATCTAGCTGTGGTTTGGCTTGTGATGGAAAGGAGTATGTTGATGCCCTACTGTTAGGAGAAGAAGTGCATATATAGAAAAAGAAAAAGGTTGCACAATGCACAGGGTGTGAACTCCATGGACGCGACTAGGACTGCAAGCTGATGGACGGGGAGGATTCTTGATTAGGACAGCAGTTAGTTCTAGTCTCCGTCAAGTCAAGTCAACCACCAGCTGGCCCATGCAGCGCTGGTATACTAGTGCCTGCTAGGCTACTAGCAGGACTATCAGTGAAGTTTCCCAAGATTCCAACGCATGCAGTCTACGTACCTTGGTCATGGTCAAGTCAACCGCAAGGCGACACAGGAGGGGCCCCCAACATTCCAAGCAGTGCAAAGTCCCTCTCAGAACTCACCTTAAGGCCACCCCCAACGCTCCACGCTGGTTGTTGGCTTAACGCTCCACGCTGGATGTTGGCTTCGTCAGGCCATGTAGAATCGGACTAGAAAAGGTAAGAAGATGGTGGCCTCGCAGAGCCTGCTAGTATCCTGCAAAAGACACATATGTACGTAATGCGTAATGACAATTAGCAGCTTGTTAATTGGTCAGAACTGACTAAATGAACAATTGAAGCAACAAGGCAAGAGTTTGCTTGAAAGAGCTCCTCCCAGAGAACAAAATACTAAAAGAACATCCACTAGACAGCAGCACAACTGAAAGCTCTGCACCAAGAAGCATTTGGTTCCATACCCATGATCAATTCCATGTCAAAGTCTGATACAGGTCACAATCCAAGATCCCTTCTATGGAACAAGCTGAAGTTATCACTATCACAACACTAATTGCACCATGATCCATTTCCAATGCAGCACAAGTATGCATTCCATGCAAAGGAGGCACTGCGGCAAGACAAGATGTATTTTAACCATAGATCCATACATTATACAAGGTTACACATCCATGCCAATCAAATGGTACCACCAGCCTACCACACCCTTATATAGTAGAAACCATTTCGCAAACCAGTGATTTGCAGCAGGTTATGTGACTCCCATCTGCCTAACAATCTAGCTTAACCACTACAGCCCTAAACATTAGTTGGTAACAAGGTAGTTCTCCTGTGGCATGAACTCGATGATACAATCTCTTATGATGTCATCATGGATCATCCTGGCAATTTTCATTCCAACCAGTTCTACCTCAGAACGATGGTCCAATGGCAAAGGCTGAACATCCTCCAAAAAGAAGTGTCCATTGTTACTTCGCTTCTGCACCATTTGCCAGACATTTTCAGCTAACTGTCCGTGATCTATTTCAGGCCAGCACTTCATCATGATCTTTGCATGCAAACCGTTGTCTGGAATGGTCATGTCAGCCAAGATGGAGTTCACAAGATCAAACAGAAGTTTCCTGTCTGATTTCGACCACAGAACAAGCTTGTTATACTTGTTTTCAAGACACAGGAACACATCTGAGCTCACTTGCCAATCTTCTAGGTGATCTGGCAAGTCACACACGCTAGCAAGCATGTCCTGTACATAAGAGAAATCCCTGTCCTCCTCATTCTTAAACATAGATAACCGCTCTTCCATGGCTCGATACGTTGAGATGTTCATATTGTCAAACTCGTCGCTTGACAAAGTACCAGAATAGTCTTCACAAATGTCATCTTGGTCTTCCATCTTCAGCATCTTTAGTTGCTCTCTGAGTTCTGCAGTTTTTTTGAAGGGCGAGAATAGCATTCAGTAATATTAACCATATTAAGTGAAGGAAATTTGAGTTCCTATGATATACTAACCTTGAATACCAACATTGATGCTTTTAAAAATTCCAGAATAAGTCTCTTCACCAGAACTGTGTTGCGATAAAGCAGTTGGACTTGAGCAGTCACAACTTTCAGAACTTGCAATACTTGCTGATTCTGTTGTTTGAGTGCCAACTTGATCATCAATCTCCACTGATGGTTTCCTTTCCTCCTAGAACCAGATGTATGTTAAATCTTAATGATCAGAATGCAATTATTCCATTGGAGCTAAAAATTTTCATAACAAAACTAAAATGACTTGAGAAATTGAGATGGCGTGGTTTGCAGATTCAGAAATTGTACAGCTAAAAATAAATAACTATTACAATTTTTATTTAGAACAGCAAAATAAGTTGACTGTCCACCCCCTAACGCCTAACCCACCAACTCAAGTCTTGCGCGTTTCTTTCTTGGCAGAAATGAGGTTAACTTTAGTTCTTTGCAATCATAGCACCTGTTTGTGCATGTTGACCAACTAACATTGACAAGGTAAATGTAAAACTACTTGATGATAACACTGTTGGAACATACC
The DNA here is from genome assembly GCF_019320115.1 of Miscanthus floridulus. NCBI lineage: Eukaryota > Viridiplantae > Streptophyta > Magnoliopsida > Poales > Poaceae > Miscanthus > Miscanthus floridulus. The sequence continues at coordinate 12,594,207 of NC_089596.1, forward strand.
TTCAATTCTATGCTATCCTGATTCTGAATTGATAAAACTTATTTTGTCTCTGGAGATGATGTTGCTAGTGTCTGGTATGTGCATCCCATAAAACCTTGTATTTTTTCCGTGTAATCGTGTTGAAGAGCAGAATCAGATTCTTCCTGATCCTCAGTTCTGATAGCATCATCAGGGCACTTTTCAGTATGTATATTGCTTGCCCGAGAAAGATCAGAAATGCAGATGCTGTGCCTAGCTTTTTCCGAAGTTACATGAATCTCTTTTTCAGGTAGCATATTTTCCTTTCCTAGATGGACAGTTGATTTTCCATTTTTCTGTTTTGCATTTCTGATTGGTGATCTCTTCCTGATATGTGCATTTTCAGATTCATAAGTGGGTGAATTCAATATATCTTTCAGAATGGGCAACCTACCGGTTGGTGCAGACTGCTTCCTGCATGACAATTTTGCAGAAGTGGTAGATGAGGCTGGAAGAGATTTGGACCTGGGAAAATTCCTTGATATACCAGCTCTTGAATCATCTTCACAGTAAATCCCTGTCTTCCACCCATCTTTACTGCTAATGCCAAGAGGGCTGCCTGGCACCTCCCTCACATTATAGGGATTGAAGTTTGGATCTGATCCTCCCCTGTGGGAGCTTTCTCTTGGTGCATCTCTATCAGACAGTCCGAGCATTTCACCTAGTGTTTTTATGCCTTTAGGAATTAAATTTTCTGAACCAGATTGGCAGGCCATTTGCCATCGTTCTGAGAGGTGCTTTCTGGCCTTTCTACTTACTGATGGTCCAGCAGAATGAATGCTTGAATAAAAGGGCATGGTGTCATCAGAGGTAGAACTAACTTTTGCCTTCTCAGTATCCACTTCAAGGTTATATTCCTCCTGGGATGGTCTCCTCCTCCTAGGAATTGAAAGTTAAATAACATTAAGAAATGGCAAAGGTTCAACTAGAAGTCAACTACTCTAGTCCCAACAAAACAGATTTTGGATTATTGGTTGAGATATCATTGACTAAAAAGATAGAAAGTTAGGTAAAGATATTGTTTTGGATATAACTAATCGAAATAGATAGAGAGCTAGATATAGATATCATTTTCAATTCAAATGATATACGGGTACCAATAAATTGAAAGAGATGATAGCTAGGTATAGGTATCATTAGTGAAAGAGATAGACACCTAGCTATAGGTATTATGAGTTCAAAGAGATATATAGATATCATAATAGAAAGAATATAGCGCAATACTTCCCTAAAACAAATAATATAGAATATGTTGCAAAGTAACAAAGGTATTGAACTCACAAGACCCAATTTCAAATGTTTCAAATGGACAACAGATTCTTGACTTGCCCGGTCATCAATAAAAGGTATGAAAGGCAAGTTTAAACTCAAAATCAACAACTTGAATCCGATTTTGGATTAAGAGAGCTTTGAACTTAAAACTCCAATCTTTAGATTTTTTTTTTCAACATCGAGCTTAATACTTCTATTGACTCTAGATTTTAGGCCTTTAAATTTGATATAAAAACTTTGAACTTGAATCATGTGACTTTAGGTTATGAATATAAAAACACAAGAAGCGGGACAAAATCCTTCTCCTTGGCTTTGAGCCCTTGTCCTTATATCTAAGGTTGACCCCCAAAAAATAACTTTAGGTTATGAATCTAAAGAACTTTCAAGTAGAATACAAATTATGCAAGGGAAAAGGTTTTGAACTCAACTCCAAATAAAATATTGAAATTATGAACTCAACCAATAAATAAAGAAAGAGGAATTAGGCATCCACATGTTACCTTGTTTGCAAAACATTGTCTCAACAACAATCTTCGGAGGTGGCAAGCAGAAAAAAGAGTGTTACCAAAGAATTCACGCCGATCAAATTTTTCTTAAATTTGACTAGATTTATAAGAAATATTAGCAACATCTATATTTTTCATATAAGTTTATTATGAAAATATTTAGCGATTTATCTAATAATACTAATTATTACACTATAAATATTAATATATATATATATATATTTGATTAAAGTTAGACGTTTAAATTCTTGGAAAGTGAAAATGACACTGTCGGCGGCACCCGAGGAAGTAACATTCTCCGTCTCCATTCATGTCGAAAAAGAGAGAGGCCACGTCGTTGGCAAAAGGAGCAGCAGCGCGCACCGGAATCTTTCGAGGAATCTTTTTGTCTCGTCTCGTTCAGACGCTCACCCTTTGGGCCAGTTTGGTTCGCGAAAAATTTGGCAAAACGCTACTGTAGTGTTTTCGTGGTTATTTGATAATTAGTGTTTAATCATAGTTTAATTAGGTTTAAAAGATTGTCTCGTGGATTTTGTCTAAACTGTGTAATTAGTTTTATTTTTTATTTATATTTAATGCTTCATATATGTGTCTAAAAATTCGATGTGACGGAAAATCTTGAAAAATTTAGCGTTTTGGAGAGGAACTAAACAGCCTTTCTCAAAAGCGCACGAGAGGGAGCGAGAGCGACAAGAAAAAGAAGATCATCTGGTCACAGATTCCTGCACGCGGCCTGGTTCGGTCGATCTCCTCACCGGCTCAATTCCGCAAAGCAGAACACCTCGTCTCTTCGTCACTCGTCAGATCGACCGGGAGGAAGGAAGCAAGCGGAAGCGAACCGGAACGCCGTCCGTCGCCAATCGCCATGGCCGCTGTGGTGCCGGTGGAGGTGTGCGTGAAGGCCGCCGCGGGGAAGCCCGACACGCTCGGCGACTGTGAGTGCTCCCCCCGTCCCCCGTCTCCCGCGCCCGATTCCGCCCGGAACCCTAACTGCTCTTGCTGATCCTGGTCTGGTTTGGTTTGGATGGGACTGGAACCTGCTGCTTGCAGGCCCGTTCTCGCAGAGGGTGCTGCTCACGCTGGAGGAGAAGAAGGTCCCCTACGAGGTCAAGCTCGTCGACCTCGGCAACAAGCCCGAATGGTCCGTCCGTCTCTCTCCCTCTGTTCCCTTTCCCCCGCTTACTTTTCCACAGGAGCATTCTTCTGTTGTGCACGCGGTGTCTCACAACCGATTGGCAAAGCGCCGCTCACGCCGTGTCTTTTTTTTTTTAATAATAATAACATCTTCTCTGCTGTCTTGACTTCATTTCCAGAGACCAGAGGTTCGGTCACCTCACTGTGGTAGACTGGGAACAGTATTGGAAACAGGGGATCTTTGCGTTGTGTCCTTGTTTGTGAATTCGTTGGATGTGGTAGATTTCCTTGATCTGACTGACTTGGAGGGCAACTAGACTGGAAAAATCCACACGGCTTAGTCATGAATTCTGTCATATCCGGCCCCCATGTGCCCTGCTGAATTGATCGCTCCGGTTTTTAGGAACGAGCTGTAGCTGTAGCTTAATACTGCCTCCTATTTTTTACTGTATGACACTGGTTAGTAGATTTACCTGGGAA